>NC_142180.1:15041500-15740500 GCF_026936395.1 Plectropomus leopardus
AACCCATCAGGAAACATTTCTGTTAAGTGCTCAATGGTTTAAGAAAAACAATCTAAACAAGTCTGTTTTGACTTACCTCCCCCTTAACTTTAGCTGTTTGTTGACAGGCTAACCTTACATTGGTCTTCTCATGAGCTGAGCTGAATGGCCAATCAGTGTTTTTCATGTTTAAATCCGATTGGAACTGCTTTCAAACCACCTCCAAATGTGCTGTGGATTTGCAAAAATCGCATTTCATGTGATTTTTTAGTCGTTCAAACTCGCGTTCAGATGAAATGCAAAATGGATATACCAAAAATAGATTAAGGTCAGCAGTTTTAACACAGCTATAGACTTGTTTCCCTTTCTTTTACAGTTCTAAATTTAAAAGTTTCCTTTGGACTATGCTGTAGCTGTCCTGTGTCTGTTGTAATTGGGATAAATGAGATGCTAAGACTGTGTCAGCAGTATTTATTAATGGCTTAAAAAGAAGTTTGTTAATTAGCAGCAGGCCGGACTACAGTCTGATAGCAGTACAGCTTTGAAACTTACAGGAAACCAGTTTTCATTAAATGCTGTTTCAACTAGTGGCTGTCACTTGTCTTTGAAAGGAAACTTGCAGCACACTTTACTCTATGTTCTCTCAGTCCTTTTTTAGTGTTGATATTTACTGAGTGATGAGAGATCGGTTCGGTCATGTCACTGCTAATTGCAGAAATTAAACTTTTGCAAGTGCTTGGCCACCAAAGCATCTGCACCTTGTTTACTCAGGTTTGTATCACTATCACTATTTCCCTCGCCTAATTTGAAGGCATCATCTATAGGAGCTCCATGTACACGTAGATGACAAATACCTCCTGAGACAGCCTGAGTGAGAGGAAAGGCAGGAGAGCTGAGAGAGAGAGATAAAGTGAAGGCATGAAGAGAAGGATGGACTGAGAGATTTTGCCCAGGGGGGCTAAGAGAGAGGATTTGGATGAGAGGAGGAGGCAGGGATAGTAGCAACAAAAAGATATAGAGAGGAGAGAGAGAGTTCCATGTTTTGGAAGAGAGGAGCAGACTGAGGTGAAAGAAAAGAGAGGGGGAGTGCTCTGCTGCAACGGGAAGAGGGGGCTTTCATATCATCTAAAACACATCTGTGTGTGCTGCTGCCAGTGGAGAAGAAAGATGTAATGTGGAATTGGGAGTGTTTGTGTAATTGGTGCCAAAATGTATGCAGACTGTGTACCTTGCACTGAGAGGGTGCAAGGTTCTGGTGAGGTGGCTGTTGCGACAAGCAATAGAGCAAGTCAGTGTTTAGAAGTAGGAGAAAGCAGGAGGGAGGGAGAAGTGGAAGACAGAAAAAGGGACATATAGGAGAAGAGGTGGGTTATTATGATTTGCCGCTTTCCCTCAAGACATGTAGGCTGCAGATGCAGATTCCACAGCTTGATTCACATAATTTTCACAGGTAGAATGGTCTGATTTGGTATTTATTTCAGATGCATGATTTGATGACTCAGTGTGCATGGCATTGTTTCACTTCTCTGTATGTACATACTCAGAAATGTGATGTTTTTTTTGGGTCTTGTCTGTGTGTATTTTACCGCCCCTATTAACGCGTGTGTGTGTGTGTGTGTGTGTGTGTGATGAGTTGGAAACAGGTTTGAGAGCGTGCTGTCTCAGAGTAATGCTGCTTTATGATCCAGTCTGGCTGGGTGTGGACTTGTTTGCACAGGATGGCAACAAACAGAATCAGGAATGGAAAGGATTCTAATCAAGGAAATTATTGGATGTTTGAATTGGATTAGGCTCTCTGTCCCACTTACTGCTGTAATCGTTCTAATAGGGTCATTTGTTTCATTCACACACTTAGCAGATGTGACAACAGAAATGTTTTCTGCCTTCTCATTTTGTTTGCTACATTCCCTCTGAGTCTCCTTGAAGCTCAGTATCTCTGCCTTTTATTACATTATGTTTGCATCTGTCTATCTGCTTCTAGACTGGCTATATAAGAGTAGAAATGACTTGCTGCTAAGAAAATATAAATCCTGCCCTACCCTCCAGCCTCCTAGGAAATACACTCTGTTGCCAGGCATATTTAGCAAAGGCATCTTCTTCTAGAGGCGCATTTGAAAGTACAATTCCCCAGCATTACCTCAGTGCGGTAAATCTGCTCCATAGGACCAAAAAGTGAGAAAGGAAGAACATTTACTTACTAAATGATGCCAGCTGCAGGTAGGCATTAAGCCGTTAACAGCTGGTCTACGGCAGGCAACACAGGAAAAGTATTTTTTAAAATTATTTTTATGTGATGTAAACCCGAGTGGAAGTAAAAATCAATTCCATGTCTCTTGTTCTACCCACATACTTCTTTTGCGTTCTCTTTAATGCTCTGCACTGGCAACAGTAACAAAGGCATTGTGTTATTGGGCTGTCAATCCGTCCTTCTTGTGAACCCAATAACTCAAGGACACATTGATGAAATTTCTTCAACTTTGTCACAAACGTCTACTTGGACTCTAACTCTGAACAGATGAGATTTGAGTAATCAAAGGTCAAAGTTCAAGGTCACTTTGAACTCAGGTTTGTCCCATTCTCATGAATGTGATGTCTCAGGAACACCTGGAGGGAATTTCATTACATCTGGCAAAAATGTCCACTTAGACTCAATGATAAACTTAAAATTGTTCTATTGTTGGTCTACTGTCAAAGGTAAGGCTGTGACAGTAACTGAAGCATGTGACACTAGCGTGGTGATGAGGTCTTCGCCATCATCAACATACTATTTTTGAGCTGATATAACAAATTCATCTAAAAAATGAGCTACTTGGCTCTGATGCAGATTCTCTCTGTGCAGTCACAACTGTGTAGCTTTGCTTTATGTTCCACCCACAGCACTATCTGATTGATTACATGTCACAAGTAATAGCCTACCAACACTGAGGGCCGCCATGCCAAAGACAGCAAAGAACACAGACTGGAGCTGCTCCAGTTAGCATGCAGATTCTGAACTGTGCGTCAAATGTAAGACAGCAGATATTTTAATGTTATTATTTTTAAATATCAACCACCAAACTGTGGTGATACATTGTTTTTTCACCATGGTAAGAAAAAAATCCACAATGTCACAGCCCTAGTCAAAGATCACTGTGACCCCACAAAACATGTTTTTTGACCATAACTTGCCAATTATGACAAAATTCCTTACAAATGTCTTAGAGAATAAAATAATAAAGTAATGGTATTTTATATCCAAAAGGTCAAATGTAAGTTTCACTGTGACATAATAATGTTCTTTTCTGGCCAACGTCAAAACTCAGCAACAGACGGGGAGACATTTGGGAAGCTGCTGAAGTGATGACACTACAAGCCCACCTTGAAACTTTGCCTACTGTATAGATTATCTGTGCTTTCTAGCTGAAGATGTGTGTGAAACATTCACATTTTCCCAAGAATATAATACCCTTTGTTAAATTCCTTTAAATTCTTCACTACATATATTATGAGTCTGGACAGACATGGATGTAAACTGCAACTTGACTGGTTGTTGGAGGCATACAACAGTGAGGTGGTACTTCTAGTTTCCCTCACAGTAATGCTGTTTATACAATAACTGACAGGCTTTCATCAGGTAAAACAATCACCTGATCACACCTGTGACTATAGACGATTGATGGTGACTGAGCAAACATGTTACTGTCTCTTGATTGCATACTTAGTTAAACAAAAAAGGGAACTATATGTCAAGTCTAAATCCTCAACTACACTGTTTACCCAGTGACCTGATTACTATCGCTTTTACTGTACGTATTTTTGTGTCTTCTTCTTTGTGTTGACCCAAACTTTTGTTCCAACTGCTGAAAGACTGACCCAAAAACATTTACCCCTATATGACTGAGGGAAATCTTCAACGTTGGCTTCCAGTTCAGTGTTAAGACCAGTGAGTTATCAAACTTACACAGGCAGCGAAGACAGTGAATGCATCATCAGGTGTTTCCTTCAGTGTCTGTGACCTTCATTTTAGAGCTTTGACTCAGTTTCATAACTGACTTACACCCCATTAATCTGGCACTTTATATCTCAGGCTCACACATGCACACAGACAAACACTTGTGTGGAAAACACTCACACAGACACGCACACACACATTAACACCCCACAGAAATGCTTCAGAGAGCAACTCAGATGACAGAAAGACATCCTGCTTGTTACACCTGCCTGGTTGCTGTCTGATAAGCGTTAGCCCCGAAACAGCCGTCTCATTGTGAAGGCCGTGAGTAATAAGGCTTCATCTGTATCACTGCTCATCCAGGGCCAACCTGCTCAACAGTGCTCTGGTTTCTGCTACAGGGCCAAAAGGGGCTTTTTAACGCAGAACTTCTTTTATTTTGCCAACAGAAATGACTTTTGGGATCATCTTGTTATGTAATTGCTAGTATATTATTTGAGGATTACATTGTTGAGCTGTAATTAAAATATTTAGAAAACTGGGTGCTTTTTAAAAACTGTTTTAAACTTCTTACTAAACTTTAACAGTAATTTAACTGCTAAAACCAACACTTATTTACATGCATTTACACAATATCTGTGCCACCTATTTAATTAATTAAGTACAATGATGAGGTAGAACTGGTTAAAGGTCATAAGTGTCAATTGATTGCCCTTGTTAAATCAGTCAACCAAGGGGGTGATGGAGACAATGAGACACAAATGAGTTTAAAGGGGGGACAGAATAATAAATAATGGACTGACTTATAATCAAGATAGTTAGGTCCCTGATATTTTGTGTATTCAATGAATTCATGTAGCATACATGCAATAAAAATAAGTTGGGGTTTTTTTTAAGTGACAATCCATGAGAGAATTATCACCAGCTCTATGAGGTTTTTTCAGCCGCAGCAGGTCACCGTTTTTATCAGAAAGGCTCTGCTAACTCCAGCTCCAAACAGCAGACAGACGTAGGTAGAGAGCAACATAATGGAGCATGTTTGCATCTAAAGAACCAGATATTTCCTCTAGGAGATTGTGAAGACCAAAAACAGAGCTAAAAGAGAGTGAATATCAGATTATATTAATGAGATGTACAGGAACAGAATTCCAGATGATTGCTGATGTTGTTTGGATGTGTTTTAAAAATAGCGTTATCAGCAAAAATATTGCAAAATCATTGCTAATTGCCATATCAACTTAAAATTTGATAATTTGTCTGTTTCTGCTTCTCTTAAGCAGCAACAAACATTAGTGGTGATATAAATATATATGTGTTTCAAATGCAGATTTGTAATACAGTAAAAAAAAAAAAATCAACTATCCCTCATACCACTTTTTTGGATAAAAAGGATATTCAGGACAACTTCTGGCAGACACCCACAACCCTGATGCATGCGTAAAGTAAATACGATGCCACTGACAGGCAACATCAACCAACAAACATGCACTGGGTCCATTTTTGATTACAGATTTCCCTAGGTTTGAACATTGCTGGAAACATTGGAGATAATGTAAGTACACAACTCAACAAAATAACATTGGTCTAGTTGTTAGTAGACATTTGAATGCAAAAAAAGTTACAAATTTTATCTTTAAAACTTTACCTCAAATATCTGACCCTTGTTTTAATTAATGGTTACCCAGAAAAGTTGTGCTGATCATGTTGCTAAACAACCTAGTGCTCTGCTCAGCTGGCTGTGGTCTCAGGTGTGCTGCTTTCAGGGAGCTACTTCACTCAGAGTGACAAAAACCTTTTCCATGGCACTTCAGAGGTGGTTTGTTTGCATAGTCCAAAAACACATGCAGACACAAACCTGTCAGACTGGCCAAGTCTGTGCAGTGACGCCTCAATGGCCGATGTATGAATAACTGTCCATGTGTGACCGAGGAACAAACACACAAATGCACGAAAACCACCTAAACACATGCTCAAAATCAGGGCTTATAAATTGAAGCTTTGTGGAAGTGTTGAAACCAATCTGCTGGCTGTTTCAGGAGGGAGAGAGAGAGAGAGAGAGTGAGTGTGTGTGTGTGTGTGTTGCCCTCAGCGATGAATACAGGACTCATTAGAATTGCTGTCATGTCGCAGCTCTGCCTGCAGCATTTCATCTTAAGCACAGTGGAGCGGCCAGTCAGATTTCAGTATCCAGGAGCACCACTCGAGATTAAAAAGTCAGAAATACCTCACTCTGTTTCCTGTTCGGGCGGTTATGATGTTTGCAAATGTTCTTCAGAGGGGAAGAGCGGTGTGGAACCAGATTAAGTTGTCAGAACCCCTTTGTAAGTACTGAAGAGGGATCCTTTAAATAGTAATGCTACCTCTAGGTCAGTGTCTGTTAGCTGCTACTAGGGTGTAACTTTGATACGTTTTGATTTATCTTGACAGGGAATATCCCTTTCTGCAAAATAAGTTAGGTTGAATTTTAAGAGTTTGTAGACAAGTCCTTAGATTTACCAAAAGCTATTTTGCCAGCAAGCTCTCCATGTCTCTAATGGCTCTACTTCATTTTTTGTACTTTTTTTATTTATATTAAATCTTTAGGTGAAGGTGTTTTCCACAGACGACCTAGGGAACAAAAAGAACGACAAGATGGGGAGATAGGAATGCTAAAAATGGATTATAAAACAGTATATCAAAATCACAAAAAAAGTATAATAAATATTATTAACAGCAGTACTATAACTTTGCCACAGACTAAACAATAAAAACTGAGTTAAAGAAGATGCTAAAATATTAATTTCTCATTTAGTCTGGAGTAATGCAATATCTGAGGCCCAAAAAAGCTATTAAGCAAATTTACACAAATGGGTTTTGAGGCAAATATTTAAGCTGGGTTTTTTTCATTTAGGAGCAGCAAAACACAGCACTAACACATCATCACAAAATAAAATTGTCTTGGTTGATTTGTGAGCTGTGAACTGCCTATTGCCTATTAATATCTGCTTATCCAGCAGGCAGACAACATTTGCATTAATTTTGGGTCGTGCTTCTTGTCAAATTTCGCTTCTCTTTTACTGTAGCTCCGGTTTGGTCTCCACAAACTCCTGAGGGAAATATCTGGCTCTTAAAGGAACAGTTCAACCTCAAATCAAACTACATATTTTTCCTCTTACCTGTAGTGCTATTTATTCATCTCAATTGTTTTGCTATGATTTGCCGAGTGCTGGCGATATCCGGCGTAAAGATGTCTGCCTTCTCTTTAATATAACGGATGGCACTCGGCTTCTGGTGCTTTAAGCACCAACGTGTGAAGAAAAGCATATTTCTAGCTAAGCTGAGTGCCTCCTCCCTTGCATCAAGCATACCATGTCCAGCACCATCCATCCTAGCAACAGAGAGCTCCAGAGATAAAATCTCAATTAAAGAATAAATCCACTGTTGAACGGAAAGATTGTGTGGTGGTTGCCACCGGACCACCAACATCTTTTTAGCAGCAGTGCATGCAGATAACCATAGGAGCCTTTGAGTACAGTTAAAGGTCTATTTTGACTAATTATTGAGCAGCAGACATACTGGAGAACAATCACCCGTTTTTACACCCAAAGTTCCACATAGATGATTTGTAATTTGTTCCCAAAAAATTTTAACTAATGGACACTCCCACATGATATGCAAGAAAGTCCCTAACTGATTTAAATCACACAGGGTACAATTTGAAGAAATAGAAATATTCATTATATATCGTTGCTTTGGGGTCACATATGTTTTGTAAATAAAATTGAGATTTGTTAATTTATGATTTAAGCTTTGTGAAGAACAGGATACATTTCACCGAACTCTAGTCCAATCTATTGATGATTCGAAGCAGATTTTATTCCAACTCATCGGAGGTTGTGTGTGTGTTCTAACAAAGCACTATAGATTACTGAGACCTGTCCTTTAGGTAATTCTAATCATTTCTAACCTAACCTAATTACATGTAATAATTTGCCCCATTGGTTATATAAAAATATTGATTAGGGCAGCTGTAATAGCAGGACCTATGCCAGCACACTACATGTTGGAGCAGCGCTTACTGTGAAAGTAGCCTACTGTAAACACAAAAAGCAAATATAGTCTTTAGAAAATACCACGAGGCTTGTTTCTGGGAAGACACTCTGTGTGTCCCTCTGTTCCAGGAATGAGAGGGACACACCAAGCAGCAGCACAATGACGTTTTTATGTGACAGGTGTTTATTGGATCCACAGAACAGTAAGAGCTACAGTGTGATTTAAAGCGTCATGCTCTTGGTGGTGATATCATGGTTAAATTTACAGCCTGCTATGACCTTGACCTTTGTAAGAGTGCATGTGTGTGCATTCACTTTTGTAACCATGAGAGCAAAATAGTTGGATAGGATGTACGTGTTTAAGATGATATGCAGCTTTCATATTTTGGCTTTCAAATACATAAGGATAAGCAAATAATCTTGGATAAATGTTGCAATACTAAACTTGCCTGTGTGTAATCTCTGGAAAGTGCCCCACTTCTCTGACACTCCATGCCTCAGTGATCATGGTGTTGTTGGACGGGCATTCTCACCAGGCTGCTGTCATTATTATTCAGGACCCGGGAAATAATTTTCACAAACTGTCCTCTGACAACTGAGCAGTGACTGGGGTTAAACTGGTTACAGAGTCGCTTGGCACTGCTGGCCATCTGATGAATATATCAGTGGGAATATGAGAATCTAGTGGGTCAATGACAGATAAATGAGGTGCCAAAGATAAGTTTCATTTGAGACTGGACTCAAAAATTGCTGTTAATCTAAAACTGTTTCCAAGATGAAACAGTGTCTGTTCAGCCTAGAAGAAATATATATGGTGTGATATTTTCCTTTAAAAAATGCTGCATTAAAGGCGACTGTGTTGTGATGTGACATAACTGTTTGGCTGCAGGAGAGCTATTTGTGGTGCACTGGTAACTTCAGGGATAGAGATAAGGTAACCCCAAAATCTCTACATACCGTGTTCTTTTATTATGCAACGCCGATGTGGGTGTCCACGACACTTAGGACATACGACAAGAGTGAAAGATAGCCGCACGTCCACGTGTTGAGTTGACTGAAAGGAGTGTCTGTGTGCGTATGGAACAATTCAGAGAGTGTGGACAATGTGTGGCCTCTGGTCTTGGCAGGGCAGGATGAGCTCTGTCAGTCTCATGTTGTGAGGCAAAGGGGCAGCGTGACATTTAAATCGTTCCCGTCAAGAAGGTCCATTTTTTTGTGTGTCTGTGTGTGTGTTGGGGCAGCAGGGTAAGAGTTTTGGAGGGGGGTTGCCGAGAATGTTAGAAATGTCATTGCTCCTTACACTGTTTCACTTTGAAAAGGTGACTGTCTCTCTCTCTTCCTGTCCCCCTCTGTCTGTCTGTCTGTCTCTCAGATAAGTTGTTTGGAAAGCGGCTGCTGCAGGCTGGGAGACACATCATGTCTCATAAGTCTTGGATGAAGACGGTGCCCACGGAGAACTGTGACGTCCTCATGACATTTGCAGGTCAGGTGCTCACACATGCTTACGTTTGTAGTTCTATTTTTGTGAGGAACCTCGTTGACATAATGCAACGCTTACCTTAAAGCAATACTTCACCCACAAAATTATCATTTATTTATCAATTAACCACCTTTTCAGTCACCACGTTTTACTTTGAAATCCTGAAGAAAACTGTTTTTCTTTCATGGAAAACAAAGAACCCAAAAATAGAGAAAAATGGACTGAAGTCATGGGAGACCAAGTTTAACAACAGCAAAACCATATCAGAACTATTGATTACAGAACTCAACACAATTCGTGCAGTGTAATCCAAGTCTCATTTATCTAGCCATATGATCAGTACTTCCCAAACACATGCATTTCCACTGAGGGTTATTATTTAAAAAAACTTTCGGTTAAACAGTTTAACTCACAGATGAATAATGTGCCTGAGCAAGCAGGTAAGTTTGAGGTCAACTTTCTAGCTGAAGATGTGTGTGAAACATTCACATTTTCCCAAGAATATAATACCCTTTGTTAAATTCCTTTAAATTCTTCACTACATATATTATGAGTCTGGACAGACATGGATGTAAACTGCAACTTGACTGGTTGTTGGAGGCATACAACAGTGCGGTGGTACTTCTAGTTTCCCTCACAGTAATGCTGTTTATACAATAACTGACAGGCTTTCATCAGGTAAAACAATCACCTGATCACACCTGTGACTATAGACGATTGATGGTGACTGAGCAAACATGTTACTGTCTCTTGATTGCATACTTAGTTAAACAAAAAAGGGAACTATATGTCAAGTCTAAATCCTCAACTACACTGTTTACCCAGTGACCTGATTACTATCTCTTTTACTGTACGTATTTTTGTGTCTTCTTCTTTGTGTTGACCCAAACTTTTGTTCCAACTGCTAAAAGACTGACCCAAAAACATTAACCCCTATATGACTGAGGGAAATCTTCAACGTCTGAACTGAAGTCATGGGAGACCAAGTTTAACAACAGCAAAACCATATCAGAACTATTGATTACAGAACAATTTGTGCAGTGTAATCCAAGTCTCATTTATCTAGTCATATGATCAGTACTTCCCAAACACATGCATTTCCACTGAGGGTTATTATTTAAAAAAACTTTCGGTTAAACAGTTTAACTCACAGATGAATAATGTGCCTGAGCAAGCAGGTAAGTTTGAAGTCAACGGTGCGCAATGAAATACATGAGCACAGTTAAAATGAACACACTTGCGCAACCGTTTAAATGCTATGGTGTTTTAGTTAAAATCAATGATTATGGCAAGTACTAAGCATAGGACTCGATATATATGAGACTTGGATTATAGTGCATTAGTTGTGTAAGAGTTTGTAAACTGATGTTTTGATATAGTTTTGCTGTTTTTGAATGCGGCTCCCTTTTACTCAAATTCATAAGAAGTTTTTGGTTTTCTGATTCTTGTTCAGTGTGGAGGCATACAAGTAAAAAACAACAGATGTCTTCACAAAGTCAATGTAACACAAGGAGAGGAATTGATATACCAGTGACCATTTTGTTTGTGAAATATTCCTGACCTTCACCATCTCAACAACATGCCTCAGGTCAACCCTCACCTATAGGTATGGGCAACTAACAGATATTTATCATTTTCCCAAAGTAATAAATTCAGATTGTTTGTTTTGTACAATTAACTGTGCAAAACAAAAAAAGATATTCAATATACTATCATATGAGACAAAGAAAAGCAGCAAATCCTCACTTTTGAGAACCTGGAACCAGAAAATGTTTGGTATTTTTGCTTAAAAAGGTGACTCAAACAGTTTATACATTATACAAAATAACTGCCAAATAATCTTCTGTCTAATCAGCTAATAATTTCATATCTACTAAACCATAACACCAAGTCTTAACCCTCAAATGGCCCTTTGAAAGAGTAAGGATGGACTGTAATGTCCTAACTTTACAGTGTCTTCATTTTAAAGATCCAGATACTGGTCCTCACATATATAAAAGTACAAGAGCACACACATTTTCATTATGTGATAACAAAAATTTTATTTCATTTAATTTTATTTCAACGCACCAGCTTTCACTGCCGCTCCAAAAAAAAAAAATTCAAAATGTGATTTTAATCCATAATTTAATTCTGAAATAGTGCTATAAATACCAAGCTGTAAATTTATGCTGATATTCTCCAGGAAAGGAAGAAAACAATTTTCTTTTATTCCTTTTTGTTCATCCCATTTCAATTCATTTTAGACTATTATTTGCCTTTTAAAGAACACAGAGATCCCAGCCTACCACTGAGCAGCAGAGAATAGTCTCTGAAACAGCAGGAATCAATACAGTTACATACTGCTGATAGTAAAGATGAGGTTCGTGACTGTTACATTGATCATTCTACCTCATTTAACTTTCTAAGCCATAGCCTGAAGGTCGAAGAAACCTTTTTATGACCAACTAAGAAAGCAGAGAAGAGTCATTCTCAAGTGTTTGTTAGTACGACTCTTAACCTCCAGCTGCTGCTCAGCAATAAATAGTATAAGACTGTGGGAGTACTCCCGGCAGCTCCGTGTACAGTGATGCGTGGGTACAGTTGAAAATGTATTTCTGTTTTTCATTTCCTGCCACAGACACTACAGATGACCACACGTTGCTATGGCTACTGAACCACATCCGGCTGGGAATCCCAGAGCTCATCATCCAAATACGACATCACAAGCACACACGAGTCTACGCATTCTTTGTCACTGCTACATATGAAAAGTAAGGACTATCATAAAGGTTGTCTATTGTTAGCAACGCATTTTTGTAGGAGTGTATTTAGTCATTCATTTCGTGTGTGTATTGACAGCATGGATTTATCTGAAGAAAATTTTCATTATTGATAATTTCTTTTGTCTATAAAATGCCACAAAACAGAGAAAGCAGAAAATATTCATATTGGACAAGCCGGAACAAGTTTGTTTGTAATTTCTACCTGATAAATGACTCAAAACAATGATTAATTAGCCAAAATTGTCACCAGTTAATTTTCTGTCGACAGACTAATTTGCCAAATAGTTTTGACCTCCATTTGACAGCCAAGGGTCACTGGCATGTACTGACTCTCATTTAAAGGTTTAGTGTGCAAGATTTAATGGGATTTAGGGGGATTTAGTGGCATCTAGCTGTGAAGACTACAGATTGCTAACATCTGAAACTTCTTCTAATTAGAATTACTTCAGAGTTCACTGTTCAGGAGGTTTTTTACCAGGAGCAAAATTATTCACAGAGGTTTCTTCCTCTGTAAAACAAATGGACCGGGTAATTTAAACAGGTAAAAACACTAAATAAAGCTATTTCATGTTACAAATCACAGTTTCTGTTCAGCTTGTTGCAGAGGGGCTGTTTGCCTAGCACATGCTAATACATGATGAAACAGTACACGTTAAAAATCAATGTGTTCCGATGCTGTTCGGCTCAGCTCTTACTGCAGTTAACAAACTCGGCCTAAAGCTCACTATTTGACAAATTATTTATTTCTTTAATCTCTACAAAAACTTCCAACTTGGCTTCTGTTCTTTCATATTTCGCATACAGATATGCACACATTGCATATGTGTCTCCTCCAATGCTGAATTGAAACCTACACCCTCGGATATGAGAGTGGTACATCGGTCCTCTCATCAAACTCTTGGCAAGAATGTAAATGAATACCGTGTTTCCCTAATTTCATATTATTACTTCAAGATCTATTGAATTTTACCACATTTATGAAGATACTTTCTTTAACTGAACAATTTTCCAACTTTGCTGAGGAACAAATCTGTATACACGCCTTCTGTGTAATTTCATTCTTGCTGTCATGTTACAGGTACAGAGTGCTGTTACTGTTCTTGTTATTGTAGCTGTGTGAATTAGTCACTGTAGAAAGAAAACAGACAAGAAAACACCGCAGTGACTTTCTCGACAGAGACAGGAAATGAACAAACTGCCAGATGAATAATACAGTATATATCACTGCTTCCTCTGGTAGTTTGAGGTTTAGTTTATTTAGTTATTTTTAAAGCAACTGGAGTTGGGATGTTAATGACAAAAATATCCCTGCAGTTCTGTGCTGGTGTAAAATTGTCCCTTCATTTACTGTGGTATTATATTTAGCTGCAGCTATAGTAGGCACAGCAGTTTAGCTCATACACAGCGAATCATTAGTGATGCCTGGTTTCCTGTATCAGCACCGCTGCTCTGCCTCTGGCTGCAGGTTATTTAAAGTTTCGCAGATGGTTGTAGTCAGACTAAACAGTATAGATTGTATTCGCTCTGATTACACTGCACAGACAAAGTCTCTTGCTTTGAAAATATCTTTAGGGCAGTTGGGAATAAGTACAGGGTCATTTGAGAAATATAATCCAGGAGATCAGGGTGGCACTCGCTGTTCCATACTGCATTTCACCTCTTGACAAATGGAGAGTCCTTTTGCTGACTGTGCATTTGACAACGAGCTCCTCGAAAAAAAAGAAAAACCCTCAGAGTCTCAACCAAACCTTTTACCGATGAATGGAATGGGAATAGACAGATGGCCGTGAGTAATGAAGAAAGAGAGCCTGATAGAGACAGATGCAAAGAGAGAACAAGAGAAACAGAGAAGGGAGTGAAGCAGAAAGACAAAGAGAAAACAACAGGGAGGTTAATGTAGTAGGAGGATGGAGAGAGTGCTTTCTGAATGTGTGCCAGTGGGTTTTAGATGAAATGCTCAAGGAAAATGATTGCTGTGTGACATGAAGTGCACTCTCCTCTCTCTGCACACGTACCTGCTGTTAGATACATTGACCTACATTTCATGTGATAGAAGTAATAACCCAGAAAGTATCTCATCCTCTCAAACTAACCTTGAACAGTCATTCTCTTTACATATTAAAGCGGTGAGAATTTTCCTTTCATCTCCTCCTATGTGAGAACATTTGCTGAGAGCTCCTGGCGTGCTTTTTGTCAACTTTGCTTGTTTTATATCATTCTGTCAACTGAAATGGCACTGCTCTTTCTGCTTCGTGTTTGAGTTTAAAGAGAGGGGTTACCAGTGTAAAAAAATCTGGTTAGGAGATCAAAACAGCTGGGGTCACAGATTCGGTGCTGTTATTTGTGCTTTTTTTTTTTTTTTTTTTAGAAAATCTACATTTATAACTTGGAAAGCAATTTAAGCATAAAGTAGGGTTGTAAAAAAAGACATAAACACACTTAAGTATCATGATATTTTGTTTTGTGAAAGGGTATTGATTTTTAAAAATAATATCTTTTTTTTTTTTAACTGTTTACAGTTTTCAGGTCAGGTGTATGCAGGGGTGTTTCTGGGATTTGACGACCTCTGTTTTTGGGAGGGGGGGACATCCTTCCCTGGCACAGTTATCAATAAACAAGCTCTATCTAGATGTTTTTTTAATAAACTATGGTACCTTGTTTACATTAACAGTATAAAAAAATCCCCAATCTATTTCACTTTAACTTTATTGTGGTCTTAAAATGGTTGGGGAGACTACCTGGCATCCTATCACGGACTAGATTTGGCCTGCAGGCTATAGATTGAGTAACACTCGCCTAAAGAATCCTGCAAGCACATTTTTTCTGATATAGGCAAATGTTAAGTCCTTTACCAAGACTGCACAAAAAGTAGTGCTATGATGTTGCATGTTGCAGGGCTTTTAATAAATACAAATACAGATTTTGCTGTTCTGATGGCGCTTTGTTCTTTTCACTATGACAGTTTTTCTAAAATTTAGCTTTGAAAGACACAACAACCCTGGCAGAAAGTGCAATTGATGCAATTAACATACTCAGTGAGACGTACAGTAAATGTCCTCCTCCTCCTCTTTTCATAGCTGACATACCAACCATTACTCATTTCACAGCTCTGACTGGGCAATTTTATAGCATGCTGTCCTGTTCTGCTGAGCTTCTACATTACGTCTGATAGATATTTGCTATATTAGCATAAACCGTACGTGCAGTGCTCTCCCTCAGCAGTATTCTGTTCTTATACAAGGTTAGCTTCGTCCACGCATTCCCTTTGACTATGTCTCTAAATTAAGACTCCTTGTATTTGGGAGAAAGAGTGTAAAAGGCGATAATGTTTCTGATTAATTAAAAGGGGGGATTCTCATCAGGATTCCTGGCAGCAGCAGGAGCTGCGCACCTCTGAAAGGCCTTGCAGTCATTGGCTTCGATTACTAAACAGTTGGTTTAAATAGATACAGCCCTTTTTTTCTTAGACAAGGACCTTTATTGTGATGATGCTGCACAGTAAGCAGTATTCAGCGGTGATACAGAAGCTTACACCTCACATTACTGCTGTAATCCATCATGGTGCTGAGCGTACTTCACTGGACTGCTCTGCAAAGTGCCCGGATGGATGATGGATGGATGTTACAGGCCCACCTACGCTGTGCTCCTGTATGTGTGTGTATAAACTATAGATACATGTACATGTGACAAGCAGAGGTGAGCTGCCTGCCTGGAGGGAACAGAGGGCGTAGTGCTGCATTGTTACTACAATTTCAGCACAAAGCCGTCGGGAAGGACAGAAGGAAGAGGAGAAGGGGATGATGGGATAAAGGAAGGGGGGGGGCAAAGGAGAGGACTGGGAGATAAAAGGATGAAGAGAGAAAGGTGGCTGGAAAGAGGAGGGGAGAGTAGACAGAGTGGAAAGGAGGAGGAGGGAGAAAGAGTGGAGACGTGGAGGAAGGGCTGATGGGAAATGAGATGATGAGAGAGATTGATGAGGTTAAAGCATTAGAGGAGAGTTCACATGACTTTAACACTATGAAGGACAATCCATCTCTGCTAATGTTATTGTTTGCGGTTGTTTTTTGTAATCCCATTAAAAAACTTGCCAAATTCACTGTGGTCATTTCCAGTAAAATGTTTGTTTATGCAGCCTAAATGGAGTTTCGTTGAAATTTGTTGAGCTATCCACAATAGGACTGCAACTAAGTATCATTTTCATTATTGTTTCATCTTTTTGCATTCTGTCAACTGTCCAAAAATTGTGAAAGATGACAATTTTCTAGAGCAAAAAAGTTTAATCTTCCAATTGCTTGTAACAGTTCAAGAGCCAAAAGGATTTAATTAATTGTGATTTACAACAGAGAAAAGGAGCAAATCCTACAGTTACGCAGCTGGACCTACAGAAGATCTGGCATTTTTGCTGAATAAATTACTTAATCAATTAGCAAATTATTGTTGATAAAAAAGAACATTATAAAGGAAATGTCAGGTTTTTCAGATCCTGACGCTTGGTGAGCTTCTGTCACCCTAGTTGCTGTGGTATGTCCTGCACAGCTGGACCTCATTGACCGTTTTCAGCTTTATTTCTGCCAGTTTGGCATGTTGAATTCGTGTCCGTGACGCCACAGCACATTGGAAAATGGAATCACTCTGATTGGCTGTTCAGGTCAGAGCGCAAGAAGTGAAACAGAAGTAAGGAACGTGAAAAACGAGCTAAAGCAAGAGGGAGTAAAATCGAACAAACTGGTTTTATAAGGTCCGATTGTTTTTCTTTAGCCACTGAGATCTTTAGCAGAAATGTTTCCTGATGGTTTGTGTTATTGTCACTGGTGCAGGGTAAATATCTTTGCTTTGGCAATTACCTAATTCCACCATGTGTTGTTATGGCGAGTATTTCCATTCGCGCATGCATATAATGTACGTACTGGTTGGTCGTTGATTGTAGTCTTTGCAGTGTGTTCAGGTTCACACATGCATCAGTCTGCTTTGTGGCTTTGATGTTGGTTTGGTGCGTGTGGATCTTTAGGTACGCGTCCCTCATTGTGAAAGAACAAGGTTATTAAAAATTAAACGTTTTGCACCAACGTTCAACAATCATACTGCGAGAAGACGATATAATACTCTGTTAGGCACATTATACTCTTTGTGGTCCTTCAGTTTGTTGCGAGGTGCTGAGGAGATGGGACTGAGGAAAGCGGTGAAGCCCGAGTTTGGTGGAGGAACACGAAATTTCTCCTGTGAGGAGGACTACATCTACGAGAACATCGAGAGCGAGCTGTGTTTCTTTACTTCACAGGTCAGTGTCAGCGCGCACACAATCACACACATATGCATGTAAACCTGCTGTTGTGGCATCACCTGATTTTACTTTCCCCTCCTCATGTTCGCTGCAGGAGAGGCAGAGCATCATTAAATACTGGCTGGACAATCTACGTGCCAAACATGGGGAGGTGCTCCATAATATCAACTTTCTGGAGGGCCAGCCAATCAGTAAGCTGCATCATTTATAGGCATGGTGTTGCTAAACGGGCTGTGATATTTGTCTTCATTAAAGAGAAGGCAGTTCTTTGGCAGGCTTTGGAAATAATCCCTCAGTTGCTTTGGGTTTAAAATTATTAGAGGCTTAATTGTGATGGATTTGATGGTTTACTGTAGCAGATAGTTTATCATCTCCTATGTTTCTATGTTCCTATCTCTCCCAAATTTAAAGTACAGAAATTTTAACTTACTTTTTGCTTTTTTTTTCTCTGCAGTCCCAGAGCTGAGTGCGCGAGGTGTGATCCAGCAGGTATTTCCTCTCCATGAGCAGAGGATCCTCAGTCAGCTGATGAAGTCTTGGGTTCAGGCGGTTTGTGAAAAACAGCCCCTAGGTCAGTGGAAGAATAGAATTACATAGATATCTGTATACATAACACAAAAGTAACACCACAAGAAAGCAAAGTTAACATAGTTAACTAAAACAAAACATTTCAGTGAACTGAAAAAAAAAAAATCAAAACTAGACTTCGGAAATAAAATCTACTGGAAACAATATTGTGGATAAGAGGAATAAATTAACACAGAAATATATGGGAAACACGTTCAATTTTTTGACGGGTTAAGTTATTAGTTACCTTGTGGATTCATAATGTTAATGCAAAATATAAATCAACTGATACATGATAAGATATTGTCATATGTTAAGGTAGCCAGCTGTAAATAAAATAATTAAAATGAGTTCCACCTTTGCCAGCTGCAACATTTAGGTGATGAAGACATATTTTCATCAGTAATTACAATCCAGTCATGTTTGTATTATTGTGAAACTGGCCATTCTGCACAGAGAGTACTTTTACTTTTTGTACTTTAAGTATATTTTGATGCTAATACTTTTGTACTTCAGTACATTTACTTGGAAAAGAGTATTTCTGCAAGGTGGTATTGCTACTTTTACTTAAATACTTCTTCCATCGCTGTCTAACAGTCATTATAACTGTGTCATATTATCCTTCTTCTTCACTGTTATTTTTTACAGATGACATCTGTGACTACTTTGGCGTGAAGATTGCCATGTATTTTGCCTGGCTGGGATTTTACACCACTTCTATGTTATATCCTGCTGTGATCGGCTTCGTGCTGTGGATGCTCACTGAGTCAGATCAGGTGAAGAGAGAAGCTGTTATAGCCTAGAACAACTTAAATCACGCAGTTGAGAAAATGGTCATCATAGTCTGGCCGTTTGTGTTTTTGGTATGTTTCAGACGAGCCGTGACATCTGCTGCGTGGTGTTTGCACTGTTCAACGTGGTGTGGGCCACTCTGTTTCTGGAGCGGTGGAAGAGGAGGGGGGCTGAGCTGGCATTCAAGTGGGGAACACTGGATACGCCGTCTGAATCCCTGGAGGAACCGCGGCCTCAGTTCCGAGTGAGAGAAACAAAAACCCTCATTCCTTCCATCTTCTTCTCTTCTCTCTTCTTTCGGGCCCTTTCATGCTCTTTCTCTCTCTCTTGGCAGGGAGTAAAGCGCTGCAGTCCCATAACAGGATGTGAGGAGTTTTACTACCCTCCGTGGCGGAGGCGTGTATTCAGGTGGCTGGTCAGCCTGCCCATCTGTCTCCTCTGTCTCTGCTTTGTCTTCCTGGTCATGCTCATCTGCTTTGAGCTGCAGGTCAGTCATCTGTCAGCATCTATGTTTTAGATCCGCTTGTATAAATGTCGCAATAATAGTTTTGGATAAAAATGATGCAGCAAGCCTGATAAGCGTCAACATTTTTTGATGGCTGTGACAAGTAAAGAGCCGTGATTGTGTCTCTGCAGGAGTTTGTGATGGGGATCAAGGAAATGCCTCGGTTAGCTCGCTTCATCCCCAAAATCATGCTGGCTATCACTGTGACTGCATGTGACGAGGTGTACAGGAAAATCGCCTGCTGGCTCAATGACATGGGTGAGAGTCCATCTTCCAGATTTTTCTGATCTACATTCACGCCGCGAGCAGAGCGTCAAATAAAAATGCTTCTTCTAACATTCTTTAACACTCCTCTTTGATTTTTAGTATTGTTTTTTACCTTTATTTTACCAGGAATATTCCCATTGAGATCCAACATCTCCTCTGGTAGGGAGTCAAAACAGCAGCCTAAAAATGGGCATACACTGCACGAGTTCAGCCTGTTTTTAGAAATGTTGTTGTTTAATTCCAACTCCCACTGTATGAGGAAGTCATCTCTGTTGTAAAACCAAAGCTCAAGATTTATGTGCAGACAACGTGTGGTCCAATTTTCAAACCACAACCTGAGTGCTTGCACTGTACTTGTAAACTGGAAAATAAAACAGCCTGTCGGTCTCTGTGGACTGTCCTGACTAGCAATGATTGTAAATAAAGACAAAGATTTACAAGCTCCAGGACTGCGGACAGGCAGAAGTTTGTTTGCTAGTTTGGAACGAGTCACAATAATATCAAGACAGACATCCCAAAAAAACCCATAAAAGTCCATTTTTGCAAAAAACAGTCAGTCCTGGTTTTGATTCCCTTCCTTCTCTGGATCCACCGCCCCTCTCTCTTTCTCTCGATCTCTCACACAGAAGTTAGAACGTAAGCAACACCAACAAACTAGCTGTACAATTGATCGAGTGCTAAAAAAACGGCTGGCCAAAATAGCTGACATGTCAAAAATTCATCCAGACATCCAACAGCTGGTGGCAGCAGTTGGTCGGTCCTCGCCTCCCTGTTTACGCTGCAAGGGAAACGACTTTCCACAAAGCTGAAATTCTGTCAGATTATGAGTTGTGCGGCTCAAAACTTGGGTCAGAAATTGGCTCAAATCATATAGTGTATGCCCAGTTTAAAGTCTGATATACAAAAAAACTAAAAACAAAACAGCAAAAAGTTAAAACAAGCAGCACAAAAAAAATTACATACAAGAAACATGCAACAGACTTGCAACACAAAACCAATTTACAGAAAACCAAAATACCGTGAAAGCTGTAATTAGCTGAATTACAATTTTACAGTACAGTGTATTACATTTTTTATACAGGATAAGGGATGATTTGTCTTGTTTTTCTACAGAAAACTATAGACTCCAGAGTGCCTATGAGAAAAATCTCATCATCAAAATGGTTCTTGTGAGTTGCTTTTCATTACATCTTATCTAAGTAATTTAATGTCTCTTTTTTTTAAACAGTCCTTTCTGCGCAACTTTTCCTTAATAGCATTTTTTCTCTTGCAGTTTCAGTTTGTAAATTCTTATCTCAGCCTTTTTTACATTGGATTCTACCTCAAAGACATGGAGCGTCTGAAAGAGGTAAGCAACACCCCAGCTCTAATGCTCCTCCGTCACGCATTAGCTCCAGTAATTCATTTGGCCTCCAACGTCTGTCGTTCTCCCATCCTTAAATGCTTGCTCTCTCTGCTTACATGCATTGATTTCCATAACCATCCATCCACACATCTCATCCATTTGTCCATCTGTGGAAGATGCTGCTGGTGTTGTCTCTGTTAAGGAGTCTGCAGCGGCAGGTCCGGGTCAATGTGCTGCCCTCCCTCTTCCTCAAGATCCAGATGCTTGTGGTCTCTGTTCCCTGGTTCTTCAGGGCTTTACTCAGGTCCAAAGTATGCTCCCTGTACATCCACTGTCTGGGCGAGAGGTCAAAGGTCCATTTTTGACCGACTGTGTGTTTGTTTTGATTGTGCTTGTCTGGTGAAAACCTAGCAAAAAAATTCAAAATCTATTTTATGTTTTTGTTAAGTTTCGGAGACACGTGGCTTTCACCAGACAGAGACAGATGAGCGGTTTCATGTGGTGGAGAATTTAAAATGTAGACAGAAGATGATGTTTCAATGATTGGTGTTTTTATTTCTGGCTCATCAAGTCAGAAATGGTGCCTCTTCACCTGCATCTATGAGCATCATTCCTGGTTTCAATAGTTGTGTGGTTTTGCCGTTTTATTTCTCAACATGGGGATGTGGAGTCAATGTGGATTCTTATATTGGCCATTTCCTTCCATGCAGTTAGTGTGAATTGTTTTTCCGATACAACTCTCACCACTCGTACCTCAATTTCTCACTCCGTCTGTCAGTTTCTGTTACAATCTCAGCCGGAGTGCCACCTCATTGAGCTTGTCATATTTTGTCAACATCACCTGACTTTATTTGTTTTCCCATTTATGATTACAAGCCAGTACAGACGAACTTCTGCAAATATTGGTCACACTATATTTACTTTTGTGCCAAGACAATCATTCAACCCACAACTTCATTACAACACACGTAAAATAACATTAAATAATATGTTTTAATTAATTTTCATACGGTAGTGAAATGAATAGAAAAAATGGCGAAAACATGCAAAAACCTTTAAGTGTCTGAAATGAAAACCATCTGGTGTTGTCAGCTTGATTCTGCCAGTGTCTGACTCTGACGGATCTGTGCAGACTGTTCACGTAGGTAACAGTGGAAGAACAGTATCTCATTTTCTGCATTTCTGAGGTCTCCCATCATTGACTGAAAATAACATTCTGTCCATGTTCTTGTCAGGAAGTCTTTGTGGCTTTGTGTTTGCATTCTGTGCTGCAGCTAGCGGCTACAAGATATTGTGCATCAGCATTATTTGACTTGGAAACAATTGCATTTAGATAAAAACCAATAGCAGATTGAGATGCTGCAATTCTTAGCATGAGTTTCTCTGGTTGTATAATATTAAAAGGCTGAAGACATGCTCCCTGCTTGGTTTAGAGTGTTTTAAAGTATAATTCTGATTTCTTACAACTTGAGTTTAATTTTAATAGTTTGGGCCAATATTTCAAGACATTTTGAAAATAAGCTATCCTACTTGCTGAGATCAAGGAAATTATGACTATTTATAGATTTTATAGTTTTCTTGGCTGAGATCTGAAAACAAAGTAACATTACTGCAGTAAAGTTTGATAGATCAGGAAACGAGCAGTAAGGCTGGGGCTGGCTAATACATAGATATAGATGTGTCTATGTGGCAATGTCATAGACTTTAACAGGGCAATACCAGGAAAGTATTTTCGCTGAGTGGTGCTGCGCAGCATAAATATAAGCGAATGATTATGTTTGTGCAACCAGGCAGCTGCAGATCACTGTTCAAAGCCAGCAAATAAACAAACATGTAAAAGAGATATCTGCGGCTTTTACAACGGAGACTATGCTACCAGTACCGGATGTTTTTAGCGAAACGTCGGCCGCACCTGTGCCCCCTAAAGTGGGTATTTTAGGCCAAAACATGATTTCCTCCTGCACATAACCAAGTGATTTTTGAGCATAGCATAACCACAAGTTAACCACAATATTATTAAAACGTAAAGTATCAAAATACCTAATAATGTAACATATTCTGAAGGATTGCAGATACATACAAATAAACATTCTCGCATTTAGCTTGATAAGCTACAGGAAAACTGCACAGACATCATGTTACTTACATCAGTGGCTCCATTAGTCCAAAGAAAACACCCTTCCTCGCCTTAAGACACAATTTCTTTGTAGACTGGATGAGCCAAAATGTCTGATATTTCCTTTTGAACTGTGTCGGTGTCGGACATCCACTTGTCTGTCCACTGAAGCCACTCACGTCCCCTTGGGTTACATCGTTCACACCATTATTAGCTGCTTGAAAACCAGCTGCATCCCAGCGTTTTTGCCCCTGCAGTGGAAGTCCCTCGTGTCCAACATGTTCACTGATTTAAAGAGCAGCGTCAAAGTTTCTGGTCTTTCTTCGCCTGGTCAGTCTGTGCACGCTGAGGAGCCCCCGCTTCCGTTAGCCTCTCACGAAGTCTAGCTAGCTGCACCCTGAGCTAACCCTGACCTTTGCGCTTTGACCTGACGTAATGACGTCACGCCAGAGAAGAGAGGGGTTCATTTAATTCGCACATTTTAAATGTCTTTTTGCATATATCTTTTTACCAGCACCTTATACTGTAAAAAAAAAAAATATATATATTAGAAGTTATGAAAAAAATAGCCAACTATAAACAGCCTGCATTGTTACATTGTCAGTCGGGGGTGCTGCATGACAATATATCGATATTATAACCTATTCAAATCTTAATATGAGATAAGAATTTTTTTTTATTTTTGGATATTGTAATATTGTATTAAGTAAGTATTGGCTTGGTTTTGAAATCGGTATTTCAGTTTTTTAAAAAAAAAACCTAAACTAACTAAAAACTAAAATTTTGAACTTACCAAAATGTTCTATCTGTTCAATTATTTGCCTTTACCTACTTCTTCATTAATAGTTGTTAATGAAAAATCCCATTGAGTAAATATTCTGGATAGCACTGATAGCACTGATGAACCCTGCAATATTGTCGCATTATCAATATCGAGGTTTTTGTTCAAAAATATCATAATATTATCATAAATAATATATGATAAAGAATAAGCAATTTGATTTTCAACATAGGCCAATTGCCCAGCCTAAAGTTAGACAGTCACAGAGGTTATAGAAATCAACAGCTCTTTATTTGGACATAAAAAATAGAATCAGCCTCCTCAAAATTGTGGGAATAATTCTTTATTGCACAACAAAAAGTAAGTTTGATTATAGTAGGCCTAATATTACCCTTTATTTATTTATATACTTTTTTTTCAAATATTACCCTTTATTTATTTATATACTTTTTTCGAAAAAAAGTAAGTTTTGCTATCCTGAGGGCATGTTTAGAACCTGTATGATGGTCTGACTGCTTAAGTTACTTGCCCTGTTGGACCTCTCTTTAATGATGACACTGTGATCTCACATCCGTGATTAACTTGTTGAGTACACTGTACAGGAATATAGTAACAAAGTCTAAATCAAGTTGTGACAAACCTGAATTATCCTTAAAGTCAGGACAATTTGTACTTGCTGTTGCATATGATTTGGATTTGTTTGGTGTGTTTGGTATGAGTATTACTGAAAGGCCTCAAGTGTTCAACAGTCTTTGGCCTCTGAACATCATTGAAATGTTTCGATGATCATAAAGTGCACATCCACAGTGGATCACATGGTTTGGAAAACTGCGGCTGCACTGCTCCTTGTTGGTTCTTTCAAACACTTTGGACCCCAGTCAGTGACAGATGCTGTTTTTAATTTATAAAGAGCTGTTCAGCAACAGTTTTCTGCCTTGTTTATTTTGCTTGATGATAAAGTCTGCATACATCATTGTGTTGTGATTGATTTGTGCATTTGTTCCATGAGGGTTTATCCCACTGCTTTCTCAGCCTGTTACTATGCCTCCTTCCATCTTGCTGGTCCTCTTTGTCTCTGCCCAACCATTTCCATCCCCCTTGCATATAAATGCTGTTATTAGTTGGACAGTTTATTCACAGTTTGTTCACCCGATGGGGCAGCTTCATTTTTTCCGAATGTTTCTGTCTGTCCTTGTCAGATGCTGGCCACTCTGCTCATCATACGCCAGTTCCTTCAAAATGTGAAGGAGGTTCTGCAGCCTTACCTGTATGAGCGCCACAAGCTGGGCGAGCTCACGTTGCGAGCTGTGTGGGACCTGCTGCAGTCTGTGCTGCTGAAATATGCCCGGCTGGCAGCTGGAAAAGCTCAGGCCTCTCCCACGGACCAGGCCATGCCAGGACCTGGACTGAGGGGCACCAGGCCTGGGCTGGGGCAACCAGACAGAAGGTCAAACTCATTATTGGAACTCTTATTCAATCAGTTATTGCAGTAACATGCATTTTCAAGTATTAACACTGGGATGCCAAAAAAAGGATTGAAATGAATCTTTCACCAGTGCAATTTGAAGTATGCAGTAAGAGAAACTGACACTTTATCACAAGATCAGGGTGATGAAGAGTGACGTTTAAGTGTTTGTAGTTGTCATCCACACCAACACTCAAAGTATTAGTCACAACAAACAGACGCGCTCGGGTTCAAATTAAAAGCCACTTTATCTGCACTTGACACTGTCTGAACACTGCGTGCGGTAATGATTCATGCCAGTCGGACACTGAGGAAATGGACAGAACACCACTGTGAGCAGTAAAACACACACACACACACACACACATTTTGTCTGATGTCTATCTGTTCCTTCAACTTCTCTCAGGGAAAAGAAGTGTTTGAACGGAGGATGCGGGGTGCCTGATGAGGAGGAGGGAGGTGAGAGGGACGAGGCTGACAGCGGGAGGTTCAGTGAAGGAGAGACGGAGGAGGAAAGTCTGATCGACTGCGGTTTGAAGCTGAGGAAAGTCAGCTTCATAGAAAAGGTATACGCTGTGTGATAATGTTAATTTATGAAGAGTAAAAGGAATACCTCACCGACAAAATGATGATTAGTTTAACTCACCCCACGGTAGGCTGAATTGGTCTTGAAAACTTTTGCTTTTCTGACATGCTTCCAAGGTTAACAAAGAATCCAAAAATGGACAAAAATTCTTGATGAAGTGCAGTCAGTGGTGGCTGCATTTAACAACAGCAGAACTATGCCAAAATATCTATTTACAAACTGTCACACAACTTTTCCAGTATAATCCAAGTCTCATTTATCCAGTCATATGCTCAGAACTTCCTAAACACATGCATTGTTGCTAAAACATTCCTACTTACTAACACTTGCGCATATGAGTAGGGTACCTTGGCATGCATGTGTGTTTGAACTTTGCATTCCACTGAGTAAATGTACACACCTGCCAGGTTTACCACTCATATTTTGAATAGTAGGATATTAGTAGAAGTGCATGTGTTTGGGAAGCACTGAGACTTGTTGTGAGTTGTGTGAGAGTTTGTAAATGGACATTCTGTTAAAGTTTTCCTGTAGTTAAATATGGCCCCCTATCACTCCAATTCATGAAGATTTTTCTCTGTTTTGGATTCATTTTGGAGGCATGTTCTTCATGAATTCAATGTAACACAGGGTGAAAAACTGATATACACATGATCACATTTTGGGTGAAGTATTGCTGTAAGTTGATGCTGAAGTACTCATCTGTATTGTTGTTGTTAAGGTGGACAGAAGGCCAGTCTGCAGTGGGCCCCCCATGGACACCAGTTTCCTGGAAGAGGGAAGTCCCACTATGGTGGAAAAAGGAATGGACCCTGCCTCTGTGTTTGAGATGTGTGATGATGACGACGATAATGGCATCCATGATGTGAAGGAGTCAGTTGGGGGAGCGACAGGTGTGGCCGAGGGAATTAATGCTACGACTGGTGCTGCGGCTGGTGCTGCTGCCAGCGCCGCCCCGCTGCCCTCTGGGTCTGAGAGCAGCACGTCATTGCGACACAGAAGAAGAGGCAGGAGCACCGAGAGACCCGAGCCGAGGACAAAAAGGGAATCATGGATTGACCCCCCTGAGGATAGAGAGAGCAACACACTCACTCAGGCTGAGATGGAGAGCTGCATGCAAACTTATGCTGTAAGTAGGACTGTATACTGAACTCACTCTCTAATTCTGCACACAGTTCTAAAGGATGGCACTTTGCATCCTTTCAAACATTTAAAGGCAAATTAAGAGCTTGTCACATTGGGTTGTATTATTCTCATAGTATGTCTAATGGTTATCACGAGCATTTGTTTACTGGTCTGTTGTAGAGATTTGAGATGTGTGAACTCAGGAAAGAATGATGTCATCCTACAGCTTTCCAAAAAAAACTTCAGTTCAACCAAAACACATCTTTGAGTCTGTAAAGCAGTTAGCCAGCTGGAGCATCTCTATATTGTTAAGTGGCAGACAAATAAAACTGAGCGATGTGCAACATGTCATTTTATTTTTATGGATTCAAAAACTTGCAAACCATCTCCATTTGCTACTTCCTCTCTAGTCTGCACACCAGCTAAATAGAAACTGAGCCACGACCTTTGCACTCTTGTCAGATAAACTGGCATGTGTGCATAAATATATCCGCAGACAAGCTGACCAGGAAGTAAATCCACCTCTATGTGAAGCTTACTGCAACAGCTAGAGACTCTCTGTGTTCAAAAATGTATTTGAGATTATTTGTGTGATTTGGAAAGCTGTAGGTGACTCATTCATCATTATCCTGATTGACATCATTGTTGCAGGAATTCTTCTTTTTCAAATCTCTACAGTGGATGAGTAGATTTTTATCATTATTGAAAAACAGACAAAAACATGAAACTAAGACCCATGTTGCCAAAATTCTCTTTGAGGTTTTCCATGAAACTAAGATCATGAAAAGTTCCTCCCTCCGTAGAATAATTTACAACGGTTGCAGTTTCATTCAAAACAAATAGATAGAAAATAACTGTAAAATGTTGTGTCACAGCAGGTAACCGACTTAGCCATATAGTACAGTGTACATAGTATACATGTTTCAGCCTCAACTCCCCTCTCCACTCATGTTCCTCATACTTAGCTCAGGTTTCATGCATTTGATAAACAAGCACTGCAACATGGATCCGATCCCTCAGCCTTCACAGTTACACGACACCCCGGACTCATCCTGAGTGTGCTGTGAATAACGCTGGGTGATGTTCCAAAAGGTCATAACTGATCATATGATGGCTTATCAAAGCTAACAACATCTTCTTTTTTTCTGCAAGACACGAGCGGTGAGACTAGACAAAGACAGGATTCAATACATTTGGTGATATGACAGAACCTCAAACAAACAAACCAGTCAAAATAAATAAAGCGCAATATTAGGTCTTATGGTTAAGGGTGTATGTGTGTTTGCCAAGGAGGAGGGCAGTCCGTTGTGTAGGCTCCTGTGTGTGCTTATGTTTTTTATTTTCACTTTGCTAGTAAAGTTGCATACCTTTCTTTAGCCACCACTCAGCCCTACAGATGAAGCTGGCTGTATTTTGTTGCCCCTTCGTCCATCCTGATCAGCCTCTAGAGCCACTGGGAGAAAGCCCGTTCATGTGGAGAGAGATTATTATTTTTTAAATATGTTTTTTAATTTTTCTTTTCTTTTTTTTAATGTATGTATTTATTATTTATTAAAACAGGGACATATTAACTTCCTTTGTTATTTAGTACCATTGTTTTGTTCTACAGAAATGCACTTTTGTTTTGTCACTGCTAAATAGTAGCATTTAGACTGCACTTAAATGATAGAGCTGTGGTTTAATGATTCACTCTGCCTCTCTCAGGACACCTTTCAGGACTACCAAGAGATGTTTGTCCAGTTTGGCTACGTGGTGCTCTTCTCCTCGGCCTTCCCTCTGGCTGCCATGTGCGCTCTCATCAACAACATCATTGAGATCCGCAGCGATGCCTTTAAGCTCTGCACCGGTCTGCAGAGGCCCTTTGGAATCAGAGTGGAGAGCATCGGCCAATGGCAGGTCAGGAATACAATCTAGTTAAAGTTAAAAGGAGCTCATGAGGTTTTTCTACTGTGGTTGTAATCAAATTCATTGTCACCTGAAGACAGGGTCAATGAAAGAATTAAAGAAATGGTGTCACATGTAACAAACATTCAGAAAGTTGATGATATGTAACTGTGTAGTAATCACATTAAATTGAATTATTACTAATAACTGGATGGAATAACTGAATAGAACTGAATTGAAGTGATTCAAAGAAACAACGCTAGTGTTAAGAAACCACCAAGTTTCCCTTTTTTTTCTTTTCCTTCACAGACTGCGATGGAAGCCATGGGCCTGATTGCCATCATAGTGAATTGCTACCTGATTGGTCAGTGCGGTCAGCTACAGCGTCTGTTCCCATGGCTCAGCCCCGAGATGGCCATCATCTCCATCGTCATCCTCGAGGTACCGCAGCTCATTCCTGAGGGTCTATCTGAAGTGCTTAGAGCAGTGCTTTTCCAAACTTTTTCTCGAGTCGCCAGTATTTTGTGACCTAGCACAAAATGTATGGTAATCAGAAAATGTGCCAGAAATTTAAGCTGCAAACAAGTTTACTACTGTCTGTATCTCTCTACCTGCAGAGACCTTGAAGGGTTTGGCAGAATATGCATTCAAAGATGTTTGCAAAGAAACATGTTACTCTATAATAATTACAGAACACACTGTAATTATATAGTGAGCCAGGAGATGCAAGATATAGTTTAGAGGAAGATGTAGTGGTTGGAAATACTATGTACATATACCACACATATTGTGTTGTGTCCCTCTGCAGTTGTGAGGTCCAGACAGAAAGGTGTCTATGGCTATTTATGATGAAAGAAGCACAACAACATTGCATAAATACATGAGCTGAAGCTCTTCTCATGGTCCTCCTGTTACTTGCAACATATTTTAATAGCTGTTCTGTTAGCTCTGCACTCTATGCCTGCCTAGATTCGGGAAAAGGTAAACAGCCTGCAGCTCTGTCTTGGCCTGATAAAGAAGTCAGGCCTATCAGGAGGAAGATTTCACGGCCTAGATGATGTGCAAGAATTAGTTCGAGTAACATACCCCTAAAGGGTGCTCTGAAGCTTTGTGCCTTATATCTGATTAGAATTGTACTTTCAGTGAATTATTTTTGTTTCATCCCTAACCACCTGCAGCATTTTGCCATCCTCCTGAAGTACGTCATCCATGTGGCCATCCCTGACATTCCTACATGGGTCCGAGAGGAGATGGCTAAACTGGATTATCAGCGCAGGGAGGCCTTTAAGGTAAATCATGACAGCGTGAGATAATGTTGTTTGTCATGGAGAAGCTGCATGAGATGGATGAAGTTCAATAAGTATTCAGGTGGTTTAAAGGGAAAGTTCAACATTTTTGAAGTGGGGTTGTATGAGGTATTTATCCATAGTCAGTATATGACATACAGCAGATGTCAGTCGACATGCCCCCAGTTTGAAGAAGCACGCTGGAAGTCCAACAGCTAAGCTAAGCAATATACTGCTGTGGATGGGGATGCAATTTTTTAAAAATTTTTATCACCTGAAAAAAAGTCCCACCTAAACATATCAGTATCACTTTAAGTGTAAGCAATACTAAAAGTATTTTACAGCTTTACCTTTCCGTCAGACAGCCAGTTTTGAGAGAGAAGTTTCAGTTTTTGATCTATGCTCCTGTCAAAGCCACCAAACTCCACTGACAAAACAAGTCATTTTAGCTCACCAAACACAGGAGCTGCTGGTCTATGACTGCTGCGATTAGTTAGTTTTTAAGTGTTAATGCATTTCTTTGGTGAATCTAAACTAACCCTTTTAAATGCCAAAGTCACACAATAACTTAACAAAATAACTGTTCGAGGCAGTGGTAGGCCAGAAGCTCTTGTGTTCAGCCTTGTTAAAGCAGCAAAAATATTCAAAATATTTCGGTGGCTGAAATATGTTTTGTTGAAAACCCCTCCACATTAGTACATTGCTAAGCTTCTGTGTTTGACTATAGCCTGCTTCTCCAAACTGGGAGTACCGACTCCCATCTACTGTAGTTCATATACTAACTATGGGTAAGTACCCCATACAAACCCACTTTACTATCTACTACCTTGTGATATGTAGAGTACTGTAATATAGTAACTAGCCATCAGAGAAGCTGAACTTTCTGCTGCAAAAAAAAAGCTGTACTGCTACACTGCAGCTTTCTTCTTGGGGCTAAATAGCTTCTTTTAAACTCCTGATGATATTTGAGAGGTGATACTTTTGAGAAACACAATTTGTAGAGCATAGAAATGAGATTAGGCTGCAGAACCAATGCAGTGTTCTTAGTCAGGAATTTGTTCGATGGGTAACACTGCAGTATTGGAATGGTTAGCTGATTCTAGTAAATACATTGTGCAAATGTTTCCCTTCCTCTGCAGAAGCATGAGCGGCAGGCGCAGCAGCATTACCAGCAGCTGCAGAGGAGGAAGAGGGAGGAGGAGGAGAGGCAGAGGCAGGTGGAGCACATGGCCCGCAGGGAAAGGGAGCGGGATGACAGCAAGGGCGACTCTTCTGGGGATCACCACCACGACAAAAGTCACAGCAGCAAATCACGTCCCGGGAGTGGAGGAGGAGGAGGGGGCAGCGGGTCGGACAAACCCAAGAGGCCCAGCTCTCTGCTGGCCAACAACAACGTGATGAAGCTCAAACAGATCATCCCGCTGCAGAGCAAGTTCTCCTCGAGCGGTGCCCGCTCCCCTCAGTCGCCCACTGGAAGTGAGCCCAAGTTGCCCGGGTTTCTGAGCTTCAAATTCCTCAAGTCACCTGAGAATAAGAAGGAAGGTGCTGCGGCCTCTGCGGCTGCCTCCACAGCCACTAATGCCACAGCGACAGCATCATCATCATCTTCATCATCAGGTAGCAGCTCTCAGGAGCGTTCTCAGTCACCCAGCAAAGCCTTCAACCCTGGGAAACTCTTTAACTTTGGGAAATCTGAGGGGGGGACATGTGTGAACGGGGCTCCGCTGCCCAGACCCGGGGAAGGATCCTCATCACAGACGTCAGATAGACAACCATCCAGGTCTGACCTGAACGGCGTTCCAGACGAGATCCCCTCGCCTGGAGGGGAAGGCTCAGAGAACGGACATGCAACAGACTTGGACCCGGCCGGCTCTAAAGTCTAGTAGCTCCATAGAGAAACTTGCTGTTGGTTACATCTCAACCGAAGAAGCGATGTGCTTACTGTGGGGAGAGGCCTGACCTACCTTCTGTGCTATCACAGGCTGTGTGTAGAAGTACTTGAAGCAGAGAGAGGAGAAACTGATGAGAGGTGACTGTTGTTTTGGTTTGCTTTTTTGCTGAGAGACAAAAAACAGGCTTTATAAGAAAGACGTAAGCCCTCTTATCATGAATAAAAACACACACCCTTACACACACACACACACACACACACACACACACACACACATACAAATCCTTCCTTGTCTGCAATACATAAAGAAATGCATGAGCTGCGTTTCTAATATTTTTAAGCCTTTAAAGCAGAGAGCTGTGTTTCTTGATTTCTTCTAGTCATAAATTGTAAGCATCTTGTTGGCCTCCGACTAGGACAGAACAGCCTGTCATGGAGGAAAAAGACTTTAAAAAAAAAAATGTATACAGTGGTATGAAAGGATCACAGGTTGTACATCAAATAACTTCCGAGAGTGTTTTTAGCTGTCACAACACAAGTGATCATTAGATATTGTCTCATTTTTAACTGTGAGGAATTCTTGGGCCCTTCACTTTTATACTGAAGTGGGAAAAATGGAAAAGCAATATCAATCAGTGTTTTAATTATCAATCATCACACAAAACCCCCCTCGATTAATCAGCATCCCTGATGTATCACCAGCTTTATTTTCAAAGCAGAGGTGACGTCTGAGCTTTGAACACTTCTTCCCATCCTGTGACAGTAGCAGATTTGGTTGGAAAAAAAGGAAGTAAAAGAGCTTAGTGAGTCGAGCTGTCACGTACCAGTATTTTCCCCGAGGGAGCAAGTGGAAGAGAGACAAGAAAAAGCAAAAAAAACAAGTAGATAAAGGTGATTTGGAGAAAATGGAGCATGGGAGGCTATCATGTGCTGTTCTCCATCCAAGCCCGTAGAGCGCCATGTAAACACAGATGGTGCTTCATTCCACACACTCTAACCAGACTTGGCAAACAAGTATAGAGTTAAAGAAGTAACATTTGCACTAAAACCCTGACGCCCTCCATAGAAACATATCTCCCTCTGCAGGAGAGAGGAGCGACACCAGCCTGCCTCATGACATTATGCAAAAGCTGGGTTGTCTTACACAGTACATGCCATCTACTCACCTGCCCCTGCACTCAGTAAACATGAGATTTCCTAAATATTCAGATTTTCTTTTAACAATAGTTGCTCTTATTTGTGTTGAGCTCCATATCTTTTTATATGCACCATTTACTGCATTGCGTTACTGCAGTGCTCATGATGGGGATTTCCTTTTTTTAACCAAATTGGTATTTTTTGGATTAAACTGTTAACTCAAAATTTAAGTACTGTTTGTTCTGTTAGTTATCTATATCAGCGCTGTTTAGGGTATACATTATGCTACTCTTGTAAACAAGCCCATCATATACCATTATACTTCTTTGGGGTCTACAGAAGGTGGCGCCAGAGATACTTTGCACAGAAAAATGTGTTTTTGAACAGCTTGGTCTGACGGATCCTTACAGAGGAACTATGCCCATTTTCAAAATTCACCCATAATGTTCTCATGATCTAAGACAGTCCAAAAACATTAGTAAACGTGAAACAAGAGTACTAAACTCAACCTTGTGATGTCACTGGGTAGAAAGTCTGGAGCTACTCTGTAGACGGTGAATTGTAAAACATGTTCTCGGTTAGTGGTTTCTCAGTGGTCCAGTCATGGGGTACAGATTTCTCCTTTGTCATAAGTATAAGGGCCATGAATTACCACATATTCAATTTTATTTCACAAAATGCAAACAACACGTTGGCTTAGAACACAAAGAAATAAAACATATTGCAAGAATAAATAGAATCGGCACTTCAAAATAATAGCACTGTGCCAGAAATTCACTGCACTTCAAAACACACAAAGTTCACGTGTCACTTGTGGTCCATTCAGAATTGACCCACTATCCACTTTTGGACCATGATCCACCAGATGACACTGAGAGTCCTGAGGGGAATGCTCTGAGTTATATGGGTACATTTGCTGTTTCAGAACTGAGAATATTTTAATAGAATAAAGCTCAGTTGGGTATTAAAAGAAGCAGACAAACATTCATTCAAAACATCCCCCCTAAAAAATCAGGCTTCGGTCATTGTCTTGCAGCAGCCCTGGACTTTACACCCAGTGACATCATGGCTCATGTTCACAAGTAATGATTGAAAGTTCAGAGCCATCACGCTGAAGGTTGAGAGACAGAAGCATTAACTATGCATTTTCACATCATCACCCCTGGCAAGGATTTTGGCAATAACAGAGTTGTAGGAAGCTTACATGTATCACTATACTTACTCCTCCACCTGCAGCACCCATCCTACTGCATTATCCCCTGCAAGACTCTATGTATCTTTCCTTTGTGTTAGCTCAGTTTTCAATGTCAGCTCTTTCCCGTCTCACATTTAATGTTAGGAATCTCCCCTGACGCACAATTAAAATAACAATAATGTCATCCATCTTTCGCTTTGTGTTGACAGAATCTGTCTATTCTAGGGGTGACGATGACATTGAGCTTCAAACAGGATTTTTTTTTTTAATATATTTGGTTGCTGCTTTCATGTGTCAAATTGTGAGAATCTCACAATATTTCCTCCTTTCAGTCACATTACTAAAGAAAACACAAAAATGTACTTCCGGCAAAATAACTTTCTGACATTAAACGCAATAAGGGTATGGACAGGACATCAAATTGTGTGGTCACGGTTTTGTTTGACTGTCAACCTACAGTCTGTCCTTTTTTATGTATTTGGAAGTCATTGTTCATTATAAATGTAAAATGAGAAGTGCAGGGCTGAGGGGAATTTAATATCTTTGGTGTCTTTGTGTATCACAGGGCGGTCATTGTTAGCAGGACACATGATAGAGATCAGGATGGTAAGTGTAGCTGAGCTCAGTCTCATCAAATCCTTGCAGCATTTGGATTTCAGGGATGAGTGACACCATGATGCAATAGAGTCCTCATATTGTCATTTGAAAGCTTCTGTAGAAAATGAGAAACCAGTTTCAAAGATTAGAAGGCAGAGATAAGAGCAACAGTTTAGGGCATGCCTCCATGTATGTAGTTCCTCCTTATTCAGGGAAAACTCACAGTTCATTTGATAGAAATGGATAGCATTAACCAACATGTTTTATCCTTGCACTCTTAGCAGCAGCGTCAAATTCAGCACATTGTTAATATGGAGGTTTTTAAATAAGCACTGGTTGAAGTAAACTAACAGATATCATGGAAAGCTTCATCACCCAGACAGCACCACGCCAAGCACAGGCGTCCCTTGTGTAAGGACAGCAGCTCAGACAGCTCATCAGCCGTCTGTAATTCACTAATAAAGCAACAGCGGTTCTTTAAAGGATTTGGGCTTATCTAGACACTCTAATGTGAAACCAGTATGAGAGGACTAAGTTTAGTAAATGTACTGTCTTCTTTTGGATTTTTAAAGGTGGATGTGAACAGGTGAGGTTCTCACCACAGCTACATTGAAACCCGACTCTAACTTTAAGAGTTTAAGATAAGACATCCTCATGGAAGCCTCACTTACTGAACATCATATGCTCTTCCAATGTACCACTGTACAAAAAAAAGATCTTTTAAAGAGAAATACTGGGAAATGGGATTATTTATTTCTTTTAATTTATTTTGTCATATTTTTGTAAGACCTGAAAAATAGTTAATAAAACTATTTCAAATGCATTTGATGTGTTCTGATAATCTTTTTCCTGCTAATTCACAACTGCACTTTCTCACTAATACTGATTTCAATACTAGGGGTCAAAATCAATGTGTAAGATTTAGAGGAAAGTACTGATTGTAAATGGGATATAAAATGGGATATAAAATTTTCTTTGGTTTGTAATCACCTGAAAATGACAATCGTGTTTTGTTTTCCTTTAGAGTGAGCCGTTAATATTTACACAGGGAGTGGGTCCTTGTCCATGGACATAACCATAGAGCACCGCCATGTTTCTACAGTAGCCCAGAATGGATAAAACAGACCGTGTCTCCAGATGGGGCCATTCATCTTTTGCATCAGTCATCACAGTTAACTCCCCCCTGAAATGTGTGCATATGAAAAACAGATTTTTTAGCATGAAACTGTTTCATTCAGTGTTTTTACCGATTTAAATCACTGTTTACATTTGTTTAATGGAGGAGGAGGAGACCTCTGCTGATAAGTCAGTTACTGGTAAATACATCCTCACCGTCAAAAGTAAGGTGAGCATATATTAAGTAATCAAAGAAAAAAGGGGAACACACATTAGCAAGTGCTGAAACTGCCAGTATATGATGTGCCAAACAGCATAGGAGAAACAGTGATTTTTAATAGAAAACTGCTTATTCAGTGTTTCTATGGGTTTTAATCACCAGGCTTGTTTGTTTTGGAAACGAAGGGACCCCAGTAAATCATTCCTGAACAAAGAACCTCCTGGACAAAGAACCCTGAAGAAATTGTAACTGGGAGACATTTAAGCTGGCTGCAATCTGCGGTCCACTAGATGCCACTAAATCCCCCTTAAATCTCACACTGTTCCTTTAACACAAGGACACAAAATCATCTATCAAAAGTACCACATGACAAAAAAACATTTTTAATCCAGTTTTATTTCTGCAAAGCTAAAAAGAACATTTGATCTAACACACATGAGATGGGGCAAGGCTTAGGGTGTTGTACAACAGTCTATCCGAGCAGAAGTATAATGTGGTATTACACTTCAGAAACAGACAGTATTTACACTGTGGGTCAAAAGATGACTGACCACACTGTCAACCAACATTGCAGCATTGACTGAAAAAAAAAAGACAAGAGGGGCTGGAGGGTTTGACGTGACTGCTGGGCAGTGATATTAAAAAAGAAGAAAAAAGCTTTAATCAGTGTTGTACAGTATATGACACCAATACAAACTGAATCTCAGGAACAAGGCAGGATGGCAACTGCACTTTGCTGTGCATGCTTATTGTGCATTCTATGGCTGAAATTATAACACCGCTTTAAACCCCCGTGTTCATCTAAGCCAGCTCTCAGACACAAACCATTCAGCACTGTCACAAAGACAGGGAGAACAGTACAGCTGCCCGGGCCCTGACCTGGGGGAGCGAAAGGGTCCGAACCATGATGACGGGTTGTAAGGCCTCTAGGCTAAAACCTTCCAGTCACACAAGATAACACCATAACCCCAACACCCCTTACGTTGTATTAATGGGCCAGGAACATAACACCCAGCTGTGAAAACATCAACATGCAAGGCAACATCCACTGGGCACCAGGGCTCTTTCTTTACTGTCCCAAGGGTCATTTTCTATCGTATCCATGGGTAAGTATTATTTTACAAAAAGGCAGACACAAAGATACTCCATTGGATGAACTAATTGTGGTACTGGCAATTATTTACACATATCATAATTTATTTTTTTTTTCCCTTTTCCAGACATTACATTTTTTTCTTCACTATCTGTGCTGTTACCCTGTTGTGCACCTGAAAATCCAACATCAAAATCTCCATATTTAAGGTCATGTTTTTTGTTCTTTTTGTCTTGTACATCCTTTGATAAAGATCAGCTAAACCTTACTCATTCTTACAAGCCTGGATCAGCCAGCAGGTGGTGCTAGATGCAAAAAATATTTCTCAGAAACACCAACACCACATTTATCCTAAAAGCACAAGTCCCAGAATAGAATGGAGATATGCATATTCACCATAAATACACATCTACGGGGGATTCTGGAAGAGTTGCCTCTACGTTGTGCTGTTCTTCACAGTGCAGACTTGATTCTCTTGATTCAAACAGTGTGGAGAAATGTCGCAATGCCCCCATGTGGTTGCAGAGTGGGCAGTGAAACTGAGAGGGTGGGCACTGTGGCTGGCAGGAAGCTCATTGCCATACATAAAAAATAATAGTTATAATAAAGTTAAAACAGTAACAAAAATGTATCTTTGCACATATCAGGACAGACTCTCTGGGTGGCAGAAGAAGGCTACACAAGTCATGTACCAGTTTATGAGACTGTTTTTAAGGGTAGTGTCTGACTTTATGTGTCAAGTCCCTCTGATCTTAAATCTACACTTTTTCAACTATTCATTCACTGCACACACACAGTACAACACACACTCACACCTCAGCATGCATACATATCCACGGTTGCTAACCTACACAGGGAATAGGCAACATATATAAGAGTAACAAAATTGAGTGTTGCAGGGATGAAGTTTTTCTGTATGCCAGCCCAAACGTTTACGTCGCTGTGGTTCCCTCGATAAAAATCAAGTACTTTTCAGAAAATACTGCGACAAAAACAAAAGTTTATGACACTTGCATAACTTGTTTAGCAAGATAATCTTCGGACATTTGGAGCGTAATTGCAATCAGCAAATGTAAAACACTAATATTAGACTACAAACAAAGTACACCACAGTCGCATGACTTCAACATCACAATCATAATGAGGCTGTAAAAGGTGTGTGCTGCGCAAGGATGTTCAAAGTCGCCAACTTCTATCACATTTAGCCACTTGTTAATAATGATTTTTTTTAGACAAAAGCATGAAAATTCAAAGTGGGAAATTACTGATGTATTTTATGTCAGAGAGCAAAACATGAATTTTTTTAATTTTTAAGATATATTATGAGGGATTTAACAGTGTAAAGACTCACACAAAAGTGATCCATCTCAATCATCGCTTTTGGCCTATTAGAAATGTGTGACGGTGTATTTTTCTGCAGAGCCTCTGCCCTCTGCCTCTATTTTTCCTCTTATTTTTTTTGTTTGGGATATTTATGGGTATGAACCCCCAATGGCGCTCAGGTGAGGTCGGGGCTTTATAAAAAGGTGACAACCAGGAGTAATAACATTAGCAACGAGCATCCAAGAGACAGAGTGCTGAAAAAGTGCAAATAGTGAGGTGAAATGATAAACTTAAGCGAATCTGGCTTTTACTTTCACTTTTGGTGGTGAGCATGTTTGCAAACAGTAATTGAAAAACCTGCACAGTGTACCTTTAAGTGTGTGTGAATCAAAAAAATTTCAATAGACTCATTGACTTCAAGATGAGGGAGCAGGGAGGGCAAAAATGCCAACTCATTTCCAAGTTTTAGAAGTCATTTCTGGTCATTCTGCCATAATGCAGAATGACCAGAAGTATTTATTCAGGTTGGATTATCCTCAGTTTTGTTAGTTTATACTGGCTATACCCTGTATATGCAAACACACACACATTCATTCACACTCTCTCAAACACACACACAAATATACACAAACTTATGAGTCCTCGTTCATCTCTTGGCTATCTGTCCTAGCGATCTTCCTTGGGGGTGCCGGACTGTCACCCTCACCTTGCTCCTGTTCCCTTTTCTTTGCTGCATTCTGTGTGACATAAAGGATTACACCAAAGTCAGTAAAATCAAACAGTGTCTTTTTAATAATAATAATAATAATAATCAAGCTACCAAATATTATGAGGCTCATGATTAAGCAAGATCTAACAAAGACTCAGACAGTCAATAAGTGATGCCAAATTGCTGAAATTAACTCCAAAGAACTGCACACACTCACCTTTTTGTCCCACTGCTGATGGAGATAACGCAAAAGGATGTTGGTTTTCTCTGTTACAATAACTGTAGAGCAAACACAGTCAGCACATTACTGAAAAGTTACGTTCAAAGCTGCTTGTTTCTGTTTGTTCAAAGATGTTTCTCCCATAAGACATTTTAATTTTTGAACAAACCTTACAGTGTGCCTTGGCTTGTTTTTGAGACATGCATTTTACATTTTTGGATTGAGAGTATACTTCACCCATGCAATGGGACCTTCACAAGATGGAATAAACACAGTACACCTGAATTATCCAAAGACCACCTATTAATGTCCATTTCAAAGACCCAGCATCGCTTCTACTCCCTCATCTTTGTGTTTCGCCCAGAGTTTTGACTATGCTGTGAGTTTGTTGCTTACTCTGTTCAGATGGGTATTCTCGTGTTGGAAGGTACACAGAGGGCCTCCGATTCTGTAATGATGGACAGAAAAGGTTAGAAAATGAGAGTTGTGTATTTATTTTAGTTAAGGAACAACCCAAGAATTTTGACCATGTTAGAGCAAATATTTTAAACTGTTATGCAACTTATCCATATTAAATTGTGATTAGAAATAATAGTGACAACATAGATAATATAATAGGCTACTTACAGACGCTTTACAAACAGAGTCTGCATGGAACCTGCTGAAGTTACTCTTATTGTAGACAGGAAGTCCTTTCAAGAAATCAGCCTGTGGGAAGAAGGTGAGGTGATGATTATACCCTACAGCTCTGGTTTAGTGAATGTCTTTCATCTTGCATTTAATCTGACCCTGAGCACTGCAAGTCATCTGTCTATCTGCCCACAAATATTCTACTTTTAGCAGTCCAGTCGTTCACCTGTGGCATTTCATTACAGTCCAAATTTTTGATTGGCATCAGTGTGTGTCAAGGGTCTTCTAGTACAGATGTTAGATGTGCAGAGAGGGTCGAAAACACAGCTGAGGAGTCCTTGTAAATGACAGTAGATCAGGCCATCAGTCACTGAGTCAGTGCTGGGCGTTCCCTCATTTTTGCAGCCCGTGCACGCTAACGGGCCTCCTCTCCCTGCAATGTCCCCAGCAACCTCCCAACTGAAGGTGATGATATCTGATAGTGTACAGCAAGTGGTTTCAAATTAGCAAGTCAGAGCTCCAGAGCACAAAACAGCCGGCTTGGCCTCGGTGAATGAATGCCAACAGGGGAAGCAGGGGTGGCTAACAGCTATCTGTTACTAGCTCGGTATTACCACATGCCCTCTGAGGACTGTAGAGCAGCTTAAGCTAACGCTAGCATGGCGTATGTGAAATAAGTACCTTCTCCATGATGATAGTAATTTCCAACGTTGAAACGCCGACTCGTGGACTTGGCTTGTGCTGGTCGTGATGGCAGGCAGTGTGAGTATGCTACGGTTAGCCGTGCTAGCTAACAGGCTAGCGTTAGTCAACCGAGACGCCTGTCCTTTTGAGTCCTCCTGGCAAAAAAAAACAACGACCTTCACACACCAGTTGTTGATTCCATTCTAGACCCCAGTGTCCATAAAAAAATAATACAACACACGGGTAAAATAACCCAACATATCATTGCATGATTTAGCAAGGCTAGTTGCACTGGACTTCTTCAGCTAGCATGATGGTTGGATGATAGCGATGCTTTCTTAGCCACGCCCCCAAAGCGCCTATTGGCCTACTGTTGCTCCCACGTGGTCGTAGCTTGACATAACAGCCAATCAATAAACACAAAAGCGTTAAGCCCCTCCCTAAAACATTGACTGGGAAATCCTGCTTTCCCACATGATGAGCTTCATTATCAAAAACATCACCAGACATTCACCCAACAGAGTATGTAGTTCTCTACAGAGATAGATTTGTGTCAGTATTACCACTGTGAGTAGTTTGTCAGTCCCTGTGTAAATGTGTAACCTGCAAATATAAAACACCTTCTACAAATACAAAAAGAGATTTTTGAATTCACAAAAATATTTTTCAAATATAAAACAGAGCAGCATATACGCAAAAAAATGGGAAAAAATGAAAGAAAAGTAAAGAAAAGAATCACTGTGCATAAAATGCAATTCCACAAACACAGAACTTATATTTACAAATAAAACTTGATTCACAAATATCTGTTCAAAAGCTATAAATGAGAAATTTGTAAATTGATCAAATCGATTCATAGATACTTTTTTTAGTTGCGTAATTTGTAGTGTATTTATTAGAGCATTTTATATTTGCAAAATAGTTTTGTCAGTTAAAATTGTGTGTGTGTGTGTGTGTGTGTGTGTGTGTGTGTGTTTAGAAGGTGTTTTACATTTACAGATTATATATTAGCCTAACACACGGATTGCTGATGTGTTCACACAAATAACATCTCCATGGTCCTCCTTAATACATCCATAATTTAAGTACATGTGTTCCTATATGTGCTGATCTTTATCTGTGGACAGTGACACCCATGGGGCAGTTAACTCTCCTATTATCCACTTTTAGTTTATTTATAAAATATACCTATAAAAGATACAGCTGAATGAAATATAATCTCAGTCAGTACCAGGTTATTAAAAAAACAGAGTTGAAGTCTGTTTAAAAAAAAAAGTATTGAGAGACATTCTTGCAGTTTCAAGCTTTTGGTCTACTTTAACGTGGTTAAAGCTGCAATAATGCTTTGGTCCTTTCTAACGGAGTGAATCTATACTTCTTTGATGTTTTTTGGTGCCCAGGTGTGTGCTTTTTAGCATCTCTTGAAACACAATACTATAGTATTATATCACTATGAATGTATCCTGCTTTTTGTCCATCAGCATATGAAGAGATATAGTATATCTTTGCATCAGCCCTTGTTTGCAACAGCTGAGGGAGACCTACATTATAATTAGCTCAGTGGGTTTGCTGGGTCTTGATTTGTGTGGTCCTCCTCACACCTCACTGGCACCTGCCTCTTGGACTCCTTAGTTACCTAGCAACAACAGCCATGGAAACAGCCACAGCATCAGCTCCTTATGGTGCTGGAGAGCTGGATATTGATAAGATGGAGGAAATATTCTTTGCTATTGTGGAATATTTTTCAATGGTAACTTGGGGACATTTTGAAATTCAGAATAGTGCCAAAATGAATGAACAGTCAAATGTCAACAGCCTACTTTTTAAAGTATTAAAATAATGAAAATGAATAAGTATTTGGTATAACAGATTTAACCAGACTTAACATATTTAACAAGCCAAGCAAATCTAAAGGAAATAAGTGGCTTGCAGTTGCTAACTCGATTTCCTCAGGTTGGTTGTGGCGCTGATGGAGATCATCTGTGAAACAACTTTAAGTGTCAGGCCTACATCCCATTTAGGTAGCCTATTACACATCTAGACATTACATGAGTGAAAGCCAATAAAAATAACTGGTGGAACAGTTAATCAGTTTACAAACTTGAAATATGTAAACAACCATCTGATAGGATTCTGCCATTATTTGAATAGCTTTATTTAGACCTATTAGAGTAGGGAAGGGGCTGGGGTGTGACTCCCTTTTTTTATTTTTTGTTTTTTGTCATGACCCTCTCCAGAGCTAATAAATATTTTCCCTGAAGCCTCCCTGAGTGATTGGAACCCTCCATTTACCATAAATAACAATATTTCACATTTTCCAGCCATGATAAATGCTGTGATCTTGCAGGTTTTGAGGTTATGGGGGTATTTAGAATAAATACAACCATATAAAGTTGAATTTCCCTCCCCTAAGACAAATTTTTAAAAAAAGTTCCTCCACAGTGCTTAAAATTTTATTTTATGTTTTTTTTCATCACCCCTCCACTCTCACAAACAGTGTTGAAAAGGTTACTCGGAAATGTAATAGGTTACAGATAGTTACCCTGTTAAAATGTAATATGTTTTGTAACTTTTTAAATTACTCTATCAAGATAATGCAACTTATTAAAATCACTTTTTGATTACTTTTCTAACAAATGTATTAAACACGGCAATACAGCTAAAAAGACATAAGTGCATAAATGCTGCACTCAAATTTGTCTCAACGGCTATGCTGCCTGGCATTGTCCAAAAATATGCCAAAAGCGGGCATGGCAAAAAGATGCAAAACAACAGAATGAATGTTAGTTAACATTTAAACTTTTTACTGAAAATATATATATTTTTAAACAGGCTATGTAGCCTAACCCCTTTGTAATCACCAAAATTTTGATTAGTAACTATAATTGAATTACATATATTATCTCAGTAACTGTAACTGATCACAATTATATTTATTTTGTAATTTAAATACTGTAACTAGTTACAAGTAACTTTCTCAACACAACACTGCTCACAAGCAGGGGTGGACTGGGACAGGGCCGGATGCAGGGTTTTAGAAATACGGAGGTCCAAAAAAAAAAACTGATCTTCCTGGGGGAGGGGGGGGGGGGGTGTAAACAACCATCTGAAAGTGGATAACAATAGCTTTAAAACCATGTTAGAAGATAGTAGCACAAATGATCTGTTTATGTATGTGTAATATTGACTAGTGGTGTTAAGTAATAATACTTTGTCACACCACTTAAGTATTTTGTGTGAGTTTCTTTCACTTTTCCTCCACTACATTTCCTAAATAAAATGTTTACTTTTACTCTATTGCATTTCCCCTAAGCATCTTAGTTGCAAAGTAAAATCAGAGGAAATTTATAATGCATATTTAAATATTTATATTTATATATACCTTAAAATAACGAATAGTCCTTCGGTCTATTGGTATTAGTGAACATAGAGAAAGATTATTTTGGATAAGGCAAAAGTTGCTTTCAATAAAAAATGAAATAAAATGAATAAATTAGACAACTGTTAAACCATAAAAGTTAGATTTACATTTTTATACTGTGATTTTTGTTGTTTTTATTCAGGAATGTATCCGCTGGTTGTCTCACGTCACGCGGCAGGGGGCAGCTCCTCACATCCACAAAGTGAAGCAGAAGGTTTCAGTGGTTCAGTCGCACTGACAGTTGATGGATTAAAAACAGTCGGCTATCCTGCCGCGCAGCTCCGGCGCGCCTCCAAAGCGCCGTCACCAATATTTCACCATGGAAATGTTAGTGGAGTGCTGGAAGACGCACATGTATTGGATTTACCTGTGAGCAATACGGAGAAATATGCTGTCAGTAGGCTAATACTGTCCGCCATGTGGAGGCTACCTACAGGACAACACAATCCAAATAAATTAGATTATTGGATTGACTGCAACAGATTACAGCTCTCCTACTTCTTCGATGCTTCAAAAGAAAACCACATTAATCTGATCATATTTCACGCGGAGTTTTTGGGAAAATAAAGGTAAGCATTTGTTTTTTCATATCACCCACTTCTCTTTTTACTTGGTCTGTATTTTGTTATATTAGCTCATACTTTATATAAATCCATCACACCAGAGAGAGGGCGCTGCATTTCAAGTGGCGTTGCAGTTAACCGAGAAAAACGGCTAAATTAGTGTCATAAAATTCTTCTAATACATTTTATTTATCGATAGAGTTGGCTAAAAGGGGAAAAAACGCTCTAACACACGCCTTATTTGCTGCATATTTGGCCTACTCAAAACGCTCTGTTTTTATTAGTGAATAGATGGGAACCATTAGCTTCACTAAACACCCTGTAAACATTTTTATTACACTAACACCCGCAAAAGCTATGCAATGACGCCTTCATGGTATCTATTGTGTGACCAGTTATTTTTCTTGTTGCTCAAACTGGTGTAAAATCATGACCCGCTCAATCAATATGAGAAAGAGATGTTCTTGCTCTAAGGGCAATAGTGTTTTAACTGTCCGACTTGGAAAAGGGAAAACATACACAAATGACTCAAACTATGTTTATTTTTTAATTTATTCTAATTTTCTGAACATTATTACTGAGTTTCTCTTTAGTTTTACTTTGATCATTTGTCTTGCAGACATAAATTACATAAGTACATAAGAAAGATATATACTAAAGATAAAAAAAAATAATCACTATTTATTGATGAAATTGTGGCCCATGATGGAAAGCTTTAAGGATCAGAATTCATGGGGTGAACCTACTGTAGTTGTTTTTAATCCCTATGACAGTCTCTGCTGTTTTCTTGGCACCAGTCCCCACTGTGTGTGTCTGACCTGCGTAAATCGTTATATAACACCCTCCTGCAGTCAACAGAGGCCACCTACAGTAGTGACCACAAGAGGAACACACTGCAGTGCTTCATCATGCAATATGTCCAAATGGATCAAGCACAAGAAATCATGCACAAACACTAATAAGACACAACACTGGGACATACTGTAATAAAGTGCTTTCCCCACCATAATATAACAGTCTGTTCCATCCATTAGGGAACACTATTGTGACTGTGAGGTGGTCAGCTTGATAAACTGGACGCAGGTAAAATAGTGGCTCTTGAATTTCACTCCTTACTGTCATGAGTTGCCGTTTTATAAAGCGGATAACATCTGACTGCTCTGGTGACCAACAGTAGAAAGAGGTATGACTGGGCAGGCACGCTCAGGTGTGATTGTAACTTTGCTTATAAAGAGCAAAGTGACAGTGCCCTTCTTTCGAGGGAGTCCCTAATGCTGTACCAGATATAATGTGCTTTGTGATCACTACTATCACAGATATGTTTAAAGTATGTGAATTCCACCAAACTAAACAAATTATGATATGCACTACACATGAGAAGTGAATCATACATGTTTACCATGCTCTTTTCTCATAGCATCAATTTACCTTTCAAAACCTGGGCAAATTGGCTTAATTTATTTCAAAAAATGAGCAACTTTAGAGGTAATTACTCAGAAATTAGCAAGAAATTAGATAAAAGTACTAGAAAATTTCCTGGTAATTAGTTTAAAATCAAAGACAAAAACAAGAAATGTGAAAGTAAAAAACAAAGAAGAGAATAAATAAAACTTTGTAAAATCATAATAATTCTGTAAAATAATTTAAAATATCTAGTTATTATTTGTATAAAAGTTGTTCTCTGGAAATTTTCCTCTTACTTTTTAAAAATAAATTTCTAAATCCTCTTATTTCTCACTAATTTCTTGCCAAGTTGCTGGTTGCCTTTTCCTCCCATGTTTTTGAAAGAATTCAAGGTAACGCCTGCACACTTACTCCATACCACACAAGTTTGTTGAAGACAATGTTTGAACAACTTTTCAAACATCTTTTCAAACATTTGACCTGACGAAGATCCAGGCAGGATCAAAACGTTGTCTTCAACAGACTTGTGTGGCATGGAGTAAGTGTGCAGGCGTACCCTTTTTGCCCTCATGAAAGTTGTTTTTTATAGCCTTGCACCTATGCGATGTGTGTATAACTATCCTTTTTCAACTTTTGAACCAACCAATCTGCTCAGGCCTAAAAGGTTTAAATACTTGTGAAAGGTGTCTAAATGCAGCTCAAGAAAAGGGATGTCAATCCAGGTTTCAAAGGGTTAATGGACAAATCGGACAGATTTTGCTGCTATATTGAAGAGTCTTTTGCTCAGTTATTTTTCAGTCACTGATGTTTTCTCACAGGTGCTTGTGCTAGTTTTTCCTTATGAAAACCAGTACCATCTATGCTCTGCCCATCAAATAATGTACATCACATAGGCTAGATAACAATGAGAAGGGGAGACTGTGATGAAAAAAAAATGCTCTTAAAGTTGAGGTCCAATATCTAATGTAGATGAGGGGAATCTGCAACTTTCAAAAGGGGGCTTGGTGAATGAATGGGAGTTTTTATGTTTTAATGGTGGGAAAGGTTTTTGGATTTGTTTAGTCCATAACAGTAAAAGATAGCCTATGTCTATTCTAGTATAAATGTTTTATTTAAATAGACACTAAGTCAAAAGCTGTCAGTAAAAGAGCAGCATTAAAAAAAACAAAAATCCATTATCCAGGACACATATTGTGCCTGGATAATGGATGCTCTTTGATGTGAAAAAAAAATATTAGAGACAAATGTGTCCCTCTAATAACGGCCTGCTCAGTCTCCTCCACTCAGTCTGCTCACAGCACTGTACAGAACTGCAGTTGGGATAAAGGATGTGCAAGTATAAGCAGAAAGGGCACGGGAATAGCCAGCGAAGCAGGAATGCTGTATTGCATTGTGTCCATAATCCCCAGATGAAAGCGGTCACTGATGAGTTGCAAGAGCAGAAAAAGATGCAACAAATCACACAGAAGGTAATAGTGTTGCCACACAGTGTCACTGTTTTCACCAAGAGAGGAGATAAACAGATTGTGTTGTTTGGACTTAGACAGACAGAGAGTATAATCCTCTCTAGCAGGGAGGGGAGCAACAGGGCGATAGGATAATGCCACCAGAGGAGAGACTTGCAGACCCTGCTCGGCTGCTGTGCTGTTGCAATGGTTGATAAAACTAACATGCACTGTATACTGTATCTGTAGTGTGTATGGGGCATGCATTATACAGAGTCTCATCTATTTTTTTGAATATTTATTGCTGATAGTAAATTGTTCAAGCTTCGTTGAAACGTTTGGAGCTCATCATGAAGAAGCCAATTTGTTATTGTAAGTTGTTGCAATATGGAGTACTTATTAAATACTTAACTTTTAATGTGCATATTTACTATTTCTCTGCATTATCATAACATGTGAAGACTGCAGTGACTTTGATCATTTGAATGTGTGTGTACATGCGTTTAAATGTTTCTACACCAAAGAAATCTAACCCTTCTCTCCTTGAAACACTTAATAAAAAAGTGCCACTGTTGGTGTTTTTGTGGTTTTGACAGGCAGTATGGCAGTATACATCGGTGCAGAGTGATCACATGGTGGACAGCTTTAACTCAGGGAGCTATAACTGGTCCCGGCTATTAATACCCTGAAAGTCTGCACTGAGGGAGGATGCTGTTCAGTTACGTCTGACAGAAAGTCTCAAGGGTTTCAGTGGTAATTAGACGACAGATTGTAAAGGCAGAGGAGCTTGTTTACCTCTTTGAATGGTGCATTTAAGGTTTCCAGGTGCTCCGTTGGGGTAGAGATGTAAAGATTTCTGAAGATAAATAAGAAAACATGTTAAAAATGGCACATGACAATAGAGTGAAAATTATGGAGCAGATGCTTACACTGATATTTGGGAGTGAGAACATTGTGGCAACAATGTATTTTGTGGTCTTCTTATTAAAATAAGTGTAAATACTGTAGTATAATGTAAAACTTGTCCCAACTTGACCCAATTTAAAAATCTCACTGGTTGTGTTATCAAGGAATTACAACAAAGGTAAGTACAATATCAACTTCTCTTCCTCTGGAAAGATTCCATCATCGGCTAAGCTGCATATTGATTAACACGAGTTCTGATACATATTGCCGATATTTTAAAATTTCACGTATCACTAATTTTTATGCTTCAGCTGGGTTCTCTGTCTCATTCTTGTGAGCACCTTATCTCAAGAGTGCCTTGAGGTAATAGCTTCAAATTTGGCACAAATGTCCAATTGAACTCAGGGATGAACTGATTAGATTTTGGTCATCAAAGGTCACAGTCACTGTGACCTTGTATCTGTCTCATTATCGTGAATGTGATAGCTCAAGAACACCTTGAGAGAATTTCTTCAAATTTGGTACAAATGTCCTCTAGGACTCTAGGATGAACTGTGTAGATTTTGGTGAAGGTCACTGTGACCTCAAAAAACGGTTTTGGCCACAACTCAAGGATACATATGGTAATTATGTCACAAATTCACAAAAAAATATTGAGTAGGTTGAAATGATGACATTTTATATCCAAAGGGTCAAAGGTTAACTTCACTGTGACATCAAAATGTTCTGCAAAAACACTTTTCATGTCATACCTCAGGAAAAGAAGGGGAGACATTTGGTCAGATACTGAATTGATGCCCCTTATCTTTGTTGTCCAACTTGAAACTGTGCTGATTGTATAGATCTTCTTTGCTGCCGGGTTGAAGATGTTTGTGAAGCATCCATGTTAAAGTATTTGTAGCTTCTTGCAACAACATACATACTTGAAGTACTGTCATCTGTTATGGCTATATATGAGTCAGACATATATGTAAACAGTCACTGCAACTTGATTGTTCTCTGTATTGTCTTTAGTCGTCTTTAGTCTAAATGTGCTTCAACTTCAATTCGTTTTGATATAATGCATGCAAAGATCACAAGGGTAGCCGCAATACATTTTGATATTTTTGTGATATGCCAATACTGGTCATTGATAAGAGATCTTAGATACAGTATATCTGTTAGTGGGTCTCCAAGATACAAAAATTCACTTTACCAGTGAATGAGGGTGTTGATGTATTTAGATCTGATTTAGGCTTAATAATTAATAGAAATACAGTTGATTTATATAGCTCATCTAGATTGTTTTACTTCACTTAAAGATATTTTTTAGTGGTTTTTACTGACCTTATAGTCTATATAAGTGAAGTACTTGCTTGTGGTTCCTTTTAGAATTTATGTGCCTGTGACCTTACTTATTCATGTTTGCATGTGTGCTGATTTACATGTGTATGAACGTATTCCCTACAGACTGGCAGCCATGCTGACCAGCTTTATGGAGGGTCTTCTCTGCTGCCTGACCTCAAAGTCGGCAAACATCGTGGTTCCTGTAGAAACCTCAGAACCAGCTGACGGCTACGAGTTTGTGGAGGTAAAACCAGGCCGAGTTCTGCGGGTTCGACATATTATCCCTGACCGGCCGGTGGTGGAGGAACCCACTGGACCAGGTGGGAGCGTCAGCTGCAAGCGAAAGATCACAGTATACCGTAATGGACAGCTATTCATTGAGAACTTGGGTGACAGGGCGAGCGCAGAGCTGAAAAACTGCCAGAATGGGGAGACAGAGCCAAACATCAGTGTAGAGGTTGAACTGACAGACTGTGGTAACTCCTCACCGCCCGTCAGCATCCCTGAGCCCAGGTCTGACTCTGTCACCGCTGTAAAAGATGGGACAGCTGAGACAGGAGCAGGAGGAGAGGCACCTGCTCCTGGACAGACTGACCAGTCGCAGCAACCAAGAAAGCGCAGGCGGAGGCCCAAGCGCACAGTGGTGATCGACTGTGAGAGGAAGATAACAGCCTGCAAAGGGACACATGCAGATGTGGCTCTGTTCTTCATCCATGGAGTGGGAGGCTCACTGGACATATGGGGAAGTCAGTTGGATTTCTTTTCCAGGCTGGGCTATGAGGTGATCGCTCCGGACCTGGCAGGTCACGGAGCCAGCTCAGCACCACAGATAGCTGCTGCGTACACTTTCTACGCCCTGGCAGAGGACATGAGACTTATCTTCAAGAGATATGCACGCAAGAGGAATATTCTCATAGGACATTCTTATGGGTAAATATAAGATCTCAGCTTTCATGTAACACACAGCTATATTGAAAGAGAGGAGGATTATAAGTGGAAAAAAGTGTGAAAGCAAAAGCCACCTAACTACATATGTATCTATGCAGTGCCGGATCTAGCACATGCAGCACCCTATAGGCAAGCTTAATCAACCCCCCACCCTCATAACTAACAAGAACAAGAGGGAGGCCCAGACAAGCAGTGTGAGCATGTCAGCGTTTGTCAGTTACATATCATGTGATTACATCACGTACAGTATCAGTGAACTTAAGATTGACATAGTTTATTGCAGTTTTCAGTTTGATTATTGATTAAATCAATTAATCATTTGGGTAATTTAATTATCAAAGTGTCAAAAACTTCTCAAGGTCATTTGCTGCCTTTTCAGTTGCTTATGATTGTTTAAATATATATTGACATAAAGGGAGACTATTTAAGATTTAAAAGAAGAAATAACACAATCTCCCTCTTTTCCAAATGAAAATTTGGACTGATACACAATGAGATGCAACATTGCTCATTTTAACTCATTTAGAAGTTTTGCCTTTATAGCTGCACTTGGTGTGATATGTACAATATCTTATGGTGGCTAATGTTTAGACAGATGGTGATATGTAACAAATTTCTTTCGTTTTAGAATTGACCATCGTCTCATAGGTGCAACTAGTAGCCACAGTGATCAGTTTTCCAAAAGCTACAGTTGCTTGAGGTTTTCTGTTGGTCACATAAATCAAGGAATTTTGAGAAGTTACTTCTTTGTTGATGTGTATTTGTACTATGTCTGACATCATATAGACTGAAAAAAATTTGATTAATGTGATCAACTTAATTGACAGATGTGTTACTTACCTGAACTAGTCGACTTTACATCTATTAAACATAGTGTTACAGTGCTTTTATTTTATATTCTCCAAAAACCTGCATGCTGAAATACCAGAATTGTCAGTCCCCAAACACTTTTCATGATGTGAACATTGTAACTAAAGTCAACAACCACAAAACAAACAGCATGGTTACACAGATTCCTCAAGCCTGTCCTGTGATCATTGATGAAGGTAACTTTTGAAATGCAAGAGGTCACAGATTACTAGTTACCCTGTTAAAAACTTAACAGGTAACGTAACTATTTTAATTACCTCATTAAACTAATGTAACTTGTTACTTTTCTAGTAACTTTCTAACAAATGTTTCAAACTGGACAATAAAGCAGGATAATATCTGAACATAGGCTCTGCCAAAAGAATGCATTCTTACATGCCAAAAAGATGCAAAGCAACAGAGTGAAAGTTCTAGTGTGTAACCCCTTTGTAGTAACATTTCTGATTAGTAACTGCCATTTAATTACATTTTTTTTCCGTAACTGATTACATTTACATTTTATTGTAATTTCCTTCATGTAACTTGTTACTTCCCAACACTGCCTGTAATTAGCTGTCTTTTCTGTTCTCCTAGTGTGTCGTTCTGTACCTTCTTGGCCCATGAGTATCCGGATCAGATCCACAAGATGGTGATGATCAATGGAGGAGGTCCCACAGCTCTGGAGCCCAGCCTCTGCTCCATCTTCAATCTGCCCACCTGTGTGCTCCACTGCCTCTCCCCACTGCTCGCCTGGAGCTTTCTCAAGTAAGACAGACAACATTACAACAGCGACATTAACAATTTTACCATTGATTTCCCTAAAATCATATAATCGCCCTCCTTTGCAATTTTTTGTGCAGAGTCTTATCAGAATATTGCATAATAGGTTGTTCTAGGGTGTTATGAAATATAGTTTAATGTAACTTAAAGCTGCAGCAGGTAGCTCTCATGGATTAACATTTATTTACAGGTAATGGAGATAAATCATTTTATTTGGAGTACAAAAATGAACAGTGAGCATCATAAACATGCTGTAGTATAGCGAACCACATTAATGAGTTCTAACACCCAGAATTTAATTAGCATTTCAGCACCTCTGGTTCCCTCATCTCAGTCATTAGGTTTTTTGAATGGGCTTTTGTTTAGAACCCTGAAATAAGGTCTGTGGCATAAAATGAACACCCCACTAGCAAACTTTGAAGCGTTTATGTGTCTTAAAAAGGTGGTTGCTAATAAGTGGCTTAATGAGACGTTTGTTTACCACAGAGCTTATTTTCTGCAGTGATCCAGAATCCAATGGAAAAAGTCCCATAGGCTTTTTTGATGAGAGAACCAGGGTAACATTAGCTTCTGGTTTGGCCAACAGAAAAACGTTATCCCTAGATCACTCTGTTCTCTATGTCAAAGTGAAATATGTGAAGGAGATCTTTAACCTGCTAAACAAACCTCACAGCGGTAATCAAACAAATAAGAACTGGTCCAACTGAGATAACCAAACGTTTATGTTGCTGGCTACGGTTGAGTGTGATTTGTCTTCACAATCCCGGTTTTGAGTTTTTAAGCCATTTGTAATTCAGGTAAATCTCTTCTGCTCTGCCCCCTTCAGGGCTGGCTTTGCTCGACAGGGCGCCAAGGAGAAGCAGCTGCTGAAAGACAACAATGCCTTCAACGTGTCATCCTTTGTGCTGCGAGCCATGATGAGTGGACAGTACTGGCCTGAGGGAGACGAGGTCTACCATGCTGAACTCACAGTGCCCATCCTGCTAGTTCACGGCATGCACGACAAGTTCGTCCCTGTCGAAGAAGACCAGCGCATGGCCGAGGTGAGTGGGCCTCTTTGACCTCCAAACTCCAGGATTCAAACTGGGAAACTGACCCTACTAAATACACTGCTGTCATACTGTGAGCCAAAAGTTTAGCTAGAGTGAACTGAGAGAACCAGACGTTCAAAATGAGTCATTTTGTCCGCATCATGAGAATTAATTATTAAATGGAACAAAGACATTTACATTTTTGGATAGTTAAATTAATTTGATCTTTTCACAAACTTTGGAATACCTCCCAGAATATATATGTTCTTTTTCAATTAAGAAAATGCATTAAAAAATTATTAACAATTAATAATGGATCATAATGAGAACTATGTGTAAATTTAAACAGTGAAATGGTTCTATGGCCTGTTGTGGATCACTGTCTCTGCTCTCTTCCATGTTGGATTCAGATGAAGAGGGCAGCTGTTTTCAGCTGTGATCCATTGCACGCTCCCTGCAAGGCGCCAAGCAGCACACAGACAAAATAAGCTACTAGCTTGTGAACATTGTGGAGCATGTAGTGCTGAAAAGCCATATATTTCCTGCAGCAGTTTGTGGAGACCAAAACTGAGCTAAAAGGAGAACAATGAAACACATCTGTGTGTTGTGTGTGTGGAAAAAAGCAAACGTGTGCTGAGAAGGTTGTCACATAAACTGTATATGGTGATACTGTAGGTCAGTGTTGTTTTTGCAGCTTGTTTCTGCAGCCACCCATTGATCAAAATGTTATGTAGGTTTAAGGTGAGCTTAGGATATCAATGGTCAACAGTTGTGTTAAGTATGGCAAAGTTGTAGTTAATGGATTAAACATTGCAACAACCTACAACTACCTGAGCTCTAGGGACTGTGGTGAAGGCTTTTTCTCAACTGGGGTCCGAGGACCCCTAGTGGTCTGTTGTGTGATTGTAATGGGTCTATAAAATAATAAAATACATATATTTTTAAAGGTCCTATTTTATGAGAAGAGGGGATCCACTGTTTCTTAAAAAGTTTGAAATTCAGTAATCGGCACTTTAGGTTTTAAAATGTCTGCAATACGATTTTATATTTATATTTTTAATCACTGAAAAAGTTGTGGATGTGGGCCATGATTCAGAGGTCTGGGAGCAGGACAGTTCCTTGTCACAAAACAAAGTGTCAGTGATTTGTTCGAAATTGTATCTAACTTTTTGCTCTTAACTCTCTGTCAGATCCTACTAATGGCCTTTCTGAAGGTCCTGGAGGACGGCAGTCACATGATCATGATGGAGTGTCCCGACGCTGTCAACACACTCCTGCACGAGTTCATCCTCTGGGAGCCGGCCGCCCCTCCACCGCCAAAGAAAGACTCCAAAGCACGTCCAGAAACTGCCAAAGCCCAATGTGACAACACCAAGGCTACATCTGACCCCACCAAGGTCCGACCTGCAACGGCGAGGCAGACCTCAGTCGAGAGGCCAGACAGCAAGGCCAAGAAATGACTTAACATTTAAGCTTCCAGGGGATAACGCACGATATCACGTCTGGCCGTGCACTGGGGTCCTTATCATCTGAGCCAGTCGTACATGCTGAACCTGATGCTGAGCCAAATAGAGCCAGTTTATCTGAAATGATCCAGCTGAATGCTGGAGAGGTGATGATGTGACACAATGCAGAAAACTCAAGTCTGAGTGCGGTTATATCAGCTGTCGAGCTGAAGGGCAGAGGAAAAAGGAGCTCCACTAAAGGATCCTGAAGGTCTATTCTTCAGATGACAGCTCCTTAACACACAGCGGAGCAGATGTAGCTGTGCCTTTAAGTTAAGGGTGGTGATGATGGGATAGGCGGGGCAAAAGGCTTAAATGGTACCATATAGCCATGAGGTTGAGGGGGGAAATAGTCAAGTTCTCAAGCTGCAAAAGTACTACAATTGACTTTTGTGGACCAATAAGAAAGTGTAAACTGCCTCACTGACCGTTTCATTGTAGAAAAGATAACACTTGATGGGCTGGTATGAAACATGCTCCAGGATGACTCTGTACTACGCTGCCCTGCACAGCAGCAGAGCCTGAACCTCATGGACACTAACTGGAGGGTAAATTAGCCTAATTTATTCGCCTACTTGAGGTTTAATGTCGAACTGCGACATGCTGCTCAAGCTGCGAAACGTCTGTCTGTGTGTCAGTGGGTGTTTTGTAGCTCGATTTTTCTATTGTACATAACGGTAGATTTCAAACCTCACCCCTTATAGAAGCGAGGTGTTTAAATGAGCACAGTGTTTAATGGTACACACAAAATGGCACTGAAAACAGAGTGATTCTTGATCAAAAATGTACATTCAGTATTTTGGCCATTGATTACGTTCTTCCTCTAAGAGGTGTGCCAGAATATTATTTTTTTGCACAGTGCATTAGAAGAAGCTTGACAGCGCTCGCCCTAGTTATGAAATTGAACTAGCCGCCTCCAGTGTTAAACAGAAAAGGGTGTGTTGTGAGTGACTGAGTTGTGAAGCCTAACAGGAAGAATGTTAAAGACAGAAGTGAAAGTAAATGTGTTGCTTCCCAGAATCCAGGGAAATGTAGCAATAGCTGAAGCTCAGCAATAAATCACAAACTTAGACTTGTATTGAGATGCATCATGGAAATATGTCAACAGAAATTCACCCCATCACACCACAGTGTGTTTAGTACCATTTGAACATTTGAACATTTGAAGATATCCTTTTAACATGTAGCTATGTGCTATACTATAGCACCTGTAATAATTCAAATCCTTATTATGACAATGACTGACTGAAAGTCCCAGACATAATGGATGATTAAATTCCATGTGGTATTTTCTGCACAAATTTCAGGATAGCAGACTGTCTCTGCTAGAAGATTTGAATAGATTTTTTTCATTGTTACAAATAAATGTTGGGCATTTATTTATCACCAAAACTATGCCATTTTCAATGTTTCGTATCCGGACAAGTGAAGCTAAGCTCTAATAAATTAGCATATTCCAAAAAAACAGCATTTTAACATATCTTTCAGTATTGTTGAGTTGATGTATGCACAATGCTTTGACTGCATCATCAGCATCATCATATCAGAACACTGTTTCTGTTTAACGTCAGAGCTGTAACTCTGTAACAGTGCAGACAGCCAGCAGCAGAGGAAGCTATTAAAACCCTTTGTGACTGTTTTTTTGACCACAACAATAATGTGTATATGTTTCAACCTTAGCCAACATGTTGTCTGCGTTGCAATAGATCACAAACCTCTGAGCCCCGAACGCTGAATTAGAAGTTTGATTTGTATAACGGTGTGAATGAAGTACAGATTTGATCTGACTCAGCAGTATCTGATGGTTTTTTTATACATAGATTACTCTTTTTATATGTTGTATTTCTATTTGTGATGAATATTTAGAGATTCAAAAGAAACTGTAGCAGGGAATTCACTGACTCAGCTAAAGATGCAGCTCTGTTCGGAGAAATGTGTCGGATTTGTATTTAGACTTGAGCTCACAAAAGCTCATTTCCATGTGGCGTATATGGAGGATTTGATTATGATTGTCCTGAATTTATGGGAAATGTTGTATCTTGTGTCTTAAATTTTCTAACTGTTTGCCTTTGACAATGATTATATAAACTGCCGATTTAAAAATGTATCAAAGTAAATTATTGAGAGCTTTCAAGTTACGTCTTCTGTCTTTTATATTATTTTTTTGTAATGTTTAAACTTTAATTGGTTAACTTTTCAGTGACATTTTCACACATTTTGTTTCAACTTTGTAGGTGTGAATGGTTGTCTGTCTCTATGTGTCAGCCGTGTGACAGTCTAGCGACCTGTTCAGGGTGTGCCCCGCCTCTCGCCCAGTGTCTGCTGGGAAAGCCTCCAGCACCCCTGTGACCCCTACACGGTTACGGGGGGAAAAAATTAATAAATATTTCAACCTTTATTTGGCTGGAGTGGTTTCCTGAGTTTGACCTTTTTTTTGTCAGAAACAGCTGAACATCTGGTTATCAGGTGAAACACAGTCTGGTAGCAGCTGTGTGTTAACTCCTTTGCTCAAGGGACTTAACACACAACCTTTGACCAGAGGCCCTCCTTTTTAACTTTACTGCACTTTTTTCCTTCCTGTCACATCTTTGATAAACACTGTAGTGTTTGTTGATTTACACAAGAACTTCAAGTACAGTTCTGATGTGCATGTACTACTGAAGTATTTCATCTTATACTAATTCAAACTATTACCTGCTAAATTCTTGAGACAAATATTGTGCTTTTTACTCCATATATTTATTTTAAAGCTTTATATTCTTTGTAGATTCAGATCACTAATACAAAATAAAAATAAATAAATAATGAATGATTTATTATGGATTAAGCTACAGTATATAGAGTAATTAAAATCAGCTCCAGCTGCAACATTAAACTAATGAACACATTAATGCATCACCAGTACTAACACTAATCCAGTTATATAATGCATGTGATTCTGAAATGGTCCATTCTGCAAACTGAGTATTTTTATGTAAGTAAGAGTTTGAATGCAGTAATTTTACTTGTCAAACAAAAGCACTGGCATGCTCAGCTACAGTGTCTTTAGAGTAGAATGGGTGTTGACCAAAAAAAAATCACTAAATAAGCAAGTAAAGTCATCAGTACTCACAAATACTTTTAGTAATGCTCAGCAAACGAAATTGGCACCTATGCAGTGCTGAGGACTGTAGTATTGCAACTTATGCTTAGGTAAAAGAGCTATATACTTTTTCCATCACTGCTAACAAACCCACAACTGTCATCAGAATTTGACTAAAATATTGCCATTAATAATGATTGGTGAGGAAATGCCAGTGAAACTTGCAGAAAATGTTTAAGTAGGAGCCCGTTGTGTAGAGTGAGAAACTGATTAAGAAAATGGGCTTCTGGGGGGCAGTTGAAGATGTTAACATTTAGGAAAATCATCTATGCTAAAAATAAATACTTTAAAGTGACAACGTTAAAAAGCAAATACTCAGTGTAAAAAAGACTCTCAATATAAGTCCATTTTAATGAAAAGACACTGTCTCACAAATTTTGAACTTAACAACTTAATTATAAAAATATGCCATGGGTATATAAATGTAGATGACATCATCTGTTTATTAAGGGAGAAAGAATACTGAAACTAATGAAAACTCAACATGCACTCATAGAAGAATACAAAACAAGAAGGCATCTGTTTAAAATTGAGTCTCTCACCATGGCACCTAGTTTGACAACAGCATGTCTTGTAAACTGCAGTTCAAAAAGTATTTGTATCCATACACTTTTAATTCTAAAATATTTATAACTTAGTAAAAATCAGATATTTCTTTTTGGAAATTGACATCAAAATATTTGCTCAAATTCTCTGACAAATCTCAACCAAAAATAACACCATGTTAAAGCTTTACAATGTTCATACAATCATAAAATAATTAAAAGAAAAGCATTTAACCAAAGCGCTTATTCTCAACTGTAAAAGACAGACATCCACCTTCCAGGGCCCTCACACCTCCACAGTGACAGTGGCACTGTTGTCGCTGCCCTCCAACGGTGTCGTCTCTGTGGGACTGGAAACTTTTTCAGGCTCCTCTTTTTTATTTTCCTTCTCTCCATCAGCCACCAGAGGAGTGCTCTCTGCTGCCGCCCCCTGCTGGTTGTTACTGGTAGTGCTGGCTGGCTGCTCAGCCTCTTCCTCTGCTGCGTTGGTTTCATTGACCACTTGAATGGAGTCGGCTGCAGGGGCGTGTGCTGCTTTCACTTCCCCATTCTGGACAGGGAAGACTCCCTCCAGGGCATTATACAAGAACTGGTACTGTTCCTTTAAGAGACACAGATAGATTTGAGTGGAAACATAAATATAAGTTGCTGTGCTGTAGCCTCTAATGACAGTAAACTTTAAACTCACCCTATCATGCATTTTTCTAATCAACAAACACATATGAGCACCAGATAGCAGCTTTAAACGGTACATCTGGTGATATTCTATATATATGTTGTTGTTAACAATGAATTGATCTGACATTATTTCCAGTGTTGCCAAAGCCAAATACATTGTATCAGATTCTTCTTTGTCAATAAACCTCCACTGCTGTCCAAAATAAAATTTTAAAAAATTATTAATGAGTCACTGTTTCACTGCTTGACACGTTCCCATTATGATGAACATGGGAGCTCTATTTTGAGTCGATCACACATACACTGTCCCTGCTGCTGTTAATACTCACTAAAAAGCTCACTTATCCTTCAGTTCTTCAAAACAACATCATAAGCGAAGAAACTGAAACTGAAGGAGAGATTATTTTCTACAGCATTCAAAGTCATCAAGGCCAAAGTGTGGCGTTAGCCAAATACACTGACAGCACCTTTACCTCTTGGTAAAAGCAGCCATGGTAGACCTATAAACAGATACTAGGAGGTAAATAAAGAGCATCATCACTTGTCAGCCAAGTGCTGCTGGTAGTTGAAGCCTTGAAACTATGTGCTGACAGATAATGAGTTCCTCTTACTTACCAGATTGGAGAGCATGCCCTGTCTCTCTTTGCGAAGGGTTTTGACCACCTGGAAAACATCCACCAGCTTCTCGGTCTCAGCACTGTCTAGCAGGTTCCACAGCGCGCAGAAAACCCCTGAACGGGATGAGCCATCACTGGGGAGAGGGAGCACACATACATAACAAAGATTGCACTTAATCATTTCCCCACTAAACCCTTTAAATACACTTGTTCTAGGTCATAGTGGACTGCAGCATCATCCCAATGTTAATTATTACTAGACTATGTAAGACTGCTGTAATTGTTACTGGATATGTTAATGATTTCACAAAAATAAACTTGCAAAAATATACTATTTTGCAGAAAAACATCACTGATTGAAATGTTGATTGGCTATTCCCATTCTGTTTATCCACGTGATTCACCATAAAAGCGCCTCATAATTGTTGCACATTTTTTTTACTCCAAAGTCTGCTTTTTAAAGCATCCCTGAGTGTATTTCTAAGACGTTTGAGAAATATGGGCTCAATTATACAGTCATGTTAACACCTATAAATGACTTAGTGTCTGTAGTCTAAAATAAATGCAAACTCCACACAGAAAAGAATCATATCCAAATCCTCCATGTAATGAGGCACAACATAAACCATGTGCTACTCAGATAAAGCATATTTTTAGGAAGATATTGTATTTACAAAGAAAAAGGTTGTTAAGAGATTGATGATCTTCAAATGAAACAAGCCTGATGTCCTACTATGATCTGATAAATTTTAGGGGTTAAAATCACAATTATGATAGCATTTTTCTTTACTTTACACTTTAATTTAAAAAAAAAAAGTAAAGTAAAGTGCATCTACTTTAATAAACTAAAGTAGATGCACCTTGTCGGAATCACAGCTTACAACTGCACCAAAACTCACATCATTGGGAAGGCTTTGTCTTTCAAAAGAAATTAAAGGCTTGAAATTGAGCTCTGAAATCTCTTCAAGAACAAAATGATTATGTTATGGCTATATAAGTACTTCCCCTTTAAGATTCTAGGGGACATTTTCTGTGGGGCTGTCTTACTTGCAGTGGACCACAACAGGCGTGTTCCTCTGTGCTTTGCTGCTGCCACTGCTGTGCTTTATGTCCTTGATCATGTCTGTGAAATCTTGAGGTTTCTCCGGCAGCTCCCCGCTCGCCCACTTCAGGAACTGGAACTGTTTCACCGGCCGACTCTCTTTCCTCTGTTGACAGAAAGTGATGTGTGGGGTTAAAACGGCTTTGGACGTTGAAATGACCCGTCACAACAAAGGCCAATGGTGATAAATATGGGAAGAGAGCAGAGTTTGTGGTAGTTAGAAGTGTTTACTTTAACGTGGCGGATCAGCATGTTACGGATGATGAAAGTTGGGGAGGTGTCCGTGCTTGCTACCTCCACCTCAAAATCTCCAAATGTTTTCTTGTCATTATCCCAGTAGACACAGTCTGACTCCTGTGACCAAGAAGACACACAAGAAAACAAGTGTATTACTGTACGTGCCAAGAGCCTGTATAGCGTATTCTATATGTAAGGTTACATACATTATATATTATCACATGTGCACATTACTTTACCTTGTCTCCTTCACTGCAGTCTGAGAGCATGACAATAGCAGATACTCTCTTCTGGTAAACCATCGTCCAGAAATCAGCCATGGTGTCTGGCACTGGAGTTTGTGCTGCGATTAAGGTGCGTGGGCCCCAGTATCCCTGTGTGGGCAAGAAACACATCCGTCTATTGTTGTACACAATCCAAACAAATGGGATGTTTGTAAATTTAATAAGACTGGTTTTAAAATTCAGCTGGCTGCATGAAAGATGGAATTCATTCAGAGTTAATGAGATAACACCTGCTACATCGGGAAGGATGGCAACAGGAGCACAGTTTTTTATGCTTAAATCAAACAAAACACTTATTTTTGTCCTGGTGTCTGGGTTAATGTTGGAGTTGCACAAAAACAGGTTAGTGAATAAGCTAAAAAGTGTCAGTGGAGTAACGCACATCTATATGGCTGGCATTGATGTATTTAGTGGACTCCTCATCCTCCTCATCTGATGAGTCTTCTTCTTCCTCCTCATCGGGGTCACTATCGTGACTACGTCCTTCATCGAGCTTCAGCAACACTCGGTTGTAGTCATCTGAGGCAGGAGGGAAATGGAAACATATTTACTCTTGTGTACATGGATAGATTACTGAGGGGGCACACAAAACAACCAAGAAAGATACAAAATTATCTGAAAGAGCCACAAAATTACCTCAAAAAGAAAAAAATACCTCAAAGATTGAAAAAAATCGCAAAGAGACACAAAATGACTACAAAAACACACTGAGCCACAAGGAGACTCAAAATTAACCAGAAAAGACACAAGGACATGCAAAATGACCTTGAAGAGCCACAAAATGACCAAAAAGACGCAGACCACTTCTGCAAAAAGAATCGAAAGACACACAAAATCAAAACAAAGTCTGTGTGTCTTGTCCTATGTAGGAGAGGTGATGGGACCTTTTGCATATCTGTGCCCAGGGGTCCATTGTGTCATAATCTGTCCATACTGGTTTATGAATATACGCACACTATTATTCACATACAAACACAGTGCTCATACACTAATATATTACAGCTTCCATTCTGTAGTGTAAAATGAAATTTGTCCGTGTTTTAGGATGATGCTCACATGGGATGACAGATGAGGAGCGATTCTTCTTCTTGTTCTCCTCTGTGATCCCGGTGTTCGATGTCCTCCAGTTTTTATAGCTGGGGAGTCTCTGAATTACAAGACAGATACTTTTCATTATAGATAAACACATTGAGGGCCTGTGCTTTCTTCCACGTTAATCAAAAAGAGGTGTGCAGGAGTAAGAGGGAGAGGACAAGACTATATTTTTACATACATTTGAAAGGGATCAGAAAAACTTATGGTGTGAAGTGCTTTACCTGAAACTCCTCCTCCATCAGGGTGGGTTCACTGCTGGAGGTTTTCTCAGTGAGAGTGCTCAGTGTGCTGTGGAGCTCAGACAGCATAACCTCAGTTTCTCCGAACTGATTGTGCTCCAGCAGTGCCTGGTGAATCAGGATGTACTGCGCCTGCATAAGGACAAATGCGCTGAATTAGGAAAGGATATATAGTTTGGGGTTAGAACAGGTGCACATAAGACAAACTGCTATTGAGCTACGCAATCAATGTCTCATATTTCTCCACAATTACAAATCCCTTTAAATCTAATTCATCCACAACTTGTTACCTCTGCCTCTTTCTCTGTGGCTGGTTTAGATTTAATAAACACAATTCTGCTTTTGTTCTGTGTTAACTTAACCAGCTGCTCTTCATGAAAAGAGTTAGCATGTCAAATGTGTTGTGCACTCACTGTACAAATAACACATTCTGGTAGGTGCTAGAGAGCGCAACGTTTCACCTCACAATCCATAACAGTCATGTATATTATATGCTGGATAGTTTCACTTTATCATAGCGAAACACATTCAAAATGTATTGTGAAAAGGCTGCTAATAAACAATAGAAAGATAGAACCTGAAGTGCGCCACAAACATGACTAAACACTTTCACAGTGTGTTGTTATAATCAATCAATACATTGATTATAAAAGGTAAATTTATCAATTATGTTTGCTTTTAAATACTACATTAATAAATGAACAAGAGGAAAAAAGATTGTGTTGTCCAATTCATTATTTAATTTCCATATTTTGTCTTAATGGATGAATTAATAATTGAATTTCAAAATTGAATCAAGTCATTTAACCTCCATTTACACAGTATGTTTGTTTTCTTTCTTCTGGCTGTTTGCTGTACATTACAGCTTATGTAACCTTGTCTTGTTTACTGATCTTTGTTTAGCTACATGTTCACGATGCTTTACTTCCTGTCAGTACGCACAATGAAAACTGGAGTCAAATTCCCTGTAGGGGTCAACATACTCAGCCAATTAACGTAATGAGACCCGCATGCACAGGCGCACACACACAGGCATGTAAATTTGCTGTCACGGCATCACCTAATTTTCATCTCCCCTTCGCAGACTATGCACACACTATGTCTAAAATACAATATAGATTGATATTTTATACTTTACCTCTACTTGAACCATGAGACACCTCTGTCTGCGGAGCCTGACTACGTAACCGTAGATGTCCACTCTGCCCTCCGCCTCCAGGCCTTCCATCATGGCATCGATGCCAATGTAGGTGCCTGTCCTGCCGACTCCCGCACTACACACGAGATAATAACACAGTGTTAATATTTGCGCATACATATCTATCAGTTGCAAGTCATAGAAGCAATGAAAGTTCAGAGGCCTGACTGAAAACACACTTGAACAAACCTACTGAGTGCACTAAAAGGTTTAAGGACTTTGGTTAAGTGATGCAGTAAGATTTTCCCCAGTAAAGAGTCCAGTTTGGCTTTATTAAAGTGAACTTTGGTGTCATTGCACACAGTAAGAAAAACTGAACTAATTAACCAGATGCAACAGTAGCGGACGTTCATAAAGATAAACACTTTTGTATACAGATAAACAAAGGTACAGAATAAAAAATAAATTAAAAGGTAGTAATAGTAAAAGGGGTTATGACTGTGATACACACAAAATGAATAAAACAATACGCTTGTACTCTTTGCAAACCAAATGAACAATTTTCTCCCACTATTAGCAGATTAAAGTCCTGTTCTTTTTTATATTTGGAACAAACAGAGGAAAATGTTAACTGAGCCTGAATGAGAGCTTGTGTTTACCTGCAGTGAATGACGATGGGGCCGCTGAAGAAATTCTTGAAGGCATTCACACGCCGCCTCAGCTTCAGGAGGAGATGAGGCTCCCCAGGGACACCGTGGTCTGGCCAACTCATGAACTGGATGTGGGTCACCTCCCTCTCTGAGTTCTTCTCCCTCTTCTGCAGACACATAAAGATTGTTGTGCAACAATAAACATTTAATCAAATATATTTATTGATATACAGTAAAGATACACTGGCTGTCACATATACACAGACACATGTATACACACACAAGTTAAAAGTTACAAAACCCTCAATATTTAGAACATATGCATTTGTCTCCCCAAACACTAAAATAGTAGATGACTTTATTTTGGCAAAATTAAGGCATTTTCATGATGAATTGATGTAGAAAAGACACAAATTGGTGCATAAAAATCATCACAATGCAGGAAATTTAGTGTTTGATGCGCCAAATATTCTGGCTGAGGACTCCCCAAACTCTTGTTTCATATGTGTTCTCCTTAATGTTGAAACAAAGCCTACAACCTTGTACATTTCAACTGTTTTATCTATAAAACATTTGATGGGGACTCACATTAGTTAGGCTGAGGTGGCGGATGGTGTAATCTGGACAGCAGTCCTCTGAGCTCAGCTTCACTATAAACTCCTCAAAGATCTCTGTCTCTCGTTCTGGAGACGGCCAGTACTGGGCACACTTTGCCTGTGATACATGTGAGAGGAAAGGAGTGAGTGATAAAACAAGTTTGCTTATCAGCAGCACATCAGTAACACTACTGAAAAAACCTAAAAGTCAAATACGCAGTCAATGTATGTTGAAAGACTGCAATAGCTTAAACAAGAAGACAACATTCTCCAACAAAATGAGACCTCAGTGTGCGCATAAGTGTGAATTTTAGGCTTGATTATATCAGATACTGCGTATGTGTGGCAGAGTAGCTATGATGCGGGGGTGATAAAGTGACAGACTGACTCAAGTCAGTCAGTTATGAGACAATTAGTTAGTCCTGTACTTACCCTGTTTCCCTCTTCACAGCGCGTTACCATGACGATGATAGAGGACTGCTGCTCCCAGACCATCCTCCAGAAGTCACTCACAGTCTCATCCTTAGGCCCTACAAGACACGCAGGATGTATATACTGTATACACACAGGCAGACACTTGATGAATCAGCCAGAAACAAGAGCAAAGGTGCAGTGACTGAGTGTTTAAACAACATGAGAACTTTACCTTGAGCTGCAATGTACTTTTTGGATTCCTTGTACCCCTGCAGGAAGAAAACAAAGACAATTAATAAGGTGTGTATTGTCAGAAAGATGGATAAAGCCAAAATTTAACCCTTCAAGGAATATTTCCCCAACAAAAAGATCATCCGTATATTGATTAATCAACCCGTTACATTGAATTTGTGAAGAAAACTTTGTTTTTCTCTCATGCCTCCATGATGGATGAAGAATAAAAAAAAAATTCTTAATGAATTGGAATAAAAGGGGGCCACGTTTAATACAGCAAAACTATATCAGAATATTTATTTGCACAACTTGTGCCATATAATACGTTTATCCAGTTGCATGATTAGAACTGCCCAAACACAAAACACATCCACACGCATGCTTGCCCAGAAGCGCTACTCAGACGCTAAAGTGTTTTCAATGGTAAGGTTTTAGCGAAAATGTGTGTGTTTAGGAATGAACGAGACTTGCATTATACAGCATGAGTTGTGTGACAGTTTGTAAACGGATGTTTTGATATATTTTTGCTGTTATTAAAGACGGCCCCCTTTTACTCCCCTTCATCAAGAATTTTCTTTATTTTTGGATTCTTTGTTTACCATGGAGGCATGCGAGATACACATTTTCCTCACAAATTCATTGCAATACTGGTGAGCAATTCACCATAAAAAGATCATTTTGAAGTGTTCCTTTAACACAAATATTCTTACAAAAGTTTTAAAATTTGTAAGTGGTCTGATAAAGCTGTATAATTTTTAGGACTGCAGCAAAAGCAGTAAAAGTTGTAAGAGTATGATCTGGGTGTTTTTCATACATCAATGAAGCTTGCATTGATGTAGTCACATCCTGCCTCTCCGTTCCCAGTGGTCAGCTGGACACGGTTATGATCATCTGGTTGAAGACAGACATAAATGGATTTTATCAAAATATCACAGAAGATACCTTAACAACCTTAAAACAACCCTAAACAATGTGTGTGAATACATTCTCTGGAAATTCAATTAAGGGGATCTTTATGGAGATATAACCTGAAAGGTAATACGTTTATCTCACACTGATGTACAAACCTGTGAAGTCAACTTTGCAACAAAGTTCTGCTCATTGATTTGAGCAGAACTTTTCCCACAATAGTTGTAATACATCTAGAAATATTAAAGTAGCTGTATATCCAGTATGGCAACATCTGAGAATAGACAAACCAAGTTACAGGGTGCTATAGTAACTGATCGTAGTCGTGTACTCTTTGTAGGTGAATCTTAAAAGAATATTACACATTAAACATCTGAGATTTGATCTCTTCTGTTTAAAAAGCTGCATGTGTTGTTGGACAGACTCACATGGCAGGATGTCCACATAGCGGTTCTTGGGGGCATTGCAGGGCTTTTTGGCCTCTTTGACAGTGAACCTTGAGAAGATTCTGGGGATGCTCTGAAAGCAGAAACAAAATCAGGTCATTTACCAAAAACCAAGCAGCAATACTAGAGTACTTTTCACATTCTCTCTAATCTATATTTGCCCAGGGCCATCAGTATGCCCATCCAACGTCCTTGGTTCAAGTTCAGTCTTGGACTTTTACTGTAAACCATCACAGTTATAAATGTACCTGAAACTCAGCCAGGAAAAGTCTTCCCTCGTCTGCGAGCTTCCTCTTGTAGGCTTCCAGCAGCTCCTCTGCTGCAATCGGCTCGACAAACATTAGGTTCTCCTCATCGTCTGCAACAGCAAAAATCCAGCAGATAAGAAACAGAAACAACTCAATACTATAATAACACTAACTAATCACTAGCTATCACTACAACTTACAGTACTGTGATTTTAATGAATTATTTCTCTTGCTTCTACATTATCCAACAAGGATTAAAGTATGACATCAGTACATTTGGATTGTTACTAACGTTCATGAAATCAACAGCAGCTGCTACAGATGAGTTACATTTACTGTAATCATCTGGTTTGAGTGAAAATCCAGGAAAAGAACAAGAAAGTCCAGTCACTTGCCTTTTGTGATAAGCATTATGTCTTCACCATGGTTACTGCAAGAAAACAAACAAACGAAAACACCCAAGGTTGGCTTTAAAGTCTTTAAATAATATGAGGTATGGCATTAAGAATGAAGTGAATGCATAGAATAACAGTAATGATGTTCCTGACAAAAATGCAATCCAAATGCAACAATATTATTCGTGTACTGCACATGAAAATATATCGCCTTATCAACCAAAAACCTGTTGGTGTATTTTTGGAAAACCAGAGAGTCCCACAAATAAATAAAAACCAAAAAGCAACGTGATGGATGGATGAATAGATGACAGAATGACCCTTACTGGGAATTCCTGCGCTTCAGAACGTAAATCTTGTAGATGACCAAAACCAGAGCGACAGACGTGAGGATGATGAGGAAGACCAGAAACCCAATGAGAGCTTTGTCATTATCTGCAAAGGAAAGGAAAAAAACAATATCAAAGTGCTGGCATTTCTGTTAAAGACACAATATCTAAAAGCTGATGTTTGCATCTCAAAAGAAAATGTGTCAAAGTATTTAACCAAGCAAGGTGAGAAAATGTGTGGCTTGAATCAAACAGCACGTACATGAAGTGACAACAGTTATTCTCTTCGGGTTGCTGATAAAATGTCTGTTGTAAGCAATCACCTGTAAGCACAGAACATCCCTTCATCAGGAATCACAGCATTCAAAGTAATATGAGAATAAATCTGAAATGATTTTGTGAAAGAAGAAAATTAGGATTATACAAACCTCCACTTCATATGTTGTTAAGTAGCTCAGGTCTTTAAATTCAAAAGTGCATGGGTCTGGTTTTTCAGGCTTATTCTCCTGAGGTTTACCATTATAATAAAGGCTTGCTTCGATTTTCCCGTCAGGTCCATTAAACTCTTTTTGAGTACAGGTTACTCTAATGACATTATTGTCTATAATAATCCCTTTCAGATTAGTAACATCATCTGGTTCTGTAAAACAAAGAAAAAAGACACCACACTTTCCTTCAGATACAACAATACGTTTACTCACGGCTAAGGTGATATTTGAGTTTGCTCTAACAGCAGTTTTTACACGATTAGCATCATTAGTGTGAACAAAGCAATTTATTATAACGCAAAGGAAAAAAACTTAAAATTAGAAATTCAATAGGAAATTCAACTTTTTACTTATTCCATTTTTCCCCACACAGCTGTGATGTTATGAGAGCGATTGGTTGGTAGATTGGACCTAATATGTTTACATTAAACAGAGTTGTTTTTAGAATAAAGCCATCACGAAATAGTAACTGTAGGCATAGAGCAGGAAATGAATCATGGCACGGCATATGATAGGAAGCCAAGCACTTTTTAAAAAACTTGTTCAACTTGAATTAAAGATTGCTTTTTCACTTAATCGTCTAAAAACAGCATTTAAAGTGAATATAAATTTGGGGCGCCTGGTGGTTCAGTTGGTAGAGCAGGCACCCCATGTACAGAGGCTGTGTCCTCGCCGCAGCGGCGCAGGTTGGAATCCGATTTCAGCCCTTTGCTGCATGTCATCCCTTCTCTCTCCCCCTTTCACGCTATATCTGTCCGATGAATTAAAGGCATTAAAAAAGCCCCAAAATATATATCTTTAAAATGAATATAAATTCAACTAAACAACATAAATGTTTTGTTTTTTAAAAAACACAATTATCATTGTACTAATACATTACAATTTAACACTGAAGTCTATTATGACTCTGGACTTTCACCACCTGTAATAAATGAGGAGGTCAGAACTGACTTTTGGCAGCGTTGTGGTTAGATTTCATAGAGAATAACACTGAAAATAAGCACTGTACTTCACTTTTGGAGTTACAATGTGCTGCATATTATCATGTCTTAAACACACAGTGTATATTGGTATTAATAACAGGGAATTACAGGAAAAAGACTCAGTTAAATCACTCGATTATATAATATAATGATATTAATGGACTGCATTTGACTAAGAATTTTAACTATTGTAATTAGCTTAAATAATATTTGAAAAAAATAATTGATAATACTAAATCTTGTGTTGATATTCCAAATTAAAATAGTCATTAAAGTACTTTATTTCTTATAAGTGTCAAAGTGTGTCCCATGAGTTTTCTCATATACAGTTTTAATGCTGTGTGATCTAAAGACAGTCTTTCAAAAAGATATTTACTTTTAATGTCACAGAATTATCTTTACTGGATATTCAACAACATGCAAAATAAATGTCAAAGACAAATAGTCCATTTTTTTGTTTCTTACAGGTGTTGACTATAACCTTCTCCAAATGATACAGTTTTGGACACTTACTTCCAGGTTCAGTCTTTTGTGTAACTGGATTGTGTGAGCCAACGTTCTTGTTGTTGTATTTTGGTTGGACTTCACAAGTATAGTCGATGTACGGTTTCAGTCCTTTAATGTGACAGCTTCCTCCTGTTGGAGTACTGGTAGCTGAACCTGTAAAATAGTTTCATTAACTGTGTTGTGTTTGACCAAATAACAACAAAGACTAAATAACAGGAATATACAACTGTTTTGTTGGTATAGTATATTTATATGTATTTACATTTCACTCTTTAGATAAACTGACCAGTAAACAAATCCCCACAGACTTTCAAAAGTGCAGTCCTGTAAAATCTGTAAAATGAGAGATTTGATGTAATTACATTTACTTACCAGCGCGTTTGTGTGTGGATTTGTCTTCGGGGGAACAACTGCAGTCATATGAAAACTGTGGAAGTTCAGGAAGACCTGGACAGTTCTTGCTGCTGTTGGTCCATGTCAGATTAATGGAGGTGTTGGTTGGAGTCGCGTTGATATTTATTTCAAAATCTGTTGAAACACATCAGACATCTGTAACACTGAGCTGAGCATCTGAAGCTGCTCTTTTCTCCATGATTATCTGAGGATACAGGCGTTTTGTTCTTATCAATGCACTGAGCTACAATGATTACCAACATACCACAGACAATCTCGACCTCGATACTGGTGTTGAGATTAATGAGGACATCGTTTTTCTTGATCTGACCCGTACAGTTGTATTTTGTGAAGGGCTCCAGCTTGGTGTCATTCTTGGTGTTACTGAGTTCAGCTTTTGAGGAGACACAAGGATGACAGCATTTCTTCAACAGTTTGTATTTTAGTGCAAAATAAGCACTTAGATTCAAATGTGGACACATTCATATTAAACAATTAAATACTATATTCAGAACTGATTCACAAAATACACAAAGAAATACTTCGACTTCCTCTCACACCAAAAGATAATTCAGATTCAGTTTCAAATTGAAATGATTTTCAGTGTGATTTTTGTTTTACTGCCGTGTGAGAATGTAATGTGGCACACTGCCTCCATCAATTTCCATGACGATTCATTCATAATGTTGTTAACAGACAAAGTCTCTTTACTTCTAGTCTTTCCACTTACCCCGACAGGTGTAATCAATAGTGAGATCGCTGCACTTTGGCGGTAATTGTCTTTGTATTTTTGAAGGAAGTCCAGTTGGAGCCGTCTGAGGTATTTCGCTTGGATTTAAAAACTTTGCTGAATAAAGAAAACAGCACATAAATTAAACATGATGAAATAAGGTCCACACCACATTCAATTCAAACTGCACAAGGACTGTACATACCAACAGTGATGTTTCTGGAGATGCTAAATGGATCAGCACAGCTTTTGGAATTGAAGTTTGCAGTCAAAGTTGTGCAAATGTCGTTGTAACCAGGTTTAAAGCAGACTTTCTTCTTGTCACTTTTACAAGGTTCAGCTGAGATATTATTAGATATTGACAGGGAAGAGCTGATGTCCCAATCACTCTGGTAACAAACATATCCACGCATGCAGTCAACTTCTGTAATGTCATCTTTACCTGAAATACACAAGTGAAATGAAATGCATGAATCAGTCTGTCTCATTTCTTAAATTAAAAGATAGTCAGATGGAAATTAACAGTGTGAATGATTATTACTCACTTATTCCAGTTGTCCTATTTTCACTCTTAGCGCTACTAATACAAGACGTCTCGTTGTTAGCAGTGTCAATAAATGCAACACTAAGCTCATATTCAGTGCACGGCTTCAGGTGTTTAATCTCATAAGAGCTTTCACTGAAGTTCTGCCGGGTTGATTTGCTTTGTCCCTTTTCGTTGTACTTTATGCTGTAGTTGCCATCAGTAAAGTTTATCATCTTAATCCCGAAGCCAGTCTTTATGGGTGTGACAGTGTAAGAACCTGCAAAATGAAATCAACAGTTTTACAATCTCATATTAAATATAAACCACCTTTAAATCTCAGACAGTTTGTTCATGCAGACACTGAATGTGCTGCTGAGAATCCAAACACTGTATACATTCACTGTATAAATTACCTTAATAGACGGAGAAAAATACTGGAAACCAAAATAATTAACACACATGTAAAGGTGACATGTATTATATTGTTAAAGGTTTTTTTTTTGAAGGAGTTTTTCCTTAGTCACTCTGAGGGTCCATGAGACAGAGGGATGTCGTATGCTGTAAAGTCCTCTGAGGCAAATTTTGATTTGTGATAATAGACTTTATAAATAAAATTGAACTGAACAAATTTTTAAAAAAAAGTTAAATACTCACACTTTCCAGATGAGGGACCTTGTGTTGAGGCTGGAGAGCAGATTCAAATTGGATTAGAAAAGGAAACAACAAATTATTAATATATGATTATAAAACTTTGAAATAATTTTCCATAGCAACCAAGCTGGCACCAGACATTGCTACACATTGATATTTGGTTGAATTTATGTTGTGATATCAGGTGACCAATATTCAAAATCCAGGCCAACATGTGCTTGGGAAGTCATTTTTGTTAAGGGCTGCTGCACAGTAAAGGTGTGTGCATGTCTGTGTATGTGCATGCACTTACGGCTGCCAGCTGCAGACCATTGTTTGACACCAACAAACAACGAAGCATGTTGTTTTTTAGCGTCACATCAGCTGCATGTACAGCACGTACCGTGTTACCATAAGCGGGTGGTTTTTAGCAAGACATTGGTGGCATGTCCAGCTGTGATTTTGCCACAATGGGGGGTATTTTAGGCCATAACACTTACTTTTCTAGCAATAACAAGTGATTTTGTGCCTAAACGTAACCACGGTAAACACAGCATTTTTGATACATATACAAGTAGTTTCAACATATCCACTACATAGTGAGGTAAAATATTAAATAGCCGTGGTTTGCTTCAAAATGTAAAACAAATGTACAGATGGCCCATTAGTTACCGTAAAATAGCCAGCTATATACAGTGTTGATGCATTCCTTGTCAAAAGCGGATTCTGCAGCACCCTTAGCATCCCCCTTACTGTGCACTTAAGGATCTTAAGATTAACATCTGACGTTAATGTCAACTTAATGTAGAATGCCGAACACAGATGGCGTTCATATTTTGTTGGGTTTAAGTAACTGAAGTGTGTGTCTTCCACACATCTTATGCCAATGTTATCGTTGACGATATTTAGTCGTATGGTAAAATGGTAACATCCACACAATGTGAAATTCTAACATCATTAGACATTTAAAATATTGTAACCCCAATTTGATTAAGAAGCCAATGTGTTCTTGACGTCATAGTGATTTCTGGTGGCAGCTGGGAGCAGCAGCAGTGCTGGTGTTAAAAACAGCTTTATCTCAGTCCTGTCTAAGAAAGAATAGATGACTTATAAAGGTGAATGTTCCAACCGTTGGTAGTGAGGCTCATTGTGGTAGTGGGTGTGGTGATTGGAGGTTGAGTCTGGTTTTGAGAGGTGTTTGTCTGAGAGTCTTGTTGATTGCTGATTGCGTTTGAGGGTGGGGTGCTTGCAGGAGTGGCTGTCGAATGAAGAGCATGGTGGAGGTCACTTTCAAGAAGAAATATGTTCTGCCAACAGTCTTACCTTATATGATTCACATATCAGCAAGCCTGAATGCAACATTAATGCCCCCACCCACCCACCCACCCACACACACACACACACACACACACACACCCACACACACACACACACACACACACACACACACACACACACACACACACACACACACACACACACACACACACACATAAAAAAAAACCAACTTGTAAACTGCAGCTGAATACATTACCAGATATGGTAGTTGAACTGAGTGCTGTAATTGGGGAGTTTGATGGCGAAGTGAGTGGAAGTTTGTGGGTAGTTTTTTGGGTGTCTGAAGGCTTGACAGTGGCGACTGTCATGGTGCGTGGAGTTGTTGGCCTGTCTGAAGGCATGACAGTGGCGACTGTCATGGTGCGTGGAGTTGTTGGCCTGTCTGAAGGCATGACAGTGGCGACTGTCATGGTGCGTGGAGTTGAGGTGGTGACAGATAAACCAGTTCCTGGAGGTAAATTGGAATTTGTGGCAGTGCGTGGAGGTAAGGGAGTTGAAATATCTGCGTTCCAAGGAAACAAAAATCAGGCCAAGCACAAAATCACATTGCGAGTTCCGACTGCCTTAAAAGGTGCTTCATGTAACACACATAACTTCTGTTTCCTCTTGTTGCAGAGATGACGTTGCTACTCATCAGTCATTCCTCTCATTTACTCTCACCACACATTTGTTTTAATTAGAAAAGAAGATGTGATAAAAGAACATAGTAGCACTACGCAAGAGCAAATGTATGTTTAGAGGTGAAGCGGCAGTATGACGTGTCAGTAGGTCTTTACAGATACAACAGTGGAAACAGTGTAGCTGTGAGTTCAAATACTTCCTGTTTTTGGACTTTATGCTGTCTTCCTTTGGAAAAACACTAAAAAGGTAAATTAAAGGTGGCTAACTTTAATCATCCAGTGTGTAGGATTTAGGGGGATATATTGGCAGAAATAGAAAACAGTATAATAGTATGTTTTCTTTGGTGTATAATCACCTGAAAATAAGACTCGTAGTGTTCTTGTTACCTCAGAATGAATAATAATAATAATAATAATAGCTTGGATTTATATAGCGCCTTTCATGGGACCCAAGGACGCTTTCGGGAACACTACATAGAGATGATGAAGGAATCCTAACCGGGAGTCAGTTTCAGCTGGTTGCAATCCGCAATCCTCACCACTAGATGTCTCCAAAAGTCCTCTAAATCTTACACACTGGAGTGGTAACAGGGCTGTGTCAGCAGTGATGCAGAGGCATTACATTGCATCAACAGCCAGCTAGCGTAGCTTCTTCACAAATTAAGTTTGTAATAATCAATTATTAAAACAGAGTTGAACAGAAGTCTGATTTGAAGTTTTACCTCAACTCTGATGACAAGTTTCTAAAGTTTTCTGAGAAACTGTTGCATAAACTCTCACAATTCATTACCAGAAAGTCAGGATCAGTGGATAAGATGGAAACAAGTTGTTTTTAGAATTTTTCAGACAATGTCACAATTCAAATGAATTATTTTACCCATCACTGATGACTGCAGAACACACACTATTAGTATATATTAGGATTCATGTTTCACTGGCTGATAAAAAGTGACTATATTGGAAAAAATAAAAAATTGCATCCGCACCATGCCGAGCACTTGAAAAGTTTGACTCATCTAAATCCTAACAACACTCGACACAGAACTGCTGTTCTCTGATTCTAATGCTGCATTCCATTGTACTCGGAACTCGGGAAAAAAACGACCTCCGAATCGGAATGGAGCGGTCATGCAAGTCGGGATTCCAAGATGGACACTCAGGCAAGATCCATGTAGACCAAGTGCGTAGAAATTATGTCACAGCGATATGGCAGCACACACAGTGAATGGAGATCAGAATTACCTGGTCGTCAATTTTAACTTGCATGGTGTGTTTGTGTTGTAAAAATTGCTATAACAACTTTGTTGTGGCATTTCAATTTCCACTTAGTTTATTTGTGTTTGAATGACGGCATTTAGTAGCCTCCAAGCCTGCTCCTCCTGTTTCTGTTAGCTACCTACATCAACAAATCTACATAAGATCTAAAAATCACCAAAAAGTTTTCGATGGGTGGTGGGGTGTCTGGTGCTGTGGTAGCTCATGTAGATCCTCAGTTCATGCTTCTGATGTTCAATAGCAACGTAAAGAAACATGACTTTCCTGCATGCATCCATGTTTTCCCGAGTAGATGCACGGGAACGCATTTAGATCGGAAGTCGGAAAAACCGACATGGAATTATTGACTTCCGACTTGCAATGGAACGCAGCATAACTCTTATGCTGTGAATTCTCCAGACTCCATTTATTGGAGAATAAGTATCAGACAGCTTGGAAAATAAAAATAAATAATAAATATAGAAATCCGACATGCTCGTAACTCACTTTGCAGCCACATCATACGAGAAAGAAAAAATGTCAAAATACTTCACTGTGTAAGCAAGCAATGGATCATAACAATAATTTATGAATATGATATGCATAAACACAGCCTCACCAGAGTACTTTTATATATTAGATACCATGCAGACAGTTATTGTTAGTTTGCTTTAGCTCATCTTAAAAGCAAGCCATTTAGAAGAAATTAAAGGGCATATACATATGACTAAAGGGTGACCTGAAAGGGGCCTTTTCTTTTCCATGAACCACTTTATATATATGTTGCACTAAGTCTTGCACTAGACTTGAATGTGAATGAAAATCACCATTACAGATAAGTTGCTAATGTTTCATGCTGCTTTAGAAAAACAAAATGTTCTGAAATTAGCACAAACTAGGTAAAAATAATTGCTGTCCTGACATTCCTCCACCAAGCAAATACTAATGCTTTCTACAATTAGTTGACTAGGTCACTATAATGGAGGCCAATGCCAACCAAACCACTAACTAAGAGCAAGAAAATATGCCGCTCATTATACATAGAGCACATTTTTTTATATTTGAGGAGCATATTCATATCATGGCATTCTGTTGGCACTGGCGATGCTGTGGCCATGAAGAGAAGCGTAAGGAAAGTGCGAGGTTGAAGTGAAGGTATTTCACAAGGTAGAGCACAGATGATAACATATTTAGAACACTGCATTCATTTTATAACAATTAAAAGTTATATAATAGGAAACATAGATTGCCACTCACTGTCATTTGATGGACCTGAACTCTGACCTGGAAAAGACAAAAGATGTGTAAATCATTGCTGCTTTTTTCATAAAACAGTACAGTGTATTGCCTGTAATATACACAAAAATATAAGTCTCTGCTTATCTGATAAATAAAACTCTTCCTGTAGGGCCAAAAGCATTATCAGGTCAAAAAGAGGAAAGCGACCATTTTTCATTTGAAGTTCTGCATGAGGCAGCGCTGTACAACCTGGTTGCTATGGCAATGCGGCAAAAACCACACTTGCTATTTCAGAAAGCAAACCGCTATTTCCTGCTTTGCACTGAACCTCCCGTACTTACAAAATTAGTGTCAGTTTGGAGAGATAACTAGCTCGTATTGAAGCTCAAACTGATTTTCACAACAGAGTGTTTCTCTTATATCCTCATTCTTAGTTATTAGAAATGACAGCATCCTCTAATGTTGTTTATTCTTCATGCAGGAAATACATATACAGACTCACACATTTATTGTTTTTAGTTCTGGAATTTTAAAAACACTGCTCCTGCATTAAGTTTGGCTGCACTTTATCTCTCATTTAAGAATGAATTTACTGTAAATACGTCTTGGCTGTCTTGTTCATTTGTTCTTTATAAAATAGCAGTGAGCAGAGAGTGATGAGGTGATGGGGGCAGTCAAACAATGAGTCTCAGGATGTGGTTTGGCGCGTTGTTGTTTCACTATATCGAGCAGAGATGCATGCTCTCTGCAGTGACATTTCACCACTTTGTGCTCTGTGGTGACTGATTTGAACTGTTTCAGTTAAAGGTTGGAGAGACATGACTTTGCTCAATGAATGTTTCAGGTAGCTGATTAGTAAACTTTATCCAAACACTGGCTTTATCATGACTAAGTTTGTTTCAGCATTCAGCATTGTAATTGCAGTTTTTCGTTGTTTTTATAATGTGTTTTTAAGCAAAGGCTCCTTGGTTTTTTTGGGTACTTTCTTTTTCAGTGACAATTAGAGATCCCCCCCCCCACACACACACACACACACTCCTGTCCCTAAATCCAAATACTGGCCTAACATTTCAGTAAAGAAACCTGTTGCTCATGTGTCACTTCTCTCTATCATTGTACATCATCAGGTTGTTCTTTTTTTTCCATCCGCCTCTACTTTCTTCTCATATTTTGCATTGACAAGCACGCTCCCCCTCTTGCAAGAAACAGCTTTAGTCGAGCAGCGTGCTTAACATTTCTGACCTCACTTCTTCATTTTAGAAGACTGCACTTCCCCTTTTTTTCATGAATTCTCAAGTCATCTACTTGCGCTCTGTCTCAGTCAGCGTGGTGCTCGGCTCGGCTCTGCCAGGAAATAAAGGCAGCTTAGAATGGAACACGGAAGTGGTCAACGTTTTGATCATACAACTCCGTCCTGCTGCCACTAAGGGAAACTTGACAACTTTGCATTTTGATGGAGCACAGTCACCCTCATCTAGTTGGTTTAAATAAATGTATTTGGTGATTTTTAATAGTAGCTCGGAATGATATAGCGCATTTCATGGGATCCAAGGACACTTTAACAATAATAAGGAAAAAATAGTTAAGAAGGACAATTTGATTTTGACTAGTTTGTGTGTTGGTAGAAAGTTCCTCTCACATTTGGGCTATTTTGATGTTTCAAAAGTACAGTATATATATGAGTAATATTCACTGTTTTCATAAACAATATTTCCCGGAGGGGGCTTTTTTCTGTAGGACCGGTATTTTATTTTATTTATTTATTGTGACTTTTGTAAATTTAAGTACATTTTGCTGATAAAACTTACTATTACTTGAGTAGGATTTTGAATGTAGGACAAAATGGAGTATTTTCATACTCCGGTATCTCTACTTTTATTTAAGTATTTAAAGCTCCCATTCTAAAGCCATATCTGTGAAAATCCTCCATTACAAATAAAAACTTCGCATTCAAAACTGCAGGCCTAACTAAGTAGAAGTATAGTATAGAAGTAAGTAGAAGCATTATCTGTAACATTTACGTAAAGTATAAAAGTACATGATTTTCAGGCAGAATGTCCTCTGTTATAGCACAGTATATTACACTTTTGATATTATTGATGCATTCACATGCAAATAGAGAAGAAGAAAAGCGGATGTGTTCCATGTGTTTCTAAATGATATAGAAAATGAGTTCAATTTTGTTTTCTACTTTCCCTTTTTTTAGTCGTAATTTGTTTAGAAAGATAAACAAAGATAACAGTTTAATAAATGTGGAAGTCTCAGTTGGCTGGTCACTTATGAAATGTATTAATTAGACAGTTATCCGGAGAAAACCTTGAAGAAGAGAAAAAAGCTCCGTATGGGGATAATCTGTAGATATTTCATAGTTCCTTGTGTGAACAGATCATTCAGGATTTTGTTTTTGCTTGCTTTTAGTTTGCCTGTGTTCATTTTTTTCCTTTTCCACTAGGCATCAGACAACATTAGGCGATGTTTAGTTTGATTAAGATTATGATGTTGGATGACCAAAATCCTATGTCAGGGAAAGGTTTAATGCCAACATCAATTTGATGTTGAATACTGAGGACAGATGCTGTTGATATTTTGTTGATTTTAAGCGGTGTTGTTAAGAAACTTAAATAAAACGGAATGCAAACATCTCATGCCAATGTCATCTTAATGTTGAAAAATTACATTTAGTCAAAAAGGTACGGAGAACAAACCCTGACATCTGCAAAATAAAATAAATGTCTACACAACATCAAACATCATTAGATATTTAAAATATTATCAACTGATTTGATTACAAATAATAATTTAATGACTGTCTGATGTAAGAGTCCAAAGTCTTTCTTTTCTTCTTCTTCTTATTATTATTATTATTTAGACATGTAGACCTGCAGATTGAAGTCAAACCCATGGTCACTGAAGCAAGGACACAACCTTGGGACATGGGACGCCCGCTTTACCAAATGAGCAAGTGCCCCAGTCCAACGTCTTTCTGATGTCATATAGATGTCCAATGCCAGCTGGGCATGTTTTATATATGTGCAATATGTATTAAAAGTATTGGTGTCTTGCAATCCCATGTGGGATCGGCCAAATGTTTGGCATGACACAAAAAATAAAAAAATACTTGCAAACTAACTGTAGATAGCGATTTAATGTTGTTGGTTGAGTTGGAGCTCATTGCATGCATTTTTGTATACTGCTGGTTGTTTAATTTTATGTGCTCAATATAGGCTTTAATCTGCAAAGCAACTTACAACTGTAGTAGCATTCAGACATAAAGTACCACACTGTAAAATTTCTGTAAAAATTACAGCCAAATTCTAACAGGAATGTAGTTTCTCCAAAATAAAGTAAAACACCATAAATCCTGTTGCAATTTGGATCCAAAATAACAATATAAACCTCACAATCTACTGTAAATTACTATAATAAAATTAAGGGTAATACATTGTAAGTAATTTAGAATAAAGAATAATAAATAAAACTTTTTAAAAAAAAAAAAAAAAATAACAGTAGGCAACTAGCTGCAGGTAGTTTCCCTATTTTACAGGAAAATTTGTACCTAATAAGGTACATCAGGATAGCACTAAAGTATGGTAGTTGAGTATCGGTACTTACTTACTATCTACTGCAGATTTATAAGGTGAAGATAACTAAATTGATACTTGATACACTATGTTGTATGAAAACTGATGCTTGATCAATGGAAAAGTGAAGACATATAAAAATAAAAAATGACTGTTGATGTGGTGTCCCGTGATGACTCACCTCGCACGCGACGTGAGAGATACTGTATGTTAGAGACAAATGACAAATACTGACCCAGACTGCCAAAAAAAAAACGGCAGAGTGAAATAAATAGAGTGAAGGGTTTATTTCAGCTCGTGTGTGTACAGACATCTGAGCTGAAAATAGCAGAAATTATTTGATGTGCTGAACAGTAGCAGAACTCTGACTGATGCAAGAGGCGGTAAGGTGGGTCTGACTTAACACACACACACACACATATGCACCACACGCACACACACACACACACAGATGTGTATCACATACAACCCTCACAGCCACTAGGGTTGAAGTGAAGACTTGCAGGGACACACCCCAAAAAATCCTCTCATCTCTGACAGACACAACCACGACCCCCCCCCACAACCCCACCGAGACACACACACACACACACACACACACACACCACACACACTCGCACCATCACACAATGTCAAAGCAGAACAGAAACATGATTGCAAAAATTCCCACTGCTTTGTACCAAATGAAAGAACACGTTTTTAAGAGTCTTCTTATTAACAGCCGTCTTTGATTGAACATAACTGTTTATTCTTTTGCCAAAGGGGCTCACAAACCTGTCACTTTTCAGCTTCTCACATCACAAGTGTGCGCTGTAATGTCTTGTGTTCTCGGGTTTGGAAAGTTTAAAAAACGTGAAGTAGCACAAACGGAGGCGCAACTCAAAGACATGATATACTGTAGCTTGTCATTTCTGCCCTCAGTTTTTTACTTTAAATGATTTTATTTTGTGCGCTGATGTTTTCCAGTAAAAAAAAAAAAAACAACAAGTAAATTGTCAAGCTTTTGCGCTGACAGATTCATGTCTCTATCTGAGGCAGGAAAGTGTTTCACCTTTTCTCATAAACACGATCAACCATATGTTATCATTTCAAAAACAGCTAAGTTAGGAGTTTAGAATAAGAGACCTCTTCACCTACAGTTGGCTATCGCTCGTGTTTTTGCACCATTCACAGATTGTTTTTTCCACCTAGAAGACTTTTAGATGACAGACACGAAGACGCAACTTCAGAAAACACTATTTCTTTTCCTTTCTTTCATAAAGAAGATAAAGATGGTTACTTACAGCTGGCTAAACTGATGATCCCAGCCCAGAGCAGCAGAATCTTGAGATCTGCCATATCCAGGAGTTATGGTGTGTACAGCCGCACACCATACAGTATAGTCCTAGTAGGGACCAACAGGCAGATACTCGCACGCCAAACTGAAGCTGTCCAATTCTGAACGCAACTCTTAGTGAGAAATACGTAAAAATTTATTTTAAACTACATAAGTTTTCTGTCTTATCAGTGGACGCAGCTTCCTGGACTTGTTCCCCAAACCCTAAACCTCGCCTCTGGTTACAAGTCAAGCAAGTGGCAGTGATGTCACACTGAAAGAGGCTGCCTTTACCTTAACGTTTGATGACAGGAAGCTTCATTTTAGCGACGCCACCAAGAACAGGAAGTCCTCTCTCATCTAATCTTCACTTGCTTTTGCTCAAGTGTGAAAACCCTCTGACTTGTGAAAAAAAGGAGTGAAGTTTAGCTTTAGTGTGAATGCTTTTCTGTATAACTTAAGGCTTGTGTTTTGACATGTTGGGATTTTTAGATACATGCTTAAAACATGACTGTTTTTAAAGCCACAGTTTAGCCTCCACATCAACAGACAGAGAAATGAAAGTAAACAGTGATGTTAAGACACATTGAGGCTTCAACTGTCCTCTGTTTATTGGCTTCTCTTCAAAATCTGACACGATAAGAACATTTTACATCTGAGATACACTAGTGAAACTTCTCAGAGCTCCTTTTCTTTCTCACTGACTCCTCCCTGCTCTCACAGGCCTACAGTCGCTCGGCCATGTAATCAAAAACTCACGAGGAGCTAGCACGCAGTGTGCAAGGGGAAAAAAAGATGCACTCTTTCCTTTCTTAAACTTTGCTCTCCGTTTTTTCCCCCTCTCTCTGAGTCTTAAGAGAGAAAACATGTGGCCATTGGCTCCAGAAGTGAATTTCTTCATTTCTGCTGTTCCTTCTGTGTGAAATACATTTATAAGGGATGTTAGATCTCTTCAAAGTCATTGATCGTGCACGGTGTTTGATCATCGTGCTCTGCCTTGGAGCCCAAAATGCTTTACTTCTGTTTACATACACAAGAAAATGGGGGATAAAAGAGGAAGAAGAGGAGTAGAGAAACTCTCCGGGGAGCGAGACTCACACACTGGGTGGTGAGCTGATGTGAATCTGGATGAAACATAGTCAGCTATTTCATGCAGCTGTATGAAAATAATACAACTAAGACGGACCATTTTCAAGTTAAGACAGTTATCGGATAGGATACAGAGCTTGTAGAGGCTTTCAATAACCTGTATTTACAGTGGATGAAGCTTTAATTGTATTTTGCATGGAAAGGAAGATTTGAATATCTACACATCAACTGAGTCAAACTTTTGAATAACATTTGTGTTTATTCTGAAGAGATTAATGCGCTCACACAATGGTTGCTTTCTTTCTGAATTATAGTATATTTCTGTGGAAATAAGTTTGAACCTGAAACCCAACAGAAATGCCCTGTGTTTCCAACAAAGAGCTCACATTTTTAGCATGAAGATCTAAATATGGATTTCCTCCTAGACCAGTGAAACACATGGTATTTGGTTATTTCCACTTCTGAGAGTATAGATTCTCGTAATCAGGAAGTGGTTCTTAAGCAAGCAGCATCATGCTAATGCAATCCAATTGAAACTCTATTCACTGGGCTTTTTTTCTGTTTGATATGTGAGTTCATAAATGCAGATAAGTCACGCAACCATGTAACTGTGCTTAAATGCTGTCAAGTTGCCAGATTTGACACCACTAAGTATAGATAAGATTAACGCTACCAAGATGCTTCCTAACTGCTACTGTTACTAACTTATTATTGTAATGACGGACAGTATATTCAGAAATGGAGGATAAATTGCAGCATGATTGCACCTTTAGCTGCTGCCTCTATGTGCTTCTGTGACAAGAATAGGAGCATGAAAGTGCTTCATTGTGGCATGATGCAACCCAAAATATATTCTGAAGCCAGTCAGCTCCGTTTTAAATAAGTTGAGGCTGTAAAATGCTGTTAGCATTACAACATCCTTAAGAATAATGTAATTACATGTACAAATTACTGTATCCTCAAGTAGAGTACCAACAAGTAAACAAATTTTGAATTGGATAATATATATATTTTATGTATTTTAATTTTAATTAATTGCAATGTTAATGTTGCAATTAAGTGCAATGTTTTGCAATTCATTTTTAAATATTAGATGACGTCAATAGGCTTCATCTAATTTTTAAATCACTAATACTTAAAATTTTACATGTATGTACAAACAACATATAAATAACATAACAAAAATATTAATAACTTACCATGTATAGTAGAGGGGGTGCATACAAATATCAGCGCATAGGGACACTGCTTTGTGATCAATTTCCTGTAAAACATACGAAAAAATAGAATTTGCTTTAAAATGTCCAACATATACAACAGAAGTTACATTTATATTGTGAATAAGCATTTCAATATCTTTAATTACATACACTGAACCAGGGTCTGAAAATAACACCCGCCAAGCACCAAATGCAGATACATTATCCACTTGGTCAGTAAAATGCATAGGGCTATCTGCCACATGGGGGGTGATTGTTTTTAGGAAACACAGTCACGTAAATAATGATTGAGTTTTGGTTTAGGTATAGCTGCAGCTTCCTTCTCCTCTGCTGTCTGCAGTGAGCTTCGGGGCTGGGCGACAATGACACACAGGAGCAGCAGTCACCACCACTGTTTACTACAGGGGGCTCTGCTACCCTGCTGCTAGCTACTATGTCAATAAAATGTACGCAAAGGAATGTGGATGCGACACAAAAACACAATTTATTATCATGGCCCGTGAAAAAAAAAAGCTTATCCGGTGGATTTTTTCATCTATCCACCACCTTTGCCCAGTGAGTCAGAAAGTTCAATTAGGATCCTGCACTGAATTGTAAAGACTTGCTACTTGACTGTCATTTAGAGGAGCAAAGAGCAGAATAAACAGTATGGCAGTACGGGCAAGCATGATTTTTATAATTGGCCAGAAAAAAAAGCAAATATCATGGCCTAGATTCTATTCATGGAGTCATGTAATGTTACAGATGCAGAAAAGGCACATGCTAACGTTTTTAACTTTACATACTTTTCTTACTGCTACCCCTGAAAAAAACAACACGCATTAGTCTGCAATGACTTAGTAACCGCAGCTATCAGGTTTGTACATGTATTAACAGTTGAGTCTGCATGGCATGATGGCGTAAAACGGGATTTAATGTTACCCTTTTACCCGAAAACTTTACCTTCCCAGAGCTGCAGCTCCAAACCGCTGTCCTCCGGTTTTAAGCTAACATTATTTAGCCCGGTCACGTGATGGAAAACTTAGCGACACAACACAAACGCCGGTAGAAAGATGTCGTCTCCCTCTTAGATAAACAACAGGCAGTGTACGAAGCAAGAGTCCGCCGATAAATCATGTGCTACAGCTTGAGCTTCTCTGGACACTCACCGAAAGTGATGCTAATGTTAACCATCCGAGACACCGCGGCTACGACTATGTGCTGGCAGTCCCCATCACTGTCCCCCACACATGGCGAAGCTGTTAACAAGCATGGCTGTAGGTTCATTTTTCCTCACTGCGTTTCAGTAGCAGGAGTTTTTTTACATGAAGCACAAACACAGCAATTCTGACAAATTATACACCTGTATTATGCCTACATACATATTCATAGTAAAGTCTGTGCTAGCTAGCATTGACTGTGAAAAACATTTCTTTCATGACCTAACTTTCTAAATGAGAGAAAACTATCCAACAGTGAATTGTCTCACAAATGTCTAATGACTACTATTTATCACTCACCCCATTTTAATGAAAAAAAAAACATGCATAGCTATTTAAATAACATATAAACTGCCTTAATGTTAATGTGGTCTTGGTCTACATACTTCCCAGAAGTCTCTGCTCCCGCGTCTTACTCATCTGCATCCGGTCAAGAGCGTCATTGCCCCCATGAACCTCATTCTCATTGGATTGATACAGTATGTGTGAATTTGATTAATCCGATTTAAAAAACAAAACATGTACATCAACCAAGAACCCATAATTTAATGAGCATAAACACAATTCATTCTTTTGATTCAAACATATTTCTAATTTACTCATCAAACACAAAGGCTACCCTGGTTAATTTTTTTGAGTGTACAGCAATCAAAACTTAAATGTTATGTCTAAAAGAAAATTGTTTACATTAGCATCACTTCTAAAGAAAAAGGAAATAAGAACCTGCCCAGACCTGCTGTTAACCAATCATTGATGGGGTTCATAATTGACTAAAATGGCAACATTTTATTATTTTTCAATAAGGATAATCATGGTCCCCAGGGATTACTCTTTCACTAGAGTCAGGCCAACATTTGCATGCAAAAAATATAAAAATTTTAATCACATTGCAGTAAAAATTTGCATGCTCCCCAGAGAATGAACCCGCTCAATTTCCAGCACTTCAAGAGAGGCTTTAGAAATGTCAGCTTAGAAAAGTTTTTATCAGAGCGATTACAATAAAGCAATGATAGAATATCAGGGGATATGCCAGAATGATATTACACTACTATTGCGGTTGTAATTATTATTATTGTGATTATTATTATTATCATTAATCTCTGTGCTATATTGATGTGCTATATTGTATATCACTTCATACTATATCAACACATTTCAACTTATACTTGTATGATTTTTTTTTACTTTCTGTCTGTATCTGTACTTATTTTTGTACTTGTGCTGTAGCAGCACCTGAATTACCTCTCTGGGGATCAATAAAGGCTTATCTCATCTTATCTCATCTCATCCTGTCTTGTGCAGTCACTTTGCGATGCCACACAGTACAACACATGCCCATCTGTCACTGCTGGTTGTCACAGTACTTGTCTGTTTGCATGCCACTGAGTTAAAATACAAACCATCACTAGCCAGGATTTCCCCCAGGAAATTTTTTATCTATCACACATCTTCTGTCATGACTTTACCAAATAACATGATTACTGAAAACCTCCTACTGCAGTCTTTCATCAGCCTTTATTCTCATGTAGAGCGCCATGATTGGAAGTTTCCTCCAACAAAGTCATATGATCATACAGTCTGACAGTGTGTGTGAGTGTGTGTGTGTGTGTGTGTGTGTGTGTGTGTGTGTGTGTGTGTGTGTGTGTGTGTGACAATAGTGTATAAGGTTAGTGTCAAGGTAACCCCTTCCTGTAACAGTCACTCCATAACAAATATAGGCCAACCACAAATATTTACAGACTTTTGCCCAGTTTCCATCATACAAAACAAGCTCAAACTGAACAGAAATGTGCCACTGACAAACAGAGAAACTGGTCATAACCCCATGACATAGTGAACATAAATATATTTTTTGTTTGCTTTTTTTCTACATTATTATTTCCTGATTTACGGTTTTGTCATGGAAACTGTATTTCAAAACACAAGCATGAGTTTAGGGCATAATTACTAGTTGTTATCATACCCCACAACAACCACAAGTTGACACAGTGAATCAAAGAGTTTTTCTTTGGTCTGGATCACACAATAAAATGACACAATGTTGCCCATTTGAGCCTCTCGCCATCTTTTCACAAACCAGCCACAAATTGAAAACAGAAGTCACACAGCCTGACAAATGACTCACTCGCTGGACACTGTCAGCTAACCGCTATATCTCCACATACTATGTGGTTTGCTTAAATTAAAACTAAGATCATTTTTCTTTAGAAATAGCTGAATATGGGTATTAGCTGTGCGTCATTTGGCAAAGATTAAAAAAAAAAAAAGACACAGAAATAGAGTGACACAAATGGCCCCTGTAATGCTGCACAAGTTGAAGACTCCTCAGTATCTACTGAATCAGGAAATCTTTGGTTTGTTTGCATCACATTACCACATTTTATCAAAATGTCAATCAAACTTGAAAAAGAAAAAGGAAAAAAAATCCTCCCATCATTTACTTTAAACACAAGCCTCCTATGAATTACATTCATACACAAATACCATTCCATTGCATTATTTGGTGACAGTGCTGTGTGATGTTCATATGTGGAGTTTGGCGCTGTGCATGGGTGTCTAAGCATATGTCTGTAACGTTTGTGGCTTGGGTTTACGTTCTGTCTCATACTATTAGTCACTTTTGACAATTTTATTATTCAACAATGACCATAATGTTCCATGATGATGGAAAAGTTGTGGTTATCTTATAATCTTTTCCAAACTTTAACCAAGTGGTTTGCATTGCCTTTTAGTTGAGTTGCAGAACCTCCTGTTGGCCTGGGTTTCGATGCCAGGCTCTCGTGACCAGTTGCATCTTTTTTCTTAAAATCTTCTCCTCTTCCTTCACTGAAAAACCCAGAATCTACAAAAATGCAAATATTGTTCACTGCTAGACATGTGATGTTTCCTGCTTGTGTGCTGGATGCTTCAAGTTTTCAATAATACAACTAGTAGCTACAACCAAGAAATCTGATTGGTCCACAAGACATTTATAACATGCTCAAATTTGCATGATAGCACACCTGCCTCATTACTATACACTAGTTTATGATTCACCACTCTCGAAAAACCTTTTTTACCAACATAGCTTACTAGCTGCTTGCTTGCTTGCAGACCTCAGCACCAGTGCCTCGGTCCTGACAACATCAATGTCCTGCTCAAATGAAATGATAAAGCACACCCTCTTGTGTAATGTTGCTTAATTGGACCATGATTTGCTCCCAAATTGTGGTTGTGATGTCACAAAATCCTGCTCATCCTAAACTGAGATTTAATGTAACTTTCCCCACCTTCATAAGGTAAATGTGAAAGCAGCTTTGTAGGGGAATTTAATGATGCTGACATTAAAACATTTTTAAGAGAAAGAGAGAGAGAGATTACAATAGAGATAAGATGCAAAAGCGAGAACTTTCATTTGATAATTATTCATGACGATGCAACTGCTCTGCAGACTAGAGTCAGTGGTGATAACCATAAATTAAAACTTTGAATCCTGAGCAAACTGATTATGCAAGAGCGACGAAAGAAGAGACCCAAAAATTAGCAAGAATTTAGTAAAAAGAAGAAAAATATTACATGAAAATTAGCATAAAACAACAAAACAAAAAAAAGAAAAGGACAGTAAACGAAAAAACAAGGCAAGAAAGTGTGCATATGCTGTGAATTTTGCATAAAGCCCCTCAGTATGTGGTAGGGTGAAAACCCATAAAAACATATACATGTTTGCGATGAACTGACGGAATCACAACTTACACTTCAGAAAAAACAAGCTTTTCATACTATGTTACATTATTATTGTTATTCACATTGTCTATTTGACCTACAGTAACCCAGGCTAGTCTGAGATGAGCTCTCTTTAAGCAGCCCCCTGTTTCAGATCCATCAGAGACAAGCCTGTGAGGTGAAGGGAAACTAGACAATGTCTTTCCTCCTACATATCAAACTCTTTGTTTGGCAAGACTTCAGGGGGAAATACTGATATTACCTTAGATTAGGTACATTCCCAATGCTATTACAAGTGTGTAAAGACATAAAAAGTATCAGGCTGAAAGTAAAACAGAAACTTCCTCATGCCTACATCTAATGTAAATGTCACATGAGTGAGGGCAGGTAGTTTTCACTGACTTCCAGCTACTACCTAATGTGAATTAATGTAATTGTTGGTGTTAACAGTGAAAGTGTCTCTGTCGTCTATTTCAAGATCTGGATGTTTATGTAGGCTCCGAGGAGAGGGGTGTGGTTTGGATGAGAAACTGTGTCACAGCTTCCCCAATTTCTTTATTCTTCTTCAATTTCTAGAATTTTGGGTTGCTACTCAAAAGTTTCATTCAGCTTCCTCTTGTTTCATTTTCTTGTATCCTCTCCTCTCATGCACTTTCCTCTTCTTATTATTATAAATGTCTAAAGCTCCTTACAAGAGCCAGTGAGCACAGCGGAGGAGGTCGCAGAGTATCTATTGAAGATTGTGCAGTTAGTTCCTCTGTGCAGTCGCAGCTGTGACCACATGGAGGTGTGATAAAAATGGATTGCAGACAATGCATGCTTCTGCCTGTTAATGTGTGTGTGCACGCTACACTCAGATGCATGCAATTCTCCCCCCACTCTTTGCACTGTGCACCTACACTTTGTATGTGGGTTACTGGTTTCAAGTATTGTAATTCTGCATATCAACATGTGCCTGTTGTTCGCTCAAGAAAAGGTTTAAACACCTTAAATATTGTTTAAAGTAGCTTTTATGGAAATTGTAGAGACTGGAGCCAAATGTGAAACAACTATAATTTAATCAATGGCAATTCTGCTGTGTTTCACTGTTAACCTAGAATACAATCTTTTATGAACAAACCTTTGTTATAAGAAAACAAGTTTGGACTAGACTTACGAGGGAGATTACTTTTGAACTGTAATAAGTTACAGATTACCCTGGAAAAAAATGGAATAACTAACATGGCTATTTCAAAGTAATGTTACTTATGACATTTTATTAATTTTTGATCACTTTTTTTTCAAATGCTTTAAACTAGGCAATAAAGCAGAACATTTTCCCAAAATATAGGCAAAAAGAAGATATTATATTGAAATCTGTGACCTGTCAGAATCAGTAACCCAGCCCCTTTACCCTTAACACTCAGCAACTCGCAAAACTCAACAATTTTTTGATGGAGTCTGACACTGGATCACAGATTTTGATGTTACCTCCAGCATTCTTATATGGCAAAAAGCTACAAAGCAACTAAATGAATATTATATTCTTCATACTAGCTTTTCACTGAAAGGAATATATTCAGATGTAACCTCTTTGTGAGCCAACATTTTGATAAGTAACTGTACGTGAGAGAAAACTTTTTCTTCTTCAGTAACTGCAACAGATTAAACTTTATAATTTATTCACATAACTTCCCAACACTGATAACATGTGATGTCAAAGGTTGCACGTGATTTTGGTGGTTATTACTGCTGGTAACCCTGAATATCCGGCTCTTCTGACTGATTCAAGAAACATGCAGTACAAAAAGCCACTTGAAATTCACATAACCCCAGCACAGTCTTTAAAATACCACTTATGCTTATCCCTTTAAAACCTGCATCAACATTATTTTTCTTGTGCTCTCAGATGCCTTTCACAAGTATTAAAAACTTGCAATGTTTTTCAGCAACATTGGAAAAAAAAGTCAATGGGCAGCTTTGCAAGAAATGTTCCTCAAATTGCAAGACATTTGTAGATTTACAATAAAAAAAACAAAACAAAAAAGCTATATGTATAGGAAAAAAAAGGTAGGGGAAAACTGAATGTATTATTATCACGAATATATGTTTAAAATTAATTACAAAATAATTTAATTTTTAAGTACTTTTTTCAGGTCATTTTCTTGTTTTTGTTTTGTGTTGTGTTGTTTTGTTTTGTTCACTATTTTTTTGATATGTTTTTTTCTTTCCTTGCTCATTGTCCTCCTCAAGCCATTTGCTCAGATTTCAAAGGGTTAAACGATAAAAATGGAGAGAGTGACATGTATTGTCAGTTCTCAATGTAAGTTGCATAATAATCAAAACCATCCCATGTCACAAATCTGGAAAAACATACAACAAAATCGACACACAGGCCTTTGATTTCTGCTATGAGATCTTTAGTGGAACTAAATGGAGACATAAAACCTCCCGTATGTATATTACATATGCATCAGAAGGGCAGTGAAGAGAGTTAAAGATTAGAGTGAGAACAACCTCTTTTACACTTCCTCTTTTTCCTTCCTGTCTGCACTCTGTATTGCAGTGCGTCATTGGACACTTGAACACTATCCAGCTTTATTTACAGATCCACTTTACTAGCTACACTGCTACATGAAGTTAAACCTTTCAGTTTTGTCTCAGATCAATATTTCATATTTCTTATCATTCCCAAATCGCCAGCATGAACCAGAAGGCCTTGTGTTGTGTTATCGACAATCCACCACCAGTGTCACAACCCGTCTGTGGTGGTGAAGCAACTGAGAGCCACTGGAGGGCAGTGTGGCTTCATGTTGCACTACAGCCGTTCCCCTTTTCAAACACACATTTCTCTCCTCACTTGTTTTTGGGAATAGCCAAGTGGCTGAATGCATTTTATACACACACAAACACGTATACACACACACTCAGTGTTGCGATTTGGACTGCTTTTGGTTCCTCTCTGCCGATGACTGACAGGTTCTTAACGAGAGCAGCCTGGAGCGTTTGCCCTCCAGGCCTGTACATCAACCATCAACATACAACGCACGCACACACTCATGCACGCCCATATTTATATACACACACACACCATCCACACATGCTTACTATCTGCAGACATTCTCTGTCCCATTTCCTCGGCTCAATCAGTTTGTCCATTGCTGAGGGAGTGTTTGACAGTCACTGGGAGACTGTTTGGGTTCAGCAGTATTATTATGTTTCTATGAGGCCGCCTTATCCAGCACAGAAGGAATGTCAGCTGCACCATTGTTCAATAAGGCTCAATACAAACGCATTACAACACCACGCAACACCACCAAGGGCTAGCTGAAGTGCATGCGCACAGATGTGTGTGTCAGTGTGTAGTCATTGTGAGGGCCACAATGGTGAGACGGCATAGCTGGGAGGTGAGATGGAAACCCAGAGCAGCATGTTTTCTCCTCCCCTCCACCCCTTCATGATTCATTCCACCTCTCACCTCTGTTCCCTTTCTTTTTTTTCGGCGGAGGAGAAAACCCAATTAAAATACTATGTGGATGGATACGATGAAGAAAGACATACCTCCTCCATGACATTCTCTCTACCCCCCGTGTGGTGACAGATCTGGTGCATTCAAACCTTGGTGGAAAAATGTGGTGGATCCTGCCCTCCTGCTGCCATTAAATGTTGATGTATAATATCAAATACATATATATAGCATGAAGACGTATGTATAAATCAAAATGTACCGCGGATTCACCCCACGTACATACATATGCTATATGTTTGTATGTAGCTGGGAGAGATTCCCATATGCCAAACAAATTCCTCATGCAGCACTAGGTGGAGGATGCATCCATTTTTTACATTTCACACACACACACACACACACACATTCATGTCTTCCATGTATATCTCCTTCCAACCCCTCTTCTCTTCCTCCGCTCTTGTTTTCCTCTTTTCCTGACCCAACATCCGGCCCTCCCAGGAGATCCTGCTTTCTGCTGCCAGACTGGGCCTGTATAGCACGCACGCACGCACGCACGCACGCACGCACACACACACACACACACACACACACACACACACACACACACACACACACACAGGCTCTGTCTCTCTATGGACACATGAACTGCCAGTCAAATCCAGCAGCAGCTCAGTACAGACCTCATTGCCTCTCGGTTGTGGGGGTCAGGGGCTGGAGATGTGTGTGTGTGTGTGTGTGTGTGTGTGTGTGTGTGTGTGTGTGTGTGTGTGTGTGTGTGTGTGTGTGCGTGCAGAGAAAGACGCAGGGTCAAGGGGCTGGAAGAGGCCTACTAAATACTGTATGCCGCTGATATTTACCTGCTTCAATATTACAACAAAGCCCCTTAGGAGCGTGTGTGTGTGTGCCTCCCCAGCAGTAGGGGGAAAAATTCAACAGCTCAACTCTAATCTCAAGTCAGCAACAGCACAGGTATACAAACATCCCTATTAAACATTTCCCCCTGCGAAGACACGCTGAGGGGACGTGGTTAACTGCAGTAAACAGTGAGCCTTCGGTGAGAAAGTCCAGAGAGACAGCACCGGTCCCACACACACACTCACAAAAATCCAGTTCTGGCCTCTGAGTGGCCATTTAGAAATCTGGACGGCAGTTCACTGACCCAGCACTAACGAGGTTGCTAGCCCAGCCTGCGAGGAGTAGCGCCTCTTATCTAGTGGCCACACAGCGCTGGATATCTCCTGACCGTGTTTGACCACTGGTTAAACTGATTAGCCAATCATCCAGTCAAGTTACAGTAAGCAGAGATACGCTGATGCACATGTAATACACTTTTTTGGCTCCAGATGGGATTTTTGACTAATATTGGAATGTGAGGTATTGGTTTGCTTGCAGCAGTTTAAAAGTGCATGCTTACCAGCATGATATGATAGAGGTGAAGAAATGCCACACTAGCACTCTGAGAAGCAAACAATTGCACAGCCTTTCCGCTACTATGTGTCCAGTTGGATTGGACAAATGGTCAGTGGTGGAGAGATGGCAGAGTGGACGTGTGATGGCTAAAGTGTCAGGGACTGGGGATTCACCCGTTTAATGAGAATCTATGGCCTGCACTGATAAAGGGCCTGACTGAGAGGCTGTGACAAGTCTTAATGCTCACATGTATAAATGATGTGGGTGGGTGGCTGAACGGGGGGTGTCCTAGTAGGATGTGTGGCTGTGTGGAATCAATCCTCAGAGAGATTGGGACGGGTATAAAACCAGGCAAGAGACTGGAAAATGGTTGAGAACAGAAAACCACAGTATCGACTATGAGAAAAGTGAGAGGAGCAAAAAAAAAAGAAAAAAAAGAAGACAGAATGGCTAAAGGAGCTTTGAAAGTGTAAAAATTAATATAGTTGCACAGTAAAATTAGTCACACATATTTTGACATTTTACAAAATATGCTCATTTGATTTCTGGGAAGTAAGCTATAGCACTCTCACACTTCAATATTAGGCTTCAGTCAATTAGCTTAGCTCAGCACAAAGTCTGGAAACAGGGAGAATCCATTACTCTGGATCTGTACAGGCTGTTCCCATGGACTACTCATATGTTTTCCAACAGAAAGAAATGCAACAAAATTTGTAAATATCCCATATAATTTAGAGCCAGTAATTCGTGTAAAACCCACATATTTTGGAAAGCTGCAATCATGTGACCAATGCACTGACGGAGAAAAAAACTGAAGAGGGAAGCAGTCTTGTAAGGAGACATGTTGGGGTGATGGATTAGTCACAAAACACGAGACTTTCCCCAGGAGACCAGTGTTCGGAACTGTGTGACTGTTTGATTTTAAGTTATGCCATCACCATGTTTCTTTCCTAAACCTAACCACAGTAACTTAATGTGATACATAGAGTGCTAATTGGTAGGATACCATACAATTAATAATTTTATTAGGAACCCCATCAAGTTTTGCTTAACCTCAGCAACTCTTCCTGGGGTCCACACAAAACATAAACGACATGATAATAGAGTAGACACTTACAGACAAAACAAACAAAACTAAAAATCAGAAAAGTATAACTAACAATCTTTTGATCTCATACATAATATGCATCAACATTATCCATACTCTTATTCAACCATTTTAAATGGCATATTAATATACAACAAATTCACAAGGACTTAAAGTACATAAAGTGAAATCTTAACAACATATTCCTATACATGGAGAATAAAAAATTAAAAAATAAATTTAAAAAAATGTACAACCTGTACATATGAACCATTCTTGTAGTATATCATGTGAATTGTTTTATGAGGATACATTTATCTGCCCAATGAAAACAAAATCTGCTTTATTATCTATGAAAAACAAAGAACATACCCATTTTACAGAGTGTTATATTCTTCTTCGCCAGGACCGGCTGCCATCAGGAAGGCTCCAGGAAGTTACCAAGCCCCCAGGGACAGCACCAGGCTTTGAAGCCAATATCACAAAGTTGCCAAATGTAGAATTACAATGTCCGGGTGCACCACATGATACATTGGGGCCCAAAACACCTTCCCCGTAGACCACTACATCATGAAAGAGACATGTATGAATCAGTGATTACATTTTTTTCTTGTGTCACAACCTTCACAAAATGACTTGTTTCACTATCAGGATTTGATGCATGTGGTTCCATAACATTTTTAAGGTCTGGAAGCGATGCATGATTAAATAATTCTTATTGCGATTAGTGGAGTGCAAAACTGGAAGTTAGACACTCAGCTGCAGCTCGTCTCAAGTGCGCTTGGCCCCAGAAAATTCAAGTAGTTACACATCGCAGCGATTAAGCTTTTCTGGCTTTGTGTGCTGCTAAGCTACTTTCATAGGAATGAATGGTGTCCTGCCTCCAGTGCTGTATCCAGGTCTCTTTATACATCCATGGAAAATACTGATCCCCCCCAAAGTAGTCCAGCAGACCCAGGTTGGTCATTTCCAATATTTCTATTCTTTATGCTAAACTAAGCTAAACTAAGTTAAGCTAAGCTTAACTATGCAGGCTGCTGGCAAAACCCATATATTTAATGGATATAGATATGAAAGTGGTATCAATCCTCCCATAAAATTTTTCCTAAATGCTGAACCATTCCTTTAACAGACCGACTGGATTTCAAGGTGTAAAAATTAAGGTAATTATAATTTTATTTTGAATGACGATGACAGAAGTGGCACATTTGTACTCCCCTGTGTGGCGGCTATTCAAAGGGCTACACATCTAAAACAACAATTCAAAAAGTACACACATACAGGCAGAACACACACACACACACACACACACAAACACACAGACACAAACACACACACAGCCTTTGTTATGTTGAGAGCGTTTGTCTCTGTACGGCTTCAGCAGAGAGGGGTTAAAATCCGATTGAGTCGATATCACTGGAGAATAGCACATTCAACACGCAGTCTGAGTGTGTGTGCAGCTGTGTGCTTGTGTATGCGAGAGTGTGTGTGTTTGTGTGTGAGCAACATGGAGCCTAGGGACTTCCTCCCTCTCCGTCTGCAGCCCTCAGTTGAAATAGAATTGAATAGTCTGAATCCTCAATGGTAAATGTTCACAAAGTCAATACCAACTGTTAAGTCTTCCCTGCATTGGGGTTAAGGGCATTACCATTTCTGAGACTTGAGGAAAACACACACACATATACACACATATACACACACACACACACATACAGAGACAGCGGAGGCATACTCACCAGATGCCCCATGAGATGATAAAATATTTTTGAGTCTTTTGCAAAATGCTTACTATACATTCTACTTAAAAATTCCCTTTTACTGTAACATATTCATTGAGGGCTTGTTTTCATTTTTGTTCACTAATCTCTGAACAATGATCCTGGTAGGCACGTGGCATTTTTAAAATGACATTGGTGCCTGAGGGACAGTGGTGTCACTGATCTGATTTAGCATCAAATTTGGCTCAATTCAAGAGTGTTTAAGCACAAAAGGCAAGAAGGAACTGTATAAATATTAACAGTATAAAATAAAAAATCACAAAAAAGATTTAGGGTTTAAGACAGAATACTGGAACACAGCTCATAGTGTTTCACTTCCCAAAGAATAAGATATGTTGTGTTAATAATGTAGTTTGGGGATAGTTTGGGGACTTAAAAACCAACATGAATGTTAAAGAATGAGCTTTCGATATTTCACGTTTTCTTCTTGTCAATAAATCCAATGAAAAAACAAAAACTAACAATATGTTTGTCTATTTTTCAATATGTTTACATTTCCCTATACCCTTTATACCTCTACAAGTACATATTTATTCTGCCTAAAAAATATAAATGTTTGAATATGGTTTACCAAAATGCCCCTATAAAAAGGCTAAATAATTCCCCTAAACAGCTGGGCACTGTAGCTTTAACAGGAGCATGACTCAAACAGAAGTAAATAGTGCATTTGTTGGGGACTATTTTTAGCAGCAGATTAATATACATTTGATACTCTAGGCCTGGGTTCTTCAACGTCTTAAAAGAGAGGCACAGCAGGGACCGCCTACCACATATATTTCATAAATCTGAGATTTATTAAAAATTATTCCCTAAATATTTTTCGGTCTTCTCTCTTGCCCATAGCTGCCAATGCCAGGGCCACACTGCCTGCGTGAGTCGTTTTTTGTATATTGGCGCCCTTGTTAACAGGTTAGAGCAGCCACAGTGCTGCCGTGAGCAGCGCTGCTCCACTGCGGCACATCTAGAGAGACAGAGTCTTGCCAGAGTTTTCCATATGTATTTCCAGAGACCACTGATGAACCGAGAGATCACACTTTCGATTTCCTGTAACATGACGTGGGTTTTACCACTGCTCCGCGCTTTTAGGGGATTAGCAGCAGTCCAGTCTATTCATTCCGACAGGAGAAGTGAACGTGGGCACAAATTATGTCGGATTCTTTCTACCAATCGTCACTGAAGTCAATACTGGACCCATTTCACATAAGCCCTAATCCCTTGAAATTTATGATACTAAAAAGCAACAGTCTTACAAGATGATGCAACAGCTGATATGATCTTGTACTGGGTTGATATCAGAAATTAAGCTTGCAGATAAAGACGAGCCGCAAAATAAGGAACAAACTTTAAATTTATACTGTACACAGTGCTATATTATTTTGAATCTGCTTTCATCTATTGACACAATGTTCAGTACACCAATGTGGTATCTTTTGTTATAGAGTATTTTTGACATTTCTGGTTACTGGTTAGTGCGTGTGGAATCAACTCTTCAAACTTACATACATTGTCCATGTTCATTGTAATAGGGGAAAATGTCACCCAGTGCAAGACTGGGGCTCAATGATGTGTCTTCAATAGTTTGGAGCTCTATATCACAGAGGAATATCAGGCTTTGGCTTCACAATACTTGTTAGTTGGATCAATTGGTTGTTGAACAAATTCCTCGTAGTGTGTTAACTATACCTGGCAATAAATTTTCTGATTCTGATTCTGATTTTTTCTGGTTTTGGCCTTTTCATGGGATTTGATCAAGATTAAAATACATATTTTACTGATTAATTCTTTGACTGTAGCAGTGTCATATCAAGTTCAGTTAAGAGTCATATATTGTAGGTCTGTTCAGCAGACTTGGTAAAAACAAAAAGTGCACACAATCATGTCTCAAATATCCAGTAAAGTCTAATATGTGAAGACTGCAACATAAATTGAAGGCCTTTCTTGCAAGCCTTCATAATGTATCCAGTTGCTCTTCAGCTCAGGTCATGTTCAGGTTAGCAGACTATGTGTTAGTGTTCACACTGTGCTGCAGTGTAGAACCATGATAAGTTGGTTTGGGCAAATTTGCTACCCAGTGTGGCAGCTAGCTTTACGAGTGGTGCAGCCTCTAATACGTCCTGCTGGTCATTAACGGCGGGCCAGTGTGGACCTTTTACCACAGCGCAGTGTCTTATTTGAACAGCGAGCCATAAAACCCCAGGCTCTGTCACTCAGTGTCATTTAAACCAGGACTGATTGGAACTATCTCTGGCCTTTGCTTTCCCACCTTCCTCCCCGCTTGCGTTCTTTCCTGGTCGGTTCATGAATAATGAATGAGGATATATGCAGGCTGGAGCTCAGATATTAATGGAGCTGAAAAACAGAAGGAGAACCATTCTTTGTGCTGCCAGCCACTGCTTCCCTACCCTCCTGAAGCTGCCCCTGCCTGGTCGTTTCTTTTTTCACCTTCCTTTTTCCTTCCTTATTCTTCCTTTCCTTCTCTCTGCAGCCGGTGGGCTAGGATGAGATAATGCTCTCTTTCTCTCTTGCCTAGAGATATTCGCTTCTCTCCTAGCTGTCACAGCGGGGGCAAAGGGTGGACAGTGACTTTGAAATGAGAGGGGCTAACTTTCAAATTAAAAAAAAAAAAACTGCAGACAAAACTGGGGAAGATAAATGAAAAGTTGACTTGGCTGGATATGCACGGTGGCTATTGTCTGTCTGCTAGAGCAGTTCTCTGTCATTCAAGGGCATGGCAGAGAGCTTCCTCCTTTGTTTGCCCCTGTCCTGTCTTTCTTCCAGCTCTTCAATGATCTGTCAACTCTGGCCAGAGAAGCCCCCGGCCAGACTGTGGCAGTGAAGGGCGAGAGGTACAGTAGGGTGGAGGGCAGCTGACCCAACACTACGGGCAAACCACTGTACTCAAGTCCAGTGTTTCATACTTTTGAAACTTTTTCAAATAAATTGATAAATATAATTTAATTTATTTGTCTAAAACAAAAGCACTCTGTCACAGACATCTCTGTCGAGGCCAAGCAACAAAGGCTTGACACTGTACATGTGGCACGAGGGGGCTGGCAGTCAGCGAAGTCTGGCCCCGGGGCTGGCAGAGTTGCTGCCCATCCTTGGATGACTCGCCCAACTAGGCCAGAGGGCACAGATAATGGGCAGAGTCTTCTAACCCTTCTTTTGTGCCAGAATGTCTCCACATTCAACAATGTTACATCCGCACCTTATATGGTCAAACACAGACGGAGGATCCCTATTCTGTGGTCCAGGGAACTGTGAATTGGCTGCCGGTGGAGAGGTGTGGCAGGCGGGCGAGGCCATGCCGCCCTCAACCTCTGACCCAAAGCTGTACCATCTTCTGTGTCTCCTGTGGACCAACTCTCATCCCTCCCTCATATCCGATGACCTTTTATCTCAGCTTTTTTTTTTCATTGTTTAGCTGCTAGGAGTCCCAATTAATTTAATAACATTGAGATAATATCAGCTTTTTTTCTTGCTTACTTTACTTTTGAAACCCAACTAAGCAAAACTATACCTCTAATAGCCCAAACTCTTCACAAATACAGCACATCTGAACATTTTGTTTCAGTGCAGTCACTCAGTGTCCTTGTCAAACAGTTAAAGGAGCTTCTATAGCAGAACATAACGGACAGGATGGGATTAAACAATTTTAAAACAGTGGTCAGCAGATCCAATTACTCCATCTGTCACGCTGCTAACATTTCATCAATATATTCATATAGTCTCACAGTCATGACTTTTCTTCATGCACACACTTTGCACAATTTTAAGTTTGCACAACTTGTTAATGGGACTTGCGAGTTGGCAGTGCCGTTTTGCTGTCCACGTACTCCAAAGACTCAAATAAAATATATTTCTACCATGAAGCAAGGTTTTGATCTTGGAAGTGAAGCAGAGTGTCAGTGAAATACCGTTAAAAAGGAGCATAGTTCAAAAAGTTTAAAATTTAACTTTTTGTGCTTGCTTGGGTGAGCGTTTCAGCTAATTACGCACAAATCCCTCACGCTCACAGCTCCAATCCACCGACACCGCTGTCTCGGCAGAGGACAAAGAAAACAAAGGAGACTGACAAACAAACAGTGAGTGAAAAAAAATATAAAAGAGAGGAAGCTTTCTTTCCATATAGCAGCTGAGCTGAGGCGACAGTGGCGTTTAATCAGTTGGTTTTTCCAGCGCCGTCAGCGTGAGCAGCCTCGGCGGTGCAGCCCTCTGATCAGCGCTGGGAGAGGAGCTCCCTGCCGAGCTGCTGCCGCCCCTGAACCACAGGTCAGTCCTTGGTGAGCAGGTTTCATTCTGCTGTCGCCTTCACAGTACCATCTCCTTCTCTCATTAAGATATAGCGTGCGTCTGTGTGTGTGCACATGCATGTATTTATGGTCTTGTGTTTGTTTCTGCGTGTGTGTGTGTGTGGAGTAAATGCACCCCAGGACTAGCCTAAAGGGGATGTGGATTCCCGGCCTCCGCTGAGATCCGGCAGCACAACTAGGATTTCTACCAGTGGGGGGGTTGTGTGGGTGTGTGTGTATGTGTGTGCGTGTGAATGTTTGTTAGAGAGAGATGCAAGGCGCATCAAGTGACTCGGTGCCTCAGGGTCAGACACACACACATGCAGAGAAGGAGCTGGTGCTGCGGCAGGGTAAACAAGAGCAGACTGTTAGATCTCATCAGCCTCATCACACGCTTTATTATGCTGATTTGGGAGTATACTGTAAACTAATCAGGAATCCAGGAGTCACAGGGGGGCACTCGGCTTAAAGGTTAGGCGTATAGAGAGAGGAAAACTTGCTCTGCCTCTGAGTTCTTAACTTTTCTCATCTTCTTATTTCCCTGGTTTTTTTTTTTGCTCACCAAGGCCCCTACACTACCACAACACAGGAAGAGCTACTGTCTGAAAGGTTACAACCTTTCACCCAGGTGTGAAAGGTTCCCTTCATGTCTGTCTCCGTTCAACGTCAGAGGTGTGCGGTGATTGACTGGCACAAGCGTGGACTGGGGATTTTGAATGGAAGTCAGGACTCAGGCCTGTCTGCTGCTATATGCTAATATTGGCCTTTAAACAAATTCACAAAACACACTTTCAGCCTCATGTTTGCTCACTTGCATAAATGCACATGATTCTTATTCTGCGCCGAACATCGACTCTGACTTACACAGCAACGCGACACAGGAATGTTATAAAGTTCACAATGTCTATTAATTTTGAGGCATCTGAATAACATCTCAGTGTTTATTAGACCTGACGGCACGCTTCATAAATAATGAATAAAAACAGTCCCCCTTTCGCTTTGTGGACGTGACTTTCTAAACATTTCTGTTTGTGACTTTCTTTGATAAAACGTCACTCGATTCCACCTTTTCTAAACCAGGTTGTGAAAGGAAACGTACACAATTTTAATTTGGCTTCCTGTCCATTTGCGTTCTCGACTCCTCGGTGACAGCACATTTAACAAGCATACGCAACAAACAGACATATGTGGGTTTCCACAAACACACACAGGAATGTGGCAGGTGAGCAAGTAAGAGAACAAGTGGCAAACAAGCAGGTGCACTGGTGAGAAAAGGCTGGTGAGAGTTACCTTTCCTGGTCACGGTGAGGGAGCAGAGACAGGGGTGTTAATTAAGAGTTTCCGGTAAATGCATGTCATGTGGTTTATAGCGCAACAGCACACACGCTTGTAAACAGAAATACAGATATACAAAAAGCAGCAATGGAAGTGACTGAGTACATTTACTGAAGTTCATGCTTGAGTGAAAATTTGAGGTAGTGTTTTGCAACTTTATCATCATATTTCAGAGGGAGATACAAGACTTTTTTCTCCATTGCATTTATCTGGCAGGTGTAATTGCAAGTTACTTTTCAGATTAAGATTTCAAATTGTAAACATATGATAATCCTTTAAAATACAACCAAGCGGCAACCTGCAAGGCTGAAAATGAAGCCAACTTGCAGTTGCCAAATACTGCAGTTCCTTGAATGGCCACTTGAGACTGGCCCCAGAAGTCCACCAATCCCTAGATGCCTTCTTTAAAACGCTCAACTTTACAGCAGAAATAAACAATTTTGTACAAAAACACTTTTTGTCTCTATAGCTAATTTCCCCCTTTGTTACAGCTGTACAGGGGTGAGCTTTTCTATAACTCTCCTTTTAAATGTTATTAGGGCTTAAAGTCCGGGATAATTAAAGGTTAGGATGGTTTGAATGACAGGCTGCCTACTGATAGTTTCCTTGACTTTTCAGTCAGATCCACCCCTTGCTCCTCCACAGCGTCAGCCTCTCACCCAAATATGTCACTTCTGGTTCTAAACTCCGAGACAGTGACGGTCAAAAGGCTTTAAAATGGGAGTCCACAAACAGGGACAATGGATGACTTCACGGTTATTATTTTCTATTAATACAGTCTTGCCTTGTGACCTTTTGCCCAAAAAAAACAGTGATTAATTGAGGCCCCTAGGGTGTCCATGAGATGCTACACCTAATGGAGTTTTACCCTCTAGATTTTCTAGATTCATTTGGACAAGTGTTTGAAAAAGATATAATTATCTTTTTTTTCCCACAAAAAAAGATCGAAGAACGAAGGAAAAATCATTAGTAGTTTATGTTGCAAAATGAGTTTTTCCCGTTTTTCTCTCAATAAACTTACACCCTTGAGCAGACTTGACCCCAAAGTTGGTTACCACATCAAAGCACCAGCAGTAAAAGGCTGCTTGCGAATGAATGCATTGGTATTAACAATCTAATAATGTCATGCATCATATTGCATCAGTCGCAGGGGGCATTTTACTGCAGGATTAGTACTTCTACCTTTGATACTTTAAATGTATTTAACTGATAATATATGCAATGCTTTAACTTATATTAGTACTTTACTTTAAGGTCTACTGTGTAGGATCTAATGACATCTAGTGTGTTGGGGAACCACGGTTGCCGACACAAAAACATGACTGGCCCTATAGAGCCAGTGTTTGATTTGTCCATTCTGGGCTGCTGTAGAACAACATGGCAGACTCTGCAGAAGAGAACGAGCTCCGTATGTAGACATAAACAGCTCATTTTAGGATAACAAAAACAAAGTGATTCTTATTTTTGGTTGACTGTGGACAGATGAAAACACAGTTATGAATATTTTTTCTATTTTCTGGCAATAGAGGCTCCTAAATCCTTCCACTGGACCACCACTAACAAGAGCATACATAAACCTGAACTCCTAATTTCTCTCTGAATGAACACAGTCAGTGAGCTTTTAGTCACTCAGAGAGTGTTTGTGTCGACACGTACAGATTTCCTCTGTAGCGATGCACTGAGGTAGCCAGATGGAGCGAGCATCGGCTTTAATCTGCACCTTCGTGTACTGGAGCACCTTGATATAATAAGCTCATCTTGAGCGTGCTCATGCAAGCTGTCAGCATAAGACTGTGTCTGTGTTCAACCGGAGTAGATCCTCCGCTCCCCACCTCTGACACAGGAGGCTTCAGTGGGGCTGTCTGTCGTTTAGGACTCATAAACAAGGTGCACGTCAAGAGTCGAAGGGTCCTGCTGCTTTGGTGTCTCCTCTGAGCTGTCAGTACAGACAACACTGTAGAGCGGCAGAGAGGAGATGAGGACAAGAGAGCGGAAGATGGAAAAAGACAAGAAGGAGACATATTAGAGAAAGGGACAAAAGACAGCAAAACAGATGGGGAATGACAGAAGGAGACAAAACAGAGGAGGAAATAGGAAAGACGAAGAAATACAGGACAAATATAAGAGAACACAAGAGGAGGGGACATACGAACAGGCAACAAATAGAGGGAGAACAGTATGAAACTAAAGACAGTAAAGCCTCAGAGGACATATGAGAAAAAAAACAGAAAAGGACATGATCCAAGCAAGGATACAGAATAGAGGGAAAGGACTGGGGCTACAACTAATGATTATTTCCACTGTTGTTTAATCTACTGATCATTTTCTGTTTCTTAAAAATTATTCATCAAAATTTCCTGAGTGACAGAAATACAGAGAAGAGAAAAGAGAAGAGAAAAAAGAGAACAAGATAGGCCAGAGGACAAAAAAGTGACAAGAAGGCCGGACACAAGAAATCAGAAGTGGACACAGCAAAAGAAGAAGACAAATCAGAGGAGGACTTGACAGAAGAAGACAGAAGAGAGAGGGCTACAAGCATTTAAAACACAAGAGGACAAATCTGAAGAGGAAAATACAACAAAAAATGCAAAATAGAGGACAAGAAACTATACCACAGAAGACAATAAAAGACTGAAGAGGACAAAAATATGGTTGAAACACAATAAGACATTTGGAGATGACAGATATGAACAATACTAAGGGGACCATAACAAGGACAGGGAGGAAAACTGAGTAAGATGGGAAAGGAGACAGAAAAGGACAAAGAGAAAAAGAGAGATGGAAGAGAATATGAAAGGAGGAAGAAGACAAAACAGAAGATGATGGAAAAGGACAAAAGAAGACAAACCTAAAAGAAGAAGAGACTAAAACAGAAGAGGACATGATGGGAACAAAGAGATAAAACAGAGGAGGACAGAATATAACAGAAGACAACAGAAGAGGAAACAACTGTCCACTGAATACAGCAGCACTTAACACAGCAAATACTACAACAGCACAGCCATCAACTACACAACACTGTAACACACACACACACACACACACACACACACACTGTAACACACGCGCAGTAACACAGTGGCCAGCAACTCGTGTGATGACCTGCCAGCTGACAACACAACCTTATCGTTTCCCTCTCTGTGATTCCTATAAAAAGTGCTTTTGTTTTTTGTGTGTGTGCGTCTGTATGTGTGCAAAAAACATTTTGTTTAGCCTACACACACACACACACACACACACACACACACACACACAGACACACACACTGCTCACCTGGAGGTGGTGGGTGGGAGTGGGAGGATGGGGTCTGTGTTTAGCTGTGGGCCCTGCAGACAGGGCGATCAAAGGCTCCTCAGTCTTTGTCTGCTAACGTTGAATAGACAATAGTAAAGAGGGCCCGCTTTGATTTCAGCTCACTTTTATTGATCACAGAAGAGCAGGGATTGAAATATGAGAGACAACCCTGAACTGGATTCTTCTTTAGCTATTGATTATATCCAGAACAGACGGCATTTCACGATGATCCAAGTTTTTATTTTATCCTCTCCCTTTTTTTTGAACCATGAAAAAGTGTGTCTGGCTCCTCGCCTGTCTTTCGGGTGCAGCTAGTAATACACTGACTACCGTTATTTTACCAGACAATGCCTTGCCTTAAGTCTCATTTTTAAGCTTCTTCTTAAAGTTGACGTCTAAAACTTATCTCAGATATACTGACAGCAACCCCCTCTCCCTGTGTGCGCTTTCATCCATCCTCTCCTCCCCCGTCAACCTTTAAACCTCATAGTTTTAGGAGGACATTTTGCTTCCAAAGTGTCAGTGGCATGCTCAGGAGGCCGGGGATCAGGTACCGGGGTTGGAGGGGGTTGACTGCAGCACACAGAGGACCGTGGGAACAAGAAAACACAGCATGGGCACGTACAACAACAATCCCATTTCACAATACGGTCATACAAATCTCTTCTCCCTAACGCACGGGGTCTCAGCCCATCTCACGTGTTTAAATCACTCCCAAAACGCAGAGCTGCAAGGCATTAAGTTTGAGACCTGCAATCAGTTTATTGTCCTGGGCTTTACTGTTATGAGGTGAGATGCAGAACTGCCTGTGAGCTCAAGTTGTGTGCAAGTGTGTGATAGTTTAAATTTAACTTGGCTGGTAATAAAAACCGAGTCACTTCTAGTAGCACGGTAATTAGAGAGAAACTGCAGGATTACAAAATGTTGCATGAGTGTATGGTTTAACAATTAAAACATAACGGATCGATTTAAGGCGCCTTAAATCTGGAAGGTTTTTAGGCTAAAGAAAAAAGTAATGTTTTAATTTTTTTTATTATGTCCCATGCTTGAGCAGCACATGAACGTTTCTCATGATATTTCCTAATTTCATAGCGGAGATAAGAATTGTCTCCGACTGAGTCTACGTGCAGCCGCAGAGCTCCCTTCATCTTTAAAAGTGACTCTTTAGGGCCTGTTTAAGTCGAGCTGACAGATGTGGTTATTTGGGGACAGCTCATTGGCAAGTTTATGGCTAGAGTGCTTATTTTACTAGAGCTGAGCACATGTGCTTGTGACAGTGAGGGAAATCCTTTCGGAAGTCTGGCATACGGTTGAAATATAGGAGACTTAAGAGGACATAAAACCCGCCTGATGTTTATCACCAAAAGAAATCTGAGGGTGTTTTGTCCAAAAACACAAGATGATTAAGTTTGACTGCAACAGCGTTTGTCTAAAAATAAAACCTGGTTTTAATTCAGTGTGTTGTCAGCAGGATCTAAATATTTGATTTGCGTTTGTCCTTAAATGTTTTGATGATCCCATTTGCGTTATGCAGATTAACTCCTCGTGCACAGTGTTAATGCATTCATTTATTTAAAGGTGCAAATAGATTTTACTGGATTTATTGGATGTTACTGGTAGCTTAGTGATGTTATCAATGCAGTGATTCAGGAATGTTAACCTTTGAAGTCCACAATAGAAATAGTCTGCCTGGGCCTACATTTATATTTTTGCTCATTGTGATGTCATTTCGTGGAGTTTCTTCATGCTTTATATCCCCAAAATCTGGGCAGTAAGCTATAAGCTTAGGTTAGTCAATAAAACAATAATTGAAAAAAATCAGATGTTTTTCCATCAGATGTTACGAAATAAAAGTAGAAACACAAACAAGTTATTTCAACACACTCCATGAGTTCTTCAAACTACGCACATGATTACATTTTTGAGATAATGCTCATTTTTATGAGCAGACTGCAAAGGTGTTGTGATAGTTTCATCATTCAATCCTATCGCGCCACTGCATATTTTTGCATATTTTTGCATTACACGTAAGCAAAGTGACATCATTAGATGTGTAAAACATGATAGCAAGAAAGACAAAAACCTTAGCTTCCTCTTGCAAAAATAATGACTGCTCTAGCTATTGTGGTTCTTATTTTAGATGTATTTAAACAGGATCATGCAAACACTGATCTCCTGAACAAAAGGTAAAGTCATTTTAAACTTCCATTATTTTTGTGTTGTTAAAAACAGATATGTTCACATATTATCATACTTGCACATTAGAAAGTAAACATATTTGTCTTAGTGTTTGGGACCATTATATTTCTTCTTTCAATATGTACAAATACACAGAAACACACATAAAACCACCAACCACGCCATCTTTCTCTATTTACAGGCAGCAGTCTGGTCACCACAGAGAGGAGGAGGTGCTGTGACCAAAGTTTCACATAGGAAGCAAAAACCAGCAGTGTGTGTGTGTGTGTGTGTGTGTGTGTGTGTGTGTGTGTGTGTGTGTGTGTGTGTGTGTGTGTGCGTGTGTGTGCGTGTGTTTGTGTGTGCGTACGTGCGCGTGCACATGTGTGTTAGGGAGGGCTGTCTACATCTGACACACCCCCGGCCACCTGTAAAGTGTCTCTGAGGATCAGGTTTCTTTTGAACACATTTAAGACAGCATTTGTTTCCAATAGTTTACAGTTTGTGAAAACGCCTGTTCCGGAAGGCTGGAGTGATGCATCCGAGTTTAGTTTTGCAGGACGGCGTTTTATAAACCTCCCGTAGGGCTGCTGGACGGACGAGGGAGATGCAGTGCGTGCCTTTTAAGAGCCCCTGACGGGTTTAGTGAGCCACTTGGCTTTTTATTTTGGCTCAGCTCACTGCAGGCTGCTTGTACTTTACTGTGCCCCCTCTGTGCTGGCCTGGTGGTTGCAGATTAAGGACATGCAGAGCAAGAGTCACTCATTACACCAGCATACACACGCTTATTATGTGTGGTGTTTACTGTGTGTGTGTGTGTGTGTGTGTGTGTGTGTGTGTGTGTGTGTGTGTGCCTGCTTCCACATATGTTAGTGTGTCAGGAACAGTGCTGATGAGTGACGCCAGTTGCGGCCTGCTGGGTGCAGCTTCCAACTGATAAATGACTGCAGGGACCGTCTTTCTTTACCTGAACCTCTCAACAATTTCCCTGGAGAGCAGCTGCTGACAAATATTCTAACCTGAAAACCGAGCAGGCCTACAAGACAACCGTTTCATTCTAAATATGAGTTTAACCTGTTTAAAGTTACTCAAGTTCAAACAATAGCAGCTTTCAAATGATGAACAGGACTGTGCTGCTGTTCCCGCTTGTGTTTGGAGACTGTCCCTGGTGAATCTTCTCTCCCAGCAAACTAATATGTTTGAAGCTCAGGCTGCCATTGCCAAGCCTGCGCCACAAGCTATTTCAAATGTGCAAAAAATATTGATATTTCAGGCTTCTAAAAACAAAACAAGCAAAAAAAAGAAGAAAAAATTCTAAGTCAATGTCCTCTGGAACGGCCCCATTTTTTCTGCCTCAGAACACTCAGAGATCACCTGGGACAAATGATTATTCTGCTCTTTCTTCCATGCTCTTTCTTAAATATACACATAAACACACATACACCATGCTTATAAAGTACCCTGAAAATCATGATTCTATTTAAAGACTGAGAGCAGGCCTTCCTCATTTTTTTTTTGTACTCTTGTTCTCAAGAAGTTAAGAGCGCCTGCAAATTCACACAGAGGTAGACTCTTCCTGCAGCATAATTCAGTTTCAAATCTGGACTTGCAAGAATATAAGTTGGTTAACTAAATTATGTATACAAAACTTCATAACTGCAGTTTTTTCCATGGGCTTGTCTCATTTTTTTCATAATTTTAGCATAAATATATATTTAATTATATAAACATAAGGTTAGATAAATCTGTAAAAGCAAAGGTTTGGGACTCAGGCATGTTTATCTTTGTATAAGTATGTGATGGCACATGAAATAGGCTATATTCAGTTATGTTTTCTTAATTTCCAGCTCCATTAAATAGCTTCAAACACAAGCACCATTGGCAAAAATGATTTAGGTGTATACATTTAAAAAAGCTCTATTCTACTACAAAGCATATTTATATATTTCAAAAGGACTCACCAGTAAAAAGAAAACTGCAGTGAAGACTTTTCACCACAAGATGGACTGCATGGATTTGGGATGTTTGGCAAATAGCAGTAATAAACTGCATGCTCCCCAACTTAAAAAAAAAAAAAAAAGAAAAAAAAAAACTTTTCTTTTTTTAACTGTTACACACAAAATGCAAGCTAGTTTCTGGCAACATATAAATATCTCTATACTCTAAAGCGGGCGAGTCCATGAGGGTGGGGCTACAGATGCTGGGAAGCGCCAAACAACCGGTGTATTAATTCCAGATATTTACTTTTGTTTGTTTTCACTATGTTCGGGGCTCCATGGGAGCAATTTTTGCTGTGATGAAACTGAACAGCAGTCCCTGTGGAGTTCATTACAGGGAAAAAGCCAGTGCCCACCCCCACTGCTCCCTGGCCAAGAGGGATTTGAAGGACCCAGAGGGATGGGTTAGTTTGGTTGGGTGGAGTAGGGAGGGGGACTTACAGAATGGGATGAGGGTGTGGAGGGGGGGTGACTCAAGGGAGGCAAGAAGGAAGGAGACCATAAACACTCAGCTAATGACCTCAAACACAATAACATCACAACAGAAGAAGAGGCGTTACACAGCTGCACAGTGTTGGCCATACAGTAAGCTTGCCAATACAGGGCCACAGCTCAACCTGCAGTGTCAAATTGCATTTAAAATTTTGTTAACAAGATTGTGTATCCAAGTAATGCCATTTGAAATAATGTCTTTTACAATCCCCTTGGTTTTGGAAAACTACTTTAAAGCTGGGGTAGGCAGTTTCATTTTGGCATCATAGAGTTAATAGCCCACAATAAACTTTAAGCATATTGTAGTTCAAGTTGAATGAAGCCACTTTTACAGAGAGATCATGCTATACAGGGCCACAAAGAAGTCCCCTCTTTACACTTCCCTTGTGTTTTTACACAGAACCAAAGGACAGCAGCCTACACACAGCAATACACTGCATTGTGTCATCTTGCATCCTGCATGACGTTTAACACGCGAGTGTCAGCCTCTAGCGTGATATATAAAATATGTGCCGGCAAGGTTTTCTAAACAATAACAAAGGCACAACATGTCATTGACAATTATTTGGAGGCTGATCTCATCCTCTGCTTGGAGGGTAAGGAGCTCCAGAATCTCATTGTTTTCCCAGTTTGCGGACATTTACAGCCTCTGTTCTTCTTCTTTGAATTAGCTGCTATGCTATAAGCTGCTTTTTAAAATTCTAACGGTGGGTCGCACATATAAACCCGTCAAAACGTCACCCCTGTGCTTCTCATGGTCACATCTCTCCAGCTTTACATTTTACACAGGGCTCGTTACGGTGCTGTTACTACCTCCGTTCTCAGCTCAGAGGCGAGACAACTCTGTCCACCCTTTCCGCAATCTCACGTCATATACAGAACAGCAAAGTGGCATAACGGCGTGATATCCCCACCTCAAACAGACAGTGTAAATGAGGCTTGAGACAACACGAGACTTCTGCCCCTCCTCATGGCTCTGTTTACAGGCCTTAGAAAATCAAGCCTGTGAAGAGAGACTTTGGCCAATCATAGGTCATTTCAGTGAGAGTGCATTCCAATTGGCTATTCTACTGGTGCAGATGAGTGTGCACAACTTTTCGGTGAAAGCCTGATTCAGTTGTGGAGAATCCTGCAGAGTTACTATTCCAGAATTGACAACAACTGCTTACACTGCAAAGCAACCCAAAAAGGAAGAGGGACTTTTCAAAAAGACAGTTTTACAGAGTCTGACAATGAACAAAATAAAATGTGTCAGTATCTACAAAGTGATTCAGTTATGGAGCGTAAATGTTGCTAATACTTTAGTCATCTGCTATCGGGAGCAAATCCTCAGGGCTTCAAGTTGTAGCATGTAGCTAACTTTAGCCAGAGCCTGAAATGACCAAAAAATAGAAAAAACATGTCAAATACATTAGCCTGTACTTATTAAGATAGTGACTAATATAACAGAGATATCAAAAGAAACAAATACTGAGAAAAGAGATGCAAAATTCAAAGAATAGTGGATTTCCTGTCTGCAGAACCAGAGGTGAGGTTTATTGAGACATACTGTATGGAACTTAAAACATAGACACTTCGTTTTCAGCATATAGCAGTAGGTGAAAAAAACCCACAATTTCCTCTTCCTTTTAATGTGACTGCTGGTCTGGCTATCTGATTATTCTGTGAGTTGATTTAACTGTTGTGTGGCAGTGCACAACCTAACTCCTGGATATGGCAGGTCTCTGTTGTCTCGAGATCCTGCTACTCTGGGCTTGGATCATCGTTATGGCCAGCTGTAAGTAACCACCTTCAACGTAAATGTAAAAGAAGTTCCTAATCGGATAACTGTTCTTGTTGTTGTAGCATATGGTTGGGAAGCACAATTTTCAGGCACTTTATACTTTGCATTTTTTAAAATTGAAAATGTAAGAACATTATTTTATATCAGTTGTATTTTCAGTCTATTGTTTAATCGACTGAGTGGATTTTGGTATCCACAAAAAATTTCCAATCCTGGTTAAAATCCAAAATTAGACAGAGAAAACATCCAAACCCCATACAGAGAATTATACATGTAGATTATACTGTTAAACTGTGAATATATTAACTATGACTATACTATATACTATACTCTCACCTCTACGATAATTAAATATTTAATATGTTTGGGGAAACGTGACTTGCGAGACAGTTTTGTCTATGACCTCAACAGTTATTATTGAGCAAAGTTTCATACTTTTGTTAAGTGATCTTGTTGTTAATCCATTTTTTTGTATGGCTGCTGGGAGAGGTTTGCCACCAGGGCTTTAAGTCAGATATCCCTGACTTTTTAGGAAAAAGATCTTGTTTCTGTGTTAAAATGTGAATACTTTTTCCGGATAGGGGTTTCTGACAGAATGAACCAGTTTTAATTATTTACAATTATTTAGATGTTGTTTTTATCTTTCTTAGCCAAAAGCAAAAAAAGGGGTGGCAGCTTTTTCTGTAACCGACTGTGTGAAATGAGCAAATAATATAGGCTAATATCGATTGCCGGCCCCCAAATTGAATCAGTTAAAATTGTATTGTTGCAGACTGTGATATCTGCAAAATATCATATCGTTGTCCAAAGAATCAATATAATATCATATTGTGATAAAACGGGTGATTTACACCACTACCCTTCATTGTGTTAACCTCTGCATGATCATTTGATGAAGATCTGGTCATTGCTGCACTTGATGCAGAACAAGCGTTTGACCAGGTTGAGTGAACTTATCTTTTTGGTGTACTTAACAAATTGAAATTAGCTGAAAATTTTGTCAGATATATCAAATTACTCTGTAAAAGTCAGAGAGCCAGAATTTTGACAAACCAAACAATATTCCCTGAATGTAAGAGTATTTCAAAGTTTTACAATCATACATTAATATTTTGTTGTTTCGCTCTCTAATCCAGTCTGCTCTCCAGCCTCAACACCATGGATGTATTATAAGGAAGTCACAACACAAGCCCCCTCATCTGTAAAGTGTGAGTATTAACTTTTTTTAAATTCAGTTCAGTTCAATTTTATTTATAAAGTCTACTATCACAAATCACCAAAGAAAACATACTATTATACTGTTTTCTATTTCTGCCAATATATCCCCCTAAATCCTACACACTGGATGATTAAAGTTAGCCACCTTTAATTTACCTTTTTAGTGTTTTTCCAAAGGAAGACAGCATAAAGTCCAAAAACAGGAAGTATTTGAACTCACAGCTACACTGTTTCCACTGTTGTATCTGTAAAGACCTACTGACACGTCATACTGCCGCTTCACCTCTAAACATACATTTGCTCTTGCGTAGTGCTACTATGTTTTTTTATCACATCTTCTTTTCTAATTAAAACAAATGTGTGGTGAGAGTAATGAGAGGAATGACTGATGAGTAGCAACGTCATCTCTGTAACAAGAGGAAACAGAAGTTATGTGTGTTACATGAAGCACCTTTTAAGGCAGTCGGAACTCGCAATGTGATTTTGTGCTTGGCCTGATTTTTGTTTCCTTGGAACGCAGATATTTCAACTCCCTTACCTCCACGCACTGCCACAAATTCCAATTTACCTCCAGGAACTGGTTTATCTGTCACCACCTCAACTCCACGCACCATGACAGTCGCCACTGTCATGCCTTCAGACAGGCCAACAACTCCACGCACCATGACAGTCGCCACTGTCATGCCTTCAGACAGGCCAACAACTCCACGCACCATGACAGTCGCCACTGTCAAGCCTTCAGACACCCAAAAAACTACCCACAAACTTCCACTCACTTCACCATCAAACTCCCCAATTACAGCACTCAGTTCAACTACCATATCTGGTAATGTATTCAGCTGCAGTTTATGTTTCATGTGTGTGTGTGTGTGTGTGTGTGTGTGTGGGGGGTCTATTATCACAAATCAAAATTTGCCTCAGAGGACTTTACAGCATACGACATCCTTACACTGCAAAGCAACCCAAAAAGGAAGAGGGACTTTTCAAAAAGACAGTTTTACAGAGTCTGACAATGAACAAAATAAAATGTGTCAGTATCTACAAAGTGATTCAGTTATGGAGAGTAAATGTTGCTAATACTTTAGTCATCTGCTATCGGGAGCAAATCCTCAGGGCTTCAAGTTGTAGCATGTAGCTAACTTTAGCCAGAGCCTGAAATGACCAAAAAATAGAAAAAACATGTCAAATACATTAGCCTGTACTTATTAAGATAGTGACTAATATAACAGAGATATCAAAAGAAACAAATACTGAGAAAAGAGATGCGAAATTCAAAGAAAAGTGGATTTCCTGTCTGCAGAACCAGAGGTGAGGTTTATTGAGACATACTGTATGGAACTTAAAACATAGACACTTTGTTTTCAGCATATAGCAATAGGTGAAAAAAACCCACAATTTCCTCTTCCTTTTAATATGACTGCTGATCTGGCTATCTGATTATTCTGTGAGTTGAGATGCTAAGGGTGCTGCAGAATCCGCTTTTGACAAGGAATGCATCAACACTGTATATAGCTGGCTATTTTACGGTAACTAATGGGCCATCTGTACATTTGTTTTACATTTTGAAGCAAACCACGGCTATTTAAAATTTTACCTCACTATGTAGTGGATATGTTGAAACTACTTGTATATGTATCAAAAATGCTGTGTTTACCGTGGTTACGTTTAGGCACAAAATCACTTGTTATTGCTAGAAAAGTAAGTGTTATGGCCTAAAATACCCCCCTTTGTGGCAAAATCACAGCTGGACATGCCACCAATGTCTTGCTAAAAACCACCCGCTTATGGTAACACGGTACGTGCTGTACATGCAGCTGATGTGACGCTAAAAAACAACATGCTTCGTTGTTTGTTGGTGTCAAACAATGGTCAGCAGCTGGCAGCCGTAAGTGCATGCACATACACAGACATGCACACACCTTTACTGTGCAGCAGCCCTTAACAAAAATGACTTCCCAAGCGCATGTTGGCCTGGATTTTGAATATTGGTCACCTGATATCACAACATAAATTCAACCAAATATCAATGTGTAGCAATGTCTGGTGCCAGCTTGGTTGCTATGGAAAATTATTTCAAAGTTTTATAATCATATATTAATAATTTGTTGTTTCCTTTTCTAATCCAATTTGAATCTGCTCTCCAGCCTCAACACAAGGTCCCTCATCTGGAAAGTGTGAGTATTTAACTTTTTTTTTAAAATTAGTTCAGTTCAATTTTATTTATAAAGTCTATTATCACAAATCAAAATTTGCCTCAGAGGACTTTACAGCATACGACATCCCTCTGTCTCATGGACCCTCAGAGTGACTAAGGAAAAACTCCTTCAAAAAAAAAACCTTTAACAATATAATACATGTCACCTTTACATGTGTGTTAATTATTTTGGTTTCCAGTATTTTTCTCCGTCTATTAAGGTAATTTATACAGTGAATGTATACAGTGTTTGGATTCTCAGCAGCACATTCAGTGTCTGCATGAACAAACTGTCTGAGATTTAAAGGTGGTTTATATTTAATATGAGATTGTAAAACTGTTGATTTCATTTTGCAGGTTCTTACACTGTCACACCCATGGGGACTGGCTTCGGGATTAAGATGATAAACTTTACTGATGGCAACTACAGCATAAAGTACAACGAAAAGGGACAAAGCAAACCAACCCCGCAGAGCTTCAGTGGAAGCTCTTATGAGATTAAACACCTGAAGCCGTGCACTGAATATGAGCTTAGTGTTGCGTTTATTAACACTACTAACAACGAGGCGTCTTGTATTAGTAGCGCTGAGAGTAAATATAGGACAACTGGAATAAGTGAGTAATAATCATTCACACTGTTCATTTCCATCTGACTATCTTTTAATTTAAGAAATGAGACAGACTGATTCATGCATTTCATTTCACTTGTGTATTTCAGGTGAAGGTGACATTACAGAAGTTGACTGCATGCGTGGATATGTTTGTTACCAGAGTGATTGGGACATCAGCTCTTCCCTGTCAATATCTAATAATATCTCAGCTGAACCTTGTAAAAGTGACAAGAAGAAAGTCTGCTTTAAACCTGGTTACAACGACATTTGCACGACTTTGACTGCAACCTTCACTTCAGAAAACTGTGCTGATCCATTTAGCGTCTCCAGTAAAATCACTGTTGGTATGTACAGTCCTTGTGCAGTTTGAATTGAATGTGGTGTAGACCTTATTTCATCATGTTTAATTTATGTGCTGTTTTCTTTATTCAGCAAAGTTTTTAAATCCAAGCGAAATACCTCAGACAGCTCCAACTGGACTTCCTTCAAAAATACAAAGACAATTACCGCCAAAGTGCAGCGATCTCACTATTGATTACACCTGTCGGGGTAAGTGGAAAGACTAGAAGTAAAGAGACTTTGTCTGTTAACAACATTATGAATGAATCTTCATGGAAATTGATGGAGGCAGTGTGTCACATTACATTCTCACACGGCAGTAAAACAAAAATCACACTGAAAATCATTTCAATTTGAAACTGAATCTGAATTATCTTTTGGTGTGAGAGGAAGTCGAAGTATTTCTTTGTGTATTTTGTGAATCAGTTCTGAATATAGTATTTAATTGTTTAATGTGAATGTGTCCACATTTGAATCTAAGTGCTTATTTTGCACTAACATACAAACTGTTGAAGAAATGCTGTCATCCTTGTGTCTCCTCAAAAGCTGAACTCAGTAACACCAAGAATGACACCAAGCTGGAGCCCTTCACAAAATACAACTGTACGGGTCAGATCAAGAAAAACGATGTCCTCATTAATCTCAACACCAGTATCGAGGTCGAGATTAACTGTGGTATGTTGGTAATCATTGTAGCTCAGTGCATTGATAAGAACAAAACGCCTGTATCCTCAGATAATCATGGAGAAAAGAGCAGCTTCAGATGCTCAGCTCAGTGTTACAGATGTCTGATGTGTTTCAACAGATTTTGAAATAAATATCAACGCGACTCCAACCAACACCTCCATTAATCTGACATGGACCAACAGCAGCAAGAACTGTCCAGGTCTTTCTGAACTTCCACAGTTTTCATATGACTGCAGTTGTTCACACAAATCCACACACAAACGCGCTGGTAAGTAAATGCAATTACATCAAATCTCTCATTTTACAGACTTTACAGGACTGCACTTTTGAAAGTCTGTGGGGATTTGTTTACTGGTCAGTTTATCTAAAGAGTGAAATGTAAATACATATAAATATACTATACCAACAAAACAGTTGTATATTCCTGTTATTTAGTCTTTGTTGTTATTTGGTCAAACACAACACAGTTAATGAAACTATTTTACAGGTTCAGCTACCAGTACTCCAACAGGAGGAAGCTGTCACATTAAAGGACTGAAACCGTACATCGACTATAGTTGTGAAGTCCAACCAAAATACAACAACAAGAACGTTGGCTTAAAATATTCAGTTCCACAAAAGACTGAACCTGGAAGTAAGTGTCCAAAACTGTATCATTTGGAGAAGGTTATAGTCAACAACTGTAAGAAACAAAAAAATGGACTATTTGTCTTTGACATTTATTTTGCATGTTGTTGAATATCCAGTAAAGATAATTCTGTGACATTAAAAGTAAATATCTTTTTGAAAGACTGTCTTTAGATCACACAGCATTAAAACTGTATATGAGAAAACTCATGGGACACACTTTGACTCTTAAAGATCTTATAAGAAATAAAGTACTTTAATGACTATTTTAATTTGGAATATCAACACAAGATTTAGTATTATCAATTATTTTTTTCAAATATTATTTAAGCTAATTACAATAGTTAAAATTCTTAGTCAAATGCATTCCATTAATATCATTATATTATATAATCAAGTGATTTAACTGAGTCTTTTTCCTGTAATTCCCTGTTATTAATACCAATATACACTGTGTGTTTAAGACATGATAATATGCAGCACATTGTAACTCCAAAAGTGAAGTACAGTGCTTATTTTCAGTGTTATTCTCTATGAAATCTAACCACAACGCTGCCAAAAGTCAGTTCTGACCTCCTCATTTATTACAGGTGGTGAAAGTCCAGAGTCATAATAGACTTCAGTGTTAAATTGTAATGTATTAGTACAATGATAATTGTGTTTTTTAAAAAACAAAACATTTATGTTGTTTAGTTGAATTTATATTCCTTTTAAAGATATGTGTTTTTGGGCTTTTTCAATGCCTTTAATTCATAGGACAGATATAGCGTGAAAGGGGGAGAGAGAAGGGATGACATGCAGCAAAGGGCTGAAATCGGATTCGAACCTGCGCCGCTGCGGCGAGGACACAGCCTCTGTACATGGGGTGCCTGCTCTACCAACTGAACCACCAGGCGCCCCAAATTTATATTCACTTTAAATGCTGTTTTTAGACGATTAAGTGAAAAAGCAATCTTTAATTCAAGTTGAACAAGTTTTTTAAAAAGTGCTTGGCTTCCTATCATATGCCGTGCCATGATTCATTTCCTGCTCTATGTCTACAGTTACTATTTCGTGATGGCGTTATTCTAAAAACAACTCTGTTTAATGTAAACATATTAGGTCCAATCTACCAACCAATCGCTCTCATAACATCACAGCTGTGTGGGGAAAAATGGAATAAGTAAAAAGTTGAATTTCCTATTGAATTTCTAATTTTAAGTTTTTTTCATTTGCGTTATAATAAATTGCTTTGTTCACACTTATGATGCTAATCGTGTAAAAACTGCTGTTAGAGCAAACTCAAATACCACCTTAGCCATGAGTAAACGTATTGTTGTATCTGAAGGAAAGTGTGGTGTCTTTTTTCTTTGTTTTACAGAACCAGATGATGTTATTAATCTGAAAGGGATTATTATAGACAATAATGTCATTAGAGTAACCTGTACTCAAAAAGAGTTTAATGGACCTGACGGGAAAATCCAAGCAAGACTTTATTATAATGGTAAACCTCAGGAGAATATGCCTGAACAAGGCACATGCAATTTTGAATTTAAAGACCTGAGCTACTTAACAACATATGAAGTGGAGGTTTGTATAATCCTAATTTTCTTCTTTCACAAAATCATTTCAGATTTATTCTCATATTACTTTGAATGCTGTGATTCCTGATGAAGGGATGTTCTGTGCTTACAGGTGATTGCTTACAACGGACATTTTATCAGCAACCCGAAGAGAATAACTGTTGTCACTTCATGTACGTGCTGTTTGATTAATGCAGCTAAGTCATTTAACACATTTTGCTTTGACCAACACTACAGATAAGTTTTTTTATTTCATTGTTTCTTAAAAATAAATACCACCACTCTGATATTCTTGTTATTACCATCATTTTACAGACAATGACAAAGCTCTCATTGGTTGTCTGGTCGTCATCATCACATTTTTGGCCTTTGCTGTTGCGGTCTACACGATCTACAGGCGTAGGAACTCCAGAAAGTAAACTTCTCGCTCTTTTTACTAACATAATGTCACCTGACTTACTCCTTTATTACTGTCATTATTACTATGGCCACAATTTTATGGGCTGAACTAACAAGATGTAGTATGCCACTTCTGACCCTAATATCTAATATCTTTGAGGCTGATAAACACTGATGACGCCCATTTGATACAGTGATCACACTGAAATCAAAATCAAACCCTGAAAAGTGTAGGGTTTGCTTGGTAGCTTCTAATGTATGCACATGCTACTTTTATGTTAAAAAATATATTTAAAAAAACTATAACACTGAATACAGGTTTGCCCTGCTCTACGGGTTTGGTGAAGGTGAAGTTTCCCTTTATTTTCAATGTCCACTGTCTCAATTGGCAGTGACATGATGGATAACTTTTGCACTGTGATCTGTTAGGCTTTAGCATCTAACTATCTTTATCTTTTTAACCTAAACCTAAACCAAAATTTGATAATATTTCTTCAGGGTGTTCATTTAGTTACAGTGTGGGCTCCATCCAAGGACTGAGAGCTTCACGGACAATCACAAAAGAGCAGGGCTGTAATCTTCAGTTGTTTAATCGCATTAGTAAGAAAGAGGTGAAAAAATCAAAAACATTGAAAGTTTGTCTTGAATACTTTTTAATACCTCAATATTATATACAGCATATAAATTCTGTTTAATACAGCCAATCTCTTTTTTTCCTCCTCAGTGGTGTGAATGAAGATGTGATGCTTGAATCAGCAAGTGAGTAGACTTTGTTTTTAATAGTCTTTGAGTAAGTAACAAACAATAATCATATTCAGCAGCTACAAATGATCAATTATATTATAGCTGTTAACTTATTACATCATCTGATTTAATGCAATGCTTCTATTCAGAATTCTGTTTTAAAGCAGGACAGTAGGCTATTTCTGCTCATAACAAGTTGGAGGTTAAAGCAACTTGAACAAAATTTGTTTGTAATATTTCACAATAAAGCGCACTGCATTGTTTGATGACTACCCAACAAATAGCACTATATTTTGTTTCTGTCTGTAGTTTATGTTAATGTGCCTCGATATGAAGGGCGCCCTTAAGACCTGCTGAAGAAGAAAGGTCCGATGGAGCAACCAAACCATTACTACTTATGTGACACGATTCTATAAAGAAGCACTCTCTTTACGCTGGCAAAAGCACGATAAAGAGAAGATAACATTGATAATGCCTTGCTTGAAAGAGGTCCAACATTTTTTTAAAGCAGTTATTTTTGATCATCGTATGAAAACCTCTGGGTCTATGGATGGCTGTGGATAAACAGTTTACCAAACAGTATAATCTTTACACTTTGTTAAATCACATTTGTAAATGTAACAGTGTAATGTATCAGAACAATGACCATTGTATCAGACCAGCTTATGCTTTGTACTTATTAATCAAAAATTAAAAACTATTTCACTTTCACCTAAGTTTTTTCTGTGTAGTCACAATGCGCCAAACTGGGAGGCTAAGACATGAAGCAAAGAACTGTAGTTCATCAGCAGAAATAAATGATTATAGCCCGGTCCAAAAAAAACCCCATTTTGGTCTCTATAGCCAATTTTGCTGTTCATGACAACTGTATGGGGGTGAATGTTTACACAACTCACTAGTTCACATTCTATTAGTGCTTAAACTTATGCACAATTAAGGGAGTGACAGTTTTGAGTGACAGGCTGTCTGCTAAGCATCACCTTTGGCTCACAGTCAGATCCACCCCTCACTCTTCCCCTCTCTTTAGAACAAGAGACCATAAACCAATGATGGCTAATCTAATATATTTATACAATCTATGGTAGCCACTAAAATCTAATTTATGTTCAGATGGTCTTCCATCACTAGAAAATACTGCATATTACATAAACTTTATGACCAACATAAAAGTCACTGCAGGATGTAATTATTGGAAACCAGACAAAAACGATGATTTTTGGTCAGTGTGAGATTATCTTTATCACAGTTTGTAACAGACAAAAATTGAAGTTTTAAGAGTAAACTTACCATTTAGAAGCTGTCATTTGCTAGTTTTTCTTCAAAGTGAAAAATCTAAAGTCTTGCAGTAAAGTCAGAGTAAACTGCCCTTTCACAGTGAGCACTGCTCACCAGGCCTTCAAAGTTTAGTCCTTCCATACAAATGACCCAATTGGTCCATAGCTACAGGTGTGTTGCCGCGATTGGCCAGGCTCGGTTCAGCGTTGCACCAACGTTACAGCAGGTCCTGTTTCAGTAGTGTTTTATGTCTTGGCAACCAGGTGATGAGATGTGAAACTCATGAATACCTGGTAAGAGCTCCAAGCACGCAATCTACTGTCCAAAAGGAATTTCAAAGCTTTATTACATTTAGTAAGCATACAAGGTGTTTGTGATGAGGGTCTTTAACTTGACATGAAATGTTCAGAAACAGCCAAACTATCAAAACAATAAATATTAATTGCAATAATTTGCTTTCTGGAAAACCCCAGGACTCTTCCATACCACCTTCAGAGGGCCCATGGAAAAGTAAACTGAGCCATGAGTAAAAGGCGGTGACACAGGAGAGCACATGTTCAGTAAAAACAAAAATTATCCTTAACAAGAAATGGCCATAATCCTTAAAGTGACTTTACTTAACAATCCCACCCCCGAAAAAACAAAACAAAAAAACACACCATGATCTCCATTTCTGTGTGTTCAAGCTACAGTAGGTATATATTCTGTAAAAAAGCAAACTTTTTGTCATATTTGCTGAGTTGTCACTATATCCTGACAGCAGTGCATGAGACAGATAATCTGCTTGCACCTGAACTAAAATAAACAATCAGAGAAAACGTCAATCTTCTTCTGTGAAAGTCAATGCAAGTTTTCCTCCATCAGTCTTCTTCTGTTTACTTGTCTTTACCATGTACACTGTTGTTGGCAGCACAGTGTGATTTGCATACATTAGAAACTCCTCCTGGCTATGATTGGTTGTTTTTGTTCAGATGTAGCGGATTCTTGCAAATGCCATAAGGAGCACTAGAAGCAGCAGAGGTACCATGTTTTTGCATAAATCTTCCATTTCATGTACCGCTGAGAGGTTATAGTGTAGGTTTCAGCAAATATGACAAAGTTTATTTTTTTTTATAAAAGTTACTCACTGAACATTAACAGAAAACGTTATCATTACTGCACAGATTTTTTTGAAGGCAACGAAACTTAACTGTGCAACACGTATTGCATGTTGTTAACTAACAAGGTGACAAATAAAAGCAAGATACATCCGTTGGGTTCAAAATCTATTACATCTTTTCAAGAGTTACTACCATCATCATCATCATCATCATCAGTAAAAATGCACTGTATCTGTCAAGCCAATACAAAAAGCCTCAGCATTTTTTCGTATTTTGCTGTTAAAAAACAACCAATTTCTTAAGGGAGTTCTGTACAAAATAAAAGTTAAAAATCTAAAACGTGCTTTAAATACTAAACGTTTTTGTGCTATACAGATGCTCTTGTTGAGAGAACGAAAGCATAGAGCACTAACAGCAATGTATGTGAAGAGGATGAAAATTTGAGATAAATGAAATGGAAAAAAAGTTTTACTGCAATAGGGGTGAAAACAAGGTGTACAACTGCAAACAAAAATTGCAAACACTGTATTTGCAAGGTCTTAGACAAATACTATCAACACACTATCAAAATATTCTGTTAACCAAGACAAAATAACTTACATTTTCTTGCAGCTATAAGCTTTGATTTTGTATTACATGTTTATAGTATTACATGTCAATTAAAAAAAACAAACATGAAAAGCATGGGCATACATGTACAATAATTTCAATGAGCGGTTACCAGGCTATTTGATACTGTTAAAAGAGAACTCATAAGACACTGAAATAAAGTGTTATCCATCATTGTTTACTTACTATACCTTTTATGTGGTATCATTGTCATGTAAACCAGTGGTAGTCAGTGCTGGTCATTTGTGACCCACTGGTGTAAACGTTTTCACTGTAAAAAAAAAAACAAAAAAAAAAAACACATATACCACTGTTTCCTTCCTCCAAATGAATAAAGGGTCACTAAAACCCTACAGTATTAAATCTATAGGAACTTCTTCACTATGTACAGTAAAACAAGATGAGTCCCATTGGTGCTTGTTTCTTTTTCTTTTCAGTACAATTCTTTGATATACTTCCCATAAAAGATACCTTAACATATATATAAACTGCTCTCTCTATGTGTGACTTTTCTTTGGTTTCTCAACTGAGGACATAAGTTAAGTAGGCACGCTGTGATTTACTCATGACATGGACGGCTACACAAGGCAAGGATCTGCTATCTCTTCAACATACGTGTTACTTAACAAGACAACTACACTGCAAACTTACACAGCAACATTTACAATCACAACATTTTTCCACAACCTATCTGGTGGGTCAAATGCAGCCACTGGAACATGATGGAGAACTATGTGTTTCGACTTTGATTTTTCTTTATGTCTTCATTGGGTTTTTTTCAATACCTTGCTGAAGTTGAACCAAGGAGTAAATCTTTTGGTGTCAGTGACAAAGGTAAACAGCAAACGTAAAACTGCTTTTCTTGCAACTTCTCCCGCTCTTTCTAAGCTGTCAAAACAGAGACATTCTGAATTTTTCAAAGACAATACATTGGTGTCAAAATGACTTACATTCAAAGTGTTGTGGAGACATTTGCCCATGTTCTCCCCCCAGCACGTTTCTACTCTACCCTCTAAATGATCCTTCCTTTCCTAATACATTCATTAGACATGATCACCCTGCCAGCCTCCAATACCAGGGTAAAAAGTGCAACACAACAACGCTTCAACTATCAAAACACTCAGTTATGTCTCTCAGTTTTGCTGGCATTGAAGGAAAAACTCATCACTCCAATTTGACTATTGTTCTCAGAGGTTCCATAGTCTCATTTACTGACCACACATCCCATGAGTGAGACTGCAACTGTTATTATCATTATCGATTAAACTACTAATTATTTTCACAATACATCTTTTAGTTTTTTAGTTTATGAAGTGTAAAAAGAAAAAGTAAAAATGCTCATCCCAATTCTTGGAGACCAAATCTTAGACATGCTTCTTTTGTCCAACCAACAGTCCCAAACCCATAGGAAAACAGCAAATCCCTCTATTAAAATAAGCTGGAACCAGCATAAGTTTGGCATTTTTACTTGAAAAAAAAAGATTAATCAATTATCCAATAGTTGACAATTTATCTTCGATTGATCTATGAAAAAAGCAGTCGTTGCAGCTGTACTCATGAGATGAACTATATATATATATATATGAAGAATCATCCTGATGATAGGTAACAAGTAACACTCAACACCTTTTTTTTCTTTTTTTTTACTAATTTTCCAGTATATCTGCTGTAAATAGCCAGTGCGCATGGCAGCTGCTGAAGAACGGCTTTACTTCACTACATGAAAATACAGAGGACGTACTTTTTAAAGACCGCAAATAACACATCAGTGGGTTACCATACACTGATATTCAGTGCTGTACCATTATTGAAGTCTAAGAAATGGGAGGTCCATCTAACAAAAAAAGTCTAATCTCTATAAACTTTGTCCTAGGGTAGGAAAGGTTTGGGTGTCAGTCATGTTATAGACTGTACCATCACCTTTAAAATAAATCTCTTACAAGTACTACTTATCACAAGAAGCTAAACTCTGGAGTTAGTTATTGTATAAAAGCTGACAGATGTGTACGAGTCCAGCATGAAAAAGCGAGGAGGGAAGTGGGAAGGAGTTCTGCAAGATATATGTGTGTAACTCTGGGCTTAGCTGCCCTGTGTCAGGCTCTGCATGTGTTTGGCAATGTCGTACACGTAGGTGATGTCCGGCCTCTTCTCCGGGTCGGGGTTGATGCACATATCTACCAAGTTCCTCAGCTGGTGAAAGGGAAACAGGGGGTTGTTGGTTGGGAGGTAAAGAGAGAAATATTACAGTCAATGACAACTGAAGTGAGACTGATGTGTAAAAGAGCAGCTCCAGAAATGAACAAACCCCTGCTAACAGAGAGCCGCTCATCTTTTAATGTCCGCTAGATGAGCTGTTTCCACAAAAGCGATAACAAGGCAACAAGTAATCAAGCTGAGACAAAGATGCCAGGCTGTAAGTGCACTGATCTCTTATTGGTCTGAATCTAATATTACCTGAGCCCACACACAAACACACGCACACACACCCACATGCACATGCTGCTGCCACCCCATTGCCATCCGGAGACAGCACTTACACTTGAAGCCGAGCGAAGCGGCTGATTGGAGCAGATAGATAGACAGGCTCGCAGGCGGAACAGCCACCGCCATCATTAAAAAAAAAAAAAAGAAGAGAATAAAAGATGGAGAGGAAAGAGGAAAAAAAATAACATCTACGCAAGGTCGCTATGGTAACCGTCTTCCGACTTCCTGGCCGCTGTTGCGTGGCACCGGCTTGGACGAGTTCTCGTCAGCCGCTGTGTTTATGTGTGTGAGAGAGAAAGATGCAAATTCAGACAGTCTGAGAATTAGTCCCACAGAATGGAGATGGAGATGGAGTGGGGGGGGGTTGATGCAGATATGTAAAATATTCATGCGCTTCTTTGCATGGCGAGTGGGACGGGGGAGTGTCAGGTGGAGGGAGGGGGGAGTAGAAGCTGGTGAAGGGAGGCGTGGGGGGGAAGCATAGACGGAGATGGTTAAATGACACAACAAAGATGAGCAGCTGACAGTTTGCTGCCGATCCTTCAGGAGCATTGTTTACATCCAGACAGGCGCTGCAGGCACCCCCCTCATCTCCATCTCTCCATCGCCCTGTCTCTCGCTCTATCATTCCCTCTCTCTTTCGCTTTGTCTCCCTTTCTCCTGGATGGGGGTGACATGTGGGGCAACGCAGAAGCTCAGCGTGGTGTGTGTGTGTGTGTGTGTGTGTGTGTGTGTGTGTGTGTGTGTGTGTGTGTGTGCGTAGAGAGCTCTTGTAGCAAAATATACACTTGCACAATTGCTCTTGCACATAGAAAAAACACACATAGACACTACAGAGGCTGGAGACACATTGCAATTAGCCTTTATCAGCCTAATGAAGTAAATACCACAGTATGATAAAAGCTTCTCATCAGGGTTTACGAATGACTAGAGAGAAACGAATCAGGAAAGCCACTTAAAATTAGCCACGGTGGACTTAAGTGTGCAGACACTCTGAAAGCAGAGTGGAAGGCATGCAGTTAAAGGACACAATAGATTGTGCACTTTTTTTGCTTTAAGGACTGTAGCTGTTTGTTTCCAGCCCCATACCTAGATAGCATGTATGCCTTTAACTAGATATGTGTGTAAATACAAATACATGTTTGATGCAGTTATGCCAAAAGGTCTTAGATCTTTAAATGTATTTTTCCTCACGCTCAAGGAACTCATTTGTTTTCTTTCATTTCCATCCTGCCATGAAACCAACATAACAAAAATGTAACTTCACCCAAAAACAATGTATGTTCACCTCAATGGATTAAACAACTTTAACAAGTTCAAATACTGCAGACAGATCTTCCTTCAGTTCAGAGAAGAATAACTTAATTAATTACCAGTAGATATAAACTGGATCACCATGAAGTCGTGCGAACAACAACAGTCACTTCTAGACAACGAATTATGTGAAACCAGTAAGCTAGGAACTGAGATATATAGTGGAATACAGTGGCCCAATCTCCCTGGCAACTCTGCCGTGCTTATCTTATTTACTGTGTTGCTTTATTAGCATCTTTGATAAACCAAATTTACCAGCATGGAAGTTAAGCAACATATTGAAGGCACCTAAAAACACTCAATATCTGTCTTAGCGTGTGCTACATTTGCAATATTTACAGCACTTAACCTCACATGCTAACTGATGGAGTCTGGTAGCTTCGAGATAACAGCTTCAGATTCCAGTCGAAAAGAGTTGTCTGACAGGAAGGCATTGAAAATACTGACAATTTTTTTTTTTTGGTGGCTAGGAACTAACCAATCAAGGCAGAATTCATACAGCTGTATTAATTGTTTACTATGAAGTAAATGCAATAACTCACAAAGCTTTAGTGTGCTCATAACAAAGCACAGTGTCACTGCTAAATGGATGTAATGCCTGCAGTGTATATGCGTGTGTGCCTTTGAGTTTTTGCACGTGTGTGCACTTTGTTTAATGCATTTAAGAAGAAAAAAGACAGAAAATGTTAGAGAAAAAAATGCCACCCACACAAAGAGGGCATGCAAACACAAAGCCATGCGTCACCGGCAATCAGCAATAAGGCAATCTTTAACCACAGCCCGACTATATTACATTTTTGTGCATGGGTAAGTCTACGCAGAACTACAGCAGATGATTTAACATTTAGTAAGAGAAACATGACACTCCAGCCCATTCAGTTTCACCCCACTTTGTAGCATGCCCACATGCTTTTGATATGTGCATTTAATTTTCAAATGGTTAAAGTCATAGCCGGTCTTTTGATCACAAAGCAATATCATACTGTGCTGTAGCTCAGACAGCTGGGTGGATTTCACTTACATATAAAAAAAAATACTTTAATGGTCAAAACAAGTAAAAATCAGCAAACTGGTACGGCAAAGACAAACCGGCCACTACTGCTTAAAACAGTAGTTCACTTATATAAATGCTTTATCATAAGATATTAAGATTTTTCTCTTAGAGGAGTTCAGTGGTTGAGAGATGTTTCCTTTTCAAACATTGAGCAGATCAGTATCTACTTACCATAGCAGTGAAAGGGGACTGGTACAGTACTTACCTCCTCTGAGTAGTGATCTGAGGGAAGAGGGGGATAGTCACACTGTTCTATCTTCTTACAAAGGGAGTAAAGGTTCATCTTATCCCCATAGAACGGACTCTGCAGGGCTGCCATCTGAAATACAAAGATGTGAGGAAACAGAGACAGGAAATGTAGGGAGAAAGAAGGGAAAGACAATAAGACAGAGTGTTACAGAAAGTAAATACATAAAACACTTCAACAGGTGCTACAGTATGTTAGAACAGTTCACTGCTATCAAGGTATATGACTTATTGATTAAAGCAGGTTGCAAGAGACAATAAAAACAAGTCGATTCACTGTATGTCCAAAGTTTTGTGTACACTTCAAATCAGTACACACTTACTTATGTTTTTGTTGTGGAATGAGCTGTGGTCTAAAATTCAAGTGGACCAAAACAGAAAAATCCACAAAAGCTTCTCTTAGCTTATGCGTTTTCCTCTAGTGTGCTAGTCCTTTCTGCTGCACTGCTTCGAAAACTTAGAGATATAGAGTTATACAGAGATATAGAGACATAGAGTTGAGAAAGGAAGAGGAGAGAGTGAGAAGAAGGGTGCAGGCGTATGAGAGGGAAGAATTTTTCAGTTTGCTGGAGCAGCGAGAAAACTGTATCCTCTGGAAAACAAATGCAAGCAAGCAGAGCAGAGGCAGATGGGAATGGTAAGGAAGAGTGAAAAGGATGAGGAGACTTTTGCTGAGTGGAAATAGGTGAAGAATCCCTCCCGCCTGTCTCAGAATAGAAAATATAGCATGCCATTTCTGCCACGGTTAGCAACTGACTCACTTTTTATTGTTTAAATGTGCATGCAGACAGTGAAGTCTGCAGCCCGCTTGCATAACAAGCACAGTGAAATTCTTATTTTTCTGATTCAATGCTTTCGAAATAAATACTGCGCTAGGCTTATGTGTTTGGGCAAATTGCTTAACTAATGATAAATAAACATGGTTGGAGGAGCTGTCAGTGTTGATGATGATGAGCTGCTCGGAGATGCTGGAGCTTGTTGACTTGGTTTTCATTTATTTACATAGTATTACATAGGAAGCATTGGGTTGCAGTGTTTGTATAACTAACATGATATCAAGGGATGTATAAAGAGATATTTCTGGTCAGAAATAGGCCTTGTCTTATGCAAAGGTTTGCACAGTCAAGTATGTATCTGAAATCCATATACCAATTACATGCCCTTCACCTGTTTTAGAGCATTTCTGATCTCCCTGAAATGTTGTAGTAAATCTCCATGAATTCCAGAAGACATAAAGTGTCTTTCTGGACCAATATGAAACAGGATCTGTGGCCATTAATACAGTCATTGCTCAAAGGTTTCTGATTTTCTCCCAGCCTCTATCTGCAGTTTTGCTTCAGCAGGAATTTTAATCTTGAATGTGATCTTGATGAATGTTTCATCTTCAGGAGCACGCACAGTTATAAAATGATACAACAAAGAATATAGTGTACAGATGATTTTTTTTTTTTTTTACACATTATTATTTTTACTTCCTTAACCAAGGGTCCCACAATAGTACTGGAGAATGTACAGTATGTGTTTGACAGCTTGTTAATTGCTAGTGTTAAGGAAAAAGACAATGTATCCACATATGGATCCAAATGGAATCCATCCATACAGAATACAGCAGGTTAGTGTGAATCTGCCACCTTCCACACAGAAGACACTCAATACTGCTGTGTAAATATTACCATAAAGGAGACACAGAATAAGAGGAGCTGTCTTTTAGTTACAATAGATGACAGGTAACCCTGTGCCATCGAGAGTATAAACATTTTTACAGCACCTGAGGACAACATCATCTGATTTCTAAGCATTGCATCGCAAATAGTTGCATTTGTCTGAGTTACAGAGACAAATTAGAGGGGCACTTGGAGGGAACAGAAACTCTGCTAAGGCTAATAGTCCAATCTTAAATGACTTGAAAATCTGATATAATTCCAGAACTATTAGAATTATGTCAAGCGAGCACTTTGTCTGGGTTAACATTAGTCAGTATATGCTGGTTGTTTTTTTTTTTTTGTAAGCATCGCATGTAGTTTTTCTGGCAGATTAAAATACCAATGGCTAAAATGTCCTGTGGTAAACACACCAAATAAATGAATAAATCTGTTAGTCCACCAAAGCCATATAAGTGTGTCCCTGCCTCTTGAGAGCTTCGACAATATTCGAGGCAGAGAGTGTGCTTGGTGTGGGTGACGGCATCACGGATCATGTCCTCTAGGTAGACCTTTAGCACAGCAGGTTCCTTCGTAGATAAGACCAGAGATACGCTTCCCCCCGATGAGCCAGATAGCTGTTATCACAGAAGACTTTACCTCTCTTCTTCTGTGATTAGTCACTTTGTTCAGTGGACCGCTTCTTTATTCAGGGTATAGTATTTTAAAACTATTTAATTTGACGACTCAGAATACAAAGTGGATCACAGTTTTGCTGGAGTTTTTTTCGTATTTCTTGCTGTTTATATGTAGGTTATTATATGACCAGTAGTTATTCTACATAGGTGAAATTCTTGAATATCTTAAGTTACTTTCTTTAGTTACTATATTTAGTTACTATAAGTACTTTCTGTATGAAGTTTGAGCAATCACGTGTGTAGGCTACCCAAGAGGATTACTGGTACCTGTGAATGTGGATTGTGACAGGGAGTCATCGCATTTCCACAGTGGGCTAGGTTCGTCATTACTCAACTTTACAATTTAATGGATATTAAGATGTATGGTATTTTAAGGCCAAATACCCAATCTCGAGATTTTAATGAAAATTGTGTGTTTATCAGCCCTGAGATTCAGATTTGCTTCAAAAGAATGAAATGGGTTCTTGCTTGGCCCATCCTTCCATCAAGCTTCATGAAAAAGAGGCCAAAAGTTTTTCCCTAATTCTGCTGACAAACAGAAGGAACCAAAAACTTATTGGTGGAGTTAACTAAACTGACACTTTAAGGTCCAGAGCACAGGGGTTAATGGTGTTTACCGGCAGAAATGGTATATAATATTCCTGACTATGTTTTCATTAATTGTTGTTCTACAGTAGCTCAGATTGGACTAAGCAAACACTGGCTGTAGACAGGACCATTTGTATTTTTGCATCAGCCATCACACTTCTCCTATATGCAATCTGCAGTCTCACTGCTATACGCCACTAAATCCTACACACTGGATCACTTAAAGCAACTGCTTGCAGAGTGCAATTAAAAATGTTATTTGTCAATTGGCCTCTTCGTCAGCTCACCCACAACGTCTGGCGAACTATTAATACTAACACAAAAAATTCTTGCCAGCTGGAGATTGCCTCACTTTGTTGCATGTAGCTACAAATGTAACCCTTTGACATTGCTCAAAAAGTGCCAAGCACATCACCAACTTGTAGGCGGCTTCTTCATTTTAGTCTTCACTAGAAAATGTGTCAAACACTGACTGCACAGAGACAGAAAAGTTCTTGTTCCCTATCGGGGCAGATTTTGACAGAGTCCCTGTCACAGCTTCCAGTGGGAAGTCAAGATGACTGCAGCAGAATCTCAGTGGGCCGTCTCTCCTCTGGACATAATCTGGCAGCGCACATTCATCCGTGCACTTAATCAAACACTCATATTAATACAGTATATCCTCACAAAAACACATGAAGACCAACTAAAGAGGATCTCCCTCTCTTTCTCCCCTTGGACACCTCTCTCCCTCTGCTCCAACAATTACGAGGGAGACTGGCACAGCAGGTGGCTGACAGTGATGAGATGTGTGAGGAAATGCGTATTCCTGTGTGTGTCAGCAATGATGCGCTTCCATTAGCAACAAAGCCTCATATCTGTAACCTAAGATTTCAGATTTGATTCTGCAGCGATGGAAAGACGCACATTCAAATTATCAGTCCAGTATTTTTCTGTTACATTGAAGACAACCGTCGCTGCGACAATATTTATACGACAATTAGAATTTGGACTTTTTTGATTGCCTAAAGCTCCCTCAATTAAAATCACCAGCTAATTTGTGACTGGCTGCAGCCTATCAATACATCAATACATCAGTCTGGTGAGGTAAGAAAAAATTGGATTTTATCATCAGACGTCCACCACTGAGGTCAACAGACATCTTGCTTGCTCTAACTTAAAATACTGATCAATGTCTGACAAACGAACTGAGAGCTCTCAGTCAACAAGAGGGGCAGTGCCAGGCAGGCTCCTTCAAAAATGGTATGAGTGCCCATGTTTGCCCCCCCCAAAAAATGCTAACTGCCCTCAGTAAAAGTTCACTGCAGTGACTTGGAAAGGACCAAGTGGGAAAAAAACACTCTTAATTGCTTGGTAATAAATATATATATTCACCTTTTAGTACTGTATAACAGGTAGTGTGGTCGTCTGGGGGCTCTATAGTGTTTCCTGAAACTATAAATGTCTCAGTAAGTGAAAGGAAAAAGAGTGTGAGACAAACACACAGAGAAAAAGAAGAAAATCACCCAGCTACAGACACCAGGAGGCAAAGGGTTAAACAAGACCCCATCGTATTTTCATGCATCTTCTGCTTTTGACAGATGAAAAATGTCAACTGTCCTGTTTGTATTTGGGAGTTTTTGCACTATTCATCTGCTTCATTAGTGCCTGCTGCTCCTAGCCCCTGACAGCTGCCGGCCCCCTGCGCTCAGCATACACACACACACACACACACACACACACACACACACACACACACACACACACACAAAAAAAAAACCTTTTTTTTCAGACTGTGTCGTCGCAATGGGTTAGATGATTGACTCACTCTCTGACCTCTGAGGCCCTGGTGAGTATGAGACTGTGTGTGTGAGTGAGTGTGTGTGTGTGTGTGTACGGTTCATTGATATTCGAGAGACATACAATGCACACGCATGCCTGCTGTCTGTCTAAGGGGTGTGAGCTGCTGGTGGCATAACACACACACACACATACACATACAGACACACACACACACACACACACACACACACACACACACACACACACACACACACACACACACACACACACACACACACACACTCTCTCTCTCTCTCTCTCTCTCTCCCGCCTTTGTTCCTCGGCTCTTCTTCAGCTGGCCAGGCTGTGCTCTCCCCAGCCCAGGCATGTAAAGCCAGCATCCCTGTCCGTGTAAAAGGTCTGGATGGGGCCTTCCAGCGTAATTAACACTGATCCCGCTCTCTCTCTTTCCAGCTTCTCTCCCTGTACACCAATTAAAAGGAGCTGCGAGAGGCTCCTGTATTCTCCCTCCATCCCCCCTTTTATCCCTGGAGCCCTTCCAGCCTGCGACCCAAGGGTTTCTCACAAGTTCTAGCTTACTCATTTACAAACGCACACACATACACACAATTATGGGCGCGTGCTACATCAAAATAAACACCTAAATGTTAACACACAAATGCAAAATAGAGGCATATTTTGTATTCTCTTTCTTTCATCCCCTCTCTCTCTCTCTCTCTCTCTCTTTCTCTCTGTCTCTTTCTCTCACACACACACACACACACACACACACAGTACAAGTGAGGAAAGCATGACTTTTTTATGTGCTCATTGGTCCTTCATGTGGTTTTATGATGATATATTAATCAAGGCAATAAGCCACAGTGTAGGGACAGTCATTAAAAATATACCTTCACCCAGTGGAGTCATCACTCCTCTACTTCAACACACCAAAAATATAAGAAAGATGAGAAGAAGAAGAATGGACGGATGAACTAAAAGTGCCAGATTGTTCCGGAGGGTTGAACTTTTGAGGAAAAATGATAAAGGATGTTTTTTTATGTGCCCGTCTTGCTGCAGCTTTACTGTGAAAAAGTGTAAAAATGTTGGATTTTGGGTTGCGAAAACAAAAGGAATGGATAAAAAATTTGGGGTATACAATTATTTGCTTACTTCCTGAGCGTTAGTTAGGTCAATGCCACTCTTGTGTCTGTCTTTTAAATACCAAGCTACAGCCAGCAGCCTGTTAGCTTAGCATACAAGCTGGAACTAGTGGGAAACAGCTAATCTGGTTCCATCTAAAGGTAACTAAAATCCACCTACAAGCGCCTCTGAAGTTCACTGATTAACACGCTATATATTGTTTGTAATACACATATGGCCAAGACACACCAACCCACATCAAAGAACTAGTGGCGACTAGGCCAACTGTTGCAGCGCTTATATCTTGGCAAAAATATTGCACCTGAACAGACTACAAAGACTACAGCCAACAGCCAACTGACACTGATTCAACATACTGAATCAACCGATTTATAATAGATCCATGGAATCAACCAAGAAACTGCGGGCAACAGCCAACTAGTGCCAATGGTGCGGGACACGCACCACGGGCGACAAATGATGACTGATGGTACATCATTTAACAACAGTCAACTGTAGGATTAGTGAATCAGGGCCCATACAATATCCAAAGTGTAAAAATGACAATTTGTGGTTTTACAGGGACTTTTTGACTTCATATTTAATGGATTGATTTGACATTGATCTCAGCCTGTTCATGTAACTCACAGCAAAAAGCTATAGGTGTAAAACCAAACTACTCCTTTAAATAGCCAGGAGTTTTCAAAGATTTTTTCTTGGCTTTTTGCTTTTATTCAGATAATTCAAGTATGAAAGGGGGAGAGAGAAAGGGGACGACATGCAGCAAAGAGCCAAGGCAGGAATCGAACCTGTGGCCGCTGCAGCGATGACTTGACCCTGCTCTACCAACTGAGCTACTAGGCACCCCAGCCAGGAGTTTTAAAAAAATGGATTTGCTGTGGACTCATAAAAGTATAACTGAACTGAAAGCTCTTTTACCAAATGTTATTAATGATTTAAGCTAAAGGCAGAGAGAAGGATGGGAGGCATGGATAAGACAGGTTATGGATTAGTAAATACATACAGGTAGGGTAAAAAGACCTAACATATTCAACACAAATGGGTCGGATAATTTGTTAGATTTGACAAACCTTATACTAACACTGGCAGGAGGAACATCAACACAGCAAAGCCTACACATATTATATGAAGAAGATAAAAGGAGACTAATGCTATCCACAAGCAGCAGCCTTAACCTTCAAAAACCCCACTCCCATTTTCAAAAACATACAGAGAGCTAGCCACAGGGCCAACTCATCACATGCAAACGCCAGCTGCTGAGAACCCAGCATTTTTGGGTCTCATAAAACTAACAGCAAAACAAAAGGGGAGGGAGAGGAATGAGGCAGGAGGCATGAGACATTGGCACAGTCAGAGGTAAGGATGGCTGAGCTCCTACAGGAAGGAGACACATTCCAGTAAAGCTTTTCCAAGATATTCTCCTCCCTGCTAACCTTTATAAACCACAGCAACCACAAAACATCCATAAAGCTGGAGACCTATAGTGTGTGTGTAAAATGCATATATTTCACACAGAACACGCAGAGAAATGGGGTGAAAATGGGAATATGAGATGGTTCTGAGTGAGAGCAGGAGCTGAGAGCACTAAGAGACCACATCTCATTGACTGGCGTGCGACCAGATCCCCTCCTAACCTTCCTGGTCACCCTGGGAGACGACTGCTCCGGCTGCAGCATCCCTGTTTACCACGGTGTAGGAGGTTTGGGTGAGGGGGCACAGGGCAGGGTCAGGTGATATAATGAGGTTGGACACGAAGAGAACGGGATCAAACAGAATGGGAGATGAAGATGGACGCAGATACAATGACCAGGTATCGACGGACGGACCCTTCGGACCTTAACCCAACCCCCAGGCGCGAGAATGAAAAATGCAGGCTCTCTCAAATGGAGCTGTTTCACACATAAGCAACCAAAACTCCCTGGGACAAATACACAAAAACATACAATCCTCAGCCCCTACTGTATGTTCAGAGTGAAATCAATGAGTACCAAAGGGATCAGGCGTGGACATCTATGTGAATTCCTTATGCCTGAAGGTTAAGTGAGGAACAGGGGAGGCATACGGAGGGGAACATAGCAGAGGGGAGTAGAATAGAGCAAAGCGGGATGGAGGAGAGAGTTTTGGTGAGAAAGAGATTAGTTTCTTGACACTGAATGCAGTATGGAGCCCTCTTTCCAAGAAGAGTGGAAAGCAAGGGTCTGCTCTTCAAAGAGAATATGCATGGCGTGGTGAGCACCGCTCTGGTAACAATAAGGTTGTAAAATCTTTATCTCCACAGGCTCTATGCAAGGCTCACCTTGACCTGATGGCTGGAGCTCTGTCTCTGCTCTTGTACCTACTGTACTTTCTCTCTGAATGAGCCAATCTCTCTCTTCTCTCCAGCAATCTATAACCCCGCTCTCACTATTTGTTATTTTCCCCTTCCACATCTCCGCCTCTGCTCTTCCATCTCCTCTTTCTTTTCAATCTCTCTTTAGAGTTCTACTGCCTCTCCCCTTCCACTTCTCTAGCTTCCTATATTGCTCCTATATAGATTCCTAAACTTTTTCACCTCACATCTGTATTCCCTGCCTCCTGACCTCCTGAGGGAGCAACAAGTCTCCCTCTATTTCTTTCTCCACTTTTGCTCTCTGGCTCTCTCCTTCCCTCTCCTCATCTCCGGTCTCCATCTTTCTTTCTCTCTGTTTAGTCCAGACTGTGACCCCTAGCAGTTGTCCTACGGGTCAAAGTCATAAAAGATCAATGGACTGTGCTTCCATCTGAAATTGTGGCTCAGGTTGCACATGTAGTATGTTGTATGAGGAGTGATAATTAATCACGATTGATTAATTGGTCATTAAGAATTTGATCCACCATGTGAAATATAACCAATCAAATGAAGATCTGATTCTAAAATATGAATAATGTGCAGCCTCCAATCAGATTATAACCATAATCATTCATAAACCCGGAAATCTGTCAGAATTTCAGCACCTCCATTTCCCTCATCTTAAAGTCAATGGGTTTTTTTAAATGGATTTTTGGTTAGAAGCCTGAAAAAAAGGCCTGTGGTCAACACAAGCTGAAGAGGATTTCATGTTTTGTGCTACAACATAAAATACATCAGTAAATACTCCAGTCATGAACTCTGAGGCCTTTATGTGTCTTAAAAAAGGCGGCTGCTGACAGGGGGCTAAATGAGACTACAGAATGTCATCAAGCCGAACTGTGCCAAACAAAGCTTTACAGTCTCGTAACGGTGGCGACACAGCCATGGCGTAGTTTCGTTATAGCCTAGCAATAACTTTTTACACCTAGCGACTGCATTTAGGCGTCAAAAATCCTGAAAGCGGTGTTCTTTATGAAGATTATCTTGCTGAACATAACAAGTAAGCATCATAAATGTTCTTTTACCACAGAGCTTATTTATCCGCAATGATCCAAAATCCAATGGAAAAATCGCATTGGCTTTTTGTTGAGGGAACCAGGGCAACATTAACTTTCGGGTTTGGCCTACAGAACAACATCCTGGGGCACTTTGTATGACTCTCTATCTATCTGTCTATCTCTCTATCTCTCTATCTCTCTCTCTCTCTTTCGCTCTCTCTTTATCTATCTATCTATGATTCTCCATCTATGACAAGGCTGAGTTTGAAGAAGAGCACTGTTGCAACACTGAAAAATGAAGCAGGCAAAGCAAAGCATTATTCAGTTATATTCAATGTGTTTCAGATGTGTAGGCCTCTTTATATCTTTATATATTTTAGAGGCTCTTCAATGCTGTCAGAGGATATGTTTCTGGGAACTTTGAGGAAAAAAATCATTTGGTATTGTTTGGTATAGAGATGTCAGTTTTGGTTAATTTTGCTTTCGACAGGCCGACATTGATTAACAGTTTACCATTGACATCCCAAATTTGGTACAGGCAACATTTTGCAACCCTAGTTTGCAGTACTATGACAATTTAGAAATTAACAGTTTCCTAACAAAATATTGAAAAGACAGTATTTTCAAATATAATTAAATCAAGCCAAATGTTTGATGATTTTTTGAGGGTTTAAAATATTCAACTCTCAAGTGTGATGCTAAAGCAGAGTGTATAAACATTTTAAAACATCTGGGGCATCTGGTGGGTTCTGCTTTTACACTTCTCTCTTTCCTTGCATTTCTTCTCCCCTTTTGTTGTTGCTGTCAAAATAAAAGTAAAAATGCTCCCCAAAAAATCTTGAAAATAACTAAACATGTCGTGTCCAGCTGTGTGGCAACTGATATCACATTGTTTTAACTTAACCTACAAAATCACCTAAACCAATCTCACACTAACAAAATTAACTGCATCAAAATCAGCTTAATTAAGCAAAATTGTGCTGGTGTGGTTACACAATCATCATACCTGCAGAAACTATGCAACAAGATTAATATAAACTACAGCAATCTGTTTTTTGTTAACAGTAAGCATTGCATATTTCATGAAAAACAACATACAAACACCACACATATAAAGAGTACGAAAAACAGAATGTGACCTACAGCATCCACCGCTTTCAGCCAACTACAGCCCAGCATTGCTGCACTGCATTGTGGGGAACTAATTAGCATGAAGGACTGTGGTCTCTGAGTAACCATGACCTGCAAGCTGAGCTCAAACTTCTTCCTTGCGCGTTCTCCACCTCTCTGTGCCTGAGGCGCTGTAGAGAAGGTGTAGTCACTGGTGCGTTGAAATGCAGCCCAAGTGATCAGCAACTCAGGGGAGTCAGGAGAGAGGGGGGGGGGGGGGTTTCCTTGGCCAACAGTGTGTCTCTAAAAATGTGTGTGTGTGTGTGTGTGTGCCTGTGTGTGTGCGTGCGCACATGTGCGCTCAGTGCATGTGAAGGCTGGCAAGGTGAAACATCAGATTGACTGCTATCATCCACATCTATCATTGTTCTGCTCCTCACTCTCGCTCCTCTTTGTTCCCTCCGCTGTGTGCTCCTCCCAGGCTCGCTTCCACTCAGTGTGGTCTACAGCAGAGCCCCGTGGTGTTTTGCTCCTGACTAATCAAACTAGTCAGTGTCACTGGGTAGCCTTATCTAAAACACATGGCCATGTCAGTTCCCTTCACTCGCCTGCTTTTCAACATTTAGCAGGTTCCCAAGCTGAAGGCCTTTAACTCAAAGAGTCTTAAGGCCTCAGAACAGTCAAACCACAGGGAAAGAAATAAAGAAACAGGAATTATAAAGAGTAAAGAAATGCAACATAGTATTTATATCTATTATATTAGTGTATTCATGGTTCGAAAAGCCTGTGTTTTCCTCCACAGAGTGGGGTCTCATATCCGCAGCCATAGATGTAACCTTCCCAGTCACCGGGATTATTTATTTTGCCCTGTCAGAATCAGTTGTTGGGAATGGCTGCCTAAATGCTAGGGGAATAACGTTAGCTTGTAGCTTGTGTTACTCCTTGTTTTCATCGAATTCCACTGACACACCGGGGTGAAGTCAGCGTAAATGAGATGACATGTTCCCACTGATTCAACCTACTGTCATGTAGAAAGAAGTGGCTCCGAACGCCAGACCTGTTGGCTATGCGAGGATCACCTTTTTCTGATCTGGGAATAGCATTACTAGCGCTACTACTAGCATGTCTCCCTGAAGTAGTGTTTAGGTTTGGGGATGGGAGAGGCAGACAGCTCTAAACACAATTTAAGCTGTATATTTTATTTTGCAAATGTTCTAGGATAGTTCAAAGTAATGTTTGGTTTGTAAGCAAAAGCCTCATACCAAACATTTTGATACAAATACATGTTATGTTACACTGCTAATTATTACTGCAAAAGTGTTTGTATTCTTTGTTTTGTACATTATGACTTGTAGTGGAGGTGAATATAAAAACAGTGAGGAAGCGCAGGTGTATATGTCCTTACAGTACTCTATTATATTGAGGATGGTTTGTTTGTTTACGGGTGTCTGAGTCAATGTGTTGTCATGTCACTCCTACAGTTGTCTGCAGGGTGACAGTGTGTGCACACTTTCCCATAGTTTACCTCGTAGAGCAGGCATCCTAGCGACCAGATGTCAGATTTGAAGTTGTATCCGTTTTCATGTATCCTCTCCGGTGACATGTAGTAAGGAGTACCCACTGGAACACAGAGAGAGCGAGAGAGGAGGAGGGAGAGCGACAGAGGAGCAGGAAGGAGGGAGCACAGGAAAAGGACAGAAAGAGACAGAGGTAGAGAGGGAGAACAGGACGAAGAGAGAGAGAGAGAGAGAGAGAGAGAGAGTGAGTGTTAACATTTTGCAATGCAAACCCATGCTTCCCCCACTTCATCAACATCACTGACACACCTCACACAGTACAGGAATACAGGTGAGGAATGGGGGTGTTTTCTCACACTTTGACACATTCAGAGGTTGGAGTACTCACCATGTTTTAGAAAAAAAGAAACTAGAGGGAGACTTTAAAGTACATTGTCTCTGTTAATTCTATGTCAGCTGAAGTAAGATGATATTTAATAAGGTTAGATATTATCACGCACACTGATACAGTGCATGCAATTGCAAAAGTACCACAAAGCTGCATACATATGTACAGCAGACATGCTCGCGCACACACAAAATATACATAAATCAGTTCTGATTACTGGGGCTCGGTAATGATCTGAAACAGTAGTCAGAGAGTCCGCCCAGGGAGCGGCGGTGGAGCCTTAAAAGTTGGCCCGTTTCTGGTTCTGCTTTGGAAATTCAAGAATCCCAAACTGCCATGGCGACTGGCAGAGCTCCAGAGAATCAGACCTTCACCCAACTGGACACAAAGACGAACCACAGCTCAACATCACATCAAGAACACGCTGCAGGAAGCTCCTGAGATTTGCTGCTTTCTTAGTCGAGTCTGGCTGCTTTTTTCATTTGCTTTCTGTTTGCTGCGATTTCCCCATGTAAAAGTCTATCAAGCAAATCCAGCAGAGGTTTTATATTAATCACATATGGTTTAAGGATGGAAACTTTAGCAGCCCTCTAACCTGTGCTGAGCAGCTCTCAGACTCTGCTCGTTCCACATCCTCTCAAGCAAATATGTAAATGAAGGCTGACTGAAATATGGAGAGGCTCTGCCGAATTGGTGTACAACAACCATCAGTAGCATCAATGCATATAAAAATGTGTGTAGGCTACACTGTAGAGTTTGTGCTTTACATGTCAAAAATAATCAACATCTTGCATTCTTGCAGGCATTCATTTGGATTATTAACCTGAAAACTGATTTGTTACACCAAAATATTTGGCTTAGATTACTAATTAAGTTTCTTATATTTCAACTGTGACTTTCACTGAATTCCAGTTGTGATTACAATATGAGACAGATGAACTTACATTGCATCATTTTATTTTCTCACTGTTAATGACTCTTTTCTCCTTGTTAGAAACATGTTCACTCTCAGCCTGTGGTGTCCAGCACTACGCCATGGAAGAGTTGTTTTCAGTCCAATCAAATATGACACCAGCTCATTTCGCTCCCTTTCTCTAGAACTGAGGGTGTACACATTTACGAAATTAGCTGGTGGAGTAATTAGTGTAATTAAATAGGACTTGACACAACAGGCTGAAAGGACACACTAGGAGGCCTTTCTCATAGCTCAGCGAGGGAAGTTAGATTTAAGACTTAGTTTGTAATAAAACTGAGCCCCCCCACCAACCACCACCAAAACAACCTCAAAAAACAAAACTAAAACTAAAACTAAACTACACTAAAGTGAACTAAACTAAATTAAAGTGAACTAAACTTAACTGAACTAAACTAAGTTAAACTAAACTAAGCTAAGCTACACTTAACTAAACTAACTTAAATAAACTGTACTGAACAGAGCTAAACTAAACTGAGCTAGGATGAGTTAAAAACATCTAAGCTAAGTTAATCATTTATTTCGTTGAGGGGGGGGTTGTCTTGTATACAAGACAAAACCCAATCTTGGGTTTGTGTTCTGGGGTTCTGGGAAACAGGCAGATAGAGCTATGAGGAAGAGTTTTTTACAGCAGGCAACTAGTAGTTGTTGAGTTTACAACACACAAACAGCTGAAGTGAGCTGGGTAGGTGAGAACGGCTCTCAAGTGGAAAGAACTCAGGAGAAAAGTCAGCTAACAGGAAAATAGTAGGAAAAAATCTTAACTACACATTCACCCACAGCATTTACACATTCACGCACACACAAACCCTCCAGAGCTGTTCTGCACATTAACAGGTTGGAGAAAAACTCAACTAATGTGATTGCAATTAATAAAACTATTACAGAAGGGGTTATTAGATTTGAAGTCTGTGGGAGCTGAAATAAAAGCTAGCACTTTTAATTTTGGTGCAGATCTAATTGGGTTGAGAAAACATGCTTTTATCCTAAATGTGCGGTTTTGAATAATGAAGTGCTACCTGTCATTCCAAAAATAATCAGCACAGGCAGGGACGAAGCAAGAGAGAGCAAGTGGAAGAATAAACAGGGGATTGCTGTTTTAATTGGTCATCAGGTTGGTAGTGTGGTTGGTGTGTGTGCCTGTGTGTGTGAGCTGTGAGGTCTCATGGTGCGGTCTGAACAAGCTCCCCTAACATTCATTATTAGTTGATTAAAAAGAATCAGCCTCTCTTATGCTAATAGTGGCATAAAAAAGGCGGCAGAGCTGGGCTCAGCCTCCTTCAGCATGCTAAATCAAGGGCACATTACTTATTCATGCAAATAAATTGAAAGTCATGTTGGGATTGATTTCCATTATTGTGAATGGCCGTGACAACACTGTGTGAAACAGGGTAATTGTTGTTGTATAGGAGGTGAGATACCATCCAGTATAAAGAACCCCGCACTTCTAACCCTCTGCCGAACGTTCTGTTAAATGAATTAAAACCAGTGTTCTTTTAAATCCATTTATTAATTTAATTACATACACTTGCTGCAATTTCCCCATCAACAATTTACAATGAAGCTCTCACACTTAAAGGGAGTTTCCATTCATGGTGTAAACCTCTAATCTGTGCTCTATTGCCAGTTTCTGTCTTTTGAGCAGCAAGCACGATTCTGCTGGAATCTCAAAGGCTGTGATTGCATTTCTCTCTCAGACCCAGGGCAAGAGTTTGGAAACCTCTGCTCTCTCATGTTCTGATAAATAAGATGTAAAGTTCTAGGCAGAACCAGAAAGGACTTCATCTTATAGTCTATGCACCCTCTGAATTCCCTTATATCCCCATTATGTTTTAATTTTTTATATGTCCTGCTGAGCCCCCATTCGGCTCTCCCCCTCCCCCTCACTGTTTCACAACTTCCTTGCTCACCTTTTAAAGATAACTAAGCCTTTATATACATTTTGAAATAATCATAATAATTTCAACACCAGCATCCCTTTAGTCTTTCTGCTTCCATCTTGTTCTCCCTCCTCCTCTCCATGTTTCCCCCAGTACTCATCGTTAACACCTTACTCATTACGGGTGTTAATTGCAGGTATATTATACTACTTATTACTGCCAATTGGCTAGTCTCTTATTTCTCCAATGATTGCATCAGTTTTTTTCTTGTACTACAGTTTTTGTTTTGTTTTGTTTTTTCTATGTAATCAAACTCTTTTCATAACCCTACATACCCATCCTCAGCACTGAAGAGTGTGTCTTTTCTATGCTTGTGTATTTGACTTTTATGTCCCACAGTGCGGACATGTATGTGTCACTGAATCTGTGGAAGTGTGCGTATCCTGCAAATCCTAGTGAGTGTGCACAATCATCTGTGCGTGTATTCAAGCCCGTATGGATATGCACATGCATCTCTGTGCATACATACATCTGTATTTGAGACAAAGAGTCTGAGTATCTCTCAGTGTGCGCAAGAGTGTGTAAGAGACACAAAAAATGTGTATGTGTATGTGTGTGTGTGTGTGTGTGTGACACTGCAGGCTGTTGAGCAGCTGAGTTGAAAGCCTGAGAGCTGACAGGCTGTATGCCTGGACCTCCATCTCATCTCCACCACCCTGCTCTACTGTTCAGCTGGGTGGCTGGGCTCATTACAGACCCACGCTGGCACGCGATGGCACGCATGCACACACACACACGCGCACAATCCTCTTCCTCACATTCTTTCCTTCTAGCCCTCTCTCTCACTCTTGCTTTTCTTTTCCTTTGTCACATTGTCATATTCTCCCCTCTTTCTCCTGCTCCCTCTAACTTTCTCTCTGCTTCCTTTTTTTTCCTCTTTTTTTTTGGTGTCACTCTGTCACATTCCCTTCTCTTGCACCCGGCACATTGTACCTTTCTTTTTCTGCTTCTTTGTCACTCGTTCTTCTGTTTCTCATGCTTCTTTCTTTTTGTGACATATTGCTTTCTCCTCTCTCTCGCTCTCTCTTCACTCTCTCTCACTCTCTGCACTGTCTCCCATTCTGCAACTCTAGTTTTCTCACACCTTCTCTCTCTCCTGTTCACCCTAACCGTCGCCTCTCTAACCGTCGCCACCCTAACCGTCTCTCTCTCTCTCTCTCTTTGACTAAAAGTCGAAGCACCAAAGGGAGGGACAGAGGGAAGGAGAAGCGAGGACAAGGAAGACTGAGAAACAGCAGGAGGAGAGAGGGATATATGTGACAGAGAAAAAGACAGAAAGGAGATCTGCTATTTGAAACAAACCCCAAAAATGTCAAGGGGAAAGCTGAGGACAGAGGGTGGGGGGATGATGCACTCTGAGTCCCTTATGTTGACAGGTCACACTAACATAGGGACATCATCTGCTTCAACAGAACAAGAATATCTATTGAATACATCCTCAAAATATTCCTAAAAGGATACAAAGTACTGTGGTCACACAAGCACATGTAAAGTGTAACACTACGTGCTTATTTGTGGTGATCAAATGTTATGATCTCAGGGCCAATGAAACTGTTATAAATCAAACGTGTTAATGTTACACATTTCTACATTGACTCTGCACTAGATGAAATATGACACTGTGATTTTGTTTTCTGGGATTAACGAAGCAGTCTTGATTGCTCCAGATCATTGATAGCAGTGTTCCAGTTGACCCCTGAGCTTGTGGGGCTGCTTGTCCTCTGTCAGCCTAAAGAGGGTGCTATGGACTCAACATTTAATGAGCAATCACAAGACGCTTTCACTCGACTCTGCTGGCACCGCAGGCTGCTTGGCTGATGAGGCTACTGCTGAGCTGATCATGTGATTCACACTTTCTCAAACGGCTGGGCCGCTGCTGTACAGGGGCTGAGAATAGCATGCTGGATGTGGCAATAACAGTTTGACATGGGGAAGTGAGTTGGTGTGAATGACAGTGTTTATATTTGTCTATGGAGCTAATTTTTCTCTGTTTTCTAATCTATGAAGCAACTGAAATTACAGAGTGGATGTTTGATAGCATGTTTACGAACCTCAAGAGGCCAAATTGAAATCAGTATAACCCTCTACACTGCAACGATCCGTGTCATGTTTTGCAGTGTAATACTGGATTTCCAATGGCATATGTACATTACTATCAAAATTAGCCAATAAATCAATCAGACTTTATTTGTATAGCACAAACTGTAACACAAAGTGCTTTATACAATAAAACTTAAGTCACCACCCCCCACCCCACTTCAACACACATACACACACACACAAGCACTTTGTGATTAAATAAAGCATAGTACTCATTAAAACCAAAAACTGAGGAAACGCTCATCACTAAACAAAATACCAGGACAAAAGAAGTAAAGCCCACTCAAATTGCACCAGATCATTTTGGAGCCTGTATTTCTGATTTATTTATTCAAGGTTTTTAGGGTTTGTTTATGTACTTAAGTGTTTTTATTGTTATTAATATATATTTATTCATATTTAGCATTTTAATTAGCACTGGGGCACTTTAATCATTTTATCTTTTATCATGTTTTATCCTGTATGTTGTCTGTGGTGTCTTAAACTGTGTCAGTGGATGCCTTGTACTTTCTACTGCGAACCAGATCTACCCACAGGTACAAATAAAGTAACCTGAATCTGAACCTGAAATTAACTAAATATGTACAAAAAGGTACTGTATGTAAATGTGAACCTGTTTGTGTAGTTTTTATTGTTTATTGTAGAGAACAGCCATTTAATAAGAAATCCAAATTTACAAGCATACAACAAGCAACTACTGCTGGCTTCTGTCATTGTGCGGTCCCCAAAAGAGGTTTAACCGAGCAAAAATTTGAGGAATGACTTGTTGGAAGTGTCAGAAGGTTACTTTCATTAACCAGTGGCCATTACATGATTCTGGCAAGAAACTGGATGATTTTTGTCGTTTTTGTTTATCTTAGGTCAAGAATTTTTTTTGTTAGAGGATAGTCAGTGATTAAAGAGAATGCAAAAATAAAGAAAATTTTGTTTGTGGTGGCATCATTCACTAGTGCTGTTATTAAGACAATCTTTAAGGCTCATCTTCATTTCTCAAGATATGTCAGTGGTTTAAATTGTGGCTTAAACAATGTATTAATTTACTGTTACAACAGTAAAACACTGCACCATCTGATTGTCAAACCGTTCCTACACAAAGGAGATAACGTAATATTTTTATATCGTAATTTGATTATTTCAGGAAAGGGTTTTATCAATTAATTTCAAATATTTTCAGTTCATAACTTTCCTGTTATGCCCTGTCTCTGTCTTGATTTTGCAGCATTATGCACTGTGATGCTAAAAAGCTGGTAGGGATAGGATGTTAACAAATTGTTAATAGGTACACTTGTGTTTTAAACACTAGGACACCTTTGAACTGAGGCCGATGTGTGTGTATGTGTCTGTGTGTGTGTTTGTGTTAAACCCCATGTTTCCTGTTAAGTGAGGCAAGCTAAAGGTGTGGTAAGTAAGAGGTACAGATGTCTATTCCTTTGGAAATCAATAATCTCTTAAATGTCGTTTCACACTCTTCTTGAGGTTACAGGCTCAGCTCTTAAAGATTTACAGTCAAAAGCCTGCAGTCATTAAACACCCCCGTGTGTAAAAGAATGCATTTAAACATGTAGTACCATCTGTTTGTCAGTTTCAACAGTCTCAGGTTTACACTTCCTTTTTCTGTTATTACTTAAAAAAAAAAGTCTAAATTATTGCGGCATAAGTAAGGGCTTCAATTCTCACTTCAGTTAACAAAAAAATAGTGTTATATGATTTTTTTTCCTACAGGAGACAAACACAACCCTCAATACCAACAGTGATGCTGACTGTAAACTTCACTGCATTGTTTTACAACACACAGTCACAATCAGAGCTGTGTGTCGAAGGCCTCTGCCAAGTCTTCATCTGTCTTAGGTTTAAAGGTCAAGGCAACAGGAAGTGGCTAAGTGGCCTATGAAGGGGTGGGGCACAGACGTGGCCAGGCTACATGACTACATGATACATGGCTCTAGGCTCAAAATGCCTAATGAAACACATCCAACATTGAGTGATTACTAGGGAGCACTGTGTCTAAGTGTCTGTGTGTGCATTTGTGTGTTCACTGAACAGCGAGTGTTTAAGTGTTTATATCTACAGTATGTATAGGCTGTGGCAAATTACCTAGTGAGTGAGCGGCAGTTGTTTTGGAGCTGAAGAATCGTCCCAATCCCAAGTCCCCTAGTTTCACTACTCCTGTAGCTGTGATGAATACATTGGCTGGCTTGATATCTGGAGTGGAGAGGAGAGAGATTAGTTTCATACACAAATAAAAACAACTGTTTAATTCCCCTATATTACATTACTGACAGAAAAACTGAGTGGCAACAATGCCATGAAGATTTGATCATAAAAAAATAAAATACACGTTGACTGTGACGGAGATACACTTGGTAAAGTTTTGTTTTCGGTCTTTGTTCGGAAAAGTGTATTAAATGTATTAAGTGTATAATTTAAAATATTCATTTCAGTTAATATGGGCATTAGGAAACCGTTTTCTATTGCTTTTTCTAAATAGATGTTAATGTGACCCGCATCAGTCTTTGAAATTTACTGCTCTAATATAAATGTAAGCGGCTTTTGAATAGGCCGTCTCTGTTAAGTGGTCATTAAAGCCCAGAGCTCAAGGTTCATTGATGTCCCTGTGCCCTAATCAGAGTCAGCCCAACGGAAGTACGCCACCTGCAGATGAGTGAGTGAGTGAGTGTGTGTGTGTGTGTGTGTGTGTGTGTGTGTGTGTGTGTGTGTGTGTGTGTGTGTGTGTGTGTGTGTGTGTGTGTGTGTGTGTGTGTGTGTGTGTGCGTATGTATATAGGACTTATTTTAACTGGGCCTTACTGAAAGCATGTGGGCCCATAAACACTGTGTTCTCTGGTCTATGTGTTGTTTAACACCTACACTGAGGCCCTCTGTCATAAGCAACAAGTTTAATCACACTAAAGAAAATTCGCTGACTTCATTTTCTGTTTTATCCACTTTTATTTTAAGAAATTAAGTGGATCGGAGTATTGCATGTTTATTCTGTTAACTAGAAAATGTACAGGAGAGCTGAAGGATACAGCAACTTCGTCCCACCTTTCAGACATCCATTGGTTTCAGCTCAGTTTAGTATGCTATTAAAAATTTACTTGCATAGACTGAAAACTTGTCTGAGACGGAAAATCCATCACAGCAAATAACACCTTCATTTTTTTGTCAAAGTTTTGCAAGTGTTGTATGCTAATGCAGTTTTTGTATCTCTCCCTGTCTTTGGTACATTTAGGACCACATCTCGTTTTATTTGAGGTATTTTCCTAAAGCTATGATTGGTAACTTTTATGAAAATAACTTTGTGTTACATTTGCTAAAACTCTCACTATTTTGAAAGATGTACATGAGATGATATTTTCCTTCCTCTGTCTACTGCTTCAAATGGCACTCACTAGAATCTACCATGGAGGACCCAAAACAACTAGTCAGAGAGGAGGAGTTTCTAACGCAGCTTCCAATCATATCAATCACAGCTCATGAACTGTAGTCAAACTGTCAAACTAGGCAGCCCTGATTAAACATGAATCATGGTTCTATTACTGCATTGCCTATTTCTCACCTAAAATGTTTTCTAGAAACATATTTTAGTGTACTGTATAGCTGTAAAATGAGAAAGTTTGTAATGTTAGAAACAGTTAAACAGAGTACCAAGCGCCGTCCACCGGCCAGACCAATTTTCTCATTATATAGCCAAACAGTACACTAAAATATGTTTCTGAAATCATTTTAGGCAAGAAATAGGTAATGCAGTCACAAAATCTTGATTAATATATGATCAGCACTGCCTAGTTTGAGAGTTTTTCTGCAGTTCATAAGCCATGATTGTCAATGTATCCATAGCTCTTATTGGTTGTTTTCATTTCAATGCGGTAAGGTTATTAGTAGTACTACAAAGCAATCGGGCAGGCAGAATTTTTTTTTTCATAGATTATCCATCTCATTAAGTGCTGACAGTTTCAGCAAATATGGAAAACAGTTATTGTTACTGTGGCTTTAAGGCCAAATGTCTAGACAATGAAAGCAGTCACATATGAATTGCAGGACTTTAATTGCTCCCTTTGTTGAAAGAGTGTCACTGCATACCTCGTCCGGAGTGTCTAAAACATCACAACACATGTATCATACGCGTCGGTGAGACACAGTGTGCCACTCTGTATCAGTAACATAAAATCTGAAAAAAATGGGCTCAAGGTTGATAACTGTAGTGGCGGCCAGCTTTTTGAAGTAGTATTTAAAGTCTCTGCAAGTACATTTTCACATCTTTATGAAATAAATAAAATGAAACAAACGCAAGCTAGATAAGTAAAGTATTTTAAATGTGAATAAAATGTGTTTTCAAGGGCTAATGTCAAGAGTTGGTGATCAGTAATATAATCTGTGACATTATTCACATAATGAATCATATCTCTCTGTGGTTTTCTCAAACTTCATCCTCTTTGAAAAGGTAACAGCCATAAAAGTAACTACAGGTCTTATGTGACACTTTTTCTTGTAAGTATGTCATAACATTAAGAAGAGGTGAGAAACAATGGAGCAGTAGCAGCATTTGTGCAAATCTCTTCAACTAGTTTGTACTTTTTCAAAACAATCATGATGGCTCTATTAATAAGCACGAAGTTGTCCAGATGTACTTATTAATACAAAGATGAAATCAGCCTATTTTTTCATTATAATTGTATTATTGTATGTGTAGCATTTGTGTAGTGTGTGTGTGTGTGTGTGTGTGTGTGTGTGTGTGTGTGTGTGTGTGTGTGTGTCGGCACTACCTCTGTGCATGACTCTCCGGGAGTGCATGTGTTCGAGCGCGCTGCAGAGCTGGACAAAGTACTTCCACACCGTTCTTTCTGGGATAAGCCTTCTCTGCTTCTTAAAGTGCTGTAAAGTAAAAGCAAATACACAAACACCAAATCAGAAATCCAAAGTAACATTAGTATACCTGGAAAAAAAGAATTTTAATAGGAGTGAACAAAATGGTATGGTGTGGCATGGAGTACAGTTTTGAGATGGCAGCAGTGTTTATGTCTGTGTGTGTTTGTACAGCATCCATTCCCAGCTTCAGTCCCCGGCTCTGACTCCACTGCTAATGCAACCCAGACCGCTCTCCTCTCAGTCCTTCCCTCGCCTAACCAAGCTTCGTCTCATTTTCTCTTTGGCCTTCAATGGAAAGCACATGCATTCTCAGGAACACAGAGAAGAAATTTGTGGTACCTTCCAAAACTCTCCCATCTGGCACACAGCTCTGTTGTTAGGTAAGGCTTTCAGTGGCACAGTGACTCCAGTTGTTTTTGGTTTATTTATTCATTTTGGAGGGCTGAGTGAGCCATTCTAGATCATTAAGAGTGGGGTCTGTACCAAGAGAAGCCACAATGATGACAGAGCTCCAACTCAAGGCATAATGGCGTATTGATCGACAGTGACAATAATCAACAAGTGACGACAGTAACTTTTCCTTAAACAGCAGTGGGTAAGACTGAAAAGATATAAAAAGTCTGGCAGCCAGCAAAGACTTTATGGGGCGTCCTCATGGCTCTGTTTACAAGAAAGGCAAGCCTGGACTTAAGCCAGCTCGGACGAGAGTCCTGTTCATTACAGTAACAATATAAGCATGTAGAGGAGACTTATCTAGAAAAATGTATACCAAGTCCAAAAGTACAATCAACATATTACAAGAGCTTCAACAACAAAATAACTAGATATATCAGACCTAATAACATTATTCACATTACAGAAGATACATCCCTAATGACAATATAAGTTGTATTTATGGATTTTTCTCTTAAGTTAACGGTCATATTTTGAGCTAATGTATGTGCATTTTGCAAACTGTAACAGAATCTGCTTATAATCAGACAGAACTGCCTGTCTGAGCTACTGGTGCATCAGATGTAAAACTGCAAAACAATGATCACATATGCTGCAAACATGACAGCCACAATATAATTCTGATTATCATCGAAACATGCTCAAAATACCCTTAAAAGCTCTTAAAATGGCCATAAAAACTTACTGGAATCACTTTACCTGACATTTTGTTTTGAAACAAATTTATTTTGTGAAATAAAGCAAATATTATTTTTAATAATAATAATATTTTTTTGTGTGCCACAGACAGGACAAATCCTTTTTAAGTAAAAAATCTCAAAAAAGTCAAACTTTTTAACATTTTGAGATGGCATCACATTTTTCAATATGAAATATGCAGATGCTTAATGAACATTTCTTTTTTCTTTTTAATGTTGGTGTGTATTTCGCCTGTTATTACAAAGTTTCTTTTATTGTTGGTTTCCCAGATGCCTATCTGGGTGCTACTGTACAGGATATTCACATTTATTATGGATTATAGACATTAACCATGATTTACTTATTGAAGCGCTTTTTTGTCATGATTCGCAATAAAATCGAATATCGTCCCATCTGTATTCTACTATATAAATGAAATGTCCTGTAGTCTTTAGTGTGGTCACGGGTCAAAGAGGACAGAGGAAAGGACTGTTAGAATTACTGGTCCTCAGCTGAAGTAAACAATGTGAGAGACAGCAAGAAAGACACAGTGTGAGAAAATAAATAGACAGAGAGGGAGATGCACGGGGAGACAGCAAATAGAGGAATAATGGAAGAATGTAAAGGAAAGGTTGCGGGTGATGGTAAGAGATACAGAAAATGAAGGAAGGTATGAGAGGAAGAGAGGGATGGAGGAAGATAGATGGAGAGAGGGAGGGATAGACCTTGGCCTACATCCAAACAAAGCCTTAGTGAGAAGCCATTCTTCCCTTGCCCTCCCATTTCCATATCAGAGGACTGTTTGATGTCAATGGGGGAGCACATAGACGCCCACCAACACCACCACCACCCTCCTCTCCATGCCTTTAACAGCAAACACTGCACATGCAATATTCTGTAAGTGCATGCAAATCAAGGACCATTTGATTTCATTTGAATTCTGAGATGGTCAGAAAGAGAGTAATAGAGAATGAGGGAGGGAGAGGAAAAAGGAGGAGAGAGCAGCGTGGAGGACGAGGAATCAAAAAGAATAAAAAATGTTAAATTCATGCATCGGGGGGGTTCTGTTTTACATATGGCACACTGTTCGAATGTGTTTACTTCACATTACAGCCCAAGGAGAGGGGGGCTAATCCATGGCACGCACCTCTGGACTGCCACTGTTACATTAGAAAAACAAATCATTTACAACTGTGAAGGAGACAAATGGTGAGGAGGAGAGGCATGTACTTGTGTTTATGACTGCGTGTTGTCAGCAACCATAAGGAGATGACACAGTCTGAATGCTCCCAGCATCCTCGGTAGCTTGGCTAAGATAGCAGTGATGCTCAGCAATTTGTTATCTTACCTCTTCAGGATGCCAGGATGCGTCTTTGTAAAGTGCATCTGTGAACATTGAGCGATGGTTGTGTGCACATTATTTGCTTACACAGTACACCATATGTATGTATTCAGTGTGTGAGTGTACTGGATATATATCACCGGTGTAAGTGTCTGTGCTGAGCCTGCCATGTTCACTCTCTTGTACCGCTAATCCTCGCCTCTCCTAATTTGCTGTGTTGAACTGTGCGGATGTGGAGCTGCTGAGTATGACTCCAAACAGCTTGTCGAGCTGTGCCGATACAACGCTGCGGCATCATTTATGCATGGGAGAAGACCAGGCTTTTTACATGCACACCACTAATTTGCTATCCTGGCAGGTTTTTATAATAACTGGGGGTTTGGTCTAACTCAAAGACGAATAACAGGGTGAGCCTGGGATGTAATCACTTCCACTTTTGAACAGCCCTGTTCCTTCTGCTCCAATTTCAACGAAAACACCCCCCTCCCCACAAAAAAAAACCTTGTTGATCTAGGTCTAAGACATGGTCAACTTAACACATCCATGGGCTCAAAGCCTCATATTAATTCTACTATACATTCACTTTTATTTGGACTCTGTTGATTTTACTGGTTAGAAAATTATAACATCTCTTTTCTAAGGGAGATAAAAAGCTGGGCAGACTTTGTTTGAATGACATCTGGACAGCATTGAGGCAAAAATAACAATATACATTAGGAAAAGAAACAATTAAAACCTCAAGTTTCCCCAAGTCCTTCACTCAAATATTACCACTAATGACAGCTTATGTGGCCAGTCTCTCACCTCAAGATTTTAAAAGATATGAGGGAGAACGTAAGATTGAAGCCAGATATGTTCAGTATTTGTTCACATACCCCCTACATTCAACACAAGCTGCAACTTTATGACCATTAATCATTGCTTGATTCTTTACAACTTCCCTTTCTCAGTCTATACAGACAGCTGGGATTAAAGGGGGTTGCAGGAGGCCTGATATTAGATGGTTTTTGGTTTCAGTATGGAATGAATGATTCAGATTGACTCAGTGTCCAGGTAGTCAAAATCCCGTAACAACCACAGACCTCAGACCTCCTGCCACCATTCCTTCAGGCCACGTCAGCAGTGTGTTGCTTTCATACTAGTATTCCTCTTGACACTAAAGCTACGATATGGTGTTGGTCTGGTTGGACTGATTATTTTGTCAGACTTTAGATAAACCAGAATTCCCCACTATCAAATGACTGGAAGACACTGGATTTTTGATTTATCTAAAGCCCCTTTCCCACTGCACAAAAAAAACACCTGCTAACATCTGGCTTTCTTATTCACTCCCTGGACAGATGATTCTGCAGTATACATGGAAAGTGATCGGCTCCAACTCTGATCAGCTTCGATCAGCTGTGAAATACAACACCCAGATGGACTTGCTAATTTGAGTACCTTTGCTAATGCAATGTAATGACACGCCGCCATAAAATACCCTTTGTGTCTGTTCCCATAGCATTCAAACATCATTCAAAATTTTGTCTGCACCAAGTATGAGAGAGAGACTGTATACGAAAGAGATATGAAAAAAGAAGTAACCACTAAAACATTTTCACTGCTCACAGTACTGCTTTCTTCTTTTTACTGACCTGTTTAACAGACCATTTATCATCCATGTCTTCAACATGACACACAAGTAACAAAAAAACAACAGAAAGTCATGCTTGTCTGCTGCAGGGCCATGTGCACGGCACGTCTACTAACAATGGGAGAGCCGTCTATCGGCTACCCTTAGAAGGTTTTCCCGCATTTAAAAAAACCTACACTTGTTTGGTGGAAAAGGAATATAATAAACCAAGATGGTTGAGTCTGTGTCCTTAAAGCTAGTCTTCAATGATTTTCAACCAGCTTTGTATCATAACAGTGTGGATAGTATGTGTATATGAACTGTGATTTACTTCCCTCTATCTAACCAGTGCCTAGATCTCTGTGCTCCCTTCCCTGCAAAACTATGCCGGACAACACGTTTGCATTAATATCAATATTCTGTTACTGTGTATTGCCTATTTCTCACCTCAAATGTTAGCAGCCAGCCACAAATGTGTCAAACGTTCAAGTTCGTATTACGTCAACCACCAGCAGGAGCATTTATTGGTCCAGTGTAGTGCTGTGTATTTTGGTAGTTTTAGGTTTTTCTACCTCTTGAGAAAACTGAATGCCACCGCCCTTTTCCTCTGTTTTTTCTTTTGTGTGGCACCAATTTCAAAACTATTTGCGTCTTTCTACTGCAAAGACAGCCAAGTTTCATGAAAAGACAATATTTCCAGTGGTGAAATACTTTTTTAAGGTTCCTATGGTTGAGTGTTATTTTCAGTATTTCATGACCACACAGACAAATCAACTACACTTCCAGCAGTCTGGGCAAGAGTGTGTTAGCTGGTGGGTCTGCTGTTGTGGAGAGCTCCTTACCTTGATCATACGCGAGAGGTCCCCTGCATCCGCTAGCTCCAGGACTATGTTCAGCTCATTGTCCTCAATAAAAGACGCATGGTACTTTATCACATTGGGGTGGTTCAATTGCTGTGGGAGGAAAAAAACAAACATGTCAGAGAGAGAAAAATAAAAGGCTAAGAGAACACATTGGTGACAGTTCTACGGTCACAGTACCTGATCCAAGAGTGAAAATCATTCATTTTAGAAGCTACAGACAGCAGCTTCTTCTTGCAAACTTGTTGCACGATTGATATGAAAACAACGCTATCAGCTGATAAATAACAGAGGTGTATGTCATAAGTTGTGCAATTCACTGTACTTTCACCACCAATTAAAACAAAACAATTGAACCCATATTTGGTAAGTGTGGACCTAATGAGACAGTTTTGTCCTCCAGTGTGACAAAGCTGGGTGACATGTCACAACAGCCCCTCTGTCTGTGATGACAACAACCCATGTGTGAAACACACACACACACACACACACACACAAACACACACACACACACACACACACACACACACACACACACACACACACACACACACACACACACAAACACACAAACACTGACAGGCTGACATGGCTGGCAGTCAGAAAAACAAGCATCCCAGGCTCATCTCTGGCTGAGATTCCTTCCTGTTGGTTGGTCAATAAGGCAGGAACAGCACTCCCTGTAGTAAACAAAAAGTCTCTATCCATCCAGAGCAAGAAGAGGAAAGGGGGAGGGAGGGAGAGAGAGAGGGAGGGAGGGAGGCGCAATGAAGGGAAAGAAACAAATGACACAGTGACACAGACAAGCAAAAGAATGATGGAGACAGAGCAGGGTGAAGGGGTGGGGAAAGAGAACAAAGGTAAGGAAGGGAAAAAAGAGCAGCAGAGGGATACGGTGAACAGAGTTAGAGAAAGGGGGATAAGGATTGGTGATATGTGGAGAGCTGGAGACATGGAGCTGTGTGGCGTGGCAATGTCGAAAAAAAAGGGGGGGGGGGGTTTGTGATGCGAGCAGACGGAGCAGTGTGACACGTGTCCTCCACTCGCCTCCGCTCTGCTTTCTCTGCTGTGATTAAAGAAATGTTCATGCTCCGGATGATGCCGAGAAGAGGGGAAAGGAGAGCACAGTACAGTACACTACGCAACACTACACTCTCCACTCCGTCTCTGCATCTATCCCCTCTCTGACTTGTTCTCTCTTTCCCTTTCCTCGCATCTCCATCTTTCCTTCTTCCTTCCCTTGTCCTCTCTTGCCAGATGTATTTTTGGCTCAGAGTGGCAGTTCTGCACGGCTCCACACTGTAGCACAGCCAGGGAGTGATGACAAGCCCGCCCCAACCCACTTTTCTTCCACAACTTGAACCTTAGGCGGAGGATGCGGAGAAATAAAGAGATATGTTCACATGCAGATGTTTATGTAAATGATGGATGCAATACAACAGCCATTCATTGGGAAATATCTCATAGAGTCTTGCATGATTATGTAATTACACATGCTCGCTGAGACCCACCAGCGTGTGTAATTACTTAATCATGCAAGACTCTATGCGATATATTTGGTGAGCTGGTGATGTGTTTCAAAGAAGAACAAGATACTGACTAATGCAATCTGATGGTACAAAATTAATCATGTTAATTAGGTTACAGTGTATTTATAAATGGAATTATATGCTCATAGGAAAGCAGCTGGTAGGAATATGAACAACAATATTAAAAAGTACATTAATAAAACATTCTAGTGTATTCCATCTGAGAGAAATTAAAAAAAAGGCAGCTTTTCATGTCCATCACCAGCAGAAATTAATGCCTTGTGTTGCAGGACATATTGATATTTTTCAATTCACTGAGCAAGAAAATTAGTAGATACTCTATTTTGGGTTGTTTGTCCTTTAGGGGAGAAACTAAACATGGACTAAACTTGCAAATAAATGCACTGCTCAGAGACCTAAAGATTAAAGTGAATTTATAGTGTGTGTATCAGGTTGAATGAAGCTGGTTGCTGCCAGTTCTCTGTCTTGTCTGTAAACCTCTGCTATAATCTAATCAGATGCAGAACCCAGACATGCACGCACACACACCAAACATTTTTACAGAAACACAGAGACGCAAACACACAGACATCATTACAGCTTTTCACTGCTGATTAGGGCAGATCATTAGTCTTCAGAATATAATCCAGGCATGTTAGTAACCCACAAGCGAGAGGAATTCACAGCTGTGGGATTTCAAGAATGGGGGAAACTAGCAGATTGGCAGGGAGCAGGCTATTTCTGCAACGAACATTCCTATCAGCGAGGATTTAGACAAAAGGACTGAGCGAGAAGTGAGATTCTCAAGTTGAGATCATCATGCCAGAACAGGGAAATACAGATGAATGGGCAGACATAAACACAGACAGACAAACAAACAAATAGGCAGACTGTTGAAAGGCCATAACTGCGTGTGTGTGCGTGTGCATGCGTGCGTGCGTGTGCGTGTGTGTGTGTGTGTGTGTGTGTGTGTGTGTGTGTGTGTGTGTGTGTGTGTGCACGCGCGCATGTATGTGGGTGTGATCACGCGCCAGTATGTGTGTCATTCCAGTCGGTCCATGCCAGTGTGCCTCTCATTATTCTGATTTGGCTGTGTCTCCTGTTGGCCTGTCTAGTGGGGGATAAGGCAGAAGGACTGTCTCTCTCTCACACTCAGCCCTTTATTATCAGGCTGGCTGGGCAGTGCAGGGCCGGGCATAACTTCCATGTTCACTTGCAATCAGCTTACAGGATGAAAAGAAGGGAACAAAAAGCTCTGAGGGGGGAAAACGAGCAAGGAGAGGGAGAGGAGAAGGGATGGATGGCATGAAATGGGTGAACAAGGTATAGACAGAGGAGATGGGGACAAAAGGGAGAGAAGAAAAAAGATCCATGTAATGACAGAAAACTAAAGTAAATTTGGGAAATGAGAAACATAGTCACCTGGCAGAGTGCGACATTTAACCCTGCCCTGACCCCTCTTAGGAGGTCAGAGATACAGATCCAGGCAAACTCTGCTGTCTCATGCCGTCAAGTCAATGATCTGCGACTCAGATTACAGCTCTCTACGGGGTCTCGCCTGCATCAGAGTATTGTTGTCTTTGATTGGCCCAAAGAGCCCCAGGAGCTTCGCTGATGTGTTTGAGTGGTACAAACTAATTGGTTTTGTTTTCTTTCCCTAATGTGTATGTGCACAAACTGCCTGTAGTGCACATGCATGCGCAGAAAGGCTTCATATACGGAAGGAAACGCTACCAGGAATGCATGAATGCACACGATCACACCACAAACACACACAACATTGACACACATCTAGGATCTTGCAGACGGGGAGATATTGAAGCTGTCATTAGTTTGTTCATTAGTATTTGAGAGAAACTGAGCTGACACATGTTTAAGGTAGTTTGATAATTGAAACCACTTCGTTGGAGAAAAAAAAAGGAAAGCAAGATCAGAAAAGGGAGGAGGTAAAACATCAAGAGGCACATGAGGGAGACTGCTAAATTTCCATGCTGATGCACTGTTGCCCGGCTCTAAACATTACAAAAAGATAAAAAACAATAGTTTTGGCATTTAAAAAAAGAGTCAATGTGAGCCTGGAGGGATGTTACACTGGTGCACCCCTGCACACACACACTCAAGCTTAAAGACATGTGGAGACAGTAATACACATGTACTGTACGGTCACACACACATACTCATAAAGATTCTCACTTGTGTGTGCAAACACCCCTCTGCATTCATAGCCATGCAAGGAGCTACGTGCACACAAATGCATGTGCCCACACATCAACACACACAAATCCTAGCCGTCTGGTGCAGATCAATTGTTTTCCTGTGGAGGAAGGTCTCAGCTGAGGCACCTTAAGAGAACAGAGCGCTGCACATGACGCCGTCTCCCTCCTCTCTGGTTCTTTACCTTAAGGAGATCTATCTCTTTGATGCAATCTTGCCGAGCTTTGGCATCCATCAAGTCGAATATCTATCAAGAGATCAAAAGGGGAGAGAGAGACAGCGAGAGAGAGAGAGAAAGAGAGAGAGAGAGGACAGAGAGGGGTGTTATGACATATTCAAGAAATGTAAAGATGGAGAGATGGAGAGAAAATAGGAAAAAAACACTGAACAAAAAACATGGTTGCTGTTATCTAAAGGGTGACGTTGGAGTGACTACAGGTGTTTCACATCTGAGTAACACACACATATCCCTCTGTGGGGTGTGTGTGAGGTGTGTGTGCGTGTGTGTGTGTGTGTATACATGCTCAGCCAGAGCAGCATATCCTCCTGGTGGTGGTGTGTTTGTGTGTTTGTTTGTTTGTGTGTGTGTGTGTGTGTGTGTGTGTGTGTGTGTGTGTGTGTGTGTGTGTGTGTGTGTGTGTGTGTGTGTATACTGAATGTAAAATGCATATTTTAGTGGTAATGGTTTCTCAGTGTGGTCAATAGTGTTAAGCAGTAGTTTAATTTACACATACTAATGAACATATAAGAACGTGGTTACTCTTTTCTTGCATTTTTTTAGCACAGTGGCATGCTATTTGTGTTTAATTCACCAAGCTTTCATGAGTTCACGAAGTTGCATAAAAAGAAGAGGTGTAATGGTATGATGACTTTCGACTACAGCTGAATGTTGTACAGGAAGGTGAGATGAATCACTTTGTCGATGAAGTATTACTGCGTCATACCTGGACTTTCTTCAGGGCCACTGATGTGTTGTCTAACAGGTACCTCGCCCTGTACACCTCACTAAATTGTCCACGTCCAATCTTCTTCTCAATCTGGAAGTTTGCCAGTGAGTTATGGCCCATGTCTGGTTGTAATGGTTTCTGAAACATGAAAAACAATTCTATTAACTGCGCGCACACACACACACATGTGCTTGTTCACAAAGCATATGCATACATGAATATTGCAAAAGGGGGAAAAAAATGAATTACAAACATTGTGCAGATGTATTTCTCATTGAAGTGCAACTAGCTCCACATTACTGAAAGAGGAAAGGATGAGGGCTGCAGAATGCGGGTGAAACTATGGTGAGGCCCCAGCTTCTGTAGTTTGTTTTGCTGAGAGGCTGCTCTAGGCTGCTGATGATTTGACTGGCATTAAGCTGATGTGTGAAGGGATACGCACACACTTTCAAGCAGCACCAGATATTCTGAATTAAGCCCATAGATGGAGGGAAATCCTTGTTTAATGTATTACTACAGTTAGCAATCTTTTATCATAATTGCAGATGTGGATTAATGTAAACCCTTTAATTACACCTCATACTTTCTAAGCAGGCAAGTGAACCTCTCTTGGCTTCCTGGGTGCTATTTTGTGGCTAAACCAGCATTCTGACCTCCCTGAAGTAAATGTGATCTATGGTGAACTGTGATCTAAAATCTTTTCCCTGCAAGAGTAAAATAACATATCCTATTACATAATTGCAGGCACCTCATCATTCCACCTAACTTGGTTTTTAAATTCAAAGGAATCCAAAGTCCTCCTCCTTCCTTTGTCTGCCAAGTCATATCAGTGACAGTTTTGGCACTGGGCCACACACCACAGGAATCCTCTCCTCGTTACACGATTGGCTGTGAAGGCTGAAACAATCACCTTCCACAATTAAAAAAAAAAGAAAAACACTCAAAAATAAACCAGAATGAGCCCCTTGGATATAATGTGTGAAAAAAAACACAGAGCAGGCTGCATGACCTTTCCAGCGTTTTGGTAAACTTGTACAAGGCGTCGGCGGGAGGAAACAGAAGGTGACAGATATCAGAATGCCACATGTCACCAGCACTTCTGCTAGTGTGGCCGTGAGAGCAGCTCAGGGGCAAGCGACTTGGGCCGGACGAAAGAAAGACAAAGAGAGGGAGAAGGTCAAAAATTAATCTTCCAAGCACTAAAACACACAAGAACTCTGTTTGACAGAGTTACCATCAAAGAGGCTTTTTAGGATTCCCTTAGCCGTCCAGTTATTACAAAGGATAAGATTTAATGAAAAACGAACGATTAAACCTAACAAAAATACTGTAAAAGAAAATAAGTTTAGTGTGTGGTTAATAGGGCTGCAACAAACTGTTTTTTCATAACTGACTTCTTCAACATCAAAGGGCCCATAATGCAACATTATCATGATACTTAATACAATACAATATTATTGTGATTATAAACATGTGACGATATGCTGAGTATTGCAATAACATTTATTGTAATTTATCACCTTTTTCAAGAGCTACTTTTAAAATCGGTTTTATCTTTTAAGATTAAGTTTTTCGGTCTGTTCATCTCCGTTCTGTAACTGTTTTTGCAAATTGTATGCAGTGGACTAAGAAAAGCTATCGATTATATTCATCTAGTTGGCCACCCAAACTTTATTTTTTATTTTTAATATTTAAGATTTACACAAAAAAAACATCCTTGGTGTCTGTGTATTGATACAACATTGCCACACAAAAATATTGCAGTAACATGTTTTTTCCCACACCCCTAAATTTTAGTCTGTAAAGTGTAAAAAAAAAAAAAAAAAAAGGTTTGCCCATCTCAACTTTAAAGAGCAAATAGTTACATCTTCAGATTGGTTGTTTTATCCAGTCAATAGTCACTAACCCACAAATATTCAATTTACAATTATATTAAGCAGCAAATGCTGCCATTTGAGCTGTTGGAACATGCAATTTTTTTAATCTTTTTGTTTATTTGACAGTCAAAGAAATCTTCTAATTTTGTCAGTTTTAGTGGTCAACAATAAGAATTTGTCTTATAATGTAAGCCAAAATGTTTACTGTTGACAACAATCAAGTGGAGTGCTTTTATCACTTGTGTAATTGTCTGCATGCTGACAAAATCAACCCAAGACTGAATAATGTCTAGCACAGATTAACCTATAGCTTTATTAAAAAAATACAAAGGTACACACATCAATGGTGAAAGAAGCACAACTCCAAAAAGGATTGTTCATAAAGGTATCACGGCTGTAATGGTGGGCTGGCGGCAACCAATTTAAGCATTTCATTGTTTTTTAGAGTTGAAAGTTGACAGCCAAAGGAAGAGGCGCGAGCCAATTAGATGGCCTGTCCAATTAACACTTAACACCGTCGAAGTGTGTGCATTTTTCAGCATGACACCACCATCATGCCGAGCTGTCTGAGAGTCACTGTGACAGAGAGCATGACACACTGTTCCACAGCCTATTGTTCAACATTACAGCAACTCAACAAAAAAATGCTTTGCTGATAGCTACTACTGAATGTTTTAACAACAGTAGCATATTGTTCCAGTGTGGACTTCACATATGAAATAAACTTGTGTAGAAGACAGGAAATAGGCAAACCGAAACAAAGATCAAAAAGGTGCGTCACATTGACGGTCTGACCATATTGTGCAATGACTTGTCATAAGGGTGACAGAAGCATTTGTGCAAGGATGGACAGTTCGAGGTGTATAAATTCAGAGAGAGAGGGAGGGAGGGAGAGGGAGGGAGTGGGGGGGGGGCAGAGAGGACAAGAGGGCATTGCTTTCATTCGCTGCGTGGTAGCTTGACAAATGTTAGCATGAGCCTCTAAAGCGCTGTGACAACCGCCTGCTGAGAGCACAGTCTTGCTAATGTGTCCTGGCATGCCAGCCCCCTAATCACACATTTACATATGCAATGACCTACATTTGCATGTCAGATCGCACACTGTCCGGCATGATTAACAGTGGGCACCTCCCTGTGTGGAGTCGCCCTGGGTGGCAGCAGAGGCCGTGCGAGGGCGGAAGAGAGGGCTGGAGGGAGGGCGGCTTTTTTGGCAGCCAAGGGGCCGGGCTGCCAGGCAGGATTATGTCAGCCAGCGGCCCCGGCATTAGACACTTCATTAGAGCTAATCTGTTTAGCAGTGGGCAGTGTATGTAAACTTCACAGGCCATTTGCGGCACCTCTTCGCCCCCTGGCCTGGCCTTCAAAGGGCAGCCAGGCCAAAGCTGAGTGACAGGCCGTCTCATCTGCCGCACACGGGTGTCACACAATCAGGAGCTCCCAGCTGAAACACAAGGCCCTGCCAAGCAGACACACTCACACACATAAGGGGAAGTCACAGAGGAGTGACCCTGAATGACACAGGGGTCAGTGTCTGAACAAAACTGGGAGGAGTGGGTTATACAGACTGCTGCTTGTCAGGATCCAAACTTGATTGTTTGTGTGTTTGTCAAATACAATGATAGAGCCCAAGCATGAAGGCTTACCTACTGGAGCTTTCAGAAGAACAAGTGTTGTGTTTCTTGTTCATTTGAATGGGTAAAGCAAATGCTACTGGGGGTACATATTTGATTCTTCCTAAGGAGAAAAAATATTCAGAGTGCTTCAGCACAAAGCTTCATATTGATCTGAAATACATTAATCACTGTTTTGCATTTGTCCATCACAAACTTCGTCATTTAAAAACTGGTAAATGACTATACTCAGGGTCAGAAGTCAGATGTCAGAAATGATCGCTGAGTCCAGGCTTTGTTATAAATAAAGGCTGAAACAAAGAAACTGATAGGCCCCTTGATTATTGCCATCTCTTTAATTCTGACTTTCAATTTACAGACTGTCTTCATGTTTGTCTTGACTTACATTTCTGTGGTGTGCTTACTCTTCTCACTCACATCATTTTGGTTGGTGATGGGGACAAGCTGCAGGGGATGGAGATAAGTGGCAGCCGTGCAAGGCATTATGGGTAACGTCTGTGAGGGACAGCGTGTCTTGGGTATAAAGGTGACACACAAGCGCCATAGGCAACTCACTAGCAGGGGGATTGAAAAAGAGAGAGAAGGAGGAGAGCGAGAGACAGAGGGAGAGCAGACAGACAGCTCATCGAAAGAAGTGTGATACGGGCTGCCCAATAATGACACCACTGCCAAACACAACTGACAAGACACATGGAGGGTGGAAGAGGGAGAGAGAGGGAGAGTGAGAGAGAGAGGGAGAGGGAGAGGGGGGAAAGACAAGCAGCAGAGGGGCGAGGGTGTGATGTGACAGCCCAGCAGTGCCAACGGCTGCCACAGAAGGCCAGCGGCGGCAGAGAGGTGCGGTCTCCCATGGACAGAGACAGCAAGGGATGCAGTCACAGAGACAGAGACAAACTCAGGGTGCGTCCACACCAAGCAGGCTTAATTAAAAAAAACACATCTCTCAATTTTAGTAGACTATACAAGAATTTTACACAACCGAAAACTAAGCATTTAAAAACATAATCTATAGAGTGAGGCTGTGGCTGTGTCGCTTCAGTGTGGATGAGAAAAAATACAAAGTACACGGAAGAAAAATAAGAGGAAATGAGGAAAGAAAAGCAACAAGGGTCCCAGGTCAGACACAAGCCTGGAGCGATGCGGACTCACGGTCTGTGCCTTAAACCTGGTAGCTTAATCCAACCTAAATTCATTCTAAATCTTAACAGCTGATCACACAATACATGCGTTGTTATTACCTATATTTATCAGGGATGCACCAGTTTATTGGCCAATTTGTCAGGCAACATACGCCTTGTAGACTGCTATTGGCCTGTCAGTAAATAAGGTGGCATCACTGATGGCAGTGGCTGACCTTTTTCTGCTGTGTCACTTCTTGTAATTTTGTACAGGCTAAAAAGCAGGGCTCTAGACTATCTGCAGCCTTGAGACACTAAAACACAGCAATTTTATACAAAACTGTAAAATTCATCCCACTTTTACAGTCTTGGATATTTGGCTATTGCTAATCCTAACAATAGCCAAAACCAGGGCAACTTTGATCTGCACTGTTTAAGTGTCATATCGGCACAAATGTTTATTTTGGGCTGATGCAGATATTTCATTTTGAAGCTGATATCTGCTGATAATGATAATGTGCTGATATTATCACGCATCCCTAAAAATGAGTATTAGGCAAAGTTACATTATAATGTTCTCATGTTGTGTTCAAATGTAATCTTGCGAAAATTTGGTTGTTGGCAAGAATAAAAGCAGTTGTTTGAAGGAGAAATTAGTTGTTTTACCTGCAATATAAAATAAAATGCATCAGTATATCTATATCTGTATCTATATCAGCCAAAAACCTTAGTCTGTGCATCCCTAGTATTTATATTTATTTTTTCATATGATGTTTGAAGTCATAAAGTAGTGACCAACATTCAGTGCAGTACCCTAGAAAATAGTGTTAACCTCATTAACAGTTAGCAATTATGACAAAATAAAACAACATTTTCTGCTTGATGAGATGTTGGACAAAAAAAAAATTAAAAAACTGTATACATGAGAACAAATGGATTGCAAGTTTAGCTTTATTAAAACCCAGAACAGAGGTTTAATCAGTTGACACCAAACTAATAACCGTGTCTTTCTCAGGGCTAACCAGATGTTGGCTGTAATGCACAGTTTTGTTGTTTACTGACCGAAACAGGATGAGTAGGAGATATTGTCATTTGGTTTGTTTCTTTTGGTTCATACATTTTAGTACGGAGAGGAACCTCCACAAAAACAACCTCAAAATTTTAGTGTAGACATAAATCTTCCACATGTAAACAGTGTTTAAAGAATGAGTCAGATTACTGTGGATGTAGTCTCCAAGAGGGACAGGAAGGGACACAATGAGAGACAGAGACAGCAACTGGCAGGCAGGGAGGCCACCAGTCACCTGCCCCCTTGAGCGCAGCACCATGCAATATTCATCCTCAGCCAACCGGCAGGATTCACCCCAAAGGTGCCTATCGTTCTTCTCCTCTCAATCTGCTCCACAACCGCACCGCCTTGTCTCAGCGCTTACAGACAGATCTGTGTCTGTCAAACTCTGCAGTGACGATCAAAATCTGATCTGAGGGGGCCTCCTCACCAACCCTCCCACTCACTCAAAGAGCAAATGCACCATTAAAAATGCACATCTTACCAGCTCATCTCGTTTACCTAATGCATATGCATCATACCTCCGGGACCAAGAGAAATGATATTGCAAGCGATACAGAATATCCTTCATCACATATACAATTCAGATTTCTTCAGGAGGAGGCTGGTGGGTTTTTTTTCCCCCGTGCTGCCGAGCAGACTGAACCTTGGGAAAGTGTGAAACAGATACAGGACTTGTTGAAAGACACCCATCTGGATGGTGCTTAGACAGCCATCTACATACTCTGACTCTTTCTCCCCATCTCTCACTAAATGTGAAATCAGTTCAGACATCTTCTATAAGAGTGAAAAAACATGACGCAACATAGAAAGTTCACTATGCCACCAAATAACCCAAGCACAGAATTAACACTGATGTAAACTGCTAGAAATAGAGTGGAAAAACACACAGAGAGAAATCATTAAGCCTGAACAATAACACACAATCAACTGTTGGGAGATCAGTGGAAGATCTAGTGTCTGTGTGTGTATGCGTGTGTGTGTGGGGGGGGGTGTTTCCTAAGTGAAATAAATCATTAGAGCTTTTATCTGACTTTCTTCTGTGTGCAACCCAATTATCCTTAATTTTGCAATTACAAATCTTAGAATAAATTAACCCCCTTGGCAATTCCTGTGTTAATGTTGCAGTGCCCTTGCATACGCAAGAAAAACAACAATTGAGAGTACAGGCCTATTTTTAGTGTTGTTTCTTCCTCTAAAAAAAATCCACATTTACTCTGGGGCATATGGATGATCCTCTTTGTTAAAAGTCTATTCAATAGTTATGGAGGCAAAAACATCCTTCTGGAAAGAAATCAATGGACCTGATGTTGGAGGGCGGTATTAAAATCCAACAATGACCAGATCTGCACGGAGCAAACCTGAGTTGTATCGAACCAAGAGAGGCATGCAGGGAGGCCAGGCTCTGCCAGCCTTCAGAGCTCTGATCAATAGAAACAACTCAACATTCATCCACTGCTGTCTGTCTCACACACAGGCTACAGTGTGCTCTGAAAGGCACGGCAGGATTGACGCGCAGAGAAAAAGGGTAATGCAGAATATTTACAGTCTGAAATAAAAAAGAAGGTGGGATACTGTGCTTGCAATGAATGGATGAAGGGAAAATATCTTCACAAAATATTAAATACTTCCCCTCGTGTCAATAAATATACAGGGAAACACTTTGTAGTGCCACAATCCTGATTGAATGTAACAAAAAATGCCCACTATATGAGAAATTTGACATCGCTGTAACAAATGATTTACTGAAATAGACACCTTTAGCAACATGAGTACATCATATAGATAAATATTTTATGATGCTACATTCCTTGGAAATGTTTATTGTCAATTAATCCGTTTATTTTCTCAATGAATCAATACGTAGTTTGATCTATAAAAAGGATGGCAAAATATGTTGATCAGTATAAATATTCTGTTGATCATTTTCTCGATTAATCAGTCTAAGTGTACGTGGATGGTAAAATATTTCCATCAGCGTTTCCCAAACCCAAGATGATGTCTTAAAATATCTTGTTTTGTCAAGATATTTCATTGCAGCATTGCTCACGATGGCCTAAAACAACCAGAGATTAAAAAGAAGCTCCCAGTGTATAAAAGGTGCAACAAAATATCTGCCAGCTGACAATTTTCATCATCTGATTTTACATGTGATCCTACTTTACAACCCAAGTTAGCGGTTTGGCTCGTGGTCATGTGTGTGTCTGTGTGTGTGGAGTCTACCTGGGGTTGAAAGACTGGCACGGCTGCTTGCTGTCCTTGTGGCTGCGTGTCCATATCCATGGTGTTAGGAGCTTGATCCTTTACACCTCTGAGAATCAAACACACGAAATACAACTTCTGGTTAGTCAACCCAACACTGAACAACAGATGAAACACTGAGCAGTTATTTCCTTTAAAAATACCAGTAAATTCTACAACAGCATTTCGCAACAGAAAATAATAACCTCAGTCAACTGGACGACTGTTCTCTGTTGTTCAGCACTAAACTCTTGAGCGCTGGTTGCAGCCAGTATCCAGTTTCAGCAGAACTGGATCCCACGTCATGCCTGTGGATTTGACACTCTTTGTCTGGGTTCCTCTCAAGTTGCAGTATGGCAGAGCTACAGCGGGCAGCGATATTAATCTGAACAAAGAAGAGATAATGCCACTCTATATTTCCTTGGCATTCCTCCAAGGAACCTTTCATGGGAATTACTGATTATACCGGAATTTACGCAGTTCTTCTTCATTTTCTGAGAAAATATAGGCCATACAGAGGTGAGTGTGTTGGGTATGAGTGTTTGCCACAGTGCTGTTTAATTGCATGTTCTGGCTTGTAGCCTAGAAGCAAACTAATTGCATAAGATACTCTACCACCAGTTGCTTGGCTTATCACCTCACTTAAATCAGACAGTGCCATAATACAAAATGCTACCTGATTGAATAATTTAGACAAATCTTGAAGAGTATGATGCAAAAATTATATTCACACATGCAATTAGCTTATGATTCCAGTCTCCACCTAACTCATGCATGTGAGAGGAACTCTGATTTTGACAGCTGCCCTGGGATCGCTTCCCATGCATACTATAATGCACATAATGTGTATTTACATGTTACACAGCCTACCAATTCACACCAATTTATTTATAATTTACATATGATACAGTGCATGCTTTAAAGCAATTATGTGGCATTCACAAGTTAACGTGTATGTGAAATGAGGTGTTTGCATGTATTCAATACACAGGATAAAGAAATGGGTGAACACACACTGTGATGTTAAAGAGTGTGTACATGCTGGGGTACACATGTATCTGCATACACACACTAGGCAAAAGCATTAAGGAGCAGAAGCTATTGACAGGGGTAGATTTAAAAAAAAAAAAAAAAAAAAAAAAAAGGCCAGACTTTGCATATTCAGTAGTCAGTAAAGGAGGAAAAAAAAAGAATAATACTATATATGGCTTGCTACCCATCCAGATTCTAGTTTAGGGTTTTATGATGATCTGTTGTCTCTTTGCAAAATTTACATGAATACTGTACATGCATGCAAATACAAATGGACAAACACACACATTAAAGTTCCACAAAGCTTAAAGGGACACAAAACACTTCACAGTGGGACATTTGCATGTTTTTCCACTAGAGTGAAGGCCGTCTGTCTGCTGATCTGTCAGTCTGTCATTTGTGTATTTCTAACTGTCTCTCGTCTCTGTCGCCTCAAACCTCCCAGGCCAATTAAAAATCCCCTGGTACAATGGAGTGAGGAGAATGGCGCAGCGGAGCCGTCTCTCTGCTGATGTTGTCAGTCCTTTTTACTAAAGGTTAATAATGCTAATTGGACATCTGCAATATGTATACGTATATACGCACGGCATTGTAAGTGCAGGTTTGTGTGTTGGGGGGTTCTTTAATATGTGCATGTAAGAGAGCATGTGTATGTGTGAGCGTGAGCATGCAAGTATTTTGCAAATGCTGTAGTTGTTTATTTTAGATTAGTTCAGGTTTTCTTTCCAGGGGTTCGCTGGCCTTCATGTGAGCTTTGAAGCTCATGAAAATAACTGTTTGCACAACACCATTTCTCCTGGGATTTCATTGACTATATTGGGAATATTGTTTTCTGAAATTTACATTAAACGCTTGTTTCAAACCGGATAAATCAATTCAAATGCAAAAAAAAGGTTTACAAATAATAAGGATTTAAAAGCAGCCACTGCTGAAGGCAAAAAAGCAAAGTAGAAAAACATTGTTAAATATCCAATCCTGAATATTTTGGTTCTTTTTTTAAATAAGTTTTTATTGAAACCCACTGAGGAAAAACAATTTTTTGACGTAACTTCTGTAAAGACCTAACACTGGTTAGGATTTGTAAATGCACCATTGACACCATATTGATTTTGATTAACTAGTGTCCCATCCAGTGTCCAAACTAAGCTTCCTTTTTTTGACTGTGCAGTAATAAAACAATCTTAAAAGATAGGCAAAGTGGTAAGAGCAAAATAAATCATGTTTCCCATAAAAATCATAGAACACACTACTTGTTGTTCCCACACTAAACAAGTTGACTTATGTGTTGAAAATCCTTAATGTCTTCAGGAGGGAAAATAATCAGTTTTCCTCATTAACATGCAGATCTATGCAGGATGTTGATTACAATTTGATTCAATCACTTATTCTACAGGGAAAACCTGTGATCGCAAAGTAAAACTTCATCTATCAGATGTTTTGAATTAGTATGTTTACAAGACTGACGAGCAAAAACAAACAGCATCATTACAATACACTGACCCACATACTGTGCACAGTTGTGACAGGATCATTATAAACCGTCACGGTCGATTGTGGAGGTCTGTAGTAATGTTATTAAATTGTAAGGATTGAGTAGGTTGTTTGAAACGGTTGTTGTAATGCCAGTGATGATGATCAAATGTGTATCATCGTTATCAAATAAAAAACTTGAAAAAATAAAGTTTTTGCATTTTTCCTCCAGTCAGCTCTTGTACAAGAATTATGCTAATCCCTTCACATGAATAAAAACAGAGAGCAGCAGCCTCAGAAATAAAAATGTACACCAAACCCCAATGTATGTTTTTTAATTTGGCTTCAGGTCCTATTAGGACAATCTGGAAAACGTCCTGAATGTGCATGGAGACATTTATCTAGGGTGAAAAAAGGGCCTATTAGATGGAGGGCGACTAGCTGCATGTCTTGGCATTTTGTTTTCGGTGTCACAGGGGACTTTACAAGTCACCCACCCAGGTGGCCTTCCTGCCTCTTGTAGTGATTCTTTGCACTTCAGCCTTGTGTTTTGTTAGATTGGGGCTGGCACCCTTACTCCTCTCCCTAACCCTCTTGTGTTTCTGACTGTCTACGTGTCAAAATAACCAGGGGGCATCTGAGCTGCTTGACGTTCTTTCGCCTCCCACATTCCCACGTTAACAAGATCAATTAAGACTGCCATGTCAGATTAATGCACACCAGGAAACCAGGAAACAGCACAATTAACGACGCTAGCTCAATCAAATGAGTCAAGGTCACACTCTTGGGGCTCCCATTCACACACAGTTCAAGTAATGCGCAAAAACAGCTTTTGTCCTTGTGACCGAAACAAATCAAACACGCAGATTGATTTAAACTTTCATCATTTGGACCTTAAAGCTACTAAATGTCTGTCTTTAGAAACCCCACCACGCTTTTCACTGTTTCTTTCATCATCTCTGATCCATAAAAAGGTCCTGCTCTCTTGACTTCCAAAACATTTGTTGGGCACAAACAGCAGTGGAAACTCAAGGTACCAGCCTTTCTGACATGATGGACGAGAAATAGTGGTGGGCTGGCTAGGATTTTGGCAGCGGTGGGGCAGCAGCAGCTAAAAGCTAAATCCCCTAACTATTCATAGATGCATGCCAGGGACTAGTTCAGAGCTTTGGTCTGAGGCAGCTGCAGATATAGATCCATGTTTAGAGCGTAAGCAGAATCGATACAGGCTAAACATGAGGACATGCAATATAACCGTACTATAAATTGACGAGGACTTAAAATTACATATATTTTGATTTTATCATCTAAACTTGGTGCCATTGGTGTTACCTCACAGCTTTGAAGTCACAATCGTATCAGCTGTCAAGCTATTATATTATTTAACTCTCCACAACCATTTCCATCACGGCTGAGAGGTGTGAATAATCATTTCACTGCGGAGAAAAACTGGCGAGCTCTACAGTACATTGGAGCAAGTGAGCTAGCATGAATGCCATTTATCTCTCTGACAAACTGATGGTTGTTTTTCTGTTGAGTAGTGAAAAAAAACTCCACATCCAGACCACCAACCACTGAGTGTAAACAAACACTGTTTTCTGACTGTGTTCCATCCAACGTGAGACTCCAGTCCGACATTCTCACAGCAGGCCCAATCACACGTCGGTAATTAAATGATAGAGCAGGGAAGGGAGGAACAGAGAGAGGCGGAACAAGAGGGGGGAAGAAAAGGGTATTAACAAGACTATTCAGCAATTTTCTGTAAACAGTCTTCTTTGTTCTCGCACTTGCTTTTCTTTCTTAATCACTTACACATCTCTGTCTCTCACCCTCTTCTATCATACTCATCTCAAATCTGTGATTTCTTTTTTTAACGTTATTTTCCTGTGACATGCGCTCCATCCCCCACTGTACTGTGCAGAACTATATACCCTCAGCTCAACAAGAAATAGACTTTAAGTCAAGAGTCACTTAAAGCTCCAGTTCCCCTGAAGGCCATAAAACCTTGGCGCCAATCCAAAATTCCAGCCGTAATTAAAAGGGGCACTTCAGCGATTTATGTATTACACTTTCTTAACGTTGTGGGACTCATCTGATGACATCATCAGGGTTATTTTTTTTCAAATTTTGGAGAGCTCCATCTAGAACCATGGTAGACATTACACAACCGTTTTCACAGGCTCCTCGTGACCAGTAAACTAAACTTCATGAATAAAATCAGCCCTTTTAAGACAATGGAAAAATCCCCTTCTTTTCCATATACTTCTCTTGATCTACAGAGCAATTTTAAACACTACTGGTAGAAATAGTAATGTTCATGGCTATGTTTTCACTAGTTTAGAATCACCCGTAACAAAGAATAGTAGTGTTTTCTATTCTACATTAGAATGAGCTGTTTATATCTTTACACAGCGCAGGTCCTTCTCCACAAATTTTAAATCTCTTACAATCTAATCTATCTTGGGGCTTTCTTGATTGACCAATAGGTGACTGTCGCTGCTTGTCGCAGTCAGGCTATGATGGTGCCACCTATGTGCCACCCAGGATTTCTACAGAGTCAGTTTCTGAAAAACAGACTGTGCCAAGCACACCACTGGTTTAAAAACATTTTTAGTTTTTTTTTATAAGGGGATCATTACACTCCTGATTGTTAACTCAAGATTTCAAGAGAGACAGGCACCATCACGCTGTGCCTCCTCCATAAATTCTGATGTTTTGGTGGGTTCCTGAATGCAGCATGGGTAAAACACTTAATGAACTCTTTTTTTCCCTCAGCAGCAGTTTGAGTTGCAAGGTGGATAATTGATGTGTTGATGAGATCAGCACAATAAACAGTTAAGTTTTACCTTCACTGCACATGACATTGTGCTGCTCTCTCTGTGCCTTAAGTATGCTTTATGTTCTGAGAGTGTAGCGAATGAATAATCAAATGGTATATATATTTCAGTAGTGCTACTAACAAATGTTTCAGCTCCAAAATTAGAAAATCAATATGTGGTGGCAGGTTTTACTCATGGCAGGCCGCCACAATTACATGAATGTGTGGGAACTCCTGACCAGGAAAAAAAAAAGCTTTTTAAAACAATATTTTATTTTCTGTAGCTTGCTTATTAACCTATTCTGCCAGAGAACTGTTCTTCTACATTATTTCCTTTACTTTCTCTTCCTCACTAAAAAGTGCTCCAAAAAGTACACACAAGTTGGCCACGGTGGACAACAAGTTGTATGAAAGAGCACATCGTCTATCAACTGGGGCAAAACTGAGTGGGAGAAGGAAAAAGTAAGAAGGGGACAGCAGGGATGGAGTAGGACAAAGTGGGACATATGCAGAACTGGGAAAAATGGCAGGAAAGGGGAAAAAAGAAGCTTGTTAGCCCTGATGTGTTCTCGGTCCTTTGAGAGACGGTGTGGAGCTGTGCACAGAAGTTGGCACTGGCTTTAGCTCCTCTTTAATCCCCATTTCCTCCCTTCTGCATTATTCATTTAAAACAGAAGAAGAGGAAAAACAAAGAGAGGGAGCCGATTATAAAAAGGTGGATCAAGGCAAACTGTGAGGGAGGGGGGAGGGGGATGAATGGTGAAGTGAAGGGGAAGGGTCCTGGAATTAAGCGGCCCCGAAGAGAAGAGTGCTAAATCAGCTCTCAATCCGAGGACAATAAATATGAACACAGACTGATGAGCTCAGAGACGGGCAAGAAAGGAGGTGGAGAGAGGGGTTTTTGGGGGGTAAGTTAAAAAAGGAGAGAGGAAAAATATAATGTGACACTATCCGGCCTGGGTGTAGGATGTGAGGGAATCAAAGGCACCTTTGAGGAGCCAGAAGACGACAGTGAAAGTGCTAGAAGAGTGGTGTCCATGATTACAAGAAGTGGAGAAATCTTTGAGTCTGTGCTCATGAAAGCCCACCCCAGGCCTCGTCTGAAACCCCTGCTTGACGAACACTGATGATACGGAAAGAGGAAAAAAAAGAAGAGAGAGGAAGAGGACCACTAATGATGGAGGGGTCCGGATACTACAGAAGCAGCGCACTCTCCAATTCATTTTAATCACTATTCAAAATCATTAGCCCAAATGTGCGAGCACTCGTGTTCGTTGGACAACGAGCCGAGAGAGAGACAGAGAGTGGGAGAGGACCAATTACACCTCAGCATGTGAGCCAGTCTTTGAGGTCTTTGAGCAAGATCGTCCAAGACTTGATGGAATAGAAAATGAAGAGAGGAAACTTTATTGTCTCTCAATCTAAAAGAAAGAAAACACAAAGATAAAGGGAGCAACCTTTGAAAATAGCCTTTGCAGAGGCAGCCAAACACACTACAGAGTCAAATCATTTAGACTTCTCCGTTCCTCAAATCTAGCTACAAAAGCATAAAGTTAATCAGGGCGCAACTCCACATGAGAGTATTACAGAATCTCCAACAGTCTGACAGAGGACCCAAACAACAACACTGACATCAAACAGGATTCATTATTCAACAGGCAGGACATGGCTGGATTAATAGCTAGGTCTGTATGTTTCTGATCAAACTCACTGTGGCTTTTCAGGCTCTTCCAACTATAGCCTGACAAAAACTGGATTCTTGAGGCCAGTGCAGATATCAGTGTTTGAGAGTCTGATAACAATATGGTTATTTTTAGGATCTTGTAATGTAAGCAGAGAAAATAAGCAAAAATTTATGACAGCGTTTCTGCTTAAGGCAAGTTAGATTTAAGAGTTTTTTAATACTACTCTGAATTAAATTTACCTATTTTAGAATAACCAAAATTGAAGAAAAAAAAAACCCACCTCGAGCAACATCTATTAGGGGGGGTTAGAGTTTTGCCCAAATGTTTATTGTAACATAAAACATTACTTTCATCTCGTGAAAAAAACTGTGTACCTGGCATTTGTTGGAGAGTATTCTTGGCGTTATTTAGTTTAACTCTCTGCATGTTGTACATATATATACTGTAAAGCCCTCTAATGCTAATTGCAGCGTGCTTTGTGATGGGGCTACAATAACTTTTGACTTGACTAACCTCTTAAACACTTTGGTTGCCTTTGGGTATTAAATGCACTATATAAATAAATATACTTTGCCTTGCATATATCACTGTTTTGATTTCCACCAGAAGTCTTTTGCATGAAGTACACTGAGCCACATATGCAGCAGCTTGTTCTAGTTTTAGCCGTGCCAGAAAAATTTTGATTAAATAGCTGCCTTACATTGAATTTTGCACTTACTCATGTCATTTAGGGTGCAGTGTCAGCAAACTGACAGACAGTGAATCCACTGCACTTGGCATCCCAGCTGGAAACTAAATTTAAACGTTGTTGTTCTGAGTGACTTTAACTTTATATTATATTATATATAACATTTTATTTATTCAACACACGTAGAACACATCAGAAGAGAAGATATAGACAAAAAAGCTCAAATACTTTTAATACTTTTTGTCTTTTCATGTCCATATCCAACCCTGATAAGTACATTCTCAATGGTGATATTACTTCCCAAAACGAACCTATATCATTCAACATACACCGCAAACTTAAACCGTTTACAGTCCAGTGAAAGTAGCACGAGAAATACACAAATATGTATGCCAAAACAGTAATAATAGTATTGCCCATATTTACTGCGACCATTGTTCATTTAAACATGCCCATTTTCAGCTGTAACCTTGCTGTGATTTTTTCCATATTAAAGACATTTTTCACCACTGATTTATGCTGGGTGGCTGCAGCTTTAGCCAGGAGGCTGTTATAATTTCTTTGCCATGGAGAGCAAAGAGCGAGGATTGATATTTTAATGCCAATTAAGGCCTCACTTGTGAGTTGAATAACTTCTAAAAACATTTGCAGGAACCCTGTATCACATGAATGCCTTAAATTTTGTTATTAAAGAATGTGACAAAAATGTGGTCTGACCGGGACATTTAACAGCTGAAAATTGTCTAAATAGATCTTTAGTATTTTTCAAATGCAATTTCTACTTACTTAATTGGCAGATATATATGCACATACTGATACATCTGCAATTAGTTAGAACTGGTTGTTAATATATGAGCACAGCCGACTTACCGCTTTAGCTGTACTTCAAACTTAATGTAAAGTGTCTGCATCATGTGTTTTGGAGTTAACTTTGACAAGAAGAAACATTAAGTATATAAAATGTAAACTGTGATGTTTCTGTTCTGTGTGTATGTTTGAGTGTGATATCTTTAGACAACTCAGACCTTCATCCACTCCCTGGTAGAGGGAGCACGGAGAATTTTTTATTCTTTTTAAAGGGAATTAAGACAAAGAAAACTGCTGAGGTCCATAGGGACATTACAAGGCCAGTGATCCATAATGCTGCTTGCTAACTATTTATAGCCCTCCTTTACATTTTTCACTTTCACATTTTTATAGGCTAATGATTATTTCACTGCAAAAGTAAATAGCACAGCACAAATAGCCTGGGCTTCATGTGAGGCCTAAATTGATTTATCCCTCAACAATCCAAATAAACTAGCACAGTGCTCTTCTCCAGTGTATGTACATTTCACCTACTGCAGCCTCTATAAAACACATCTGCACTATCACCCGACCCTCAATGAACCAGTAATCCCATTAACAACACTGGACTCTCCTCTTTCTTCATCTGCTTGTGTCTGCCCGCAAGTGCACACCTGCACGTTTATATCCCCTCCTCTCCTAGATTTCCCTTTGCTTTTTTACCACTATGTATAGTAAAGATGTCCACCATTGAGAGAAGAACTCAAGGACATGCAGGTGTCAACCACTCTCCTCCCCTTTCTCCTTCTCCCTCGCTCTTGTCCTCCCCACCTCCTCCCCTTCCTTCTCCTCTGTGCTCTGTTGCTCCTGTGTGTTGCCGACACGAGCTGGCACGTGGCTAAAAGCCCAGGCCACCTCTCTGCTCTATTGTCCTGCCCACTCCACAGCAGCACTGACGTCTCTCTTGTGGCGAGGGGCCCTTTGTTGCCAGCCTGTCACTTCAGCAGGTGCCTTACAGCAAAAGGCAGGAGCCAGCCAGCCAGCCATCCAGCCAGCCAGCCCGCGCCGCTTCGTTAGTGCGGCACACCGTTTGATGTGCTTATTTCATCAGCCGGAGACGGCAGCCAAGGAGGATGCTAATAATCACTTGAAAAACAAAAACATTCCACTCAGGCTTGTAAAAGATAAACTCCAATTTCAATGATAAAAGAAGAGTGACAGCCAGCCATGGTACCAGTCAAAAAAAAGACCGCCAGCCACACTACCCCTCGCTCTTTTTTCCTTGCCACCCCCCTTCTCCTAGGTGAAACCAATTCATACTGTCAATCACAGAGAATAAACAAGGTATATTGACAAATTGCTGACTGTGTAAGGGAAGATAAAAACGTGTGGGCAAAGTATGCAAAAACAGAGCTGCATTTAAGACAGCTGTGTGATCCCTCAGAAACCAGCTTAGTGTGTGAAGGAGCAGGCTGTGTGAAGGAGAGAACCCCCCCAGGCGTTCAGGAGAGGGGACCCTGGGGGTTTGGGCTGTGCTTGCACACCCTCACTACATTCACAGCCCTTCAAAATGCCATATCGCCATCACACCTCAGTTAAAATAGAAATCGAATGCATAATATGTGAAAGAAAATCAAGAGCACTTAATTTAGGCTGGCTGATGTGGCTGCAAGTGATGTCATAAGTTTTTAGGATGTTCGAGGGACTAATCATGGATGTAGTTCCAACTTCAGGCTGCAATGGTTTGAGAGCAGAAGTACAACTTTAGGGTTCCACATAAAGTTAAGTGCACCATTACAGAGCAAATCCTTGAGACTATTAACATATGCAGTAGGTGCACCTCAGCACAGCGAGAAGTAGTCTGATTTAGGGCTAGGACTAATTGATTATTTTCATTGAAAATTAATTTTCAGCTATTTTCTTAATTAATCTATAGGTCTATTATAGATATGAAAACGGGAAAATGTCATAGTCACAATGTCAAAAATAGTCGTTTCACTAATTGTTGCAGCTCTAGCTCTCTTTTTTGGGGGGAGAAAGCAGTGTAGTTTCAGTTGAGGTGGTTCACATTTGGCAATTTAATGTGAGAATCCCCTAAATAGTTACATCATATCACTGTAAAGTATGGTATAGTGTGACCCTCTTTGATTCAACTCTTCTACATTGAAATACCTTTACTCTGCAGCCTACCACACAAAACACTCCTATCTATAAGATCTCTTTTTGTTTTGTTATAAAAGCAGCTATTTGTGGTATTTTTAAGAGCACACCTCTCATTTGAAGATTTGAACAAAATATCCACACCCAGATGTGCACACCGCAGCAGCATGACAAAGAACCCAGGGCTTTAGGTTGCATTAGCGCCCTGTAGCAACAACTCACGGTCTTTCACAATGCAAAACAGAGCATTGCACAGCTGAGCAGGGCTTCCAGTGCTCCAGGACCAATAAGGGCTTTGTTTGTTAGCCATGTCACTGACTGACCACCAAATTAGCTTCATCACCTCCGGCACCAGGATATCGGATGTGACATTCTGTACCACAGGGCTGTGGTTCTGTTTGTGTGCAAAGCCAGAGGGCTTACAGTAAAAAATAAATAAACAAAGACATAAAATAGGGACAAATGAGGGAATTTCATGAAAAAATAAAATAAGTGAATGCCACGCTCACTTTTTTTTTGTTCTGTAAGGAATGTTTTACAGAGTCTAGTCTTCATCAGCACAGCCTGACTTTGTGATTACACCAGCAGGAGCTAACAGATGAGAGCATCATCAACTACAGTGTTCAGATTCTGAACTGGTATTACCCTTCACTGTCCTCCATTAATATCTATAAAGCAGGGCTCTATGCCAACTTTTTTCCCCAAGGAATACATGTGATCATAAATGAGAACATTTAGGAGCACACAAAAAAATTAGGAGCACAGTTTGAAATGTTCCAACACAAAGTTCATCAAACCATTAATTAACAGCCTTCCGAGATAGACTCGCCATACGAAAAATCTACCTGCTTGGTGCATGTTAATTCCAGATCCTGCTTGCGAATATCCCTCATAAAAATTAATTGGCCATGGTTACCTAGGTTTTTTTTTTCAAGCAAAAGTAATTTGTCCAGGACTGCGTGAAAAAGTTACAGTTGCTGAAGTTAGTGTCTCTATGACCCCCACACTGTGCTCCTGAATTATTTTTCCAGTTTGCACTATCATTTTTTGGCGCAATAACAAGTGAATTGCTCACACTGTAGAGCGCTGTAAAGGAGAGGATGCTGCAAAAAAGACGGCAGCTAGTCATGGCCTATGTGAAAAAAAATGGTGTAAAAACAAACAACCAATGTGGCACAAGACCATTACAAAGAAGACTCAATACAGCATGTGTTATTTAAACAAGAAATTAAAGTATAATAGGCGTATAAAGGACGATTACAAAGGGGCAACCCCGAACAACCTTTTAATCTATCTTTATTCCAAACCAGCAGTAGTGCCTCCTGCCCTGCATGCAGTTCTGGCTGCGGCTGGGTTCCAGGACAACAATCAAAAAGCAGTGACTATTGACCTATCTCTGTGTTGTTTGGAGATGATGGGGCCTTTCATTTGAGTTTCTCATCTATGAAATATCCATTTAAAAAACATCTGGTGAATGCAGTCTATTTTCCCTTCACACAAAACCAGCAGTCGCTCATACTCCCTTCGAGCAGGTTTTTTTCCCTTCTCCCTGGATAGTTTGAAGCCGTTACCCTGCGTCAGCATCGAAGTTTGTCTAAGAGGAAATGACAAGAGCAAGATGTCCAAGTCATTAGTAATGTGAGAGGAGCAGTTCCCAGGCATGTCTCGTTACATAGTTGAGTGCTAACGTGAGGGCTAAGGGCTCGTGTTGGGGCTTTTCTGGGCCCAAGCCTTCTCGTATGCTCTGTGGGTGGACGGGGAGGGAAGAGGACCACAACCCCTCAGCATCTCCACGGTCACTAATGGAGACATCCAAGACCCTGAACCCAGAACAGCCAATGAGCAGAGAAACCAAAACACAAAGTGCAACTCCACACATTGATGTAACACGCATAAACTTAGATACAAACAGATGCACACACAGAATAAAGTGGATGCATATACTGAATACGTACTAATAGTGGGCCCATGGGAACGTGGCTCCACAAAAATCAAGCTTGGCTCTGGCTCTGGTTCGGTTTCAGCCTGCTGCGGCTTCTGTGGTGGGCCCTGCTGGCTGCCGTACATGCACGCACACACAATCTTCTAACCAGATCCAGAGCACGTCTACTCAATCAGAGGTCAAATACAGTACTGTTGCTGCATGTGACTGTGTGTATACACCCATGTTGTTGTCACACTGCCAAGGAGGATGACTCCTTACTATGAAACCGACAATAACACAACTACTTTGGTTGATTCCAGTAGCACAATTTATCCTGGCTTAAGATCACATCACACAGAAACGATTCGGTTTGACAACATATGTAAATCAAAGCAAAGCCAAATGATCAGCTCAAGGTTTTCTTCAAGGTTTTGAATTTGGGATTAGAAAAATAGAAACTGTGTGATGATTAATAACAGGGGGCGCAGGCAAGCATGCATTGTTCATTTCTAGACATATGGCTCTGTCTTGAAGAGGAGGTGTACCTTTGAGGAAAAACTTGGGACTGAAAATAAATCAAGAATAATGTGACTGTATAAAAGCCAGTCAACATTTTTGGAATGGGTACTTTAAAAAAAATCTGTTGGCATCTATTTCTATACTTATAACTCCTCTACTCCACATCAATTTTCTGGGGAAAGAGATGTATATTATGTCTAGTTGTGGCAAAGACGTGAGAAATTAGTTTTATTCTACTGCTTTACTGACTTTAAATTGCTCTGGATAGACCAAGAGTGGAAGCCAAACACCTCAAAAATGTACATTTGGCCCCAAATTATTCAAAAAAAAAAAAACAAACTTGCATGTGAGCACAACACATGCATTGGCAGACACAAAAATGTCTGCATAAGGAGTTTATTTTTATTCCTCGGGCTCTCGTCCTTCTTTGCATGAGTGCATCACCCGGCACACCGACAGAGCATCCCAGTATGTGTGCGAGTGTATGTGTAAGGAGCTGACGATCGGAGAATAACGTTACCCCTAAGGGGTCGCACCTCTCTCTATTCTCGCCCTCCTCCCTTATCCCTCCTCTCCACTTTGTGCCTGCAGGGATTTCCCTTTTCAGTTCAGGAGAGATGTCAGACCGGTTCCACCATCCCTCACACAGAGGCTGGACTCTGCCCTGCATTCACCCAACATCTGTAAAACTCCCCAAATCAGCCTCATTTCCAGAAATCAGGGCTGAGTGAAGCTCAACAGGGCCTCAGCTGAAACCAAATGTCTCCAACTCATCTTCAAACACAGCATTTGCTTATTTTGAACACAATTCACATTGCAAAATTAATATCTATGGACACTGTATTAATTTCACTGACATGGAGCAAATCATGAGAATCATTGGCTAACAACTGGACCCCCATAGTAAGTAAACTCCACCAGAAATACTTGTTCACAAGCACAGATTACGCTGTATCTGAATGATCCTTCATAAATATTTAGAGATGGGAACAGAGCCCAGAAAAGCAGGAAATAATCAAATGTCACAACCCTATAAACAATCGCTTTCATCCAGCCCATAATAGCTAATAGAGTCTTAAGCACTCGCTTAATCCTGTCATCAGATCTGTCCCAATCCGCTCTCAACATCATACGGCCAGTTATTTTCTTTCTTCTGTACCATCTATCAATCCAAAATCACAAAACTCTGCTTAAACGTCATCAATATTCCCATGTCTTCATCCTGTCATCACAAACAGCGAAAACAATGAGAACCTCCTTCTTTAAAATGTTCAGAGGACACAGAGGAACAAGGATTTACAGCGCTCACACTGCTGCCTGTGGTTTACATGTTAAAAGCCATGCTTTTTCTTTTATGCACTTTAGAACATACTGTGAAAAAAAATCATCCAAAATATTAGACCTTGCAGGTTTTGGGTTCATTGAGGCTCATTGTTTTACTTTTAATACCATCATGTCCCCACACATCCAAATCTTGATTTCAACTCAAACATGGCCAAGAGTTACGTCAATGCAAGCTGAAGCTATGCTTGATACAAATTACAAAAAATGTGTGTGATTTTGGGAGGGGATTTGGGTACAATGACCAAATCCAATTGAGATTTAGCAAATCATTGATACGATGATTTAAAAATCTACTTTGTTTGATACAAGTATAAATAAAGACCTTTGATGATACTTCAGACCAAAATTCATGTTATTTACTTGACATTTTAACCCAAGGTACTACATAGGAATCCCAGTGCCAGGTTTGCATATCAGAACACAGCTGATGAAATGAAAAAACAGCAGTTTGCCAAAACTGCAGCGAAAGATAGAAGGAAAGACAAAGAGCAAGAGAAATCGAAAGCAAAGCATCTAAACCAGATAGGTCCTCCCTGCCTCCTTCACATATTAGAATATTAATATTAATGAAACTTCCTGTCCCCCTCCCCCCCCCCCGTTTTTTCCCCCTCAGACGATTTGAACATGAAAAACTTGAAAAGCGCAAATTCCAGGAGTTGCGAATCACAGTTTGACCCGGAGCCACACAGCAGACACCGACCATGACAGACTCGCTGTTCAAAGCAAGCGGGAGCTGCTTTCATCAGGCGATCCTGGTGTTTTTTTTACAGTGTGACACCACCAGCCCATGCCATCTGCCTTTTTCTAAAATCAGAACTTCAAGATGTGCTTCCTGCTTGTGCGTTGTTTTTAGGTGGGCTTTACAACCAAGGCCCAGCGTCACGCAGGCTTCTGCTGCTGTGCTGCTTGCTGACTGCTGTTTACAGCCAAGCCCTGCAGAAAGGCGCAATGTTAAATATTCACTGTTAAACTGTCAAGCCAGAACTGGTTGGGAACCCAGCCAGGCATTCACAGTGCAGTTGTGTTGAATGCCCCCCCCCCCTTCAAACACAACCCAACCAAATCAATCACTTTTCCTCCAGCCAATCCAGAATCAGACCAGCCTACTTCCCTCCACCTACCACACACCCACTTCCTGAAATGCCAAGACTCCTGGGGACCACTTTATTAAGTCCTTTTAAAGACCTTTCCCTTCCATTCATACTTAAAGTTCATTAACTTTATCATAAATCCTACACACAAATAGATTAGCATAGATATTGTTTGCACTTTAAAGACACCTCTGCTCTTGCCCTGAGTAAGTCGCCGCTAACTCCTGATGCCTGACTTCAGACATCTGTAAAATATTTTTATTCGGTGCCCCACTACCGCACTGGCAAAGGTCTCTCATCCTTGGCTTGGCAGGACTTCTGACAGAGCCAGCCGGCAGCGCCATACAGGCCTAACCCCTGCTGCTGCAGCTTCCTGCTGCTCAGAGGGAGTCAGGCTGCCTGCCTCCCATTGACTGTGGGCCAGGCTGGGCAGAGAGGAGGAGGCTGAGGGGAGGCCCCCGGTAGAGAGGACCCCCAGGAGAGGAGAGCAGAGGCAAGAATGGGGGACAGATTGAGAGTCACGGAGGTTGAGCTGTGGGAAGAAGTAGTAAGGAAACTAAATAGGGAAGAGGAGGAGGGGTGGTAAGCATAAGAAGTGTCTTAAGATGGGAGGCAGAAATACGGGAAAGAGGAGAGATGGGTGGCGTGGAAGTGGAAAGGGAGCGAGACAAAGGGGCTCGAGGGCAGGTTAGGCAGCAGGAGTTAAGGGGAGCTTCTCATTATGACTCCTCTTCCTTCTTCATGCCCCCAGGCCTTGACCACAACCTCAAAGCCCCAGGCCAAACCAAGAGACCAGGGAGACCAAGGAAGACAGCTGTGAGTCAGGGTACAAACACAGACCGAGGAGAGGAGGGGGAGAAAGATGTCCCCCGCACCCAAATGAGGCAGTGTGAAATAAAGAGATGCAAAAATGGAAAAAAAATTCTGAGTCATTTAAGCAGTGTTCACATATAACAGGACCAATCTCATATCTAGATTTTTCTTTATAATACAGCTGCACAGTGCATTCATAAAGTAGGTTTACGTTAAAATTACTGTAGCCAATCCAAGTTAAAAATTGTACAATTAAAAGCTAAAAAGTACTGCATTTAGGGCTGGGCAATATAACAATATTATATTGATACTGTGATATAAGACTAGATATTGTCTTTTTAAGTGTTGTCTTTTCTTGGTTAAGGCTGCATTACAGTAAAGTAATTTGAACTGAACTCTACCAGCTCTTCTATTGCCTTCACCCACCAAGTCATTATATCCACATTATGATTATTTATCTAAAATCTCATTGTGTAAATAATTTGTGAAAACACCAATTATAAACCCTGTGAGACCTAAAAAAATTGGCTTGATGTCTTTCAAAAACTTGAAAAAGGTGAAGAGCACCAAGCAACTCAGACGATATGACCAGCACAAAAAACTGAAAAAAGTACAAAGAAATTACCTGAAAATTAGAAAAAAGAAACAAAAAATAAAGTAAAAGAAATAAAAAAAGAAATTACATGAAAAAAGAGTTTAAAAATAATAATAATTCTGTAAAATAATTTTAAATATGAAACCAGCTACTTTAAAAATAACATTCAAAATCTATTAATTTCTATTCTAATTCTAATTTCTATTCTAATTTCTATTTCTAATCTATTAATTAACTTGCGATTTGTGGTACAGTTCTTGCAAAGTTGCTCACTGCTTTTTGGCCCATGTTTTTAAAAGAAAGAAAACCAATTTGCTTAGATTTTGAAGGTTTTAATATTCTTTCTTTCAATGCAGCACAACAAAAAGTAATGTCGTTGAATGTTTCAAAGGGTTAACCCTAAAATATTGCCACAACATCCTTATCGAGGTATTTGATCAAAAAACATTGTGATAATTGATTTTGTCCATGTCCCACAGCCCTTACGGCATAAATAAAATATAGCCCAAATTAAAGTTGTTCTTTTAATAGTTCTCTATGATATTTTGTATAGTAGTGTCCCATAATATTTTGTACAATATCCATGTAGAGGAGTGTTTGTGTGGAACAGTAAACAATATGGAGGATTTGAAACAGATAAAATTTTGATATCCCCAGCATGAGCAAAATATGATGTTTTAATGAATCAACCTTCTTTTCAACTCCTCCTCTCTCCTCCAGTGGATGCACAATGACATCAAGATTATCATTAATTGAAACTGCTCTCAGTAGCACATCAGGAGCTTCAAACACTGTGCGTTACATATATTTTCAGGACTATAAAGAAGCGCACTGAGGCAGTGTCAGCAGCTGGTATACACAGAGTGCAATGGGTTACAATAAAGAAAGAATCTGGCTTTACAAAACCGATACTGATCAATTAATAAACGCCTCACGTCACAGGAAAAGCAAAAGTAACAGAATGTAAAAGAAAAAAAGAGTGCAGTGAAATGTCCCTGGCTTTTCACACTGAAAAGGGGGAGGGTAAAACAGACAAGTCTGTCAAAACAAGATGCTCTCACACAAATTTGCTCTCTTCTGCAGCAAATCCCGTGTGAAACATTAAGGCTCATTTGTGATGAAGTTGGAACAAACGCCCATAGCACAGTCAGCAAGCAACACACACACACACACACACACACACACACACACACACACACAAAAAATCTTCCTCCCTCATTCTGTTCATGAGTGCAAATTCATTCTGCTTTTGTCTCATCTCATGACAAATGCATACTGTCACTGTCACTGATGTGGTGTTTACAGTGGCATATAGCATCTTGTAATTATTCTGTGAAAGTGAATTTGTATCCTGAGGGATTTGTATTTTTGCGTGTGGATAATCAAAAGCGATAGAGAGGGAGAGGGGACGATTGGAGAGTGATCTCCGATAAAAAAGGAGGATGCAGCTTGAGAGCCATATTTCCAGCACAGTTCACAATATGCCAACACGCATTTGGTGGCTTTGTTTAGATGGCAACAAACAGCCGCTTATTCCTCAATTTGAACTAACCTAGAGAAACAGTTCATGTATAATAGGTATTGGATATCTTCAGTATAATGCAGTCAGTCTACAAATAGCCTGACTAAATGGCTCTTTATGTCGACTGCCACGGATTGCAAAGGTTGGTAAAATGCTGACTCTCAAACAACAAAGACCTGCTAAATTAAAAAAAAATAAAAAATTAGAAAAAGAGTCAGTGTAACAAACTGTAACAGCTACACTGTGCAACTATTTCAGTCAAGTAAGTATCTCAAAATAATTCAAACAGTGTAATATATCTGCCAATACATCAAAATTATTGAAATGTTCACCCACATTCTGTGTAACTTAACAATATTTTTTTAAGTGGGCCTTGTTTTAACCTTCCCAGTGTGCACTTTGGTATGGCAGGCATAGAAGCTATTTATTTCTTTATCTTTTTATAATCTCTTTTTCTGCTTCTTGCCTCTCTACTGTATTTGGAAAAACTGCCTTTTATGGTACTGCTTTAATTAATCCATTAATATAATAAGTTCATAACTCCATGATATATAAATAGAGTTTATTAAGAGATAGGTTTCAAAGCTGAAGATAAAAATAAATAAATAAATAAAAAAGACAGCATGAATAAAATCTTTTTTTTTTCCCCGACACCCTTTGTAGTAAAATAAACCACCAATATTGTGTGGTCATGGCATGAGCTGACCAAGGGGCACTGAAAGCGTTTCATGAACTCGAAATGGGGTCCTAGGTCAGTAATTTTTGTGTTTGCATGTCTTTGAAGTCTGTTTCCCCCCAGAGCACTCCAGAGCCCGTTGAGGAAAGGCATCAATGCCACAGAGAAATTGAGAACTTTCACGTGACACGGGGAGCCGCGAGGCATCCTCCAAGGATATTTGAATGCTTGAAACATCAGTGACCCTTCATAAGATAGAAGGGAGATGGATATGAAAAAATATTGACTGGCTGGCTGTTTGAGGGGAGTATAAGGAGCTGCTCAGACAGCCCACTCTCATTGCCAAAGACCTTACTCTAAACTCTAACCAAAACTGAGCCTGGAAAGGAAAGACTCAATTCTAAATTCTTCTGGGGAAGGCATCAAGCTTTTATTTTCTTTTTCTTGTTTTTTTTTTTTTATTATTATTAATACAGCATCTAATCACAAAGAAAGTAAACTACACGAGCCTATATCCTAAGTAGTGATCTGCTACCTTTGCCAGCACCATTTCTGTACGATGCTTAGCCGAGGTCTTTGACATCATGCAAAAGACAGTGTTTAATGTAGCTCAAAAATGGCCTAAGGAGGCATCTTCCTTTAAATATGCTTTGCGAATGAAAAAAAAACAGAGCTAACATTTTTTTGTTCTTGTGAAACCCAAAGGCAAGATGACTGTTAAAGTGGTCAGATGACAAATGTCTCATCTGATCTTTAATCCAGCAGAGGGGCCAGCTCCAGGGCTAAAACAGGAAACTCTCACAGGATAGAGCGATTCGGTAAATTCCACTGCGCTAAATCACTGCTTTGGGTGCAGCAGATTCCTCCACACCAATGAATGGCATTTTAGGTCTCACTCTGAAGGCCTCAGAAGTAGAAAGTCTGGCTGTCTTTTTTTAAGAATTATTTTTGGGGCATTTTTGCCTTTAATGACAGGACAGCTAGACAGATAAAGTGGAAGAGAGAGAGGGAATGACACGGAGCAAAGGACCACAAGCCAGAACTGAACCAGGGTTGTTGCAAAGGACTCAGCCTATAAGGGGCGCACACTATACCAGGTGAGCTAGAGGCCACCCCATCTTCCGGCCTTTAAAACAGCACTGACAGAGACAATGTGTACGACTTAGGCAGCAAATATATGAACGTGAAGCCAGGCCAACCTCTTGCTCATGTGCTAATGGCACATCATCAGTGCCCGTTGCCAGAACCAAGCAATCTCAGAACTCAGCTATGGGTCTGACAGCTATAAGCCTCTGAGGGAAACGGACAATATTTCAGGAGATGAGGCATAGCCGGCATATATCTGGACCAAGACCTGCTGTCCCATGCACTGGCTATTTCAGGTAATATCTATAAACAAATATCTACATATCAGGACTGCACCAGTATGACATTTTTTGCCATACGACAGCTGTCTCCGAAAATATCATGTTTTCATAATATTACGGCACACAATTAGTATCATTATTATCAGTTACAATTAGCTGTAAATGAATGAAAACAGAAGGGGATTTTTTTTGAAAAAACACTTTTCAATAATTGAAATTTTGGGGCATTTTTAAATGGAAGTATGTGTAAAAAGGCAGTCAAGGGGGAAAAGAGATGCACATGTGCAGGAGAGATTCACCAACTGATTGCATTTTTTTCAATGCCATATATAAGTAAATGTGCACGCTATGATGACCGTCAGCTTTCATACCACGGAACACCTTAAAACTGGCATATCGCTGCAACTCTGCAGATCCGTTATACGAAAGCGAAATCTGTGTCAGATGGTAGCTGATTACGGCTGGTTACGAGATTGTTTTTATTTTTAATGACAAAACTATTTTTTCTATGTGCTTCTATTTTTAGATTCAATCAGTCTAAACACCCCTGCTATCACCACTATCTAGTTAACCGTTAATACCCTTATTAAAGCCAAACAATAGCACAAGGCAAAAATAATTAAGTTTTGCCAAAGCCTGTCAAAAGTAATCCACCTCTCAGCAGCAGAAATTCAAAGCGGGATATACTGGCAGAAATCCCTCACCACAGAGACTGATGCAAACATTTGGCAGCCATTTGCTGATCACCCGGTTCATGACACATTCCTTGATAGTCAACTTCACACAGCCAGCCGGTGTTCATCTCCATCACCTGATGACGCTGGCAGACACAAGCCTGTTGTCTTTGACGATAATCGAGTGTGGCAACACAGAAGTGAGTAATAACTGGGTCAACAAGGTATGTCAGTTCCCACTAACTCTTGTCTGAATCATCTCTCTGCAGCGTAGCCAAACGTGATGGTATGACGCCTGAAATATTTGGCTGTGATAGGCAGCGACAGGAACATGGCATGAGACACTGTTTTCGCATGTGTGACCCCCAAAACGGTTAGGCCCAGGAGAGGTAAGTTTATTTTACTTAGCTGTGTGTTGTGCTGCTGGGTTTTAGTTCCCTCTATTATTATATTATCATTATTATTATTGTATCTTTTAAAGATATTTTTTAATATTATTTTCATTCTTACTATATATGAGCCATGATAAACTGACCAGAACTGTTTTTGCAATCCGTAAAGGTTTTTGCAATAACCATCCTGACTCACAAAAAAAGCAGTGAGTCACTTTCATCCTAAAAAAATACTTCTGGATTTATTTTTTATTCAAATAAACCATCTCACTGCAACTACCAGCAGCTCTCTTCCAAATAAACACTGTCTTCCTCATAACTCTTATGGTGTTAAACAGCATGAAACAGACAGCTGGAGGCAACACTTGGGTCGTAGCTTTTACAGACAGAGATGGGTCAGAATTTGCACTTAACACAAACTTCAAATATAGTCTTGTGGCACAATTTCCACTAAAAATGATTTAATGGCTAAGAAACATTTGTTTGTTCGTAAGACTTGTAAACATGGTCTCAGGGTTTGGAGAAAATACAGAGGTAGCCTTCTGTTTGGCTATTGCTATTACATTGCTACATCAGTCAGGGTTGGAACTAGACATGACAAAAAAGCTGCTTAAAATACAAGATCTTACATTTGCTCCTAAATTATAACCTTAAAATGTAATTCATTATTAAGACATAATTTGATTAAGTTAAACATCTTTATTGCCCTTACTGAACATTTGCATTGGTGTGAAAATGTAAAGATTTCCTAAAAAAAAATACATAATCTTATATAAGCAAGCATCACCTACGACTGATTAGATGTGTGCAGCTGTGTATTTATCTTCTGAGACTCTTCCCTCTGCCTAGATTTTCTTATTTTCTTCTTAATTTCTGTGTTTGAAACGTTTATAGGCGCGTAACCCTTTAGCGCTCATGTGAGGTAAGAACTTTCTAAAAAGCAGAAGAAATATTCAAATACCGTTTCACTAGCAAATGTTTTTACAAACAGAATCAGAAAATACTGCATCGTATACCTTCAAGGTGGAGATGTGAAGCCACCAAGTGATAGTGAAGCACAATCTTCCTAGAGAACCAACAAGCAACCGAATCAAAGTTAAAGTCACTTGCTTTCTACTCTCACTTCATGCAAGCACCCAACATACTCTAAAATCGAGTGTGTTTTTAATAAATAGTGCCAGGAGATGATTCCTCAGACCCCCAACAGAGGCCCGGGCTGATAGTTTATCTATTCATTATTAATGTTTATTTATCTTTTGACTGGCCCCTGGCCTCCTGATACTTTGCAAAAGAGGCCCCTGGGCAAAGCAAGCTGAGTATCTCTGGTTTAAGGAACGTAGATGTAACATTCAATAGCACGCATACAGAGCCATGTAAAAGGTGTCCACTGAAACAAGCTCAGTGACTTTGAAACTATACCTTTACCTAAAAGATCAAATAAATAAGCAGCAATTGTGATTGACAGTGGGCCTGAAGATTAATGATGGCACAACCTGGTGTCATCTATTGTATTAATTTGCACAGCAGTATGTAAGTTTATTTCTAAAATTGCTCCGTTTTGAAAGATCAACATACTTAAGTTATCAAAAGTAAAGGAAACTTGTAGGCTCCAGTGAATATATGTCATTGCTTGACTTGATGACTTTTGAGTATGTTTTATACTTCTACAGACGAGAATGATAAACCACACATAAGTTGCACACAGACACCCCTACACTGCAAATGCAAACAAACATAAACCAGCATGCATGTAACAGTGGAGAGTACATACAGACACGCTCTGCAATGTCAGAGAAGTTAGCCTAATGTTTAAGAATAATATCGACGTAAGTAAAGCCGAGTAAGGCAGTAATTATGCAGTATACGTGTACAACAACATCAGTGTGACACTGTAGCATGGCATCTGTAAGTGGCTGTTTGGCTACTGTCATTTTACCACCTCACGTTTAGCAATGTCACTTGAAAGCTAAGTTGGGACAAAGCTGTTCTTTTGCAAACTGTAATTATAATGTTACAATAACACTGTTAGCTCTACATGACAGGGACGACTGTCATTTCAAAGTAGTGGAAGTTAGCAATGCGACATGCTAGTCGGCTAACATGCTAAGCTAGCTGGCGAACTTCTCTCGAAACTTTTTCAAGTGAGTGTCAAGATCGCCTTTGCGCTTGAAACAGTGAGTTTAAAGTGGGCACTGAGAGACTGTCAACCCCTAAGTAAGTTAAAATAAAAGTCTGTAACAGTTAACAAGTGGTTTGTTAGCTGTCCAGTGTAATGTTAGTACAAATTCATGAGTTTACTATCAGCTAACGGTGTCTCATATCTTACCAGGAAGTGGGACTCTGTTGCTAAGCTATTCCTTCTTCACGTTGAAAGTTTCTCCTGATGGTTATGGCGGTTGTCTTTGTTTTGACTTTCCCTTTTCTCTCCAAGGTCGCTCCTAAAAGTCGAGACTCGGCGGCCCTCTCTTCTTGCCTGAGCACCGCTGCCTGGGCGCTGGAAAAGTTTTTCAGGGAGAGAGAGCCTGTGCTGCAGAGCCAGTCGAGATGTGTACGTGTTCTCAGACAGCCTCTCCGGTAGCTAGGCCCCTCTCATCACCACACTCCTGACCCGTGTGCCAGTAATGTAAACAACCCAGCATTCCCGGAGCGCAGGGGAGGGGCGAGTGTCAAAGAGCGGAGGGAGGCTGTCAAATACCGCGAGATTCAACAGAGAAACTCAAACCCAAACCACCCAAACACCCTCCTTTGGACTTTCTATTCCCAACAAACGTGTAAGGAAAATTTTCATAATATTTATAGAGAGATGGGATCTGATAGTGAGCAAGTATGTTCATTATTGATCTTGGAAACCGTTGATAGGGACATCTTGACTCAATGCCCTCTTACTGCCTTTTTGTAGAGGGCCTCTGTGCTACCTTACACCATTGGTTCTCAATAAGGGGTCTGTGGACCCCTATGGTTCCTCGTGGGAGCTCCAGTGGTCCCCAGAAAAAAATGTAGAGTTGTTTATTTTCATGATTTAATTCACTATAGAAATGCGCCTAATGTACGGCTGCTTTGTTCTAGCCTTAACTTGTATGGGGACATCTCCTCGGTTTTTTTTAACTCTTTTTTTTAATGTCCATCAACAGGACAACAACTCATCTTTACTGAACACACGAGACGCATCCTTCATAACACTCAGCAGAAGTTGCACCACATTAAGTAGTTCGCTATTTTAACTAAAAGTAGGAGCAACTTAAAACAGTCTGTGAATTTAGCATCAATGAAATTAACTTACTTATCTAAATAAACCAGAGAATAAAATAATATCTGCCAAAAAAAATAAAACTTCTAAAAAAAAAAATCATCTCACATTCTTCCCCTTCTTCAAATGAAATGTCCTCATTTCAAATTTTCATTAAAAAAAAAAAAAACCTCATCATACACCAATGTGAGTAATAGTTCTTGGCTTTAATCTTTTAAGTTGGAGGTCCTTGAAGTGAAATCTTATCAAATGGGGGTCAGAGACATAATGTGTGTCAATCTGGGGGTCCTCGACATGAAGAGTTAAGAACAACTTTATTACACAACATAAGGTCATAATGCAGGACCAACTTTATTTGATTAGTTGTGCAAATTTGCTAATAAAATCTTGCAGTTGATTAAATGACATGAAATTATTTACATTGAACTTCAGGCTTTTGGGGCACCTCAGGGTGTGGGGCAGTTACCACAGTTGGTAATGTGCAATCAGCGTTTTAATTTTGTAACTTACATACTTAAGTTAATCCTTTAACATGGAAATAACAATTTGACTTTTGAAAAAAAAACTGAAACAATGGCCAGCTTACTATTTTTTTGCTGAGCTTTGAACCACATGAACAAATTTGAGCTTGCAGTGAAGATGAAAGTGAGGGCATGGATGGATTACTGAACGGGCCTCCCGAGCACAGGCCCTCATCTGCAAAATGTCACTCAAATTAGCAATCAGAAAGAGACACATAATGACCACAAATAGATACAACAAAATGCAAAGGAACTACAAAGAGATACAAAATAATAACAAAAAGGGACCACTATGTGACACAAAACCAAGCAAAAACACAAATTTATTCAAAAAGATATTTTTTGTCTATTCTTTTAAACTATATTTTGGATATTTTTCTTTCCTTGCTCATTGCCTTTCCCCATGTTATTGAAAGAACCCAATATGCTCAGGTCTCAAAGGGTTAAACTCCATTATATTATATATTATCATTATATATATATATATATATATATATAAATTTTGATCTTCAAATTAACAAAAGCTGTCAGATAAATATTGTGTAGTACAAAAGGTATTTCTCCCCTTTAAAAAGAGAAATAGTATAAGTGTATATTTTAATGAAAATAAGACCTTTTGCTGCAGAGTAAATACACTTATTTACTTTCACCAACTGAGGGTGACACATAAGTTGCAACAAAACTAAAAAATACCAACTTCATTTAGAATACACAATGATGATTCGCTTATGTGAGTGTGTCTGTGTGCAGGAGAGACAGAGGTAGGCTTAATGGATTCTCCTGAACACAACAGTTATAAGCGCACACTTCGACACACAGTCCCGCTTGCCATCATTATACACATGCATGCAGAGTACCCACACATCCCATGACACACACCCACGGCGTGCTCCTGGGAATATCATGAGAATTTATTGACAAAAATGGTATCGCAGATTGACTCGCATGGACAGCGAGAGCATCTGGAATTGATCAGCTTACTTTGCTTTGATAAAAGTTTCATCGTTGATTTCAGACTGACAATTCAAACACTGCTGATACACAGGAAACACATCTGTCTTCTTCCCATCCCCATTGTTAATAATCAACAAGTTAGGTGGGGTTGTGTTTTTTCTGCTACACTTCAATAGCCTTTTTTGTTAACCTCACTGCAAATATGGAAAGGGAGAGATGCCTGGAGTGTAGGATTTTTCCCCCTTTTTCTTCAACAACAGTTGAAGATTAAAAGAAACGTCTCACAGAAATCTGTCAATTCTGTATGTGAATAATGCTGTGTGGAATTTAATGGCATGAGTTATATTGGGTTTCCTCTACACCCACATTTTCTTTCAATAAGATCAATGGCGCTCAGTGACAGATAGGGACGGTCTTTTGTATCTTCAAATTTCAGGTTTCTGAGGGAATAATTAGATGGATGGATGAAAAGTAATGCATCAGTCTGCGAGGGGAGCTGCACCCAGAGATCCTCTAGTTCAACACGCATGCCTCCACGTCTGTTTGGTAGAAAACTGTTTAATAATCGTGTTGAATTTCCATTGTTCTAAAAGTGGCTCTCTGCACTGATCTGGTGCTTTAAACCAATAGCAAACTTTTTGTGTTCTTTTTTGCTGATATTGTTTATTTAAAAGAATGGATTTCCTTTTGATTCTGGGATATTTTTTATAGCATGAAGAGAGTATTGTCATCTTTTTCACTCGCTTCCCCTTCAAACTTTCTGGTGTCGCTTGCAGGTAACCAGGATGGAAAAGGTTCTCCCTCCAGGGGAAATGAAGAAGGTTGAATTGCCGGATTTATAGAGACGCTTTAGACATTTTACTGTAAGCGTGACATTTAACTCTGATGCATTAGTACAAACCCGTGCTCATATATGGGGCCTTTTTCTGAGCAAAAATTGCCCACAAATGCAATGCAATGATAATTAAATTGGATTTATGAGAATGTGGCCATAAATGCGTTTTGCTTATGAATGCAAACACTATGAAAGAACATCTAAAAGCTTTTAAGGCCAAATTTGACCTTTGCTGAATACAAAGAAAAGGGCTATTTTCCAATCAAAAGTGTATTGCAATGATAAAGACCAACACTTATTGCAAACAAGACCTGCTATAACACATGCATAGTTCAGTTTTTGTTTTCTTCAACATACACATTTCAGTGCAATGCTACCTGGGTTTCTCATTGCTAAATATGCAGAATTTTTGCACCCAGGGGCTGAAAGCACACTTTAGACACTTAAAAAGAAAAAAAATGTTGATGTTTTCACTCATGTCTTTTTTATTTCCCTCTGTGTTGTTGATCTGGCTCAGGGGTTAGGTATGACTGCAATGTGGTAGAGACAGAAGCTGCAGTCAAAGCTCCTGTGATCCGGTGCAGACTTCATAGAGACCAGCAGATGGAGGGGAGAGGAGCTGCGTGCATCCTGAAGGTTTAGCAAGAACTGAGAGGTTACACTCCACCAGTACAAAGATGACCTGTCACACACTGAAACATGCCGTATCAATGTAGATGAGCTTCCTGTTTATGTACCTCACAGAGCACAGCTATCAGAGGGAAAGAGGAAGGGATTACAGATGGAAATATGTATGAAATGTTGTCTCTCTCTTCATATACCCAGGTGAACTTGGAGGCAGTATGCATGTGACGCCTGCATTTCCATTTTAAATGCTAATTAATGTTGTTTTGTCTTCAAAGTGCAATTGCAACCCGTAGTTATCAGCCTTGATCGCAGCATTTTCAAGGTTGTCTAGATGTGAGCCGTCACATAACAAATACCTTTAAATATAGAATAACAGCACAACAAAGAAATAAAGGATTTATGGCGTGTGGAGAGCACTGCGTAAATGAGGCACAGGAGGGGTAGTCTGATAATGTGAAGGACAAAACTGGCATATAATTTCTGCCTAGACTGCTCTATAAAACCTGCTTTTCAGTGGCTGTTTTTGTGTGTTTGTGTGATGTTTTGTGTGCACTTGGATGTGTATACGTTAGTGTATTCCTTCTCTTGGCAAACACCCAGCACAGAGGATCTCTCCACCTGCTCTGCATCAACCAGCAGGGCAGGCCTCAGCCTCACACACATGTACAGAAAATACACACACATACACACACATTGCAGTTTAGCTGTGTCTCATTCACATCGTCACCCCTCTGACATCTGCCTGTGTGCGTCGGTGTTTGTGTGTGTCCCAGTGCCGGTGTGTATCTGTGTTAGCAGGGTGGTTGGTGTGTGAGGTGAGGTTAAATAGGCGCCTAGCAATGAGAGGAGGGAACTGAGGCGGAACTGGCAGAATATCACACACACGCACGCACACACACACACACACACACACACACACACACACACACACACACACACACACACACACACACACAGAAGCAGTGACAACAGAAACAACACTATCAGGGCATCATGTAAACTGCAGGTGTGGCCTATGCCTCAGTGATCATCCCATACTTTGTTTCGACCCTGTCGCCTGTCACTGTGTGTGTATAATGTGTGGTAATGTCCATGTGACCATGTTTGTGTGTGTGTGTGTGTGTGTGTGTGTGTGTGTGTGTGTGCCTGCAGACATACACTTTACCTGGTGTATACTGATCACACTGGGGAATTTATATAGCTGTAGAAGGTAGTGATGTTGTAGTGAGTAGAGCTATGGTGAAAATATCCACCCAGATTTAGTTCAACAGCTGCAACCTCTTGTTTACGGAGAATAGCTTTGATACCTACAACATGTTGGACGCTAGAGGATGTGATTGTATTGTTGATGTGGTTTATGTGGCAGTTGCCGAGTGGTATCTGATGTCAACATGATTTATGGGCACTGGAGATTTCCCCTAATATTTGTATGTGATGTCAGACAGAAGAAAGTGCTCGTCCTTGTAGTCTGACCTTTGTAACACTGTTTTTTTTTCTGCAGAGCTGACCAAATAGGCAGGCTTCAGTGGTAAATGTCACAAGTTTGAGCAGTTTTTTAAAACCCTAATGAACTGGCATGAACCCAGTGTAAGTTAAATGTACTTTCTCCTTGTTTATACATTTAAAATGCTGCAAATATTTTAACCCTTGCTGTCAGTGAATTAAATAAAAACCTACTCATGTGTTGTCCATAAAAAGTGTGTATTTTTAGTTTCTGCAAGTTTTACATTTGAGCTTATATGGGAGAGCATTTCATATCTTTTCTTTTCAATGTGTCACATATCAGAGTCTCCTGCACTCTATAAACAGGCTGCTTGTATGACAGGAAACAGTCATCCCTGTCAGCATTGTTTTTGTGCAGTCACAGTACACAGAGGCTGTCATTTAACAGGGGGAGGAGATAAGAGAGGTGGAGGAGGATGTCAGATGGCAGAAGCCCTCCTTTTCTACCTGTTGAGGTCTCTGCATAGACAGGCAGCACTGTATTTATTTTTTGACACTGAGATTAATGGAACAGTAAGGGTTGCAGGTTGAAATTAGATTTCTCTTTGGGTGCCTGGTAGCTCACCTGGTAGAGCAGATGCCCCATGTGCTGGGGCTGTGACCTTGTTGCAGCAGCTGAGGGTTCAATTCCAACCTGCAGCCCTTTGCTGCATGTTGTCCCCTTTCTCTCTACCCTTTTACACCTAAACTGTCCCACTGACTTAAGGCAAAAAGACAAAAATAATCTTTAAAAAATAAGATTTGTCTCACTAGTTACTGAATTTTGTGGTTTTGCAGTAAGTTAAAGTGGAAACATACAACTTCTGAAATAGATCGCTTTTCATTTTCCTCAAAACCTGGTGCCAACATCCGCCATTTTCAATACTGGAGATAGAAATACAAAGAACTTACATTCATACTCTTTGACATTCGGTAAGGGCGTACGTTTTGTTTTAACATTTAGGGGGGCACATATGAGATGGGGGTTTCCAGACAGAAAATATTGAGCATTGATTTTTTTAAATTAAAGTTATCTGCCACATCATGGGGAGACTAATGCACATATTCTATGGAAACGGGGGGATTGCTATCAGGGAAAACAACAGCGCTATCTTCGTCCTGTTTTGCTTGCACAATGGCTGACGCACTTCCTTTGTGTCATAATCACACCTTCATTTTCCCAAGAGATCATACCTGCATTCCGACAGAATTGCATAGTTAAAGCAACATTTATAGGGGACCGGTCTGACCGCAATTGCTATCATTACTCTACATCCATTACATTGTGCAATCAACATCTACCTCAGAACAAGTTAAAGCAAAAAACCTGTCTGTTTCCACTTTAACAGGCCAAAGATACATGTGGTGCACAAATGCTTGATTGCATAGTCACAAGGGAACACAACATGTATTTTTCATTCTTCCTTACAATATATTTCTGGAAATTAAAAAAATAATAACATACCTGGAATATGTTGAAGCGATCCTATTGGCAAGATAGTGGCTGATTAGGCATTGCTTACACACACGCACGTACACACACACCCACACACACACACACACACACACACACACACACACACATACACACAAATGTTTCCGATAAGATGCATTCCAGTCACCGCCAGCCCAGCAGCAAACCCCTGAAATTCTTGTCAACACAGGGCAATGACGCTGTCCAGAATTTTCATCTCGCAGCTCCAAAAACTGTGCGGGGCTGGCTGTGTTTGTTTGTGTTTTCTGCTCCAGCCCTTGCTTCCTGTAGCTCTGTGGTGTCAACCCGCCCACCGTCCTCCCATCAGACCCAGGGAACACAGCCCTGCTGCCACAGCGCACAGGCACCCCAGCGACTGAGGTTTCCTCTTGGACTGACTGAAGTGTTTGCTGTTTCCCACATTGTTGGAATTCAACACCAGCCTGTTTACTGGTCCCCATGTGGCTTCAGTCTCTCTCTCACTCTCTCTCTCTTTCTCTCTTTCTCTTTTTTCTCTTTCCACAACACACCTTCTTTACATTACATACCCAGCATTCATACTAAGTAATGAGACTAACAACTAACTGAAGCAATTATGTTTTTACCTGTGTTACAGTTTAAATTTATTGTCCACCTTTTTTGTTAACCTACAAAAACATGTATGTGCATGTGCACATGTGACTATACTTTTAAATCACTTTTTAGTTTGAGTGAAATAGAACTAAAAAGAATTGATTTATACCATAAATATTAAAAAAAATGGCAGCTGTAATATAATTTATAGAAATGTTTTTCCACTGTGAGGTACTATATGGGCATCAGGGACATCATTTTCATATGCTTTATTTTGCAGCTGACAATGGATCATACAATGAATCAAAGGAAATAATATACATCTCAAGGAAAAATGTTAACAAGATGATGAGGCGCATGCAAAATGAGAATCTCTTCTTTATCTGCTTTGTTTTTTTCACTTCCTTCCCTCGGTACAGCCAGATGGCAAAGCTCCAGCTCTGCAGTCCTCTTCATACACTCATCATATTTGATGGGCATCCTGCTGCCGAGTTTCAAGGAGGCCATGTGTTTATGAAATGACACTTGTGACAAAAGAAAACTTCTATTTAGCAAGCTGATTCTTGGGTGGGGTGCATGGGGGCAGCAGCATGTGTGCATTCGTGTATGTGTGTGTAACATTGCGTGTGTGTTTGTGTGTGTTGGAGAACAAAGATTGTGGGAATGTGTATATTGTGCTTAGATAGGAGCAAGGCAGTGGGAGAAAGGTTATGTGTCGTGTGTGCATGTGTGTTTTTGTACCAGTAGCATCCATACCGTCTCTGTTTCACACTGTTGTCATGTTGGATGCCTGCTGTCTTCTAATCACATCCTGTACCTTTCTGTGATTTTTTTTTTTACTATGTTGCAATACATTTTATCATCAGTTTTGTGCATTTAACCATTCCAACAAAGAAAGTTGTTTTTTTTTTCACATTGATATCATAAATATCATACATTGTGAGGTCTCCTCCGCTGATGGATTCGAACATTCAGGACAAACTTTTGTTTTAAAAAATCATCTGATGTACATTTGCAACTAAAACAGGTTTTATGTTGGTCTTTTATTTGTTCTCAATATGCTATCATCTTATCCTAATATTGTCTTTGTCTTCAATGGTGAGGAATTCCCATCAAAGTTTTCCCCTTCTGTTAATACTTTAGGGAATTTTCAAACGTCGGGATGTATGGCTGTAATGCCCCAAGATTTGTTCTCCCTGAAAGAAATGATAGAGTAAGAATATATTAACTACAGAGCAACCTGGCTTTAAGAGGTCTGCATTTACTCTTACTTCATTTTAGGTTTACCAATATGTTATGCATAAATATATACTATATATATGTATATAGATATATATCAATATATGCTTTGCAGCATTCCTTTGATTTAAATTTTAAAGCCATGTTCATGCATTAAAAAGCAATTTCATATTTTTGACTGCAGGGTTTAGATGCAAATCCATGGGGCATTACGTTAAAAACCATAAACATCATAAAATAGGAAATAGAAATTAAAAATGGAAGCAAAATGAGGACGTTTAACTGGTCATTAAGAACTGAATGCTTTCTCGTTTGTTGATGTGATAAACGAAAAATTGTATTCAAGATAGAACACAAAAAATGGCAAGTGTAATGAAAAATAAAACCCATTTAAAGCAAAGTATTTTTTTATTCACACAAATTTAATAAGATATATAACAACCGTTTGGTCCATAAATATTTAAGGGGAAATAGTTTCTATACACCATCTTTATCAAGAAACAGGGAAACATGGACAATCTTGATAGAACACTTACTGTACTCAACTATTAACACGAAGATCAATATATAAGGTTCTTGGATTACCCAACTATATCTGAAAGAGTGCACAAATGCTTTCTATGACATCGCTGCCCCCTTTTTAACAGGATACACCATAAAAAGATCTTCGGAAATAAGATGCAAAACAGTACAAAACTAGTGAGGCGTCAAAAGGATGTGAATCAGTTAACAAAGAACACATATATCCTGAATTTCACAAACTTTCTCCCAAGTTATAGCATAAGGCACATAGTAGAACTGAGTTAGGCATCTACTTCAATAAGTAGATCTAGAGTACCACTTTGTTCTACAATAGAACAAATTGTGACGCTCACAATGAAATGTATCAACTCCATTGAAGATCTTTCTTTTCTCTCTATCTTTCAGCCAGAAGAAACATGTTTTTGGTCTGTTCAGTGGCAAGTGTCATTAAAGAAAGTATAAATATGGCCAAAAAGGAGAACACATGGACAATGATTTCCCACTGGCTGCCTCTTACGACTCCACCTATCTGAGGTCATTTGAATGCTCATGTCAGCTCTACAAATCTAGTCTGCAACGTCGCAATCACTTAATTTCTCACCACCCCGACTCCTTTTCCCTTTTTAAAATCACATTGTTACCCTGAGCAACATGATAAAAACAATAATGCACTTTTCACTGGGCAGTATATTGTCACTGTGCAATTGAGTTTAGCTGTGGGTTTATGAATATGCTTACTAGGATTTATCCATTTGACTACAGTTAATCTATGAGGCCAACAAATCTGAAAAAGTGCTCTGTCAAGAAAACAATCGATTGCAACAGCGTGCATTAACTGTTCTCCAATCCAAATTTCTCCCGCTGACTTCTAATTATCAAACCATTTCTATCAATGGGACTGCATTACATGTTGAACAGTTACCACTGTACAGATTGTGGGCTTAGCTTCTTTTTCTTTATCACAGCAGATCTGTGACTCAAGACAAAAATGTGTGTGGTTTCAGCATGTACCTGCCGTATAAGCTGCGATGGTTAGGGGCTTATTATGCAATTTAGACATGTAGCTCTGTGGGATATCTCGAAGTCTGATTCCATCCAACTCAGTCTTTAAGACCGAAACATTCGGAAATAATTAAAGCCTGTTTTCTGGAGTTGCCCATATACAGAACATTCTACAAGTTTATTTCCCAAATGATTCCAAAACAGAAAAAGAAATCTTTAAATTGGATAGTGCGAACACAGTGCATACATATACATGTTTCTGAGGGCAAAATATTCATATTATTTTAAAATTTAGCAATTAACCATAAATTAGGAAGGGATCATTTTATCATAATTCAATACAAATGTACAAATAAGGTCAAATCAAGTAAAAATCTAGCTTTCCAGACAAGATTCAAGTTTAGTTTTTTTTTCCGATGAATTGTGGGATCCATGACAATGTTCTAATGCCGTCAGCTTCAAAAATATCCTGTCCAAAATCAGTCTCAGCATACTGTTAGTCAACTACAGACACGGCTGCCATGCGGTTTCAAATGCTACACATTAAAATGATTTCCTTGTGTTTTTAATGTGGTCGCTGCTGTTTCTTGCTCTTGTTGTTCTTGTTTGTGTACACAGTACAGCACTTTCTGTTCCAGGGAGCTGTCTCTGGTAGATTTAAAGGTGTCACTTAAAAAAATAAAATGTAAATTGAGGAAAGAAAAAATAAAATAAAATAAAATAAAATAAACAAAAACAAAATAAAACCAGATAAAAAAAAATCAGTCTGCTAGGGATAGCTTGTTAGAAAAGGTTTGTCAAGGTAGTTTGCGAAGGGCTCCCCGAATCATGGCTGTCCAAACTAGAGGTGACGGAGGTCACTACAGTGATAGAGGGGTTTGTCAGGTCTGTTAGTGTGGCCGCGCTGGAGGGGGGGGTCAGGGCCCCACTGTCAGATGAGGGTGGAGGGAGTGAGGTGCCATCAGCCTTATCAACACCTCCATTCTCCTGTCGCAAAACGTTCCTTCTGAATTTGGCTCTTGCGTTTTGGAACCAAACCTGCAAACCAATCCCAGTGTGGCTTTTACTTTTTGTGTTTAAGATTAATTTTATATATATAAAAAAAAAGAAAGTATCAAATCATTTGTACAGTATTTTACATATCAAGTTATCACAGCTATTACTGTATCAACTTTCCCTTTTCTTGTGTATATAAAACTTTAAATGGCATTTTTCATACATTATTTTGATCTTAAGGGGCAGATAACAATAAACCAGTTAGCAGTTACAGAACTGTGAATTTTAATAGCAAATCAAAACAATAATCCTTTCCTTTTAATTTTTTTTATCTGTGAGAGCTAAATTACACCCTTTTCTATTCCACAGATAAATAGAACATGTGCACTCTCATTATTAATAATACCAGCTACAGTTTTACACTTAAGTTTCTACGCTTCTGAACGACTTTTCTCCTTTCTTTCCCAGAAAAAAATAACATTTAAGAATTTATACGATTTCTGATAAAACCCCTGGATATACATCTAATGACTAAATGGACCAAACAAACAAATAAAATCAAAAGGATGACTTTAATGATTATACTGGTGTGAGATGAGAGGGACGTGGAGGAGGAGTAGGGTGCAGACACAGATATGGGGTGATCAGATCAGTAAGAAGAATGGCTTTCTGCTTACCTGTAAAACTCTCTTAGTGAGGCCTGTTTTCTGGGCCAGCTGCTTTAAGTCCTTGGCATCTGGGTTGTGGTTGATGGCAAAGTAGGATTTCATTGTCCGCAGCTGATGGTGCTTGAAGGAGGTCCGCATGCGTTTGGTCTTCTGTGTTGGAGCGTAGGCCTGCTGGTCCCGGTCCAAGTGATCGGTGTCATTCTCATTACAGCCTGAGAGGGCAGACAGCAGGGCACAGGGGTGGGTCACAGTCCAAATGCAACAACTGCATTTTCTTTTTTTTAAACTAGTGCTTTGCATCTGGATTTATTTTGATATTATGCTAAATGACTGACAAAGAAGTGACAACTAAGTGGTAATAAAGCAAATCACTCCTCTACTATCAAGATGATATTATTCAAATCATAAAACTGCTTAAATCTGACGACTTGCAAGGGTCACTGACTGAATATTACATCGTCTGAAGGCTCAATATTTAATTGAATATCTTGTTACAAACTCCAGTTTTGCAGGGAAAGAAAAGACACAATTAGATTAAGCCTATGACGTGAATTTGATTGTTCCCGTATTTCCATTGACTTGCTATCCTAACAGATCTATAATACGCCATCATGAGAAATATTTAAAGTTTGTTATATTTATCACAATAAATTGGAATATATGGACAAATGGGAGTCAAGAATCTCACTGAACTGACTAAACTGAAATAACTATAATACACTGGAAATTGTGATTATTGTAGCTTTTCTAAAAAATGCAAGTACATTTCTTTCTTTAAATGAAAAATGATGTATTATAACCGTATACCGGGATCAGGCTAAAAACTATTTGCTTGTGTTTGCAAAGACTAATAGTCCTAATGGGCCTCATTTGTCAGTTGCTTAGTCCTGTATGAATATTAAAACGGCAAAATGCAAAAAACGTATCCACTAAATTAAATTAATGTATTTCTTAACAGTGCTTCAGAAACATTTGCAGGTGCATTTAAGAAAAATATAATCTTAGCACTTTATTTCACTATGGTGTTGTTTTAGAAATAAAATGCTTACATAACTCTTTACTGTGGGAACAGATAAAATTCCAATGCCAAATAAATACTTGCAAATTAAATTAGCATGTGACTATAGAACATTTACATGACTGCAACCAAAATATACAACAAAATACAATCAGTGACAATCCATTGTTATTTGTTTAGATTTTTCTATAGAATCTAGCATTTACTAAAATCTCATCGCTTACTTTAGTGCAGAAGGAGTGGAAATCTGGGCACCAAAGAAAGAGCATAGGATTTCTAAATTATATAGTAGGTTGTATTGATTTTCTTGTCTCCTTGTAACCAAAATGCTGACCCGTTGTTTTGCTCAGTGGATGATAAAATATCAAATAACTTACACCAAGATTTCATCATAAGGATACAGTGCAAACACTTTCTTAAAAATGAATTATTGAATTCAATTACAAATCCATGTGAATAAGGCAGAAACTGATTCATCAAACTGTGGGATTTTTAATGTTTGGCGCTGTCTTATAATATGCCGTGAATTCTGATTTTATTTTCATGTGAGAATTTTTCTTGTGACACCTATTTGAACCTTTAATATGACAATTATTGACACCTATGTTCTTGTGTTCTAGCCCTCACTGGATTGTGTTTCACTTGATATTACCCACTAGGGGTCTCTATATCCAAACAAGACTTTACAGAGTGGTGTGCAATACTCAGTAGACCCACACCTTTCCCTGGTGAAAACAAACATGAATGTGCTCGCTAAAGCAGAAACAAAACCTCAAACAAAACCTCATTCTATTTGTCATGAATATTGAATCTCCTGATCTGCAGAACGATGCATTAACCTGAACAAAACAGGGAAAAGAGTATGTTGGAAAAAAGAAAATATAAACTATATCTTTTAGTTGTTTGCTAATTCCATTTTTTATACAAATATATTTTCTTTTTTCTTTTCTATGTTCTGATTTTTGTTGTTTTAGTTTAAATCTGTCTGTTATGAGGTAAAAAAAAAAAATCATCATACAAGAATTATAATTAACATTTCCAAAATGCACAAAAAAAGGCATTGCACTTAGGCTTAAAGAAGCCAGAAAGCCTCTTTTTAAATTAGGACATTATTCTATTCTACTTCACACTAGTCTATTCTATTTAAACATCCCAAATGAAAAATATAATATTCCCACTGGGACCTTTACTGTGTCTGTGGTGCTTAATAATGAGCTCACGGGGAAATCTTACAGTATTTTATGTCTTTCTCTGTGGGATTTTCTTTTGTGTGATTTTTTTTTACCTTTTGTAGCAGCATAATATTTCTTATTTTTATTTCATCTCAAAAGTTTGTTGTAGGAAAGATATTCTGATGTTTAAAAAAAAAAACATAGTTCTAGAACAGTAATTTTCCTATTAAGGCATCCATGAGAATTTTAGGATTTGCATAATCTCTCGGAATTTTGTTTGCGAATAACAAACCCAAAGCCCCTTGAAGCGGAGCGCGGACTGTACAGTGCTGTGTTTGGAGCCGCTGGCCCCTCTCCCTGCAGCAGGCCCCTCTGCACGGCGCTGCTGTGTCCCTGAGAACTGTGCTGACCGCCGCACGGGAGGCCAGGGATTCCAACGTCACCTCTAATTAACGGAGAACAATTAACGCGCAGATTACCCTTATTCCTCCCTATTCACCGGGAACAGAGGAAACTTGGCGCACAATGACAAACTTTCTCAACCGCACACTAATTCGCAGAAAGCGACAACAAAATGGGGACGCTGCAGGGGGGGTGGGGGGTCGGGTTATAACATTCAGCGATTCAATGCAAGATTTGAGATGAAACCTACATTTAACAGTTTCTCAATGATGAGTGTGATTACAGTTTTTCTGCCATCCAACAAAAGTCAAAGACGTGCAAAACAATGATTTTGGCCACGATTTTTACGCATGAGTTCCAGACTTCATGTACCCCCGTCACATCCATTCTACAAATTTATTTTGACCTAAATTAGCTCATATTAATTATAGACTTCAATATGCACGTTAACGGTCAAATTTCGATCACTCTCCGCGCAACACACGCCACAGTTTAATGCACAACAACGGTGCGTCAAAGACGCGTGGACAGAAAGCTGTAGATCAATTAGCACACGGCTGCGGGCGCCGTTACACGCACGCAGTGCTCACCTATATTAGCATAGCCTGCAGGAGACATGCATCCATTTCAGACGGCTGATGGAGATGGGGCGTTGAGAAACCGTTTGGACTAAAAATAGCGAGGGTCTTCTGCGCAATGGAAAAAATCCCGATTTTTTATTTCATTGTTTGTTTGTTTTTTGTTTTTTTTTTGTTAGATTTTTCATTTTTATTGGAATGCAAGGAATATAAATCACAGAGCAAACAAGCAAAAAAAAATCGTGTTGTCTCCCCTTGCCCTCCTGCCCCTCAAAGGAGATGTTTTTTTAACTGAATTATTTACTTTATTTATTTTCTATTTATTTGAGGTTGATTTAAAGTAACTTTAATACTTTTGCTGCTATATTTTAAAACAATAAAATAAATCAATACGACGATATTTTGATCAGTAAAGTCCGAGGACCATTTTAGTGAGGAATGCATAAATCACAAAGCAGTGAAATGTTCCCTTGTTATGGTCCAGGGACCATAGGTTTGTTTGTTTTTGTTTTGTTTTGTTTTGTTTTGTTTTGTTTTGTTTTGTTTTGTTTTCTGAGCTATATGAGGAACAGTTTAGTATAGAGTGCAGTCTGGTAAAAAGCTCGGTGTGTTTTGCTGTACGTTTCACTTTCTCTATATATAGGCCTAACCACAGGGCAGACGTCCAGCCTACTTTTGCACCTAAACAAAGTAAGTTACAAAAAAACTCAGACTGCCTATTTACAAATGATTTTCCATTGTGTATGTGTTTGTATGTCATTGATGCGAGGCTCTGCTCTGAGCTCCGAGCAGCATGCTGTCTCACCTGTGTTGTAGCTGGGTATATCTATCCCCATGGCCGGGCTCTTCCTCTTGCGCGGCCTCCCTTTCTGTGCCGTTCCGGTACCGTTGAAGTAGGGTAGGGTGAGGCCGCCCCCCTTGGCTGCCAGCTCGGCGAAGTTGAGCTGCTGATGGTAGTCCGGTCCCTGTACCAGCGTCTCGAAGTGGAGCCGGCAGTACACCAGGCTGTCCTTCATGCCGAAGTGGTCGCCCGTAGTCAGCGTCTTGTTGCAAGTAGTGCACGTGAAGCAGCTCAGGTGGTACACGGAGTCGCGCGCCCGCATCACCATCTCCGAGGCCGATATCCCGAGGTGGCAGCGCGCGCACCTCTGCACTGAGAACCTTCTGGAACAGACAAATCGTCAAGACTCCTCATACATAGAGACCAAATGGGACAAACACAAAGGCAGAGGGCGAAATAAGCTAACACGAGCTGTCAGAGGCTAAAATATGCTAACTATTTTTTCGTGTGTTTCAGTGAGGCGTGTGTAGACCGTCTGACACAGCCTGTAACAGGCTGTATGGCTACATATGGCCTGCAACTGAGTGACGGCTGGTCGATAGGCCACATTTTGTTTGGAGTAAAAATATACTTTCCATGTGCGTCTCTATTAAATAAGCAAAAAGTCAGTACAGTTTCAATGATAAAACCAGCCTATTATTACTAACCTCTTGGCAGTTAAGCTGACATTAAACACAAAAGGCTACAGGTATGGTATTGTAAGAGAGTAACATATTTCGCCAGTAGCATTTTTTTCTTTCATGGGTTGTTTTCTTATGCTTATAAATAACATTATGGCATGGCTGTGTAAAGCCATGCTAAAATATTGTACAACATATCTGACCCATAACAGCATTTTTAATTTATTATTTCCATATTAAGTCATGTTAGGCCACTTTACATGCTGACAAAAGCCACTGTATTTTACTTTTTTTTTAAGAAAAAAAATATATAAATGAAGGATATAACGATGTAGTCCTTTGTTCCTGGGCTGACTCATGCAAGCTAATGTAGTTTATATTACACTCAGAGCTATAGAAACTATTACATCTAAACCACAAACGAATAAAAGTAAAAAGAAAAAAAAAATCATGTCAGAACTTTTTCTCAGTGAACAGCATGCAGTGGGATTCTATTCAGACAAGAATCACGTCTAATTGGACTGAAAGCTTCAAAATTATTCCAGATGAACAACAGGAGCCTGTTGAATCAGGGTTAATAACAGTGGCTGTGCTTCTTATTCTTCGTTTTTCCAAAAATTCATTTAAAAGTTTAAAAGGAATTTTCCTGTAAAGCAGCAGCTTTTGGTGATTACACGCGCGTGCGTGTGCGCATGACAGAGAGCCAAATATTTTCCAAAGCTGTCTTGTAAATTTACAAGCTATGAATGTGTAACCTTAATTTTTCTTACCTGTAGTAATCCTCCTTGCAATAGATACTCCCATCCTTGGCAAAACACGTTAACTCCGACTCCAGCGCTAGTTTACATTCACAGCATTTGAGACACCTCAGGTGCCACTGTTTGTCCACGGCCAGGAGGTAGTATCTGTCCGAAATCTTGCCGCCACAGCCGGCACACAGAGCAGGCTTCTCCGGGCTCATTGAAGGCATGGTCTGAGGCACAGAGAGGGGAGAGAGCGCATGGTAACTACCTCCTGACGGGGAAATCTAATGCAAAATATAGTATACTAAAACAGAAACAACAGGCCTTTGGTAAATTTCTGGACATGATTTTAAACTAGTTTTATCTGTCAAGTAGCTAAAGGCCTTTTGAAGAGCAATTTCAACACGCCGTTAAAGAAACGCAGGCTCGGTGTGTTACGGCCCAAATGAAGGAGTAAACGACATCTATGAAACTGAAAAAATCTCAATATCGAGGAGAAAGAAATACATTTGTATTGCTAACCTAATATTGTATTAGTTTAATATCCCCTTTATTTGTAGACAAATTCAAAGAAAAGAACAAACTGTTAGTTTGGGTGTGAAAGTTATTAAAATATTAAATACAAGCCTTTTTAAAATATATACATAGTGAATATAGTATTTTTCTGGTTAAAAGAATAAAACACAAATGTGTTATAATAATAATATTTCACCGTGTTTTTTTTTGTCAACAGTTATTTATAAATGTGTAATTACCAGATTTAAAATTAATATGTGTCCACATAAATTAAATATTACTGTTTTAATGTACAATGTTTTATTTGCTGCCAAAAGTAAATGTGTGTATTTCGAATATATTTTGAGACAACTGCATGTCAAGTTGCAGGCACGGAGTTTATGTTTTGAGCAGGAAAATTTTGAGCTATTAAAATCATAGGATATTAATTATAGAGGAGAAAATAGATTTTGGATTTAAAATTGAAAGAAAAGATTTTTACCATAATTATATACAAAGAAGTAACTGATAAATCCTTCTTAGTGGTCTCTGACTTACCACTGAACAACTGTACATTTCCTAGCAGGTTAACGGTGCCACGGTCGCCGTTTACGCAGTGACGGAGGTTAAAACGACTTTTAACATGAATTCAAACGCGGGTCAACGGGGCTCTTACCGACTCTCTGCCGTTGAGCTGCATGCCCTTCGCCAGGCGCGACTCCGTTTTCGACCTTCTCTCCATCTCCTCCATGATCCCTTGGATGTGATCCCCGGAGATCCCGTGGAAAAGCATGGCTCCCGGTCCTGGACGCAACGTGCAACTGCCTGCCTCTGTCTTGCAGCCCACAACTTCCATATACTGTACTGCAGCGCTGCGCCCCGCTCTCTCAGCGCATCCAAATGGGCTCTGAGGCTCTGAGAGGCAAACAAAACAACAACAACACAGCCCCAGAGATTCAGATCACCTCCTCGCCACAGTGCAAAGGCAACTGGAAGAAAAGAAGCACGAAGAAACTACAACATGGGTGGGACAGGAGGAGTTGGTGGTGGTGGTACACCAGCTTTTTCCTTCTTCCCGTGAATGTCTCTCCTCCAGCAAAAAATATATAGTCCAAATGACGCGACAAACCGGTGTGGAAGTGGTGGTGGGGAGGGAGGAGGGGAGGGGGGCTACAGAGTGAACACTCGCCAAAAATAATGACACAAAGTTTTTTTTGTTGTTGTTTCTTTTTGGTGATTTCTCTCTCCCGATTATCCCAGTCAGGGGTTCCTTGGTGCTTGGAGGTCAGGTTGGGACTGCCTGGATTTGAGAACCGTGTCCTATTTGTGAAGAGAGCAAAGCCTGCCCAGTCTGAATAATTTGGTAGGAGGAGTTCCCCTCTCTCCCTCTCTCTCTCTCTCTCTCTCACTCTCTCTCCTCTCACTTGGTGTCTCTCCCTCAATCTCTCTTTCTCTCTCTCTCTCTCCATCGCCACTGATTTCTATTCACCAACAAAGAGCTGTCACTCTTCCCTCAAAAACTCCAGATTCTGGCTGCGCGAAGGACCACTACTTTATGGTATTGACATTTTCATTACTTTTATTCCCCCATTTACAGGAGAGGATGCTGGAGTGTAGTCAGAAGTTCCATAAAGCTGAAATTGGCTCAGAGTACTTTGGGTGTAAATATTTTATTCATTAATCTAAACAAATAATATGCATCTCAAGTACAATAAACTCCTTTGGGTTTATTAAAAGGGTCAGAAATATGGATAACTGCAGTTCTCCTACAGAGGTCAGGTAGGAGAGTCATGCTTCTCCTACATGACTGTGGAGACAATTTCATTGATTTAATTTTGAGCTTTTGCAATTTCAAAACCTTACAGTTTTGGAGGTTTGACTCCTGCTTTATGAGGTGCTTGGTTGTCCCAAAATAACATAATAGGCGCGCGCGCGCGCGTGTGTGTGTGTTATAAGTGTATTGTTTGGGGCGGGGCAGTGATCAGTGATAGGCTAGAGGGCGGGGACAGATTGTATTAAACAATTTAGGAGACAGCGTTTTTTTTTTAACACAACTGAATGAGATTTTGTTTAGAAATAAAAGCATCATACGCCGTTATAACTTATTTTCTCAAATAAGGTAATCACAAACCACCCCCCCCCCCTAAATTTTGATGCTCTGTAATTTTGACGAGGCCTAAACACACACACACACACACACACACACACACATATATATATATATATATATATATATATATATATATATATATATATATATATATATATATATATACTCAGCCTTTTTGTGTGCAAGAATTCTCTCTCGATCAAAATTTAAAACAAGTTTAATTCTTTACGGAGCATCTATTAAAGAGCCTCTTGTCTTTTCTCTGTTTCTTTAATTGGGCCAAAAAAATTCGTCTACCTTTAGAAGAGTTGATTCGATCAAAACAGAAACCGGATCGCAGCTATAAGAATATTTTTATTTATCTTACAGGCTGTGTAACAAGCGGTGTGAATGCAGCCGAGCTAAAAAGTAGGGAAAATCACCGCCAGTTTTTGCATATTTTCTCAAATCCACGCTCCTTATATCTTACTTATGACAATCTAAAGAGGCCACTGTGGCGGTGCAATCACGATCTGTGTCAGTTTTAAAGGGTGAGAAAACTCAGTTACGCAAATAAGACTGAATGGCTTAACTGTCCAGGCCAAATATGGTGACAACAAACCAAAACGAGGCAGCTCAAGGTCTGTATTTGGACAAACACAAGGCGAGTCTTTACAGCTGAAAGCCGGATAACGAGCTCTGGCCTCTGCAAGGTCGATGGCTCAAGATTTTCCGCCATATAGAAACACGGGCTGGATGTGCGGCTCGGCTCTGGTCACATTAATAGATTTACCGAGGCTCAGGGGGTTTGCAGGTGTGGATGCTTCATCTCAAGACGTGATACATTATCATGTGCAGCCCCTCCACCCCCCACATCCTCCCTGCATCCCTGCCTCCCCACACCACCACCATGAAGTTGTGTTGGCTTTAATTGGAGGCCCCTTGATAACAGCGCTATAAGACGAGGCTTGGACCCTCCTGGACGCGCTGGACCTGCAGCTGTCCTGACGTTAATTTGCGATCCGTCAGTGTCTCAGCACCAAGCCAAAGAGCGCTGAAAAGACACTCAAAAGGGACACACGGATTTCATTTCACCTGGACAAAGACACCCCGAGAGGACCGATCAACTCAGCTCTGTGTGATATTTAATCAGTCTGCTGATTTCTCTCTCTCTCTCTTTCTACGGAAAATAACGGCGTCTAATTTTTTTCAATGGACTTAATGAGACTGTAAAATATAAATACAGTAATCACACTTTCGTTTTTTTTAAAAACAAGACATCAATCAAGTCGGTAATGTCGACAAAGAACACTGTTTTGACCCGTTGCCTCCAGCAGTGACATTTCATTTGACTGAAGAGGGTTTAACAATGTGTCAGCGAACACCAAGGGGCTCAGGGAGTAATGTCTTTTGTGTTTTGGCTTTATTTCGTTTCTGTTGATCTAATTGGAATATTAATAGGCCTAAATATAGTTTGTTTATTTTTTTTCAGTTCGTAATTGGAGAAAATCTGCAGAGAAGCCAAAACCAATTCACGAAATGATGCTTAAAAAGTGACAATATTTACTCAATTTTTAAATAATATTTCTCCCTCGAAACGTTTTCTTAATATATCATATTAATTAAGTTACCACATTATGTATGTTAACCATCATATTTCATTACTGTCTTCAGATTAATTGAATTAAATGAATCTGGGCGGTTCTGTGTCAGTTTTTCGTTTGCTTACTGAGAATGATTTGCCCTAATTGCCCTTAAGATTTCTGATCCTGTTACACTAAAGTCTTTTAAAACCAAATAATATTGGTTGCTCATTCGTGCTGTTTTGAGCTCCATTTAAACCTTTGACGCGTTTTAAAAGTTAAATAGAAACAGTGTTAACAACCATGTTTAAAATGGCGTGTGAACACACTGCAGGATGCTCAGTGGGTCACTGATTTTTCTCATCTAAATAAAGAAAATAAATTATCACATCTAAGCCAACAATACAAACAAAATTACTTATTTTCGGTATTTATTTTAAAAAGCGTCGTTTTTTATTTCCTCGCCGCTCAGCTTGCAATAGTTTTGATTCCACTCACAAACGCCTATGTTAGGCTATATGTTAACATAATTAAAAATATTATCGGAGAAAAAATATTTGTTTAAACATTTGTAAATAAAAATATAGGTAGAGTGAGTTTAGATTGGTTTACCTACACATCCCGGAGATTATTAGCCATGTCACTGTATTTGTCATGCATCAGAGCAGTCGCGCATTGCTTCACACGCTTTTATTAAAAAGCCAACCTTATATTGTTATTTTCCCAAGCATATATAGAAAAAAATGCTCTTACCTGCGGCTGTGCAGTGTGTGAGATCCCTGTGCAGCGCGCAGGCTGAGCAGCTCCGGACTGTGCGCGCTGTGCAGAGGAGACAGAGGAGACGCTGCTGCCGGTAGATGGGGGCTGTTCCTCGTTTCTGAGCTTACACTTCTAGTTCGAGCGTCAATTAAAACACAAGACATTTAAATATTCCTCTCCCGTATGCAGGCAGCCCTCAGCACAACACACACACACAGTCAACGCACAGAAAATAGGAAACCAGGAGCCAATGGCCTACTCAGCATGTAGGTTAGAATATGTGATGTATAAATTACAGAATTAACTAATCTGGAGTCGGTGAGCGCAAAATGAACAACTACCTTTACATACAGCAACATTTAGGGAGTGTTTTAAATCAGATGTTTTTTCCCCCCTTAAACGCCGTATTTTTCCGTCTATAATGAAAGAATTTTTGAGTTTTATTTTATCCCCAAAAGACGATTTAACCGCATTTTGCAAAGTTTGAAGCACATATAGCTCTATATCACTACGAGTTCATGATATTTAAGTGAGATGGGATACGGTTACAGCTCTAATTTCAGTGGTATATGTCAGCAGAGGTTTGTGTTGATAAATAATTAGATCTATAGTCAAACTAGATCAATCAATGTGACAAAGACATGGAGCACGACAAAACAAAGCCTGCTGTGGAAATAAAGGGTTTGGTATTCGTGCAAAAAAAATTGATGAAATCATTTTTCAAAATAAAAGTGCGAAATAATTTCTGAATTTTACGCATTTCAACGTGTGACAGTAATCGAAACCAAGCAGTGGTATGGCAGTTTTTAATGACTAGACTATACTGATTTTTCTTTTTCTTTCAACGTCATCAAAAGATGCACACACGTTAAAAGGCTACCTGAGAATAATTGAAATGTATTTTTTTTTAAATATGCTCAATCACTGTTCTGTTTTTTTCCACTGTTATATTAGAATATAAATCAACACTCCAAAAATATCGAAATATTGTAATTCTTGGGCTCATTTTTTCGTTTCCACTTAACTGTATGTCCCTTCATCCGTCTCACCTGGAAAATCAAGCTGACAAACTTCATATAAATTCAATGCAGTATTGAGTGTATTTAGCCAGGAACCATTCTGCACACATTTGGCCTCATGTTGCAGCATCTAATGAATAAAGAAATGTTGCTGATGAAAAATTCACCACTGTTTAATAATGTCAAGTTTTAAGTAAATATTTATATTGTTTATGCTTTGAAGATGGTTTGATTGTGCCTGACCAATAACAAGACTATATTTTTCTCAATTCAAATATTCAATATTCTTATTATATAATGCTGCTTTTGTCATTGTATTGGTGTAATTTCATTCACTGGATTATTATTCACCTGATAGGCTTACACAATGTGACAACAAGCCATTAAATAATAACAACACTGATACCAAAATGCAAAACAGTTTAAACAGTGTACCCTGCCTCCGAATGAATTTCATATTTACTCTTAGTATAACAGAGATAGCTCATCCAGCAGACAGGATGTCCTAAACGTGCTAACACTGGCCACTTAGAGAACACACTGTGGTGTAGATGGACTGATTTCAATTGACAACAAGTGAATAGAGGGGTTTGTATTTTGTGAATGCTCCAGAGCAAAGGGTGACAATTAATTACACCTCTGTGCTGCTTGCATAAATGACACTGTGCCACACTGCTAACAGTCATTTTGCTCTGCTCCTTCCGCCTGGGCTGACATCACAATGTATCTCATCAATAATGCAACGGCACTGAGATCCATTTCACTTTGCACCACAACACATACCGTGCACACAGCGTCCTCCGAGCATGATACCCAGACAGGCTCTGCAGCGTGCTTTGGTTCAACAGTGAGACCACAGAAACAGCATCAACCCGGGATGCCTGCCTGCCTGCCTGCCTGCCTGCCTGCCTGCCTGCCTGCCTGGCTCCTTGGGCATGGTGGTTAGATTACCACACATCCAGGGTTTATCTGGAGTCATCATTTCTGGGTCACCTCAAGTGACACTCAGGCTTGCAGAGGGAGCTCTCAGTCACTCCCAAAGCAAGGAGCAGAGGAGGCAAAGGAGGAGGCGAGCAAGGAGGAGGTGGGGAAGGCTCTCCCAGGATCCACTGTGGTGCAGGGAACCACAGGCTAAACACTGACAGAGTGAAGGAGAGGAGGAGTGGGTGAGGGGGGGAGGGGGTGTTGAGGAGGAGGAACAGAGGGAGGAGTGAAGCACTGTAAAGCTGTATCCAAGTCACATGTATCCCAGTCACATGAGTCAGGGTGGGTGGGTGAGAGTATGGTGTGAGACATCCTGGAAATATTTACAAACACACAGTGGACATGGCTTCATAATTATTGGAGTAGAGGAAATATCAAAATGCACAAGTTTGGGTGATATATGACCAAAGAAGTGTTTTTTTATGGTCGATACCTCAAATTAAAATGTCTAACAGTGATTTAGAATAATAATGATTGACAAGAATAAGCCTATAAATAGATTTTTGAGGCGTCTAAATCCCCAACGCGTCCTGTTTTTCATTTCCATCCTTATTTTCTCTCTCCAGGTCTTTCTCCCTCATTTTTTCCCCTCTCCTCCTCCAACTCCCCGCTTCTTCCACTTTCTCTTTTCTGTCTCTTCCAACCAACCAACGCTCCCCCTCCCCTCACCCCCTCACTACCTCTCACCACCACCCCCTACCTCCCTCCACCCCTCCTTCGATCTCCTCCCTGCTCTGCTCTGCTGGAGCTCAAATCACAACCCCGGTCCCTGGCAGATGGAGGATAGGAGAGAGAAGCTCTTAACTAGCCAGCCTGAGCCTCTGCTCTCTGCACACCAACTGCTGCCTGCCTCCCCTCCCTGCCTCCAGAACAGCTCAAACAGCACACCGCCACCTCCACCCCTCCATCTCCCTCCACCTCCTCTGGGGACAGAGTATCCTCCTGGGGAATGGTGCGCGTATTAGTCCATATCTGGCCACACTAGAAAGGACATGGAAACATAATAGACGGATGTTCTTTATCGCTATACAACCTTACGGTGCAAAGCTGATGATGATGATGCTTGTATATGTTGTTGTATTGTAAAATGCTCTGTCTTCCTGCTTCAACCACTCATTGAAGACAGTCAGAGAGGAGCTTAAGTTAGAGGTTAAATAGTGTAAAAGCCAAAAAAAGTGGTAATTACATCACTTGTCTTGTCAGTGTAGAAAAGAAATCAGAGATATAACCGCACTGATGTAAGACCAGGAGGGAAATAAACAGGCCAAAGTGCTCCTTAGGCACTTAGGTGCCTGTTACTGCCTCTGACTCTCCTTTTATCTGGTCTCATCTGGCGGCCACAACTTGGCCTGGCATGAGCCTGACCACCAGTTGCGGTCTGAGGGAGAAACTGCTCCTCTGTGCTATTTGCAGCCCTGTCTGTCCAAAGGAATCTGGTGCGCTGACTGTCACTCAGTGGCCATGTGTGTTTTTTATCACTAATTCTACCACAGGGATCTGGTTGTCCATATGACCACTGTGGAGGCTGCTGCCCCGAGGCGAGCTGACATTGTCTGTGTAGAAGGACCAGACGTTGATGTAGGGGCTGCTCAAATGCTGCTTGAATATCAAGACGCACATGCGCGGCCCCCATGCACGTGCGTGCACACACACAAAAGTACAAAGCAGTGCCTGGCCAATTGCTGAGACTGATGTTCCTTTCAGCCATCATACGGCTGACACTCAAGTTTTTTTTTCCGCCGCCAACCCCCGTGTCAGTTCCTGGCTGGTCTGGCCAAAAGTGATGGAGACACTGTAACTGACTGTGGTTGAGGCCATTGGCCGCAGGGCTGCTGTGCCTGTTTGAGATGGAGAGGGGGTTGGAGGGAGGGAGAGAGGCGGGGGGTGGGGGTGGGGGGCTGCTTGGCCTGTCAACTGGTTGTGACTAGAGCCTGTCTGGTCACAGTTCCAAACTGGACAGCTCTCTTTTTCTCTGCGGCGAGTGCCATCGTCCTGTAGAAAGGCACACGGTATATAGCTGCCACTCTGCTCCAGCACAGCATATGCTCCACTGAAGGTCAGAGATGTTCAGTTCAAACTGCCTGAAATAAACACCTCACATGTCAGGTTGGCTGTTGTAACTTTGGAACACATCTGCACAGAGGGAATACCACTGTATGTGTATATATTGGCTTATATTGAGAAATAAAACTTTAAAAAATGTCTCCAGTTTTCATCATTCTTCTGGCATTGCCTTATACATCCAAAACCAACTAAATTAATCCAGGAATAAGGCAAATTAACAAGGCATTTTGTGAGTAATGGCATTGATGTTATTGTTTAGTCAAATAAAATAAGATATGCTAACTAAAAACTATATTGTTAACAATTAAACTGCAACTAAACAGGCAAAGATGGAAGATCATACTTTTAGTTAAACGCGCTCTCATTATGGAAGAACATGACACATTCAACAATGCATTTAAAAGGACACACATTAAGAAAATGTAAGGGACTGTACTTTATTTATCAGAGTTTGGATTGGCTAGAGTGCAATTCTTTTTTTTTAATATAATGATCCTATGCAGAACTAGGGCCTACAATTATTTTTCCTTGAGTCTCTGGGGTGAATGCATGACCCTTTTGCCACCATAATCAACCATGTTTTACAGTTTCTGGCTATGAAAAATTGTGTAATTTCGATTTTTTGGGGGGGAAAAAAATATGCCTTTAAAACCTCACTTGCAGGTTTGGGGGATCTGGGATGAAAAAAAAAACAAACAAAAACACACACCACCATTTAAAGTCAAATGCCCCTCCCCTACGCCAAATCAAAAAAATCTAACTCTCTCTCCAGTGCTTGAAAAAATGCCACCCCCATTTTGCACCCTCCCCCTCTAATAAATGACGAACAGTCCCAAAAACAGAGCTAAATATAATTTAATGATGAGTGACCATGCTGGTAAAAGGCAGGGTGGATTTTCAAGTAAAATTTCTCCATAAATCTGTCGAAGGGATTGCTGTGCTGTTTGTGTCTCAGTCACCAACTGCTATGCTAGAGCATGATATAAAAAAAGAGAAAACATTTCAAACTGTGCCATCACTGGATTGGGAAGACGTGGAGGGATGAGGCAGACATGAAAGTTGGCCTATTTCATGGTCAGGCTGCGGGACCGCCGAGGCCCTGAATGGCAATGCATCTACTTTAATGTGACAGACGAGTCCCCTAGGCAAAACCCGCAGAGCCGCGGCAGGCAAGCGGGCCCAGGTACTTGATGAGTGTGACACCTTCACCGTCCCGCTGTAGAAATGTTGCTGCCGCACGCTCCGCTGCCTCGCTTTAGAATAACACCAAATAAATTCGCCTCTCATCCCGCCTGACGACGCGTCCCCAAGAACCTGTCCTCCCCAGCACTGTTGGGATCATGAATCTCCTTGTAGCCGCTCACAGGGCTTTGCCTCCGATCACTAAGCACTTGCCTTTGGGACCCACCTGCCGAGGGGAAATTGTGGCCGCGTCAGTAGGCGGCTGCGACAGAATTTCCACGGCAGACACATCCTCTCATCCTGACGCTGTTTGCCCAATCAGGCGGAGACAGGCGAGTGTGTGTGGCAGGTTCAGAGCCAGCGCCCGGAGGCATCGCGCTGCCTACCCACATGCACTCACAAATCAAGTGGCACATCTTTCCTCAACATCTCTTGCACGCACAGGTAGTGCTGCATGAGCGCTTGACCTCACCTTGTACTATTACTGTGGGCTACAGAGTGCGGAGTTTAGCGCAACCTTTATTCTATATTGGCCTATTAGGAGCCACAGGGTGTTGTGATGGAGTAAGCCTGCCTATGCATGTGTGCGTCTGAGCGTGCTCGTGAACATGAGCTGATCTGTTGCAGTGCTGGGATGAGAGGGCCCAGGAGTTCATTAGGCTGCAGCTCAGGAGAGCAGCCGCAGGGAGCTGTGCTGTAGCCAAGTGTTGCCAGGAGGCTGAGCTGCGAGTCCGGTGGGGAGGGCTGCTGTTGATGTCCATGGCATGTTTGTTAACAGCCTGATTCCATCAAGTGGTGTAAAAGCAGAGCAGCCAAGTGTGAGGGCTGACCCTTGGCCCCTGCCTATTTTTAACAACACAGCGTTTCAGTCAAAGGTAGACAGTTCAGTTGAGCACTTGTGGAGTGTAAATGATGCTAATATTCATGCAGTAGTACATTTGGGAGGAAAAATAACAAGAGATGCAAAGCAAAAGAGCACCAGACTCCATCTGACTTGCTACAGCTCCATTCGCTTATATGCCCTTTATCTGGAGGGCGAAGATCTAAAATGCTCTTTCGGTTTTCATCTCCATACTCCCACAACCCTTGTAAATGCATCAGAGGAGCCGAACACCACAAAATATTAAATACTCTTAAAGAGAGACGAAAAATGAAGCTCAAGGCATTTCGTTGGACATTCGAGAGAAAATATCTGAAAAATACCAGCAAAACAAAAATGTGATAAAAGACTATTTTACATGAGGTTCTAGTGAACAAATCCTTTCTCCTCCTCCCCTGTCCTGCGAGAATAAAAATAATCCTGAGAATAGTTGTGATTCACAGGAGGTAGATATTGCACAGACACTACCCATATTTCATCACTTGGTACACTGCTAAAAATGACTCTCAAGCAGTCCAAATAACGACAGGCAGAAGACAAGCAACGTGCTCTGGGTTCCATTCTGAGCAGGCGTTTTACCTCCGTCACGTCGGGCCTATACATAAAATAGAGAGTTAAACTGTTTCTTCATCGCGGGGTCCTTCACGTTGACTTGGCCATATGGACACTAGAGGAGAAAATGAAATAATGAAATGGTGTTAGATGTGGAGCAGAACTTCAGTCACACAGAGAACAAGATGCGTACAGCCAAACGCTCAAAACAAAAGGAGAACAGGATGAGGCAGAATCAAATCAGAGCTGAAGCTCACAGAGCAAGAGAGGACAGAATGAGAGGGGATTAAGCACAGCAACAAAGAAAAAAGACTGTATAAGAAAGGATGGTATAGGACAGGGAGGGATGGGACAGGATGTGGACTAGACGGACCAAGTGTCACCATGACAACAGAAGTAAAGTGAGTAGACCCATCCAACATCTGTATGTCTATATCCACCTCCACTCACAAGGTGTTTACAGAAACGGTTGTGATAAAGAGGTAAAAACTAAAGATCAATTCCTGTCAACTTATAAAAGGTTAAAAGCATCTTAAAAAGTCCAAACACCTGAAGGACTAACTGTGAACTATGTGCTGTTTTTTTTTGTTCCATTGATCTTTAAGCTAATATCATAACCAGGAACTTTCAACCAGAAATTCTCTCTGTGAATTAATGTGGATGGTCTCAACTGGGGCTCAACCAGTATTGATTTTTCAGCGAAGATACCGATTACTGGTACTTAATGAGACAGATAACCGACATTTGGAACCAATATGCATATATAATACAAATGAAAATATTTGTTGAAATCAAAATTTGGAATGTAACAAACTCCAACACTTTGTTTAAAAGGCTTTTGCAAATGTCTAATCAGAACCAAAACTTTCAACATCATATGCAGCAACTTTGTTTTTATAAAGTTCAGTGAGAATTTAAATTTTAAAAAATCCCTAAGATTTCACAAAGTAAAAGTTCCTTCTATGCTGACACTTTCTTTGCACGTATTGCAGACTGCCTTCCCTGGTGTTAGTTGAGTGTAATACGCATACTTTTTCATTAATTAAATTTGTTGTCGATCATTAAAGTAAAACGCTGAGACAGATAATCTGCAAAATGCCAAATACGCCTGATAACCAGCCAGGCCAGTAATCCATTGACTCCTCGTCTCAACATAATTGATGCCTATAAAATAGGCCCACTTAATATGAAACAAATTCAGATTTTAGTTATTTCATAAAATCTAGCAACCGGTCATTAATCTATTGGAATATTGTAGTGAATGGTTATTGCTCTAACAGCTTTGATTTGTCTTGCTGTTTTGTTTGTTTGTTGCTTTTAACTGCTTATACACTTCTTGTTTTTTGTTGTTGTTTGTGCATTTGCTCATGGTGTTTTTTTAAATTGTATTCTTATTAAATAAAAATAGAGTGTGCCAGATTTTAGTTCTTCATGGCTTAAACTGGTTATATCTGCAAAAGTGAAACCACAGGAGAAAAAACAAATGTTCTGGCCACATGTTGCACAGCCCTTGTCTGGTTCACATCAGCTGATCTGTCACCATCTTCCTCCTCTCTCTCTAAATCATGTAAGAGTGTCATCACTGAGGCCGCAATGATGTACAGTCATCTACCAGACTTTATTATCGTGCTCCTTTAATCTGAGCTAAATAGAATTTGTTGGTGTGACCTTCAAAGGGACAGTTCATCCCAAAATCAAAAATACAGATTTTCCCTCTGACCTGCACTGCTATTTATCAGTCTAAAATCGTTTTAGTTAGAGTTGCTGAGTGTTGGAGATATTTACTGTCCGACTGTTGTGTGTCACTAATACAATGAAACTAGATGGTTCGCGGCTTGTGGTGCTCAAAGCACCACAAAATGAATGTAAAAAAACTCAACAGCAACGTCTTCTTGCACAAATCATAAGCCGTTACTGTTTTCTCACTGAACTACATCTGACAACTGTATCGGGCAGAGAAAGTATGCATGTACACATGAATGAGAGGTTTATGCTGACAGCTATAGATGTAAATGTAATTTGGGTCCTCCTCAGCTGAGCTGTAACGTTAGTTAGCGTTAGATAGGTGGTGCTAGGTGAGCCAGCAGTAGATGCATGCTTCTATGGTGATTCAGTTGGTGGGTGTAGTTTGGTAGAAAGAAAATAGTTCCTACATGAAACTGCTCACAAAAAGGTCTGTAGATCATCTCGAGTAACCGGGTCATGAATTCTGTAAGGAGGCAGTTTTTTAATTAATTAATTAACTTATTTATTTGGAGCTTTGGGCACCACATGTCGAGTGCCATCTACTTCCATAACATTTGAGAGAAGGCAGACATTTCTGCGACTGTTAGCTCCAGATCTCTGTAACTCACACCATAACAATGTCAACTCATAAATAACACAACAGGTAAAAGTAAAAATGTGCATTTTTAAATTGATAGCGAACTGTCTCTTTAAGAAAACAAGCTGGACTTTTGCCTATACTTCTTTTAACATGACTTTTAGCCACCATCTGACCAAAGGAACACTTTATTTGATTTTTTTAGCTTCAGTACTGTTACTCTTTATTTGATGTAGCACCATTTGTTTCTCAATCATTTTGTTTTAAAATCAACTTCTTTTTTTTCTTGATCCAGAACTTGAAATCCGCCTACTCCACAATGATGACTGACTGATTCATCTGGTGTTGTTACATAATATAGATGTTTCTAGGTTAAAATAAAATAATTAAAAAAAAAAAACATCCATACGGTGTGTAACGACTTAACAGTTTGCTGTGAACGAGGCTAGATTTTACAATTTTACTACAGGAAGGTTTATTTGACAATAACATGACCACATGCATAGATAGATAATATTGATCTCCTTCAGGAACCTTAAGAAATATTGCTTCTAGTTTGAAGCTATTTCTTAATTTCTGCATTAGTGCAACACCTGCTCAGCAGCAGGCAAATCGTTTTAGGGTTTACTTACTTTACTTACACATACTTCCAACAAATAACATGTGTCATATAGAATGAAGGCAGCCAGGAGCTCAGAGTATTGACTGAATATTACGGTACACTGTCATACTGAGAGAACTGATTTGTAAACATTTCTGTTGTTTGGGGAAAAAAAACAAGTTAAATTAGTCCTGTTGAGCTATTTGATCATCCTCTTCAGCACCATGGACAGCTGATGTTAAGATGCTTTTAAAAGCCATGCACATTACGTTGTTTTTATGTGATGTTTTGGGCATAAAACAGTTGAGATCATTAACAAAGAGTTAACATTCAAGGTAAAGTAAAGTAAAGTAAAGGTAAAGTATTATTGGAAAACACGGTCCATACGAGAAAAGAGCTGAGGAGGATGGGACAACACGAGAAAACAAAAACAGCCAAGGCCAGATGTAAAACACACAGCCTGCTAAAACAGAAAACAAAGGGCTCACATGTCTGCATGCGCTGCCGCAGCATTTCCCTCTCTGAAGGTGGGCATACTCTGTGAACACCTTGTACCCACTGGAAGGGTCGACATACATCTGCTTCTTTGCCTGAACATAATGAAGATATTATTATTTAATTAGTCAGACATACAAACACGTATACTGGTGTGTGACCCCCGCATACATAACTGTATACAGTACATATACACACCCAAAAACAAAGGCACATGCGAGCATAATACTGAATATGAACATATACATAGAGACAGATTGCTTTGGGTCAAGGAGACGAGGGAATGGACGACCTTTATGCATACAAACAGATGTAAGACAGTCGAACTCTTATGATGTCACTAATTAGTTTGTGCTGTTCTTTTGCGTGCAATTTAGTGACAATCTGCGATGATTAATCAACTGGTTGCACTGCAGTTATTATATATATTTTATTATATTATATTTTATATAGCATATTTGAAGGATGCTTAAAAAAAAACAAAACATATTTTTTGACACAATTATTCTTTTATTCTGACCAGTCGTTCATCTTGTACAGACACACAAACACCTTCTGTACGTGAAAAACACTGAACTACTCTGTCATCCCTTAGGAAGTTAGAAAATGTCATCTCTCAGTCTGTTTCAAAATGAGAGCCCACTAGTTGGTGAGCTTTGACAGGCCGCAAAGGGAAAAAAGCCCCAGGCCTTTCGGTGACACGGCCTGTCATTTCTCATGGCATTGCAGGGGCACATAGTGAAGCTGGCATAGCTGGGCCCCCTCTGTATTGTGCTTTTCCCACCCAGGCCCTACCACTCTCCTCAGGTCGCGGCCAACTTGCCTCAACTTCACCCACACTCAGAAGCACAATATTTACAACAGATAAGCCTCAAGGCATGAAGATGACACCTATTCACTACTGTCATGACCACAGAGCTCACTGGCTCCGTTTGATGGAAGAGCAAGGAAGATTTGGCAAATATAAAGGATCTGACAAAAACAATGGTCATCATTACTTATATGACAGGTAATGTGTATAAAGCATTGGGTAGCTTTGCTTCTCAGTAAAATTGTAACAAAAGTGTTTAAAAAACAGAATCTCCTTCAACTTATTCAGATACCATTTGATTTTGTTGCATCTACCCACAATCTCCTTGTTAAATGAGAAAATAATAAACATTATAGTTAGGGAGGTAAGAATGGAAAGAATGAAACCTGATACGACCATGATAATCACTTTAGGTAATTAAAATTAACGTAAAATTTTACCCATTGAGAACGCTGCGCAGAGGACAGGTGGGCTCTGGGGATGCACCACAGCTGGAATATTAGCTTTCTACGACTGATATCAACGTCAATAAACAATGGTCTTACTGTTTTGCTGGTATTTGTACTGGTGATATTTGGCCTAATGTTGAATTAACATAGACATTAGACATCTGTTTTCTTTGAAAATGAAAATGGAAATGGTTTTTACAAAAAACAACACTTAATTGCCTGGTGTGTGCTAAGAGCCTCATAAATCAAACAATAACATGACAAATTGATAAACATGGTAGAGAGAATATTGAGTATTGGTATTAACTCTAAAAATCAATGCAACTGATATTGTAACGACATGTTGTTAAATAATTTTAGCAAATTATGGTAACAGTATAAGATGTTCACTGTATGATAACCACCCCAGAAAATATCACAGTTTAGAAACTTCACAGTATCATGGTATGTAGAATTACACAATTAATATCATAATAATGATTTTAAGTTATAATGACCCATGAAAAAAAAGAGATTTTTCATTTGATCAAACCCTCATTATAATTGTAACTTACCATTTATTTAATGGAAGTTCATGTAAAAAGTCTGACAGGCAATTGAGGAGAAAAGGAGATGTTAAAATACCAATGAGCACACAGACTGATAACCACCAATTTCCATACCATAAATATAGTTGTACAGTTTACCGCTGCAGCCCTAAATGGATTCAGCTTTTGTTGTTAAAAGACCCGCAGAGTTTAACTGCAGCACTACAGTAATAACACTTACATTTACTCAGGTACTAAAGTAAAGTTAAGAGATGCCATTCGTATCTGATGCTGTACTTATAGTCTACAACATTTCAGAAAGACATATTTGTTTTAACTAATATAAATTTTTGACAGCTTCAGTTAGTTTGTACGTTTAGATTTACACATATAAAGATCATATGATACATTTTAATAGATCGCACCAAACAGTAAGTAACCAGATATTAGGTCAACATACCCATGCCACGACATTAAAATGCCGCTTCCTTCCTACTAATCCAGCATTATAACCAACTACATACAGTAAAAAATTAGTGCTCTGAAAGAGGTCATTTTGCATGACCAGCTTTACTTTTAACATTAAATACATTTTGTTTTGTAATATTTTGCAAGACAGAACTTCTGGTTTCAAGGCACAACTTGGTACAAAAATTGCCAGTTATAAGGTAGAAAATCGCCTGGACAATCTCACCTTTATATTATTCACTTTAAAAAGGGAGACATTTCACACAACGGTTTACTTCCATTGAATAAATGGTTTCAAGTTTCAATGTTAGTAATAAAACATTGGTTCAACCAGAATGCCCTTATTTTTTATTCTTTTCAGGGTTACTGAAGCTGATATTGATAACTAGGGATGCACGATCTTTAATATTTTCTGATACATTTTGGCCAATTACAGATACCGATATATGCACATATTTTTATCCACCTAATTGCAGTGAACATCATGTCTCACCTGTGGTGGCATTAACATATCACTCTTATGGCAATGGCCAACTAATGGCAGACTCAGTAGCCTATAATGCTTTTTTTAAAAAGCCCAGGTTACATGCTAAACATTTTTACCTAACAAATTTCAAACAAAACTGTAAAATTTGTCCCACTTAACAGGCTTGCAAGACACTCACTGAGACAACCCTGCTGATCACCAAAACCAGGGCAAATTTGACCTATTTCCACTAATTAAAGTCGCATAATTTGAGCTTCATCTTGACAGCCTGTTATATCAGCAGAAATGTAAATTTCAGGCCGTCGACATTTGATTTTAAAGTTTATTTTAACCGCCGATTCCGATGACATGCCAATATTATTGTGTATCCCTAATAATAAGCGTTATGTAATTCTTGATACCGTCATATCATGACACCACAATATTTTTTGAGCTGGTAATCATACCGTAAAAATCGCATTGCAACCCTAACTTGGAGTACATTTTTATAATTCGGTAGTGCTTCTTTAAAGGAAATGATCTAAATTTCTCCACTGCAGTTATGTAAGCCCACCAAGTACAAAACTATAACCAGCAGAAAAACATGCGGTTATGTCTGGCTCTAATTAATCATACGGTAATCAACATTGAACAAGATGACATCATTGGATTTGAGGTGATTCATCTTACCTCACATGCCTCTGTGTGGACTCTATGGATGGTCATCTCTTCCTCTGTGAACTTTCCTCCAGTGTGGTTGTTTTCACTCCCCCTGCTGCCTGTCACCACCTCACTGAGGTCTGCTCCTCTGCCGCCTGCATTGATCTGTAAACTGCCTCTCTGCGAGCTTTCTTCCGATAGCTTCGCTATTGACATTGTTACATGTCGTTTATTAAACTGGACATGAAGGAGAATCAATCTGCTGACAAATACTTTAGCCGGGTAGTTTTGGTGAAACATGCTGCTGTGAAACTATCTGAAACGGAGTGAAAGTTAAACTACTTTAAACTACTCGCCGTGCAAACGTGTGCGGACAGATATCCGTGAAGGCAGGCCATCTCTGGTTTAAAAACAGTTACAACTTATCGTTCAGTTCACGGATGCTGCATGTTTACTTTTTCCCTCCTCCACTCGCCTGCACTGAAAGGCACTTCCTGCTTTTCTACGTCATACAGGTGACATGTGACCACTCGTCACACATATCCACTTGCTCACACAGCGCCTCTGCTGTTTCACTGCAGCTACAAGGGCTCCTGCAGATAAGTGCACTTTACTGAAGGATACATAGCAAAATTAAATAAAATAAATTAAAAAAATAGATAGATAGATAGATAGATAAATAAAATAAAATAAACGGCACTGACATACATGTAGTGATGCTCTTGGACTTGGACACATCATCACTGATAGGACATGGGGTCATTGGAGGTTTTGGGTCTTTCAACTTCAAAGACCCTCTCCCAGGAGACCGTTGGGGCTCTACCTCTACACAACCTTGCTCTACTGTATTTTACCGTTATATGCACCTCTGGTCATGATGTAGCCTACATGATACTGTGCCATAAGCCATTTTAACATTCATATAAGTCTATAACTGTAAATGCAGCTAGATATGAGCTAAAGCAGATACCTCTACAGTATTCCTGTACATGCCCAGCTTTGATCTCCTTGGCTACAATGACACTGCAGTGCAAACAAAGACACCTCTCCATAATATCTAAGTAATAAAGTGACTTGGACAAAGCACTGCAAGGTTGATGAGTGGACATTAATGAGTGTTTTCAAGGTTATCCACTGCTGTAAGCCACCTCTGATGACGTGTCTACAACTGAATTCTGGGTAATGAAACCTGACAAGTGTCTTTTGACTGACACTGTGGGGTCAATTTACCCTCAGTCAAATTACACATCACTGTTAAAAATATATGCATGCTTACCATGAGAAACATAGTGCACACAAACAGTACTATGGAGCCTATAAAACAAGCTTTTTTTGTAAATATAAAAAAAGAAATACTATAACCTGGGAAGAATGCAAGACTTTTTATCAACTCCACTGATGTCTACATATAGGCCAGACTGCATTTTTATTAATTCAAAAACAGAGGGAACCCTCATTAAATATTTTTCTTGTGAGTGACATTTCAATGTAAAAATACAAATCCTGTATACCTCAGCTAGGTCAAATTAAAGCCAGAATAAAATCCATTTTCAGGGCCTCAAAAAATAATGTGACACTGTATTTTTTTCACAGTTTTAGATTCCCTTAAATGAACCTAATCCAGGACTGTTTACTGTTTACTGTTCTCTGAAATGTGAAACCTCACTGGTTGCCAGTGCTCAGGACTCTTAAGAGCTCTATGTCTCTTTTTGTGTATGTATGTCATATTGTTGTTGCTTTTTTCTCTTATGTTAAGGCAGCAGCCCTGCCATTATCATTTCATACGGACGCCTGAAACAGCATGCCCCAGTCTGCTGCCACTTAATTACCTTCCAGTCAGCCTGAAGAAATCTGGCTCTGATCCAGTCAGACTCTCTGGAGAGGGGAGAGAAGTACATCTAAGCTATTGGTTTCAATTTACCATGGGACAAATATTGCTTAAACATGCAAACAATAAAAGGCAAGTCCACCCTAAAACAGAATTTACATGGCATTGCATTTAAGTGATTTTGGCTGGTAAAGCTGACGTCTATAAGAAGACAAATAAATAAAGCAAGCAAGCGCATCATGATACTAATCATTCTTGTCACTTCAGGGAGCTGGTCCAATTTGGGACTCTGCGGGCTCATAAAGGTTAATATTTGGTTGAGATATTACACCTAAATAATTTAATGAAGGTTTACAGTTTTGAATCAGGATGTGGACCCATGAAACAAGGAGTTTTCTTATTTAAATTTCCAAATTAAACCCTGACCCCAATTATATAAATTATTTCATCTTAGGGTGGATTTCTGCTTTAAGAAGCCAGTGACTCAGCTTAATCATCAGCATTGTGTTTAATGTGGGGTCTTGAAGTAGCGTTTAATTGTCATATACAGTATAGGCTGGTTCTACATGGTTTGCATGTATGACACAGACAGTTTTTCATTATCTAAAATCTCACATAACTGAGTCATGTAATGTAACTTCAGCATGTATTTCATGCATGGACTACTGTCATCTTACACTGTAAGTAGCATTTACACACAACACGCTATAATTATGCAGGATAAAGTAATCATGCCAGTCTTCACCAGTCTTCTATGGCCACCACGTTCTGATCTGTAGGCTGCTGAGCAGCTCATCTGATGCAGTTTGGACTTGAAAGCCTTGCTCAAAGGCACTTTGTTGGTTGTAACAAGGGAGGGACAAGCAGGACTCAGTCACATTTCCCACACAAACCAAGCCAACAACCACAGTTGTAGATTTCAGGGGGGACTCAGGGGACACATCACCCTCAATATTTGATACTTATGGAATTGTGTCCCCCAACAAAAACATGAAAGTAGCTAAAGTCTTTTAATTTGATTAAGTGAAAGTCATTTCCACCATAAATTGATGCAGAAATGGCCCAAACAGATGCACAAACATTCACCATAACTCACAAAAAAGTGAATGTTTGATGCACAAAATTTCCTGCCTTGGGCCCTAGACCTGCAAGTGACCCATGTTTGATAAGCTGTGGTCATTTCTGGCTTAACCTGTGAACCTAAATTTATTGTGGTGCTCCTTTTGAACCTCAAATCCAAATACGTCCCTCTTTGCATTGTGTCTGTCACCTCCAAGTGCTCACAGCAGACCACAAGTTGCAGCTTCACTATTTGCTGAGAAACACACAGGATTCCTGGGCTTAAGTACCACTACCAGGTTGTCTGTGTGTCAGTTTGTGGCATTTGATTTAACCCACCTTTATTTCGAAATGTGGTGCCAACATAACACTGCACAATGCAATATTAAAATTATTCAGCTTGTGAAAATGAGATAGTGGTGTGCTTAAGGACTGTCTTTAATAACTGAAGAAAAAATGCAGGTGCTCTTGAAGAAAGGGGTCAGCACATGAGAGGAAAAAACAAGCTTGGTCACCTCTGGATTTAAAATATTTAAAATAGGAACAGGGAATAGATAGGAGGCCTTGATCTGATGATCAAAGTGGCTGACCAGTAGAACAGGGGGCTCCACATCTCTGCTATATAGGGACCAAGCCATGCAATGCCTTGTAAGTGATAAGTAAAATAAAAAAAAAAAACCAAAACCTGTATCTAACTGGAAGCCAATGAAGAGGGGCAAGAACTGGGGTGACATGGGTCTGACAACTAGTGAGTAATTAAAATATTAAAGTAATTAAAATAGTAATGTAACTTATAACATTTGTAACAGTGTAACTAGTAATCTGTAACCTATTACATTTCAAAAGTCACCTTCCCAACACTGATGATAACATGTAATGTTATAATGTGTTAGCAGTTTGTTTGGCAATCCTCAAGTGGCCAAAAATATTAATACGGGTTCAAAGTGCTCATTTTGGAAGCCCTCTCAAGGACCTCTGATGGTCTCTGGACCCCACTTTGGGAGCCATTGCTGAAGGCTACCATTGCCACAGTTACTGACCTAATAATGCAGTCTCATAGGGAAATACGTTTTTCATCAGGATCATGAATCACACAGCTCAGGTCTGCTGTGTGTATCATGCTTATTACTCATGTTAAGAGGAAGAGGGATGCTTGCAGGCAGAAGCAGCAGCAAGGTGCTCATCTGACGCGCTGACGTCACCAAATCTTTGACAGCACTTCCTGGAGTGGTGTTTGTTGTGGGAAATAAACGCCGCGGTGCTGAACTGAGGGGATTCAGGCTACATCCAACGGCAGGAGGACGGCACAAACTACCGCACTATCCCACCTCCAGCAGCATGCGGTCGCGGCAGCTTTCGACCGGTGTCAGATAAGGCAAAAGAAGTGACGTCTGAGACTGAGGAAGGACGAGGGGGAAATATTCCGAGCAGAGCCGCCGACAGCACGGAGTTGTCGCGATGTTGTAGCTAAACCATGGACAGCAGAATAAAGTAAGACCCCTGAGTTTTGTGTTTTGTTTTGTTTTTTTTTGCCCCCCCTCTCTGTCGCTTCTTCATTTAGATAGCTGTCGGGCTAACGGCTAACGTCTGGTCCCCGGCAACGTAACGTTAACTCGGAGCTGAATGTGATACACACGAAGGAATGTGTGGCCGTAATGTGAGCCATCTCCACCAGTGGATTTAACCGCCAGGCCAGCTGGCTCGACAGCATTTGGGTCAGTCTGTTGCTCCGTCTACTAGCTGACCACCAATTAGCAGCTCCGCTAGCCAAGCAGACGGCGTTAAATAGGTTACATGTGGACACGACACCGAGCGACCGGTGTAACGCCGAGTCCTGTGACCCGAGTTTGTCCAGAAAATGTTGCCAGAGATAAGAAAACTTCTCATTCTTACATAAAAGCACCAGCAGCTTTAGCTAACATGCTGATATTGACATGGCCAGATATTGACTGTGTGACTAAAGTAGGGCAGGTCCACTGTATTAATACACTAATGCACATGTAATGGAATTCAACACAGTTGCTGCGTGCTAATGCTGAGTACACACTTGTTGCCCATTGTGTGTAATAACAACAGCTGCCCCCTTATCTCCCCTGAGTAAACAGTGTTTTGTTCTTTGCAGGGAGAATCCAGAAAGAACATTTGATCTGGTTGTACAGGTGGCATGTCCAACATCTGAAAATGAGGGTAGGTGATATCATAATTTCCATTAATAATATGCTGTTAGTCTGTAATCCTGCTTGGAGAGTGCAAGGCAAAAGAGAGTGTTTCTGAACATTTAAATGTTATGCACAATTAAGGCAGAGTTGAAAACTATTAGTAGACTGACTGATTATTGGGACAGAAAAGCATGTAAGTCATTTTTTTGTTAGTTGCAGCCCTAATAAGTGCATATTATTTTTTTGTGATGATTGTTACGTCCATCATTGCTGAAATGATTAGTTGGTTGGCATAGTTAAGCAGTTTTAATAACCAGCCATTTATTAAGTCATTTATCAAACAAGAATGCCAAACATTTTTGATTTTCCGGCATCCCAAATGTAAAGATTTTCTGCTTTTCAAAGTTTTATGTTATGTGTAAATGCTATATCTTTGGGTTTTCGCTACTGGAAAGACAAAAGATGACACGTGAAGCTTCACCCTGAGAAACTGTGATAGACATTTTTCTCATATTTCTTGCATTTTTAGAACAACAAATCATTTAGAAAAAAAACCCTTAGACAACAAGAGCATTCAACAGTAAAAAATGGCTGTTAGTTTGTCTTGTTGAAGAAGTTTATGTGTGCTTGCTGGTTGTATCTTTTTGTAAACCATGTGTTTGTTAAAATGACTGTTTGTAGTGTAATTACAGTAATTGTAAGGCTGTACAGCCAAGACGTCACGCAATGTTCGCAGCAGTGTTTCTGCACAGTATTTTAAGTCAGACAGTGTCACAGAGCTACACTGCATGACTGAGTCCAGTCTTGCACAATGAGAGGAATCATTATGTCCGTGGTGTTGTAACGTGTGCTGCAGAGTTTACTCCCGAGGATAGGAGAAGGTCAACACTGAGTTCAGTTGTAAAATTGTCTGAGATGTTAGCTGTTTTAAGATTTTGTTATACATTCTCCATTTATTTAACTGATTTTCCAGTCTCCATTATTCTTTTATTAAGCATGACCATAACTTAACCAGTGCAGACATTTCACTTGTAACCGTGACCCCACAAAGATTGTTTTAGAAAGATCACGCTTGGGTCAGCAAGCTGCATTAACCACTCTGCTGTTTGCAGTGGTCAAACATTCCAGCAGTGGTGGTCAGGACAGAAAGTGTTCAGACTAGCTCGGGAAATGACTGTGGCCAATGAAGAACAACACCATATTCTACCTTTTATGAATATGGGAAATAAAGTAACCTATATTTCACATTAATATTTCGTGTTGCCCATAAGTCAAATATCATGTAAAAACATTTTCACGGCACATTACACTAGCTGTCTTATTTTGCCCACTCGGTTTTGACGTTAAAGAGGTGTTATGTGGACGGTTCACTTGTGCAGCTGCTGAGCTGACCAGAGTAGACTGAAAGTTGTCCTTGGATGTAGATCTGATATTGGATTTTAAACCAAACTCATAAAGCACCGGTCTGCACTGTAATAACTGACTTCCCCTCATGTATGATCCAGGGTCAGACTCATATCCGGACTCCTGCTCCCTGGAGCACAGCTACAGAGCAACGTTTACACACCCCTAAGGTCAACTTGAAAATACGCATTCTACTCAGTCATTTGACCAAGTGCTCTCTTTGCCCTGTGCTGACTCTTGATTGGATGTAAGAATGTTCCTGTTGAGGACGTTGTAATGATGTATAAATGCACTTTCTGCCAGCAGAGGCTTAGGGTTGCGGTGGATTGTTTTTTAAAGGAGCAGTTTCAGATAACCATTTGAGAAATGAGTCACTTCTCTCTGAGTCTGATCAGTTTCCCCTTCTTTGACTTGGCTTTACTTGACATCTGTATGAAATGAAATGCTGAAACCGTGCTGCATGGACTTCTATTGTTGTACCAGGCTTGAATATATTGAATGTATGCGAATATTATATGTGCACACATGCATTAAGCCCTAAAATTCTATCATTAGGCATGCATTTGTCTCAGTTCTGTGGTGCTTACTTTTATTATGAGCTGAAAGGGTTAATGCTATGAGTCATAACAGAGCAGCTTTGGCCAGCTATGAAACCTCCACAGTCACTTGCCACAAACTAGAGATGGCTCTCCTACAGCCAAACATTAGGTACTTTGCCAAAAAGCACCACTTCACTTTCACACATTATTTTCCCACTAACTCACAGAGGCAAACAAACAACAGTGCAACCATGATAGACTATAATTAAATTGTCATAGCAACATGGTACTGGACATTTAAGCATTTGGAGAAGTGCTGGAAGGTTTCAGCTTGCTCATATTTCTCATATCTCTTCCTCAGAGTTTAGGGAATACAAGTTTAATTTTAGATTGATTTTGGCTGCATTTCAGTTGTTGTGTACTCCTATCAGCAAACTAGTTTGTAATGCAATGCATTAAAGTGACTGAAAGGGTGTCCTCTTTGAGTGTCTGGATGGTGTGTGCAGGGTTTGCCGATGCTGCTTCACTGTTTGGCCACACTAACCACATCCTGGACTTGCAGTTGTGAGACTAGATCTGTTTCAGCATGCCACGATAGTGTAGAGGGTGGTCCCCTTTATTAATTCTACTGGTTATGAGCGACTGCAGAGTAGCCTGCACTGTAGTCAGACAAATAAAACCCAGCTCTTTATAGATGGTCAATATAAATTTTCCCTCAACTTCCTGTGTTAACTGGGTTTCACACCTTCTGTTGACAGCTATACGTGTGCAGACAACACCCACATGTTTGCAGACAGACCTGCAGTACAGCTACTTTTTATTAAGTTTTGTCAATATGACCTTTCACTACTTTCCATTACTCTCAGAATAGATTGCTCACTCATCATACAGTTTACAGTTTACAGCTTAAGTTGACATCTTAATATTCCTTTAAGTGACAGCCCACACCTGAGCCCAAACCTTAGTGCTGAATTATTAATGCTAATGTTAATAATTAATTGATCAATAAGTAATTAATCAATGTGAAAACTTTCAGAGAAAGATATTATTTTATGTAAACTGTATTTATACAGGTAAACTTATTGACACACAGGGTTTCATTCTCAAGAGAGACCTGTTTCAATATAAAAGCTGATACAGAGCAAAATTGGCACGGGGAAATTGATTTTAATTGTGGAGGTTGTTTCACTGGCTGGAGCTATGCTGACTTTCCAATAATAAGTGTGCTGTGTGCACTATTAGGGTCAGGTGATGCAGGCATGGTGTGACCACACAGTAAAGTGTTGTTTACCTCGTTGATTTGTTGGAGTTGGTGCCAAACTGAAATAAACACCTACATATTTTATCTAACCTGGTCACTCTGGCTGCCTCTTGCATGGCTAAATCCCCCTTGCAAATACATGCTGCAAGTAGCGTTTCACTAAGTAGCACACAACCCATCCCTGACCACATAATTACCCACATATTTTAAATGAAAAACCATCTGACTGTTGTTATGTGATGGTGGAAATTTCTATTTCATATAGGTATTTGTGCAGACCTTTTTTGTTGTTTAACTAATGGCTTATACTTTGTTCATGTGACCTGCCCATAGTGTCATTTATGTCCACCAGAACAGTACTCAAACTGTGCAGAATTATGAATTATGAAAACTGAATACCAGAGTCGGAGTGGCAGTTTTAAGTAACAGAATTTTTTAAAAAGATACATTATGCAAATTTTTGTTCTGAATATGTACTGAAAAACAATAAAACATATTTAAAAGATATATTATGCATTATCTTCTTAAAATACATGTTCTCATACAAAAGCAATCTCTCTTAATCGTTGCTTATGACTCACTAAAAGTGTGTGGCAGGTATTTTGGGGAAGAGACTCTGCACTCTGCCTTTGTTTTCTTATTTTCTTTTTCATGTATGTGTTTGGGCCATTTGCATGTGCCCCCACAGCGCTGAGGTGAGGCTAAGGCTTTATAAAAAATTAGCAACCAGGTGCCGTGCCTTAACCAGCAGGCATCCAAGAGCCACAGCATTGAAAAAACGTGCATAGAGCAAGGCGAAATGCCAAACCAGAATTAATTTGTAGTTGTCTATTTCAGTAGCGACCGCGCTAACAAACATTTACTGACAATCCTGCGTAGTATACCTTTAAATTGATGGTATCATGTTGATCTTGTGCATATTGAAATAGCTAGTAAGGCTGCGCTGCACAAAAACGCCAATGTCATGTCAATAGCCCATCCGTTTGTGTTTAATAAGTCTCAATTTTTATGATAATTATTGATCATTATTATGGTGGGCAATTTATTAAGGCCTCCCCGTGGAGCGCTATGTAGTGTCTCTTCCATAAGCGGGTTAAGTAGTTTTGTTTATCACACGCACACGTTGGGGAAGTGATGCATCATCCTACCAATGATGCCTCACTATTCCACTTACACAACAGGTGGGGATCACATGCCAAGATCTGCTGCAGTGTGCCAGCAAAGGCATTAAAGAAGAAGCCTGTCAGCTTGTAAACATGGATGTGAACAATGCTGGATTGATGCTTAAGTGGGAAGCCAAAAACAGCCATATATTTAAGAACACCCACCAGTAACTTTACTTTCTGCACCAGTCTAAAAAGTTAACTTTGTTTAGAAGTAGATGCTGTACGTCTACAGAGCTGCTTTGAAGAGTGTCCTCATCTTCTCAGTCACAGTGTGGTATGGCAACACAAATGCCCTTGAGAGGGGACAGTTGGAAAGAGTTGTACGCACAGCGTCAAAGATCGTTGGCTGTGACCTTCCCTCTGTCTTCTCCATGTAAGCCACATGTAACAGATGCACAAAGCAGAAGGTGATCGCTGACTCCTCTCACCCTGCAGCTTTCTCTTTTAATCTATACCCTCCAGGAGCAGATTCTAGAGTTTTAGGTGTAGGACATCTCACCTCAGGTATAGCACATATCCTGAGGCTGTTTCGATACTTGAACTCTGACACACAAGCACTTGTTGTAGTAAAGAAAGTATTAGCCAACAGGCACTTAAAAAGTAAGTAGGTTAGCAGCACAAAGGAACAAGCTCTTGAAATGAATGTAGCAGCACAAATCACTTTGGGGCTTTATTGCTATGTCTGTTTTTGATGACTACTTTTATTTTACATATTTTATTTACTTAAATTTGCATACTTTTGTCTGTTTTTAAAACTGCATTGAGGCAAATTCCTGTCAACTCTGTTGACATAGTAATAAAGTACTGAATTAATTGCATTTAAAATACTTAAAGAATCTGCTTTGCAAGTGTTAAAGAGGCAGGAAATGCATTTGACATGTACACACCCGAGGGATACACACTCTGTGTTTTGGTGACTGAATCTAAACATTATTTGTTTACAAGAAAACTCCACAGGGCACCTTGAAGGAAGATGTTTAAAACTTGCATTCATTGTAACTAAGCATTGTTTAAGATAGTCCAAAGATGCAGGTGCCAGTTCAGCACCCTTTGTCATTTTTATATTTCCAGTAAAAGCAAAACAACAATCCAGTCTAAAATCGATACAACTAAAATAAATTCCGTCTATGTTTGTACTTCGTTGTGAAATGCTCTGCACAGATTTGACTGTTACATACGCTGCTGTTTACACAGTCTCATAAGATTTCTGAAGAACTGTGATGTTCAGCCAACAGGCCCATTCAGCTCTGAATGACATGGACTTTTCTACTATTGATGTATGACCTTTTAGTCCTAACATCCAGTCTGGTTCACAGGCATTCAGATCAAGTTTTTTTTTTACATACTGTGGTGAAGGAGAGTGCTGTTTGTAAGTGTGTAGCTAAAAGCCTGTCATTTTGAATAATTAACGCTGCCAGTGTTTGTTCCCGCTGGACAAAGTCCCAATTATTACTCCCGTGGGTCGGTTTGATTTTCCTGTCTTTTGGCAAACACTTGTGGTGACAACATAACATCAGTGGTGCAGGTATGAACAGAAAGTCCATCACCCCGCAAATTTAATTATTATATTGTAATTGTGATTTGACAAGAGCATTAACATTCCATAAGAGAAGTGCTGATGGAGGAAAAAACAGGAAAATAAAGCTCACAGCTACAGTGGTGGCAGTGTTCATATCTGCTCCACACTTCTAACTATGGATGTGTGGAGAGATGACAGACACTGGCCCTTTTTCCTCATGCAGGTCCATGGAGACCTGGCCTCCCTGTTCAGCCCGAGCTCAGTTCCGCTTAGCTCTGTTGGCTCAGTGCTCTGTTGATGCTCGGGCTGCGAGCGAGCGTTGCCTGAGAGCGTGACTGGCATGCTAGCTACTAGCGGCCCTGGCTACATAAAGCCATATTGATGTGCTTCCAAGATGCTGCCAAAGCTAGCAGATGACGCTAATGCTGCCAAGGCAGTAGGTGGGGACAGATGCTACCTGTCCTCGCCCGCTCCCTGCAGCCAGATTGTTCCTAGTAACAAAGCAATAAACTTAATAGATTGGTGTATCAATTTTACTGCAACATTCATGCTGCAATTAGGGTAATTTATTGTTTTTTTAAAAAAAAAAACTTAATTGGGGGCAGTTTGGTTGTCATTGATGCCTTACAGGGCGACTGAAGGGTTTAAAACCTGGCTTTTCTTTATGTGCTTTGCTTTTCATGCTCTTTATGCGCACACTTGCTTTTTCTGCATTCCTGCCTCAGTTCAGACATGCTGGTCAAGTCAAGACATTTTTATTTAGCCAAATATCACAAATCACAAATTTGCCTTTGGGGGGCTTTGCGATCTGTATACTACACTCTCTCTGTAGGTCAGATAATTTGGGAGCTTCAAATTGCCTGAATGAATGTTTTTCCATACCTTTATAATAGACTGACATTCGTTACAACACGCACAGCACATGACAAACTCTTGCCTTAAAGGCTGGGTGAAAGCATGCATCTAGTTTTAATGTCATGTTTGTGCCTGTCAGTTGTTTATCATTGAGCATGTTTTTTTTATTTGTCTGAAATAAGTGACAGATTTATTGGCTGCTCCAGTATCTCAAGATTGCTCCTCACTGTTATTAAAATGTGCTGCAGGAGGTTTAAATGTTAGAATATAAGTGAGGTTGCATAGATTTTGGGACCAGAATGCAATAGTATAGAGTATGCAATTAGCTCTTTGATCCACGCAGCCTTATAGCTTCAGTTGGTCCAGCTATGAAAAGTTACTTTTGTTCTTTTACTGAAGAACATTTTCTCTGAGACCTGGAGGTCTCACAGTGTCACCTACTGTTCACTAGTTAGTTATCAATCTGCTTCTTTTCTGCTGTAGCCCCCTCAAGCAGCACTGTGATGTTCCTTTTTTTTTCCTTTGGCTTTCACCCCTTCCCATTTCCACCCTTCGTATTCATAGAGCAAAACTCCCGTGTAGTAGAACTTTTAGAAAAGGTTGAACGTTGACATTCTGCAAAATGTCAGAATTGCTCCTTGACCCGCGCTTTGTCGGTTCTGCGGTCTGATTGGATTCCGGCTGCGTGTTGAGTTCACGGTGGGCTCACACCCAGACGGGAGGCCATTGGAGTACTAACAGATGCCATGGCAGCAAGGAGGGTGTTGATTGGTCATTAGAGAGGCCACACTCCTCCGCTCACACTCCTGAGAGGACCCTGGGGTCTCACACTTTGTTTATCTCGCAACCCTTCTGCCTTTCTCTTTTGTCTCACACATATGACTTTGCTAAATTGGATCTTTTACACAGAGTCAGATATCATCCAAGTCTTTGTTGTCTTTTATTGGTTTCCTCTGAAGCGAATTGAGGAAGTCTCTTAACTTCCCTGCTATGGTATGGTAATGACCGCAGTGTTAGTGAACTTTCAGAAATCTCCTCCCACTCAATATCCTCTGAGTATCTATAGGATCATGTCTGACCCACAGTCTAACATTTAGCCAGCCAGCTTTTTTTTTGTGTGTCTGCACTGGGGATGGTTGGGGTGTTAATGTGATTGTTTGTTTGCATTCTGAAGCCCTCTCCTTTCGTGAACACTCTCAATGACATGACATACTGAGACATGTGATGGGCCATTGTGTCCAAATTGCCCTGCTAATGTGGCGCAGTAATCAGTACATTAAGGTTTTTTAAAACTGCATCACCTGACTGGAGATCAGAACCACACTGAAAAGGTTTAAATTGCATCAGAATAGCTCTAGGTGAGAAATTGAAATCACTGTAATTTGTGTGATTTTAATTGGAATAGGCAACTTGAATATGTGTGGATGATATTACTTTCCTGAAAGAAAAATGTAATTGAAAGGTGTATCTCTGAGCCAAAATCTACATCTGCATCATTGACAATACACTTGAAGTGCGGTTGAAGTTTTTTTGGAAAAGTTTCATGTCCACATCAAGACAAGGCTTTTTGATTTTATTAGCAAAATTAATCCAGTTCAATGCTATGCTTTTTAACGGTTTTTCTTGTATTCTATGCAGCAGTAAGCGGCAGCCTCCGGGGCTGAAAAATAAAGCCAAAGTGGAAATGCCAAAAACCACAACTCTTTGAATGGCCACTAGAGGCTGGCTCCAGCAGTGAATCAATCCCCACAGACTGCCATGTCAAAATGCCCAAAATAACAGCAGAAATAAACATCTTTACAGACTGAGACAAACAAACAGTTTTTGGTGTCTATAGCTAATTTCCCTGTTCATGACAACTGTGCAGGGGAAATCTTTTATATAACTTATCTGTTTACAATTTATTGAATCCAAAAGTTAAGCATAATTAAGTCTGGGCCACTTTGAACGACAGGCTGATAGTGTCCTCAGCTTCTCGGTCAGATCCACCCCTCACTCTTCCACTGTGCCAGTGTCTTGCCTAAATATGATCACTTCTGGCTCCAAAAAGCTTAGTTGGTGATGGCTGAAATGCCGAACTCGAGGTTCACAGACCCATGAGTGCCATCACAGTAGCTAAATCCATTATTTTTACAGTCTATGTGCAGCAGAGATTTGGACTCAACTCACACAACCTGGACTCCTGGTATACTTGAGTCAGAAATCGGATGACTTAAGACTCGACTTGACAAAATTAAAAAATATTTGCGACACAGCTTGGACTTTAACACCAATGACTTGTGACTTCATTTGGACTTGAACCTTTGAACATGAAAATTCTTTTCCTCCAAGCCCAAAGATAAAAAAAAAGTGTGTTACATAAAAATGTGCCACAAGTCCTGTGTCCCGTCTCCTGAATCAACCAACAGTAAGGCTAGTCATTCCCAGCAATTTGACAGTTATTTTTTCGTGAGCACCCAATTACTACATGGTGGTCAACAAAAATCCAAAAATGAAAAATGTGCAGGAAGAAACCTGTTAGCAAATTAATAAAGATTTTAAAAAGCACTAATGATTTCTTTGAAATAAAAATGTAATATCTCTGTTGTTCACATGGCATTAGATTGAGTCTGAGACAGGTGTACATAATGGAAAAAATGACTGCACAAGAAACACCCAAGATTGTATGTGATCAATATATCATCTTGATGCTAAATAAAGTTAGTTCCCCCCAGAAAGGCATTACATTTGGTAAAGCGTGCATTCTGACTTGTTAAGGACTCAAAACTAAAAGTTTAGGACTTGGGACTGTACGCGAGAGTTAAAGACGTAAAACTTATTTATTCAAAACAATAACTTGGATCCACCTCTGCTACGCAGATATAACATTAAGACTTAAGATTTCTGATGTGGTTATCCAGATGACAAAGTTGGCCAGCTAGTGTTACTGCTTTTCTCAGTGCTCTACAGCCTTGTTCTTTTGTCCCTGTCTGGAGTCATTTGTAGCTCCCTGCTCGCAGTCACTCATCCATTCAGTAACTGTGTGGTGGCCTGCTGCTTACTGGGTTTAGTTCCAACTCTTTTCTTATTTAAAAGAGATGGAAACAAGTGTTGTCCTCACATTTCACCCCAGCCGGTCCTGTTTCAGATTATATGGTGAAGCTCAGAGTAAAAATCACAGCTTTTGGCCAGTGCAGACACTTGACATGTAAGTTGTTGCTCAGGTAAGGGCACCATTGAAATTCCAAGATAGTATTTTGGGCAATGATAACACACAAATGTAAGAAAGCATTTCTTATTATTTAATTGCAGGAGAATTCAGCTTTGCCTGCAAAAAGTAATGCAAATTAATGTGCACTCTTTGATTTGTTCTTGTTGGTCTGGCTCTGGACACAAATTACCCTGTAACTGCTATTCTCCGTTAATTCATTCTGTCCAGGAACAGCTGCCTTTTCCACACATACACGCTTTACTCACACTTCTTAAAACCTGTCTCTACCTGTTCTTCCTCCAACATAGCAACTTTTTCTTTGTGATCACACGTCGTTTGCAAAATCACAAACAAGGCGCAATCCCTCTCGTGCTCCTTTTTGATTATCACTTGCTATGACAGGGACAGACGGGCCCTACAGGGAGACAGGAGAGAGGGAACAAGTCGCTGGAACTTTTCAGGTGGTGCCATGTGACCTCGCTACACTCATGTTTTGGCAAACACACACATGCATCCACCACCAGCAGGACAGCTGTAAGTGGACTCCTCTGTTCAGAGCACCAAGTATTATTGGGCAGAGCATGAAGAACTGGGGCAAAATGAGATGGGGTGGGGCAGGGAGGATGAAGGAGCTGGTGGATATGCTGATGGCAGTAGTCTATAAACTGAGAGGTGAGATACTGAGGGGGGGTTGCTGGCTGAGCTTTCCCACTCACTGACGCAGTACTGAACTCCAGGGGCAAGCTATTTTTTTGTGTGTGATAGCAGGTACATGTTTAAGTGAACAGTGTGTATTGTGCGCATGTGTGAGCGTGTGCACGGCTGCACGCATGTGTGTGAGTGTTCAGGAGAAAGAGACACAGAAGCTGTGAGAGCTGCAGGAGGCTCATCTGAATTCACTAATGCTGCCAGACTGGGAGAACATGGAAAGACTTCTAGGCACTGACGCTCACAGGCTATTTTTAGACTTCCCCTTTCCATGGCGAAAAAGTGGGGAAAAGTAGGGACCCGATCAATGATTTAAAATGAGATGAATTTGATGAATGCAGAAGAGTTTCATCACGTCACCCCCACTTGCAGCCTCACAGCATTGTTGTCGGTGGCTTTGGTTTTGTTTGTGTGTCTGTGTGCGTGTGCTATGTATCTTTGTGCGATGGCAGATGAATTTATTCCCTTGTGACCACTCTTAAGTTATGCTCCAGAGAGCTGTGGGAATTTTATGTGTTTAAAAATAAAATGCATGATGCAAAGGCTAGGATAACGTCCAGCTGAATTCGGCTTCCAAAAAACAGCTAGTGTCATCTTGAAGCTAAGCTCTTCTTCACATGTATCATGTCAAAGGATGACAATAGATGGCCAAGAAGGACATATATTCTGTTCAGCACAGCAGATGGCATAGCATGTACAACCAAACGCACATACATGCACACCCCCACAAGCACACATAACAAGTATTGTGAGTCAAAGAACAATGATTGGCTGGTTCTTATGCATGTAATACCAATGTGGCCTAGTTTAGCCCACAAATGAACAGGATTAGTGCAGCTCCTGCTTTAATGTAGCTTTAGTGATGTTAATCTGACAAATTGGATTTCATAAAAAAAAGCTGTGCTCAAAAATATGTTGACTTTCGTGACTGTCGTATTGAGAGGATTTTATAATGACAGGAATTTAACTGGATTTGGGGTTGACTCATGACTACATCAACCTGCCCACATATCTTGTCGTTTGCAGTGGGAATGATAGCAAAAGCAGAGGCTCATAAAGGTTTTCACATGAAGGATTCCAACCGTATTAAACATGACACCACTTGATCTGAGATTTTCCTACAGGAATCTTTTATCTGTGAGTGTTTTTGATTTAGAATTTTACAAATATGCAGGCGCTGACTGTCTTTTGACTGTCGTCCTATTTGTATTGTATTGTTGGCAAATAATATAAAATGTAAAATGATGAGTATTCGTTTTGCAGGAGATCTTAAAATCGCACTTTTAGACAAATTGAAGAAGCAGATAAAGGCAGCGATTGTTACAAAGGATGTAGTCTCAGGTTTTATTGTGGTCTCACAGGGCTGCTGCCATGTAGACTGACGTAAAATGATCTAAAAGATGACTGACGTAAAAGGCAGAAATGTATTTTCCCCGGCAATTAAGGAAATCAGCTTACTTATTGACATGATATGAGTACTGGTATCTTGACATCTAGACTGTTGTCCTTTAAACCCTAATTTTTATGGCCAAGGCCAAACCCAAGTCAAGCAGAACTAGTCGTACAAGCCCACTGTGCTGTCATTTCGGCTTCGGTCCCCACTATTTACATGTCAACAGCTATGCCCTGAGGCTATGTCTCTCCATTCAAGGTTGCTTCAACGTTGCCTAACACCACACAATTACTGTGAAGATGATGGCGTTTACGTGCATGTAGTAGCCCTACTGGCCCTTAATTTGGGTTCTGGCCTATTTTTCAAGACAGAAAATATAGGTCAATCTTGACGTCTTCGTGAATGTCTGAGACCATTTATCATTGCATATCATGTATTTCATCCAAAAGGTCTTTGTTTTCATATAGATGGATACACACACACACACACACACACACACACACACACACATTGATGCCTCCCTCACCTTCCAATACTTCATCTATCTTCACATTGACTGCTATTGTTGAATGTACCTCACGAATGTGGAATAATTTTTGATTATCTCACTTCAGTGGAACTGGGTACTATGTGACTAGGAGTTGTATAAACACTTAATACCCATTTCAGACTGACACAATAATGCAGGATTAACCTGTATTTGTGGTTAGAGTGAATAGGCTAACATGCATTATCCAGCCAGTGCTTAGAATCTGCTTTCAACAGGGTAAAACAGCTGCTCGGCTTTAAAATAAATTGAATTTTATTTACATATTTATTTAGCCCCAAATCACACATTTGCCTCAAAGTACAGCATATGATGCTCTCTATCCATAGATCTAGGACTTTTGTAAAAATTGTTCTCAGCTGCATCTGTAATCAGGTCTATTGTAACTAAATTACTGGTTTAGCGGTGATCTCTATGGAACTGCAGTCCTAGGTCCTGTGTGAATGTGGATGACAAGGAACGAAAGCTGTGACAACAGTCTGATATTAATGGGTCCAATGCGGGCAGAATGTGTGTTTACTGACCCACATCAAACATGGGCTTGTGTGTGAAAGTGGTGGTAGTTCTGCTGATGTGTCTTAGTCCAGTCTTGTCTGCTGAATCACTTGTTTGCTAAACCTACTTTTCAGATTCCCATGGGATTCAAAGAAAGTATGCTGAGGAAGGTAAATGAAATGAACCAGCCAGCCTATGCGAGCATAGATCTGTTATTTCAAAAAAATTTAGCCAGTTTGTCTTACAACCTGCAAACATGACTTCATTTAACTATGAATCAAACTGGGGAAATGCAAGGTTTGAAAATGAATGATACTGGTTTAAATTTCTGGACTGCGAGGGCCCTTTTTTTCCTTGCATGGCCATCCAAGCTAATCTAAGAAGTTATGATTCTCCAGAACTTGACATCTACTTTTCCTGCAGAAGCCAGTAACATTGTGGAGAAATCTTTGTGTGTGTGTGTGTGTGTGTGTGTGTGTGTGTGTGTGTGTGTGTGTGTGTGTGTGTTTAAGTTTCAGGGGTTTGATAGTGTATTTTTCTGTCAGTATTTTGTCCATCAGTCCTGCAGAGCATTGAGACCCCTGTGACTGTGTTCAGGATTAGGCACTATTGTACGCTTTTAACAGATACAGATGTATTGTCATCCCTGTGGAAAGATTGGCTGGCTGACTGACTGACTGACTGCCTGACTGAGAGCTGTCTGTCTGTCAGCCTTTGCATTTGAACTTCAAATCACAGCTCGGCAGCACCAAGCATGTAGCCGCCAAAGGCAAGGCTTTGCACTGTCATCAGCACCACGCAGCTGCCTCTGGGTGCTGTGCCATATGACATTAGCTGAGATCGATCCTCTCCACACCTCAAGGAGCTGCTGTGCTGCACACAGTGTTTTCTCTGATGCTGCAACTACCACCTCGAAGACAAGAAAAGGAACTCTCCCCTAAGCATGTGTAATTGAGTGACAATGACCGGAACACCAGCGTTCTTAAACTTTGTAAGTTGTAAATCCAAAAACAAAATTTTGGCAGACTTCTCAGCCTACCATTTCTGTCACATGAGACCACACCAAAAAAAAAAAAAAGAAAAAGAAAGATTCTGCAAAGCTTCTTTTACAGTCATAATAACAAAGTCAACAGTTTACTCAATAATTTTTTTCCACTAAAATGAGTGTCTGTATGCTGGTTTATTAAACACAGTGATAGGGCACAGGGCTCTGTGGCAGACAGTATGCCTTAAATTTGTGTGCCTTTTTTCCGGATGGGCCTTTAAACAGGTTAGTAAGCGGTAGAAAGCAGCATGGAGGCCAGTGAAAATGTTATGGTGTTTTTTTTTTCATGTTTCTTACTCATTTAGTCTCTGCTAAGGATGCAAGATATTTGATTTTTATATCCAATATCCAATGCTGACATATCGATATATCCATTATTTGTCCTACCTACTTGTAGTGATCATCAAGTCTCCTCTGCAGTGGAATTAACTTCATATTATGTATACTCTTAATGTGATGGCCCACCAGTAGATGGAGAAATGAAATACAATACTTTTTAATGTATGTAATAGTCATTTATTGTGCAAAATAAGAAAAATACTTCAAGTTAGGGTTGATGTTTTGTACATGTTCACTTTGGCAGTAAAATATCAGCAGGAACCAGCGTGCTGGTTGAGTCCGATATTTCAAGTTCAAGTCCATTTCTGTCGATACTGATGACATGCCAATATTGTTTTGCATCCCTTGTCTCTCTCTCTCAAACTCAGTTCTAACTAGCTTGAAAATGATACTGGAGTACCACTTGAGTGTAAAAGTATGGTGTTTTCTGGTGCCCGGGAGATAAACTTGCCTTGTGAAGTAGGTTACACTCTTAGTACAGGTTATATTTATGCATTTTTATGCATATTAGCTTAATAATAGAGTTATTCATTTACTCTGCTTATATAGATGTTGTTTTTTGACTGAGGCAGATGGTTGGACCATATGGAGAGAAGTATCTGATTATGTGAAGAAATGTTGGTTTTTAAGCCAACCAGCAAACAACCAGAGATGGAATTATCACCATTAACCTGCGCTGTCACAGTCAAAACTCTGCAGCCTTTTCCCCTGTCTATTTGGAGATAAATATCTGGGTCATATCTCAGTTTTCAAGTTATATCTCAGATTTTAGAGCACATCACTGCTTTAATATGAGCGCTTGATTTTGTTGTTCTGCAGCAACTGAACATCTTACAGTGAAGACAGAGTTGGAGAGTAGTCTGTCTAGGGAGATACTGGTTTGTTTTTCTTAGCTTAGGAGGTTAACCCCCCCCCAACAAACATGCTGTCTGTGTGCTGTGTTGAAGATGCACTCATGCGAAGCCAGTGTTTGACATAATGTTGGACCAGTATGGAATCTGACTGGGAATATCAACGCTGATATGTGGTGATACACCGAGGCTGTCACAAAGGTTGCATCCATATGCTGTGCCACTCATTCGTGAAGCTGTGAAATTGGGTTGCATCCCAACTAGCCTGGAGACAGTATCGCTTTCACTTCTCTCTTTCCGTCTCTCTCTCGCTCCACCTCTTCTCTCTTCCTTGCTCTCTCTCAGCTTATCCCACTGAAGCATTTTTCTGGGAAGACGGAACAACTAATGTGGCATTAATAGGGTCACATCATCTCCAGGCAGCTCTTTCTTTCTTCTCCTTCCAGTGGCTGAGGCTGTTGTTTATATTTTTTTCAGATGTAGCTGTAGAAATGGCTTCGAAATCCCCCAGGCCAGCATCTCTCACATGTGCAGCCTGCCAGTTGATTTTTTGGCTGGTAAAGGAGGTTCTACCTTAGAGGTTGTTTTCTTTTTTGTTTTATTCAAATTTCAAGCACTGGAATTAAAATGCATCTCCCCTTTGCAAATTTAGACCTATTTCCAGACCTAATCTAGACCAATGTGATGATGCATTTGCTAGTGCCTTTTACAATAAATTATATGTGCTTTTTTTTCATCATTATTTTCAGGTTAGAGATATCAATTAAAAGTCTGGGTCAGGTATATAAAATTGTTTCAAAGTCATGAAAAACTGAGCAGTTTTCTCTCCTCTGATATATGGGGGGCATGTCTGCTGAAGGAGCTGAAGTTACGCTATGGTTATTACTAACGTCATATAGTAGTTTGGTTCTGTTCACACTGTTTGAGCAGCAAGTTTGTTACATTCTACAAGCCCTTTTTGCTCTTTCAGTCTAATAAATACATGTGTGAAAAAGGCTGTTAAATCTACAATCACGTAAACACAAGCAAGATATCTGTCGCTAACATGCTTTTAGTCATTTCAGCCAGTCATTTCAATGAGCTACCCTGCCTGCTGGTAGCTACTGCTCACTGCTTTGGGTGTGAGCTCTGTGCTAACGGTAGCTACTATTTCCTACTGCAGCAGCACAGCAGCTCTCTTGTTCCTCAGCTAGTGTGTATGTTCCTATTCTACTGATTGAGTGTCTGTAGCTGCGCAGTGGCTTGTTCTTTGACTTGGGGATGTGTGTACTTTTTGCTGCTGAGGTAGCTGCTAATGAGAGTTCATTGCTTTACATCAAGTTGTTGTTCTTTTATATTAGTGGGGGAGGGATTATGTTGTTAGATGTCTCTAGTGCATCATAAAGCATGCTTTAAGGCCCGCCCAAAAAATCTTGGACACAAAAATGTATAAAACATTTCAATGGTCTAACACTACAATTTATAGCACTACACAATTTCCAGTCTTTTCACACGTTTTCAGCAATTATTTTCTCACATTTATGATGTGTTTCTAAAGAAATCACTGATTTTGCTTTACCCAGACCCGATACTGCTTTAATTTAATCCAGGTAGATTCTGGCTAACTTCATTCTGTCATGATTCCTGTGAGTTCCCAGTCCTCATTTGTAACAACACAGTGTGACCAATCAGTATTAGTAAACTTAAGGAGCATATCATCGTTTAAGAAGTTTCTCTTTTCTGAATTCCTCGTCTCACTAAATCAGCATGAAATGTAATGCCATTTGCAGAGTGCAGTCTGAGACTTGATAGGCAAAAGGGGGAAAAAAAGTTTTAAACGTCTGTGAGTGTGTTTTTCTTCCTGCTGGCCTTTGAAAGATGCCAGTTAATCTGCTTACTCCTTTAATTGTGAGTGTAGGGGTTGGGCCTCCTCCCGGCCAGAATAAGGCTACTGATCCAGAAGTAAAACGATGACCACCACAGTTATTCCTTCCTTTAGGTTGTGCAAGCCCCCCCTTAGTCTTCTTTAGCCACCCCTCATCTCCTCCTCCTCCACCGTACCCTCCCTCAGAGGGAAGAAAGCTCCTTGTTCTGACAATAGACATTTTTTACCATATGTTGGCTTGACATCTTCATCAGGTTCACAGCAGGTTACCTTAGTTAACTTTCACTCCACTGCCTGATGGGATTTTCTCCCTCTGTTTCTCCAATCGGCCCAGGCTCAAAGTCTAGACGGCCTCCGAGGCAGGGTCCTTCCAGCCCTGTGTCCACAATGGCCGCATTGTGGATGCTTAGTAGCTGTAGCTTCCTCCCGTTACAGCGAACAGGCTAGTGCTAAAACAATGCTTTTGTCCGAGGGCGTACAAGGGGGGCCTAATCCACTACATACTGTGAAATAAATCTCTCTCAGAGATGAGAGAACGAGCGAGAGAAACGGAGTGAATGAAATCACTGCCAAGGAGGTTAGAGTGCAGCAGTTTAACCCCTGGCCAAGAAAGAGGGAGGAGAGGAGGCAAAGGGAGCGAGAGAAAGGAGGAACAAGGAGAGGCAGGCGCTACATCCCTTCATCTCCGGAGCACGGATGGAGGAGAGGGGCTGCCGGTGGCTTTCACAGCCTCTCTTCTCACCAGAGGAGCTGCTGTTCACCATATGGGATTTGGCCTCTCTTAACAAACAGGCCCCCTATTCACTCACAACACACATTCAGTCGTTCATGGAATAAGGTGAAAAAAGTGCATTTTTTATGCCTTTAGAACATTGGATGGCCATGAGGGCTCTAAGTCTGTGTTTGATTCACATAGTATAGAGAATTATAAACTAGAGGCTTTCATCTAAATGTGTATTCACACTGGATTTAGGGTTAGGTCTTTTTGTGTTTTACTGAAATCTCTCCCAGTCTTAAAGCCAGAACCATGCATTCGGGCCACTGTTATTGAGCTGCAAAGGTGATCCTATAGAAACACAAACGCAGGCCTCTGCACTGTGGGTGTGTTTTATGTTTATCATATGCTTTTCCCATGTTGCAAAGGCTATTTTTATAAAGCGTTACATCATTCAAAGTAAGCAGTTCTACTTTTTTAGTGACAACATGGCTCAAAGATTAATAACTTGCTGTGCTGCGCTGGGCAGTGCGAGGTTTCTGACACACTAGTGCAATGCGCCAACTTTTTCTCTTCTAGCCAGCAGCATTAGCAATGACATCCGCTGCCAACAGCTTCTTTTTAGCCTACTTGGAAATCCCAAGAACTGTAGATTTCTGCCAAGATGAAGATGCCAGCATTTTTCATTTTTTAGCCTACTTGGAAGTGCCAGTAAATTTATGCAGAGAATAGAGGAAATAAGACATGAAGGGGTAGGCTTATTTCTCCACTATCTCATGTTTCGGTGAACACATATCTTGCTAATTTATTCTGTTTAATCCCATCGCGTTTAAAGATCCACCTGAGTAGGTAGGAAGGAAGTGTCAGTTGGGAGCGGCAGAGTTCTGTCTCCCACTCTTAGCAAGCCATCCATTTCTTCCCTCATCCCATCCTTCCTCCTCCCACTCTTTCCCTGTTGCCCTGCTCTCAGTTCCCAGCACCCTTCACCTATTAACCCTCCTTTCTCCACACTCACTCTCCTCTGACTTTTAAAGAGGGGTGTGTCAGGAATAGCCAAAACATTGATTTTCACCATATCTACCACCACCACCACCACCACCACCCCTCTCTGCAGTATCTGTGGCACGGCTCAGGGGCCTCCCACATGTTACTCCCAACGTGACTGTTGGGGGTCAGCCATGCTTGAAGCCCTTAGAGATCAATGGACATGCTACCGTACAGTAAATATTCACTCCTGAGCTTGCTATCTTTATGTAAACATGCATGTACTTGTACAGTTTGTGCACACACATACGTGCACTTTGCAAACAGAGACCAAATGGTCACTCTTTGAGCTTTCGTCACATTTACCACCCTCCATTTCCTGGGGTGTGAATGGAGGAATCTAACTCTGGATAGGTGATTTCAATTCAATTCTCACCCACTGGATCTGTTTACACTCCACCAGGGTGAAATATGCTATAGGTTGTTTTCCCCTTGTCACTCGTGCAGCCACTGGTGCCACATCAAATTGACTGTTTTACAACAGCTCTTTGTAGATTTTGTCAACTGGAGGAAATACAATAAACACATTTTGAATCAGTTTTTGGGGACAGGTGACAGAAAGGATGTCTAACAAAGCAATGAGTCAGGCCTAATAAAGCATGGCTTGCAAGATATATGTTTGGACAAATAGGTGTCATGAAAGTGTAGGAAGTGGTTGATAAGTCTAAAAAAAGCTAGAAGTTACAATAGAGTGCCAAAGGGATGACATTTCTATGTAGGTTGACACAGAAGTTAGCGGTGCCCTGGTTCCCTCGTCAAAAAGCCTATGGGATTTTTCCATGGGATTTTTGATTATTGCAAAAAATGAACTCTGTGGAAAAAAAACATACATGCCAGTGGTTACCAATGGACCCGCGACCCAAAGTGACTTATGAATGTGTCAAGTATGTCAAACCACTTTATTTTGAACAAAGACTTTTTTAAGGGCCTCATATCATGTAAACCTCTTTTTTTTCCAGCTCACCAGCTACTTTATTGCCCTGTTTCTGGTATTACTTGGCCTATTAACAAGCTCTGCCTTTCCATTGTTCTCATGTCACAGGTCTTTAAGCAATAACAGGCACTTTTTTGGTTTCAGTGTGTTATATTTACTGAATTTACTAAATTTGTTCTACTGTGTTGTAAGCCCATGTGTTTACATTTAGTGAAATAAAATTGAATATGTGTTAATTTATCTTATGTGTGGACCTTGAACTATTGACTAAGGAGAAATCTGGACCCCCTGATTTGACCAGTTAGGAACCACAGGTTTATGATATTTGCACAATTTGTTCAGCAAGATAATATTTACAAGTCAACATCACTTTAAGAATTTTTGAAGCCTAAAGGCAATTGACAGAAGTAAAAAGCTAAGGGCTATAAACAAACTACATGACGGTTGAATGACTTAACACTCCCACCAAGGCTGTAAAGGCGTTCTTGGCCTGATGATGTAGTTTAGTCTCATTTAGCTACGTGCTAGCAACTGCCTTTTTAAAGACATACAAAAGCTTTAAATTCCACAAGTGGGGAATTAACTTATGTATTTTATGTCGCAGAGCAAAACGTGAAAGTCTCTTCATCATGTGTTAACCACAGACCTTATTTCAGGGTTCTAACAAAAAACTCAAAAACTCAAAAATCCCACTGACCTTGAGGAGGAAATGCTTATTCATTTCTGGGTTTTAGGACTCATTCCTGGGGTTCTCTGAGGTTATTGCATATTGGCATTTGTCAAACCTTTATCGAGTGCCCATGGACATGGCACTGTATTTCTGCCTTTTGCATTGTTTTAGATCTAAATGTGTTTATGCTTTCATGCTTGCATATGGCATTGCTTGTGTCCTCCAAAACCCCTGTATCTCTAATTTTGTCATTTTTTTATTATAGCTGACAGCTACCTACCATTGTCTGTTGCATGCATAACATGTTTTATGACCTTGTGAGCAAGCCAAAACCTTCATATAATGCACTTGTAAAATTCACAGCCTGTGTTTTGAAAATGCAAGATCCCACAGAGGCTGCAGCCAAAAATGTATTTACTGTGGATTCATGCTGTCCAGAATCCCTTCCCTGCAAACCAAGTACTGAAACATTTTGACAACATTCAAACAGAGAAAATTATGAGCATGTCATTTGCACCTCAAATATTTTTTTATGTGCAAAAGAGAGAATGGTTTACTACAGGCTCTGTATTTTGCATATTTCACAGTTGACAGTTGCAGTATTCAGAAATTAATTGTTCTGTTTTTTGGCCACTGCCACGTCGCTCTGTATGTGTGTGTGTGTGTTTGGAGAAGGGGAGGGTGGATTAACCGGTGCAGGATCTGTCATGGTGACATTTGTGTCCCCTGGCGGAGCAGCAGGGGTCCTCTTCACCCTTGTAACCTTCAACTTTCAGCCTTAACCCCCTTCGGGCCCCCTCTTGCGTCCACCACACGCCCCGCACGTCCAGAGGGAGGGGTGAACGAACGCAAAAGAGTGAATAAAATAAGGAGGGGGGGGGGCAGAAGTGAAGAGGACAGAGAGCTGCAGGGGAGGGCGGGATGAAGAGAAAGAAAGGTTGGGAAAGAAATAGAAAAATTGAGGCAAGCACAGGAAATAGAGTGGAGAGAAGAGAGACCAGAAATGAGGCAGAAGCGGGGGAAATGAGAGGAATATATAAAAAAAAATTATATATATATAGTGGAACCAAAGATAAGCAAGAGGTGAAATGATTGGCAGATAAATGTGGAGGTGGAGCAGAACAGCAAGAATGAGAGCCTGTTGGATAGAAAGTAAAGTGCACACAGGATGCAGAGGAGATATGAATGATGAAGGAAGGTGTTTGGTGGTGCTCTGAAGTTCTCACATGTCCTCCGGTGTGTGTTGTTACAGCTCACTGTTTTCTGTCTCCTGCTCTCTTTTTTCATGCCTCTCTCTCACTCTCTTTCCACCACTCTCCTATGTGACTCTGTGAACACACACGTTCAGCCATACATTTAAAATGGTTGGGAAAAGGTATGTTGATTTGAAGTTTATTTGGTCACACGACATGCTCTTATAGCAGGCTACTGTTGGAGCTTTCGTGCATGGTATGCAAGATATCCAAAGATGGTATCGAAAGATTTTTGCTTTTTATCTATATATACTGCTGGCAGTTGCCAAAAGTGATCTCATCCAAAACTGTTAATTGTAATTAAAAAATTGAAATGGTAAAACTGTAATTTTGTTATTGAGTTATTAATTTTTCTATTTTTTAACTGATCAGTTATTCATGAATCATCTTGGCACTATACTAGAGCCACAATGATGAATCAATTCATTGTCAACTATTAAATTAATTGCCTACTGAGTTGAAATCAATAATCATTTTGGGTTATTTTTAAAGGAAAAAAAAGTCAAAAATTCTCTGATTCCAGCTTCTTAAATGTGAATATTGTATGGATTCTGTACTCTTCCATGACAATTAACTGAATGCCTTTGGGTTGTGGACAAAACAAGACACTTGAGGACATCATATTGGGCTTTGGGAAATACTGATTAACATTTTTCACCATTTATTGACATTCTAAAGACAAAACAACTAATCAATTTTTCAAGAAATTAATCCATAGATTAATCGCCAATAAAAATAATCTTTAGTTTGCCGGCCCTATTTTGTATCTTACAGTAAATATTACAGCTGCATCATTATGCATGCATTCATTTACAGGGAGCATGCAGCTACAGGTTGTCACCTGTGCTCTTTCTGCATGAAAAGTTTAAATGTCTGCTGTGTAAAAATGGACACATCCAGTGTGTGTCCATTTTTCTGAAACTCAATTTCAGTCCTACTACTCCTGTATTGTCAAAAACAAAACAAAAAATCCATTAGATCAGCTGTGAACATGGATACTGACAAAGTAGAGATTTGAAGTTCCCTCTATTTTCATACCTCTACACTTGGCCAATCACTGCAGAAAGTACTGTAGGCATAGCTGCCGAAAGTTACAAACACTGGACCCCCCTACTCCCTTCTCTTCCTGTGCCTTTTCTTCAGTCCTGTATCACACTCCAGCAGCAGTTCCCATCCTCTCACCCAGTAAATCAGCATAAAATAGCCCTAACTGTGGCAGATCATAGGGTAGGGAGAATGGGGGGGGGGGGTCGGTCGGAGTTGGTGTGTATAGCTTTGAGCTCTGCTGCTTTTTTTCCTGTGCCGCTCTTTTCAAGATGGGGCCCATGAAATTATCCAACAGGATTATGTAAGGCATGATGGATTCTGCTGCGTCCTGTCATCCGTTGTCCATTGTATGCCTCTTTCTCTCAGGCAGCCTGGTGTGTTAGCCATGAAGCTACTTTACACGTTGTGTTTTATTACATGTCCTCTTTACTGAGGAAGGGCTCTTCTCCTCTGGCTTCATAAATTTCCTACATTAATGTTTTTGGCCATATGTGTAAAGAAAGAGTCATACCGAAATTTATCCTGTGTTAAAACGCTCATACATCTTTAGTTTAGGGATTTAATCAGCCTCATAGTTTATACCTGTTGAGCTATGTTACTGTTTTTCTGAGATCTATGCTATTAAAAGGTTTGGTACTTCCAGATCCACCTTCTCTCAGCCAGCTTTGTGTAGACAGAGGCGGGGGTGTGTTCATGAGCCTGTAGGCCTTTTGTATGTCCATGACAGTGAACCTGGCATGTGAGAGCTCGTCTCTTCAAACCCTCGCTGTTCCTGCTGAGGTCACAGGGTGACCTTGGAGCTGTGGAAGCCATGTTTACCAGAGACCCCTGTGTTCAGGCTATGGCTCGGTGGCTGCTTTCCTTTCAACCACATGGTCTAAGCCTGCAAGAAGCGAAGCTCATGTTTAGGTTTGGAAGCTTTAATAGAAATGCATGTTGCAAGAGTGACACTAAGGCAACAGTGCAGAAAAATAAATGTTTATTTTGTGCTGTTTGGTATATTTTTTTCCTGTGTCAATTTGCCAGTCCTGTCTTCAGCAATTTTTGTTTTTTTTTCTGACACTTGTACATTTTCTTCCTGTGATCTTAAAGGACCCTGAAAAGTTTAGGTGGTCCTCTTGGATCAGGGGACTGGACTGCTGGAATTCCAGTCCCAGTTTATTAAATGGCAGTACCTTGTTTTTCTGTTCTCTCTCTTTTATGTTTTCTTTCTTACAGACATCTTTGATTTTTATTTCATCAGTTAAATGTGTAACAGTAAAAGTTTGGTTCTACGCATAGTGTAAGACCAACACGCACATTTGTGCGCAAGTATTGCACATGCCTGCATATTTTTTTGTATACTACTTATTTTTGTTTATGCTTATACACAAGTTTATGTTTCTCAAAAAATACTGAATAATCAGTTTTTAAAAAATGAACAATGCCCATCTTCACTGCTATAATATTGAACTGTCAGTACTAAAATAATAACGCTCATTTATTTGTTGTACTCTTTAACATTTATATAAATCATTAATAACCTGAATATATTTGAAGCATAATCTTAAAACAAGAATGGTTATTCTAGGTTGACTGCAACTAATGAATTTTGTACATGACGATTGCAGCTTATAAACAAAACGTTTTTTGTTAAAATGTCTTATTTAGTTTGATCAGCAGCCTAAACCCCACAAATATACAATTAAAATTGCCATTTGTGATGCATTTATGTTCTGTATTTACACTCAGTAGCTGACCTAACTGATAATTGGCAATAGAATTAGTTGATTTTCTGTCAATCTATAAATTAAATAGTCTACTGCAGAACTTATGTTACTTATTATACTTATAAAAACGATCTCAAATCCCTGTTACAGTGATAAACCTTTACCAAAATAGCTTGGCTTGTATCAATGTAGGAATAATTAAGCAAATAAACTAGAGTGTGTGTTGATACGACTTTCTTAAACGTGCATGATTTGGTGTATAATATAAGCTATCATATCTACACTGAGTATATAGATTAGCATATTTACAGCACATACTGCTCAGACACTCTCTTGTCTTTTACTGAGCACTGCTCCGTGTGTGTGTGTGTGTGTGTGTGTGTGTGTGTAAGTATATAAGTGTAAGTGTGCGTGTGTGTGTGTGTGCGTGCACAGCCTCGCAGCAGCCACCCTTGCCCCCACCCCTCTCATTAATATGTATGTGTTCTGAGGCAGCTAGCGAAGACGGTGTGTTTCTCACCCGCTGATTAATGCTGTCTGTCAATTACCTCTAGATCCAACCGTGCTGTGGAGCTTCCCCCAGGACCACACAGACCAGGTTGGAACACACTCTGCTTTTTCATTCTTTTCTCACTCTCTTCCTCTCGCTCTCTCTCTCTCTCTCTCTTTCCGAATCTCTCTCCCTCACTCGTTCACTTTTGCAGACAACCTCTACCTCCTCCTCCTCTCCAATCTCCCTTCCTTGCCTAATGCCCTCACTCACCCTGCCATCCTGTGGTAACCTCCTCCCCAACACCTATCACCACCACCACCACCACTACTCTCCTCCTCATCCCTATCAGTACTTCCTCTTCTTCTCTCCTCCTCCTCCTCCTCCTCCTCCTCCTCCTCCTCCTCTTCTCTGTCTCCCTCTCTGTCTCATTGTACGTCTGTTGCTGGTAATGAAAAGCAGTGAGCAGGTCTTCAATAACCGACGAATCAGTAATTATCATGCAACCGTGACAGGAATGCACACCTCTGTTTTCCCCTCTGTCTCTCTCTCTCTCTCTCTCTCTCTCTCTCTCTCTCTCTCTCTCTCTGTTTGTATCTCTTGCTTTTTCTCTCATTGTGCTTCTCTGTCTGCTTCCCATTGTTTCACATTTATAGCATTATCGGGTTCATTTTCGAGCTGAAAGCAAAACCTGCAGCTGTTTTGCAATATTTTTTGGAACACCATGTTCCTCCTAAACCAGTCAGAGGGAAGTATTGCAGGCTTACACCTCAGTATCTCCCACTAGTCTCTATTGTTTAAGAAGCACATTTTGATTAGTACATTGTGTAAAGGATGAATCCAACTCGGGTCTTATGTTTGTATCTTTAGTTATTATTTCTATTGATTGTAATAGCCTTGAACTCCTCAAAGTAGTAGTTGGGATTTGGGAAACTTCCACAATAAAATCTGATGGGGCAAAAACCAACTAGCCAACCAGTTCACAACAAACCAATCAAAACTTCTTGATTTGGAAATAAACTGAAAGTAAGTTTACCCAAACTTTCCACTATATTCCCTTACTGTGTGTGTGCACAACTGTGGTAAGTACGGTGTGTCAAAGTTTAACCAGGAAGTCTGTCTATAACCTGTAATGAATGTTTACAGTGAATGGTTTGGGTAATATTCTTTAATTCGCCTTTGTTACCCTGAGAGATGCACAGCTTCTGTTGGCAGATTATTTTTATGATCAATACAGCATGAAATGGCCAGTCCACTTTTGATACAGATTCTTTGTTTATAATAAGAAAACCTACAAGGGAACTCTGAGAGAACAGACCTCCACCAAGGGCTAATGGCCAAATCTTGTAATAGTAACAAAAGTGAAAAATATATTCTGTATCTGCCCCATGGTTCAGATCTGATCAAAAATGTATTGGATTTTTCTTTGGCCCATACTGCACCCTTACAACAAGTTTCATAAAGACTGGGCTGTAGTTTTATGTAATCCAAAAAACCAAAACATAACCAACTTGATGAGGGTGATGAATAGAATTCTGTGTTTCTGTTACCAGTTTACAGTACCAAAGCAATCCCAGACCTCCTGTTACCTGACATAAAAATAAATCCAATAAGTTCCACGCATTGTAGTATACTGATCTAGATTTGGGAAATGACACTGGTAGTGTTTCAGCACCTGATAGTGGTCTTCCAGAACTGTATCAGGAGATAAAAAGTTATAACGATGCATCCCTAGTTTTGTCCTCATGGGGGTTTATTTAACCAGTCTGTTGTCTAAATGCTTGCTAAATGTTTTTTTTTTTTGCCCCATCTTAATCCCTTTTCAATTATGTCACTTCAGTTAACTTGGTGAGGGGTGTTATTGATAGAATTGATGGCCAAAACTACAAAATAAGTTGTCGTGAACCCAAAAAACCCCTTATGCCAATCTCAAGTCTCATCAGCTCCCTCAGGGGGACAACATGCACATATGCAAAAAGAAAAAAAATCCTTGGAATAATATAAATTGATTTGATATCTCTTTTATTTAAAAGCCTTGCTCTTTACCCTTAGAAAAAATACACCACCTCAGCAGGGTGTCTTTGTTATTTCTCTCTGGCTTCACCTTCAAAGAGCCACAGTCTAGATCCAACTTGATCAAAACAATCACACAGCCTGTAATAATATGTGTATTAAACTCTATGTTGTGCACATCACGCTGTAGGTAGATGAGGTTGACTCATTCTCCTGTTGTTGCTCCAACATGTGATGACTCCATGACTCCTGCTCACCGCTGCTGTGGCTTCTTCAGGCAGCTTGTGTGTGTGTGATTTTTGCAGTGGCAGTTAGTTAGTTCTAAGAATGACAGACAACTACAGATTTATAGAATAAAAATAAAAAAAGACATATATTTCATGATCCCAAAGTGGCAACAGCACAAAACAGGTCCTGGAGCACTCTGTGGACAGATGACTGCAGCAGACCATCCATGGGCCAAAGAGAAAAAATGGACATCTAGAAAAAAACTGGAGAGAAAGACAACAATATGTGCGTAGGCTAACTATCTCTCAACACAGCAGCCGAGCCAGTGAGTTTAAGCAGCTCTCTTGCCTCTCTGATCCACTTTGAGGAATAAACGGGCTTGTAGAAAGACGCTTCAGGCGATGTCTGCCTGCCCCACAAGAACCAGAGCATGCTATCAGAGTAAGAGGTAGAGGGAGTGAGGGAACGAGAGTGTGAGCAAGAAATTACACACTTGCAGAGGTAGGCACAGGAAATTGAAGTGATGGAGAAGGAGTAAAAAAGAGCAGCTGAGCCCAAGAGAGATGAAATAAAAAATAGTGTAAACATAGTGCATGTGTTGTCACGGGTCTGCCTCATCCTTCCTCTCTGACATGTCTCTCTTTTTAGCCCCCCCACAACTTTACTTTTCTTTCATTCTGTTGTCGACCAGATCGTTTGTGTGGATAAGATGGCCCTTAAGATGGCTAGTTAGCGTGCTGTGTACAGAGGGATTGGCCCTTTCCCCCATATACATAAAGGCTGTATTCACAGGCCTCATTACCAGGATTAGGGCTCCTTTCCTCCTTTGTGGGGCTGAAGGCTGGAGTCCTCTGTAGCCACAGTCTCTGTCTCTTTCTGTGGCCCGAGCTGGCCAGCATATGGCAGCAGCAGCCAACAGTCTCCACAGAGGGGCTCAGAGCTCAGAGCAAGGCCTCCTTTTGTTTAGGCTGTTATTGTTGCTCAGCGTAATGACATTTGTAGGCCGTAGGATCGGGGTGGAGGGGTTAGTCTACCCCAGGGGAGAGGGGGAGAGAGAGAGGGAGACAGAAAGAGGGAGAAAGAGAGAGGGATGGAAGGAGGGGGGACAGGCAAAGACATGCAGACAGACAGGAGTGTGGATTATGGAAATATGAATTGATTTTTTTTCTGTTCTGTGGTAGAATAGAAAGCTCAAAGGAGAACAGACTGCAGGCTGGCTGGCACGTCGGGGTGGTGCTGGGGAAATATGAAGTGAGAGGCGCTTGCTCCCTCTTTCTCTTTCTCTCTTTCACTCTTTTTCTTTTTCCCTGCTGCTCCCCCTATTCTTCCCTCAGCCCCTGAGACTCTTGATGCCCTGGTCATCCACAGATGCCACTTGGATAGAGAGGGAGAGATGGAGAGACGGAAGAGAGAGAGAGTGAGAAAGAGAGAGAGAGAGAGAGAGAGAGAGAGGGAGGGCAAGAGAGAGGTGGCTAAAGCATATATTTGAATCGCAAGAAGGTTTTTTTTTGCAAATGAAGCAGACAGATGGAAATCTGTCTGTTTCCTCTCAGATCTCATCCCAAAGTTGTGGAAAAAACACAGCAGACAGAACGCACACACACATACGTGCGCAGTGACACACACACACACACACACACACACACACACACACACACAGAGAGAGAGAGAAAATGGTTCTGCCATTTAATTCTAGCTAACCACAGTTTGGTGTATAGAGGGCCCACTCCTCTGTAAAGAACAGAGGATAATATGATAAACACTCAGCAAGTTCCACAAACAGACATCCATTTGAAAACTTAAAGAGACTGTGAGCAGCTCTGCAGTACTTAAAAATGATAAGTTGCACACACAGATACACCCCTCTGCACATTGCTGTACTTCCCTCTCTAACTCTGCAGGCAAAAACATATTTTTAAGGTTGACAGGCTCCAGTGCCACCTTTGCATTTATAATGTGTTTGATTTTTCTTTCATTTCCTAACATACACATATCTGTGTTTGTCTTTCTGTTTGTTTATTTAGTTAGCTTTGGGTTGTCCTGATGTCCTTCCCAGCTGTCAGCCCACCATGGATTTAAAGGGTTAAACAAACAAGTCTATATACTACTCAGCTTTAATTGACTTCTCTCCATAAAAATGGATCACATTTGAAGTTTATTAAGTTGCAGTTGCAAAAGTAAAGTGTTTTACAGGTCATTTTTTTGTCAGATTTTAAAAGATGCTTGTAATTGTGAGTGTAACAAAGAAATTATATTATAGGCATTATATACAAAGGTGTCACCTCAGTGAGCAAAAATTAAAGGAATTATATTAAGCATTGATGGGAAAAAAAGAGATAAGAAAGAAAATACCTCAGGGGTTGTGGCTGCAAGCCTGGGAAACTTAGTGTACTTCCATCAAATCCCTAATGAAGAGAGATATGTGTACAAAACAAACCAGATTTTTTGTTTGTTTGCTGTTATAACTCCTGAGCATAAATCAGTATTAACTGGGACACGATACTCCTGCTGGAGGATGTGTGGATCAACTGTGGTCAACCATGGCCACTTATTTGGCACTGTCTATATATTTAGCTGTGAGGCAAAGTGGAACTTTTAATCTCATACTGGATTACTGGATTTTAGTAGTGATGGGAGGTGCTCTTACATGTTGTTCATAAATGCTGATTGTCGATACATATCAATTTTGAATATTTTAAATGGTTTCAATACTCATTTTCTGTGGTATTTGACACGTGTACCAGTTGCGCTTTCTCGTTCTCTTATTATTGTTTACTTCAGTCACTGTTCTCTGCGACTATCCAAGAAAAATTAAGTTGTTGTAATCATGTTATAGCCTTGTTATATTTATCCTTTAATTAAAAAAATAAATTGTATTCCCTCAATGTCATTTTTAAACAAAAAACATTTTCAAATGCTGCCCATAGAAAGCCCCCCTACCTTTCATAGACACTGTCACCCATCTATTCTCCAAGGAAATGGATGGAAATGGCTGAAATAGGACTGCTACCTTCACAAAACTGACACTACACACTTGCAGTTGCACGCTTTTTTGTTCTAGTAATGCACACTCCATCCATGTTGTGTTTTCTTGCACCTTCCTTACAGTTAGGAGTTAGCTTTTTACCTCCAGTTTACTTGCATATCTCACATGTGCATGCCCTCACATGCATACACAGGGAGATAAGAGTTTGTGTTTTCTCTCTTGGCATATTGTCATCATGCGTCATTCTGGTTCAACCTGTTGGTGTTCCTGTTGATCTTTTCCTTATTTTTCACTCTCCAATCCTGCATGTCTCCTTCTCCACCTTCATAACTCTCTTTATGCCCATCTTTCTTATTTTTTGGCAGTATCCCTCCATCTCCTCTGTTCCTTTGTATCTCTTACTCCCAGCTTTCTCATTCCCAAACACCTCTTCTCATATTTCGCCTCTAAAGACACTGTTGCAGGAAATTGCAAATTACATATAAACCACCAGCCTGGTTGCAGCATAATATCCAGAGAGAAATAAAGGAAATATTGAATAATGAATAGATTTTACTCTCAGCTATGAACTAAAGTTGATGTTAACTCTCTATGGCCATTCCACACATTTTAATAGGGAACCTTTGATCTTCCTGCTGCATACTGCATGAAATTGAACACATTACATGCTGTTTTTCATTTATAGCAAGGCTGTAGTAGGTGTGATTTGATCCTAAAAGGAAATCTATGCTTTGATACAGACATATATATGTTGCTATGTATGATCAGTTTGTGATATTTATTACACTCCGGTACTTATGTCGTGAAAAATGTAGTCATGTACTTTTCCCCTCCACATGAGCAATTTTCTTGTGACTTCCTACATTTCCTAGTAGGCCTTTTTTATGAGCCTGTTGCATTTGGAAACATGTAGGTGGTGAAGAGAGCAATCGCTGTAGCAAAGAAAAAGTTTCCCCAGTTGAGAAAAACTGAGTCACAGACCTTATTTAAAGCATCTTGTGTGTTGATGCTACTTTGCATTTTGGAATAATTAGCTTAGGTGGAGTAAGTGATGTCTTTGCTTCTTCGATGATGGCGATTTTCCTCGTGTAAGTGTTATATTTTGGTGCAAAAATGGATGTTTACAGCAGGTGTTTTAGTTTGTAAAAATATTTCCTTGTATTACACGTCATTGTATCACAGCTTCCAATGTCTAATGTTCTGTAATCTGCTTTGGGCAAGTTAGACATAGGAACAAGGCAAATATAGCAGCTGTCTTCAGAATTTAACTATCACTTTACCTTACGCCATCTTTAAAGCAGTTTTAAATGCTTGTTGTTTATTTTTTTGCCTCATTTATTGATATGTTATTCAAATGATCCTATTCTTGTGCTTATTTAGTTTTAACCACTGTCAAGTTTATGGAGATGCCACGACTTCAGGCTAAACTTGGCTTATTTTCTGTTCACGTATTCCTGTATATCCATCTCTGCTCAAAAGCCCACTGTGTCATCAACCAGACAGGAAGAGAGAGAGGGACAGACGAAGAGAGAGAGAAGAAGAGAGGCAGCGAGTCTCTCGAGGCTTCAACCTTGGCAACTCTGAGTGTTGCTCTGACACCGTGCTCCATCAGGACAAGCTGCCTGACATGATGTGATTGGTGGCCACAGCCCTGGACAGGCCCCTGGGTGGGGGAGGCGGGGAAGGGGGCTCAATTGGGTGGGTGAGGTAGCAGTGGTCTGAGGGATGGAGGTAAAGGAGAAGAGCTGGTGATTGGTGACTTCAGCCCAGAGGGAGCTGAGTGTCGACCCTGAAGAGAGGAGGGGATAGTGGGTGAGAGTGGTGGTTGAGGAGTCAATATGGGTGTGTGGAGGTTCAGTAGCAGGGGGCCAGAGATGCTAACTTGAGACAATGATTTGTGACCCTCAGGTGAGACCTTGTATAGTACCCAAAGGTTATCGTGATACAGAAAAGGAGAAGAGGCAGGCATAAGGAGGTGGAAAATGGGAAGTAGATTAGTTTAAAGGGAGATTTATTAGAAAAAAACTGGTAGACGGTAAAGCTGGAGGGAGGTGAAGAAGTCATGAGATTGGAGGAATGGGGAGGTTCAAAGATGACAGCAAGATAAGAGGTATGTGAAGTGACAAAATGGGAAAGAAGTTGAGAAATGATGGAGGACAGAGAAAAACAGTAAATTAGTTTGGCATCCTAGTTTTAGAGGTTATATGTTTACATAAATACACAAATTTACAAGTTAAAATTAAGGGGAAGTGAGGGTGATTAAGTGTGACGCGCCATTTGTTGTTGGTTTTGCAAAGTACATCATTTATCCTGATTTTAGTGCTTTGTAAATAAGATTTATTGTTAGGCTATTATTAGGTATGTTTTTGCTGTTCAAATTACAGAGATGATATGTTATGACTTGTGCATTGTTTAAGGCAGAACATAGCAGGGCAAGATGTTGGCATAAGGTATAGAGCTTCCTCTCGATATGCGTGTTCAGTATTCATTTGTATTCCATTGTTGCTGTTGCTCTTGCTGTTGCTCAGCGATGTGGTGGTTGGTCTTTGTGATATTTGCCCAGCCCCGCCTACACTGTGATTGGACGGCTGGGTAATAACTGTCTGTGACGACAACTACAGTGTTTCACCCAAAACTGGATAACTTTCAACATGCTTCGATCAGAAGAAACATCAAACATGCAGCTAGGGCCTCTGAGCGGTTCGTCGATTATTTCGTTGTTATGCTCTTACCCGACCATCATCATCACTGCCAGAGTTTACTTCTGTAGAATCCAGTATTTCCGTTTTTTCTCATTAGTCTTGTTCAGCTGTGAAATGGGCTTAGGCACGCAGCTCAGGTGGAAAAGCATTACAATGTGCAGTTTATTTTCGGATAATATTACATTGGAGATCAAATGTATTTTTCACTTGAGGCATTCCACGTGCCTGAACATAGAGTTTACTTGCCCTGGGCAAGTGTTAATGTCTGTGACATGAAAAAAATAAAAATGCTTCGGTGCACTCATAATGCTATCAGGTAGAGTACACTTGTGCACCATAGTGATTTAGTTAACCAAGGAATAACGTGCAGATTTTTTCTCCCATCAATCAATTGACTGGCTGTTGAGTATGTACAATTTTAGTCAAGCTAGATTGTCTGTGATTGATTACGGCCGTACTTGCAGTGCATAGCACAGAGGAGACTCTCAGTGCCCAGTCATGCTGAGGGCATTTGTAACATAGTGTAAATATGTGGTGATCCTATGAAAAAAAAAACAAATGTAAACATAGCCATTGTGGCAGTTGCTTACTGTTGGCTTGTCACTAGCATGGTATTGCAATATTTTGGTTATGTAAAACACCAATAATTGCTTAAATGGGTGATATCCTCAATGACTTAAGACACCACGTAGTAAAGTTTGTGTATGCTGAGTGTAGTTGACAGAAGAAGGCCTTGGGAAAGTTGATAGCAGTGAAGGAGATGGTGCTGCAGAGAAAAGTACAGCCCCTCTGTCAGGCCAGAGTCTCTTCACAAGGGCCAACTTCCCCACCCATCCTCAGAAATGATAGGAAACACAAAGTAGTGATGTGTTGTGACGAGATGTTGAGAATGAGCATATTTTGCCGGCTTTTTGGGTGCTGCTACAGCCCGTTTTGTGAAGCTGTAACAGCAAGGCACGAGGTGTGGGAAACTGAGAGATGAAAAAGATGGTAATTCATACCTTTTTTTGTGTTTGTGTGTGGAGGGAGGTATAGGCCTAAATGTGTGTGTGTGTGTGTGTGTGTGTGTGTGTGTGTGTGTGTGTGTGTGTGTGTGTGTGCACTTATTTGTGTACATGTATGTGTGTGATGTCTCAGCGTGTCACAGGGGCTCTTCTTTCCCCTTCACTGCACCCTGACAGCAGTGTCAAACAAGGCCTCATATGATCTGTGTATGTCTTTGAGAATATGTGTGTGTGTGTGTCTGGGTTGATGGTGTTTTTATTCTTCTTCCTAACCCTTTTCACCTCAGATCCCTGGGGTGTTCCAGGGTCTTGCCTAATGGACAGTCTCGCCCCACTAAGCTGGCCTTTGGCTCAGGCACTGAGCCGGACGCCTAAGTAGGGCCCTTTGTTGCTCATGGGTCCTGATTGCACTGACCTCTGGGCTGGCTTCCTGGGAGAAGATGGGTGGTGGAGACGAAAGAAGAGAGCAGGGGAAGTGTTTTTACGGCCCGCTGCTCACATCTCTCCAGCATCGCCCAGTGACCGGCGGAAAGAAAGCGGTGGTGTGTTTTGGTCAGTGGACAGTTGTGGATTCAGCTACACATGTATGTTGACTTCACTGCCATTCTGCCCCCAGAACAATTGTTTCAGAAGCAATGTGCCATAAATTGATGTTGAATGTGTACTTAACTCGTTCGTAACTGGTCAACAATGACCATTTTGATGGATTATAGAGGTGACACAGCATGTACAAAAAGTTAAATAGTTCATGAAGATTGTCTCGTTAGGCCTCTGTTGTGGCAGTAGCTGTGGTTGGAGGCATTTTATTTTGGGGTTGTCTCTCCAATGAACATGATATCCCAAGAACACCTTCAGGGAATTCCCCCATTTCTGGTACACACATCCACCTAAACTCAACAAGGTTACTGTGAACCTGTGTTTGTCTCATTCTCCTGAACACTATACCTTAGAACGCTTTGAGGAAATTCCTTTGACCCAACTTATTTGAATGGTCAAATGGTCAAAGGTCAATATTTTTGGCCATAATTCATATGCTAATTATGACAAAATTTCACACAAATGTCTTGTAGAATTAAATGATGAAGTGATGACATCTTATGTCAAAAAGGTCTAAGTTAAACTTCTCTCTGACGTAATATTTGCTAATACCCTTTTCTGGCTATTGCTCCTCGCCGTAACTCAGGAACAGAAGGAGAGACATTTGGTCAGATACTGTATTGGTGACACTAATCCTGTGTCCGTCTTGAAACTGTGCTTATCGTATAGATCTTCTGTGCTTCTGTGTCTAAAGCATCTATGTTTTCAAATATGTAGCTTGTTTGCAGCAACACCCACATTTTAAGCAACTGTCATGGCTCCATATGAGTTTGGACGGACGTGGATGTAAACTGTAACTGCAACTTGACTAGTTTGTGGAAGCATAGAAGCACGAGTTGGTAATTCTAGTTTATCAAGAGACTTTAAACATGCAATTATGTAACTACTGTTGTGGTCTGTTTGAAACAGTTTTTGTACACATGACCACAGATAGGGAACAGAGATTTTAGAATTAGGAACAAGGAGATTGTTAGTCATGTGGCAAAACATTTTTCAGCCCTTTTTTGTAATGAATTCTACAACATTTGTCAGAGCTCCTTGTTGGGTCTAATACATGCAATATGCAAGTGATTGGCTGACCAACGCTGCATACATGTAACAAACGCACACACACGTCTGTATTGTGTAATGTATATGAAGTTAGAAGAAGGTAGAAGGTAAATTCATTAGTAATTAGTAAGTTTCAAAAACGAAATAAAATTCATCCTTGATGCTGCTACATCTTTGGAGTGGAAGGATAAGTTGATTAAAATCAGGAGCTACTATGAAAATTCAGTCCGGTTGCTTGAGCATGTTGCTGCTGGTTGTATCATTCAATTCCTGCAGTGCATTTTTTGAATTTGCATCAGAGTCTTGTGTCCTTATGCCTCCCAACAAGATCCGCCCATCCATTGCAATGGTTTGGTCCCAGAATTTTACCATGTCTCTGTAAGGATGTGTGCAGAGCCAATCTCCTGTTGCTGAGTGAGTCCCAATCGCATTGCATCCACTATTCTCCTGTGACCCGACATTAGCCAGAAGAAGGCTTGGTAGAGGAACAGCTGTCAGTCTCTCTTCCCTCTCTTCGTCCGGCACTTTCGGTTTCGTTTCTCCTTTGTGGTCTGACTGGCCGCTCAGTGTATGCCATTTTGTCCATCCTCTTGCAGTCTGCTGCATTCAGTCCAAACCCTGCACAATGTTTCCCGATGTTGATAAGAGCTTGTCTATTGTGAAAAAGGAGCTACATGCTGCTGCATCTACTTGCGCTGCCATTGTCATAGCAATATATGTATAAATGCTGCCAAACTCTTTAAGTATAATGGCTGCAGTCACAGAGAAAAAAAGAGTGCATCTACACTCGGAAACAGGTTGTCCCTGTCAACCAGGAAGCTCATTTACAGTATCAGATGCCAGACTTACCCTAACCACATACTGCTGTTGCCAACAGAGCTATCACACATACAACAATGTGGCTTAATTGGCGTCCATTTTTCCTTAACGACCTGATACATGGCACAACCAGCAGCCACCGGCCAAAGACATAGATAGAAGCGATGGCACAACAAATAGGGTGTTGTGTAAAGGAAGAGAAGGATGGAGAAAGGGGGGAGAATTAGATGGAGGAAGAGGAGGGTGCAGCGATGACCTGACCTTCTCTGCTAGATTCCGTGTACATCTGTCAATGAGACGTCCACAACCAAATGTTTAGGAGCCAGTGCTGCACTGCTGCCCTCCTGCTGAGCTTCAATGTATACATTCTTTGTGTATATGTGTGTGTGTGTGTGTGTGTGTGTGTGTGCGTGCGTGCGCGTGCAAGAGTGTGTGTGTGACGCCATGTGTTAGAGGCAGGCCCACATCAGGGTTCATACAGTCGAGCTAAGCCCAGTGGGAGCTGAAAGCTTAAAGAAGGAAATCCCCCCCGGCTGCTTGGTGCGCACACACACACACACACACACGCACACACACACGCACACACGTGCTCGCTCTCTCTATCCCTCTCCCTCTCCTCCTGGCACTTCATTAATGAAGCCCATGCTTGTATGTTTGGGGCATATGCAGCTCTCTTGGCCCAACACTACAAGTGTGTGTGTGTGTGTGTGTGTGTGTGTGTGTGTGTGTGTGTGTGTGTGTGTGTGTGTGTGTGTGTGTGTGTGTGTGTGTGTGTGTGTGTGTGTGTGTGTGTGTGTGTGTGTGTGTGTGTGTGTGTGAGGGAGTGAGACATCTCTCCCTATCACATGGTAATATATTCAGTGGAAGATCTCGGCAGAGGCATAATACTGCCGCTCTCCCCTGTCTGAGCCCATCTGTGATATGTAGAAAGGACATCAGCAGGACAGGTTATTAGCACTGGAATAATGCACACTGTTATTGTTGACGCCATATACTTATTCTCCAAGCAGTGTGCCCCTTCACCCCATAACATAAATAAATACATCCATTGTGGAATAAGCAGAAAATAAATTAGTGCAGTACGATGGACTGCATGTATACTACCTCAGAGGAATTTTTTTATATTAGAGGTGACTCATTAACAGCTGATAGACGGGGGAAGGAATTTGGGGCTGGACAGTAGGAGGTTAAGGGGATGTTATCCTTCTTGTTAACACAAATTGATGAATTCAAACTACATATGCGTGATAGCCTAAAGAGGGGGAAAAAACACAATCCAAGCATCATTTTATCCTTATTAAATTTGAGCAAGGACAACTCTGAGGGTAAATGCAGTGGCTTCTGGGATGTTAATTTTTCCAGTGACGTTTCAATTCAAGAGGGTAAGGTAAGGTGTTGAGGCCAGTGGAATGCGTGCTGTCTCGCTTCACAGGAGAGCAAAACTAAGGCTTTATCTGGAATGTCCTTAAGGGTCCAGAAGTGCAGATTTGAAAGTCACATTTTTTTCAGCAAACAGTGCTGCCATAGAGATGGCACATACACATATGATTATATAAGAACACATATACCTGTCAGGTGTTGGCAAGTGCTTGAAGAGGCCATAAGATCAATCTGCCACCTTCTACACCTCCTGGAGAAGGGCTTTGGCAACATGGGACCATTGTTAACCAAAATAACCTCCCTTAACACAGACACTGTGCAGCAGAGGGGGTCACTAGGAACAGAAACTTGTGGAGGGGAGTTAAAAAAAAAAAACCCAGAAAGACAAAACTCCCTCTTCCCCCATCTCCCTTTCCTATCAGCCTGGGCAGAGCGAGTGAGGATGTGAAAATGTAACGCCCCTGTGTCAATTTGAAAGTGCACCTCATCGGCTCATGTGCCCTTCCACCTTTCTCCATCACCATCACCATCACCCCCCTCCCCCCTCCCCCCCTCTCAAGCAGCTCTGTTGCTTTGGTCCGGCTTTGAAGGCCGTTCTTATTACTGGCACAGAGCGCAGGTCAGAATGGCAAGCCGGCAGCATAATATTAAAGCCTAATGAAAGGAATCTCTGCAGGGTCTGAGGTCTGCAGCGGCCAGAGGAGGCTGTGCCTCTGCCTGTTGTTCCTCTGCTCCTCTCCTCACTATTCTGCTTTTTTTCCCCCATCTCTAAATCTGGCTTCCCTGCCATCTCCCCTGTCTCTCTCTGTGTGTCTGTCTGTCATTATCTGTGTCTCTCTCTGTCATAATCTCTCTTTTCCTTTGTCTTGTTCTCTCTCTAACTTTACATCTTTAAGTTTGAAGCTACCTGCATCTGTGTGAGATGATGTTTGCACTCCTATAAGCTGCCCGCTAAAAATTCGCTTTGGGCTCATATGAATGAGATGAGGCTTAAGTGTTTCTACTGTTGACTGTTGCCAATGCATGATGTTGAATATACCACAATGGCAGAGATTTTACCATGAAGCTGTTGAAACAAATGTATGTTCAAATTCTTTTCCCTCATGATCATCTATACAATCATACCTCTTATATTAATTGAAATAAATTAACTAACCACATTGATTCCCAGCAGATAATTGTCTTTATTTACATGTGTGCCCCCCTTGACAGGAAGGCCAGAGGTCGCTTGCTCGGGACACAGATAAAATGTCCTAACATAGGCCATTAAATCTTGGTTCCCACTCTCCAAATATCCTGTCCCTGTAAACAGTAGCAGTGCTGACTGGTATTCGCATCGACCATTTTAGTTCTCACAGAAATATAACCTGTAGCTTTGCCATTTTAGTTTAAAGTCGTATGCGACCTTACTGCCATCATTTAGTTTGCATACCTGCCTTTATTTATTGGGCTTAGAAAATAATGGTACTGTTCTGAAAGATGATGTGCACTGGTAAACATTATTGGGAAAAGTTGCTTTTATTGATTGTTAGATACTTGTAAAGCGGTGGACTAATATGCTGTAGTCTGTTACATGACAGTAGATAAATCTCTTCTTGCTTTTCCATTTATTGGTTTAATCATGTTAATGCAAAAAGGTTTTAGTGTGGGAGGTATAGAAATTGACCAAAAAAAATATAGTATTGGTATTGGGTTTTAGCATCTTGCTGTGTTTGCCTGAGAGGAACAAAAACTGCTCATCATGTCACATCCAGTGCTACCTTTTATTTAGCATTAACAATGTTAATGTTTTTTAAAATGTTTTCAAAAGCTCTATTAAAGCGCTAAACACTGACAGTTACCCAGCTGATCTCATCTCAGATTCTCTCACTGTGTCTTTGCCTCTGTGTTTCTCTCAGTTTTTTTTTTTCTGTCCCTTTCTGTCATGATGTCACATCCAGTAACCTTTTGGTATCTGATGTAGTTTGAAGATTACTGAGGAAACAGGAAGTTCTTCAGGAAATCTTTTATTTACAGTATATTAGATCACAGACTAACACACTCCTCTTTCTCGGGGACTGATAATTGTCACCAGTTCATCAGTTACAAATATGTTTGTCTCATTAGGTTTTTGACCTTGTGTTTTTACCAGTTTTGAACCTAGTTTTAATCCACCCATCTACCCAAACAAGATTTCATACCATCATACATTTTTATTCTGCATTATTTTTTTTTTTTTACCCGCTGTCTAAAACCAAGGCTCAGCTGTCCTTGTGCCTTTACACATTGCAAATGAATGCATATCCATGCAAATTCTTAAAAAGAAAGGCTGAGAATTTGAATATTTTGCTTAAAGCTGCACCCAGGTCGACCCTGCCATTCGGCATTTGAAAGCAGTGTGTGTCTGTTTGAATACTGAGGATCTCTCTTTGTCATGTTCGCCAGAGGGGCTGGGTGAGCGAACCAGCACCGGCAGGATGGGCAGAGATCGGCTGGGTAGCTGCACACAGACAGACTAATTGGGAAAAGGGGGGCGAGAGGGGGGACGAGGGGTGTTGGTAAGGGTGAGGAAAAGGTGGGGTATGCAGGAAGGGGGGAATCTAAGATGACGACAGGGGGTTTAGGAGTGAGGTGAAAGAGGACGGAGAGCGGGGGATGGAGGGAACGAGAGAGACGGAAGGAAGAGAGGAGGTGATGAAGAGGGCACGAGAGCGTGCGGGAGGAAGAGGTGAAGGAAGGGTGAGCGGAGACACTGTGGTTTGCAGCGCTGATGTGTTAGTAGCCCTGCTGACTGTGTCATTATACTGTTGAAGTGCTGGCTGGATAACCAAGGTCCCTGCTTGCTGCAAACCACTGTAGCATTAAAACTCCATTATTCTGCATGTTTGACATATGGAAAAGATAGCTTTGCTCATGCCGCTTTTCTTGCTGTTATTAAAAATACTCAAACAGGAACTGGTCTCTCTCAACTTTTACCTTAAAGCATGCTTTTGATTCCAACAGAGCTGGCATCAGTCAGGGATTATTCTCATATGCATGAATAGTTGGAGAAAAAATATCCTGTGAGGTATGACATTATTAATGTGAACTATTCACATGTTCAACTGCCCAGTGCACAGCACAATTGCAATGGTGTTGCTATTATATTCGATCGTGATCTAATATAATACAGAGTTAATGAATTTTGAATAGAGTTATGAGAAGAAGTGACCATATATAGACGAGAGGTTTGAGCTGTAGAGCCTTAAAGGTTGCTGCTTGGGCGTATCTGGCTCTCGCTTTTTTGGTGTCCATCTTTGCAAATTTAAACGTATTCCAGACAACTGACTTTTTTAACATCTTGTTGGTAAATCTGCAGGGTCCATGCATAATGAATTATGTTGAATTACTGTTTCTTAATTTATTGTCTATTTGGAACATATGGAGTAATGGAATAGAAAAGGGGAGTATTTGAATACTGATTTGGGCATCGATTACTATGACAGCGATCATACTGACAACTCATTCTTAAATTTCGTACCGACAGAATTTTGCTCTGCTTGCGTTGGTTAACATTGAGTTTCTGACAGAAGTTAGAATAATTATTTGATTTTTTTTTTAATTCTATGTGCCCCCTTTTCCCCCAACGTTTCCACAAAGGACCAGCAGTGGTTCACCATATTTCACCCTGAAGGTCACCAGTTTGAATCATGAGTGAATGTTAAATGCCCTGGCCTGACACTTATAATATTTTATGACATTAATGATGTCACAAGATGTGAGTTAAAACTATTAATGTGTCTGGAGAGGGGTTGTTACCCTTGAGAATGAACAAAATAATTCAGAGCTGGTTTAAGTCTCCAGTCCTTTGATGACTTGTGCACATTAACTGACCAACATGTGATGCACTCCTCCAAAGATGTTCACATGCTGTTTTAGGTGTTTAGATGTATTCTACTACCTCCCTGGCTTTAATTGCCTTCTATTTATTTCCATATGTTATAAAAACTTATCTTGCAAAAACTTAGCTTGAGTTCGGTAATCCATCACAACGAACATCTTGCCTGCATTATTTTGAGTTATGTTATTTTTGTGAAGTAATGCAGTGCAGGCTTTTCAAATCAGTCTTGCAGTTGCATTACCAGGAAATAATAAATTAACTTTGACAAAAAATAAAAGCAGGCACAGTGTTCACTGTGATGGATTATACGGCAAAAAACACATTCAGAAATCTAAACCAGTGCAGCATGCTTTGAAAACAGCTGACAGTAATGTAAAGTATATGTGAACTGTAGTAATGGGCTAACACATGCAAAAACACTGATATAGTCCTTTTAAAGTCTGCTTCTAATATCGTTATACCAGTGGTACATTTACAAATTTGCCTGCCTCCAGCCTCCATTTCTCCTAAAACTACAGCCTGTATGGAGGGCTCTGGGGGCCAGACTGCACTGAACTAGGTTGAGTTACACTGGGATGCAAGCTAGATTGATCTGGCTGCAGTAGCCAGGGGAATATAAAGCAGGGCAGGGGCTTAAAGTCTGAGTCCCCCCAGGGAGGAGTCCTCGCTGCATGGGGAGAGGGGCATGAACTGGGCTGCTCCTCCCTCCCTCCCTCCCTTTCTTCCTCCCTCCTTCTGTTGTTGTGTCCATCCAGAGTACCTCCTCCATCTCTCCTTACGACATTCACTCTGTCTGCCTTTCTCCCACTCTTTTTCGCGTATTTTTATTATTTAATTTTCCCATTCACTCCATCCCTTCCCTCTATGAGTACACATTTCTCCGCAACTGTGGCTCCCAACTGATGGGTTGAGGTCCAAAAATGGGTTGTGGGTCCATTCTGAATGGACCACAAGTGACTTGTGAACATGTCAAGTTTGTAAAAAAAACACACTTAATTTTGAAATCCAGTGAATTTCTGGCACAGAGCTTTTATTTTGAAGTGTCTCTTCTGTTTATTCTTGCAAAATATTTTATTTCTTTGTGTTTTAAGCCAACATGTTGTTTACATATTGTGAAGTAAAACTGAATATGTGGTCATTTATCGAATGTGTGGATCTTGAACTAATGACTAAGTAGAAATCTGGAGCTTGTGACTGGACCAGTTGGGAACCAGTGCTCTACAACACCCGTCTGCTTCTCTCCTCTATATTTGCAGCCATATGGGAAAATGAATGTTGCCCATGAAGTTCACACCCAAAATGAAACACCATGGCTGATGCTGAGTTTAGCATTTAATCTGCTAATAATAAACTGGTTAACATCATTCTGTCCATTTGCTGTGATCTGAAAAGCTGGTTTTCCTCTTTTAAGTGATGGTGAGTGGCCAAGAGGGGAGGTGCACGTCATGTGTTAAATCCCTCCAGTATACTCCTGTATGACTCAGCCATATATAGCTTAACTCACCACAATTGCTTCTGAGAGAATCAGGGTAGAGCAGGAATAAAAGTGAAGTTTAGGCCTATTTTTTAAGAGCAGAAAAGGGAGATTGTCGCCCTGTGCTGAAAAGTTTGTTGCTCTTCCCTGCTGTACCGTGCTATCCTGCAGGGGCATGGTGCAAAGCTGCACAGTGCTTCTGCTGTGTGCTGTTGTAGTGTTGTGGTGCAATGATAGCAGGAGCGTCCGCTGGGGGAACCCAGAGTATTCTGTCTCACTGAGTGATACCCCTGTCTCCACTCACGATAAACAGTGCACACACACACACACGCGCACACACATACTGTCTGCAAAGCCCAGCCTAGCAGCAGATTCCTCCGCCCCCCCCTCCACCACCACCACCACTCCAATCCCCCTCGCAAAGCTGCAAATATATTAGCTGCCTCTTTTTCTTTTGTCTTGGGAAAATGGCAAGCAGGGGGAGTGTGTGCATGTATGTGTGTGTGGTAGAGGTGTTGGGGGGCTTGCTGTACTAAGAAACTGTGGAAGAACACCCCCCTTTGTGCCATTCCTGTTTAGATATATCCCCACGGTATAGGGCCCAGTCATGGAGGGAGGGAAAGAGAGCTACAGATCCGAAGGAGAGTTATGAGTGATACAGGTATGATGTAGGAAACAGAAAACAGACTGACAGATGAGGGAAAGAAAGATTATGAGTTGCATATCACATGTAAGCAGTGTATTTGGTTTAAAACTTAAAGGGGTGTCGGAACACAAACACTGTGGAGCTCAGTATAAAGGGGCGATTCATCCAGAACATATTTTTCACTTACCAGTGGTGTGTAGCCATGCAGATAGTTTTGGTATTTATCACCTAGGTTTTGAGCTGTTTTTTTTTTTACATATTTACTTTGAGATATTCACATCTTTTTGGATACTTTTTCTCAGAAAATAGATGCTTTTCACAGTGAAGTCTGTAGATCATGCAGAGTAACGGAGGCACTGATGTGCTATTATTTGCCTTTGCGCAGTTAGTCATCAAATTCACATTACCTATTATTTAATTTAATTGTGTAAATGTTTTCTGAAAGCACCAATAATCAGCCCTACAATATTGTTGCAATATTAATGTCAAGCATTTTGGTCTGAACAGTAGTTATCATATGTATGTAAATAAATTAGAGCTGAATCAATTCGTCTGTGATATTCAGTTTACAGTTGTGTCATATTCTAGAGACCAACTCCTATTAGCCGACTTAAAGATATTATCTTTAAGTGTTGGACTGTTGGTTGGAAAACAATTTTAAACATCATCTTAGGCTGTGAGAAATTGTGTTGAGGTGTTTTTTTCACTATTTTTGGACATTTTGTAAACTAAAATAACTGATTAATAGCAAGGGCGTGGATTTCATTTCAAGACCTTGGCTGACACCTATGAAACGTGGGGGGGTCTGGGGTCCTCCCCCAGGAAATGTTGAGCGACACTCAACACTCAACACGTCAATTTTTCTGTACTCTGGTGAATTTTTAAGTACAAATTTGTGTCTTTGCTGCATCAGTACAAAGTGGAAATGTCTTAAATATCATCAAAATAAAAGTCCTCTGGTACTTTCATCTTTTTGCTGTGGGGGGGACAAATCCACATGATCTAAATATTATGGGGACAGTACCCTGCATCTCTTTGCAAAATCTACACCTATGATTAACAGAGAAGATTATCAGCAGATGATTGGGTAATGATTGTAGATAATGAAGTTGCAACACTAGAGTATGTAGCTATAAATCAGGAGATAAAAAAGAGAGTGGATCTTGTCTGATCTCAGAAACAGAAAACCCCATCGTCTATTTAACTGGCAGCAGATTAAATACGTCTATAGACTGTATGGCGTCAGTATACCTGAGGCACACAGACTGATATGTATATATGGTGCTCAGAATGTATATATATATAGAGAGAGCATGTCTGCTGTCACATTATACCCACATACAAACACATCACTTCCCACTGGTCCTGTCTGAGATCAGAGTCTCTACAGCCCAGAGACTGTCACTCAAACACAGACAAGTGATGTGGGCGGGGCTGTGACAACTCTCAAATCTGGCAAGTCAAATGTTTTTATTTGCAGGGAAAGCGAGTGCCTGTGTATTTGTGTGTGTGTGTGTGTGTGTGTGTGTGTGTCTGTTTGGGTTTGTGTGCCATATGCAGTGCGCCAGGGAGGGCTCTCTGGAACATATTGGTGTGCGTACATAGTGGTTAATAATAGTAGCAAACGCATACAGCGATGGCAGCTCTGATGTGTGTGACAGTTTTACAGCCGCACACGCCAAGACACAGTCACACACATGTACACACACATACACACACACACACACACACACACACACACACACTCCCACAGCAGAGACGGAGACCTCCTCTGCCACCGAGCCCTCCGTCTTTGTTGAGTTCTCAATATTATCACAGATCCAGATAAGTAAAAACAACCACCCTACCCCGCCTCCCCGCCCCTCACGTACGCTCCATATGTGGGCAGGCACACAAACATATAGCCGAGTCAAACCCAGCCACCCACCCACACACACATACACACACGTACAAATGTACATGCTTAAACCACCTTCTCACGCTGAATGCACAAAGTCCTTGAAGCAGGCATGTACATCATACACTCAAATTCACAAATACACATGACACACACACACACACACACACACACACACACACACACACACACACACTCCCATATCCTCACACCCCCCTTCTGTCACAGCTCATTGTTGCTGTTGCTTGCTTGTCTGTGGCAATGGTCGTGTTGTGCTGGGGTGGCAGCTTTAAGTTTTGATAAGGAGGGGCAGTTGGGAGGGGGGATCAGTGACTGCTCCCCACGGCGAGGTCTTAGCAACAGTAGGCAGCAGCAGAAGACACCCAACCTGTCGTCCACATTGGCCTCTGGGGGTCGAGGCAGACAGAGAGATAGTGGAGCAGCTGCATCACTCTCAGTTCGGACATCTCCGATCAGAAAGAAGAGACAGACCTTGGGCTCAGTGGCTCAGCTTGGCAGGCAAACCAAGAGAAAGAGAGAGATGGCGAGAGAGGCCAGAGCATAGCAGACAGCCACCCAGTCCCAAGGATTAGTCTGTGGGGTTGGCAGAGCCTGGAACTGAGAGAGAGAGAGAGAGGTAGCAGAAAGACAGACGGCAAAAAGGACCTGGTGCCTGGCGCCTGCTCTGGGCCAGGTTAGCAGCCAGAGAGACGGGCAGACAGAGCGACAGACAGAGCAGGGACCCGGGTACTCGGTGGCTGTGTGGCTGGTCTGGAGTGGCTCACCCATATGGTGCTCTGCTCTGTTCCTGCTCCCTGTCTAAATCCATATGCTGCTGGTGGAAAGGTGCCCCCTCCTCCCCCCTCCCACCTCTCTTCAAGAGCATGCAGACCCTCACCCTCCCTCCACACAATCCCCCAACCCACAAGGGAGGTGTTGGGAGGTAAAGCCCTGAAGGCTTGTACCCCCCAGCCCCCCCTCTGTACCTCTTAACCCCTCAGAGCTGCTTAGCCCATTGTCACTACAATCTGCCACCATCGCCTTGGTGTTGTGTCCCCTCTCTCACTCCTTCTCTCTTTCTTTCTCTCTCTTCCTTCATCTTTCATCTCCTTTTGGCACCCGGTAATCGATGAACTTATTAACTGCTAATTATTCAAGCTGTGGAACGAGGATCCCTCCCCATCCTCGGAAAAAAAGAGGGGAACCTTTCCACTCAGTTCTGCCAAATGAAGTGGTTTATATTGCCCATTCATTTGGATTAAGTGCATTTAGGCTGCAGTGTTTGGGATGTGAAGACTTTGTCAGATTGCTATCAGCACCGTTTAACATTAATCCTCATTTTATTCAGCCAGTTGATAGCACCCACTTAGCAGAAGCCCAAGAGATTTTTACCATTGAAATACGAGGTTATTATTTGTTTTCTCTGTGAAGTGTGTTTCTCTAAAAAGGTGTGTGTGTGTCTCTGTTCTGGTTTCTCAGGAGGTCCTTCAGACGATACCAAAGTTCTGCTTTCCCTTTGACGTGGAAAGGTATGATTCCTCTACCTCTCTGTTTCCCTGTTTCTTTAGCACTGAAGCTTACTTTCACCTCCTTAACACACACACACACACACACACACACACACACACACACACACACACACACACACACACACACACACACACACACAAATTACATATGCCAAACTCTCCTCCTAGACACATATGCATTTGGAAAAGGAAATGAGATGATGTGTGTTTTGTGCATCACACAGTTGTGTTCCGGTGATATCACCATCGTTCCTCCAGACACATGATTTACTAACAGTCAGTGTGACAATGTGTGTATTTGTTGGTGTGATTGCAACCCCAACAAATCTTGCACTCACTGTTTCTGCAAACAACACAGATGTTGACAAAAAAAATCCCCAAAATGTCGATGGTGTGACCGTCAGGACACATGATAATGATTATGATAATAAAAACAACAAGCTTCATTCAAGGATGATACAGATGAGGTCATAGGTGACCTGCCCACTTGATGTGTTGTGCACGTTTAAAAGTACATGTGTGTGAAAGAGATTCAGAATGTTCGTTTTCTACATAATATGGGTCCGATCAGGCTGGCAGCACTATGAAAAGTACCGGCCTCTTTATTTTGAGGATGGAAAATGACATGTTAAAATTCCCATTGTAAAGACAGAGAGAGAGAGACAGGAGAGGGTGGAAGTGGGGTAATTGTGCAGTCTTCTACTGAAGCTGAGCTGCTGCCATCTAGTGGTGTAAGGACGTACAGAGCTTCTCTGAAATTCACCTTGGGCTTCGAAAAGCTTTTTACAGTTTTTCAAACAACCGTACTGGAAATATGTGACATCTGATTTGGACCTTGACCGGAGATTTAGCTCATGGTGAGATTTTGCCTGAGAACGAGTTCGTTTCTGATCCAGCCAAACTAAATTATGTTTTATTATATTGTATTTGAAATATATGTATGATTTCATAGATATGTTGCACCATATTATATCCAGTGATTAAGTGATGTTATTTTGGCAGTTTGTGAATGTGTGTGTCCCTTGTGTCTGGCCCCAGGGTTTCCCAGAATCAGGTGGGGCAGAATTTCACCTTTGTGCTGACGGACATCGACAGCAAACAGAGGTTTGGTTTCTGTCGACTCACTCAAGGCTGCCGGGTCTGCATATGTCTGCTCAGGTAACACACACACGTGCGCTCACATATTCACATGCTTACTTAAGCTAGCTTTTTTATTTGAATTAATATCCTCAAGGTACATTTTTTTCTGTTCTTGGTTCAAAATCAAGTTGTCCTAATGGACTGAATCTAACTGCCGTCTTCAACACTGGGCATCATACACTTTGTAAATTTTTAAAAGATTAAACAACTTCCATAAAAACAAATGTCAAAAGGGAAGCAACTGGATGTGTTAAAAGTTATGCTAGACTTCACAAATCTAAACATATAAAAGTCATTTTACTTTCTGAATCAGAATCAAGAGAATGTGTGGAAAAAGACTCGTTCAAACACCAGTGTCTTTATTTACTCGTTCAAATATCCAAAGACTTGGTCTGTTTTGCCCTTTTTCAAATTATCCATGTATCAGTCTCAGAGCGGCTTTTTTTAATGTCTGCATTTATTTCTTAAATGTGATGAAAAAAAAATTAATTTACCAGATCTTAGAAGAGAACACACATTTTTCAGACAGCATTTCCATTCATTCTCACACTTCACACTGAGCTGCACTATGCCAGAATAACAAATTTATATTCTCATCTGCCCACACAAATATGTTAGTGATGTGCCTATAATTATCCAAAAGTTTAGCAGTTTTTGATATTTCATAGGTGGATTTATCTTATCACAGCGTACATAAATGAGGAAACCAAACCCAGAAAAATTGCATTTTTTTCGCATAATTACTCTCCAACAAAGGCTATTATCATTTAATTCCCATGTAATTGCATGTTGACACAATGTTTTTACAGATGTAATTACCTTACCATTACAAAGAAGGAGCACTCCAGTGGTAGTCTCAGTGGACAGGCTTATGCACTTTAAAATAAACTGAGGAAAATGTACAAAATAAATCCATTTTTAATGAATGTATTAAGCAGTTTAACAAACAACGAACTGGAAATGGAGCACAAAGCTTTTTCTTTTTCTCTGTTAGTGTAAAGCAGCACTCCTGGAAGTGCTGTTCTCGTCTGTGTGTGTGTGTGTGTGTGTGTGTGTGTGTGTGTGTGTGTGTGTGTGTGTGTGCGTGTGTGTGCGTGTGTGCACACGCTGGGTGTATGTGGCTGTTGATGGACAGTCGTGGGTTTGTCGCTGCCCTGATGAGCTGCTGTGAAGAACACTGTCCCTCCTCCCCACACCACCCACCCTTCGCGGCCAGCTTCCATGGCCTTTGTTTTTCTTTTCTCGCTCTCTCTTCTCCTCTCTCTCTCTCTCTCTCTCTCTCTTTCTCGCTCTCTCCCTCTATGTGTCTCTCTCTCTATCTCTCTCTGTCTTTTCTCCTCGTTATTCGGCTACTGCCACAGTGCGACAGCAAAGACGCCTGGCCCATAATTATGCATGAAGCTTCACTGCCAATTAGCAGAGGTTCCCCTGTCCCTCTCGCTGAGTTAGACATGCTAATTCATTTGACATATGATGTATAAAATTCATTATGCATTTTGAGTAGTTTGCATGGCTTGCTTCATTTTTAATAAGACAACGTATAGAAAGTTTTTTTTTCTGTTGTTGTTAATTTAAAATTGTATGTGTGCTCCCCAGTTAGGTTTTTCGTTCTTTTTTGTCTTTCTATTTTTTATTTCATTAGTAAGATAAGTGAAAATATTCTAAAACATTTAAGCAATTTTTTTTAAACATCCAATAAATGCAAGAAATGTATAAATTTAGTTCTTGCATTCGAGGCTCTGAGTCAAATGTTTCTCTTCTTTGTTTATTATTCTTTAAACTTTTTTTCATTCTACCATATTAGTCATGCTGGATGGTATTAAGGAAATGTTAGTGTTTAGAAAAAAAATGTTAACCAAAGAAAAGCAAAAAAAATACAGATAATGTTAATTGTTTATCTTAAAGAATTATCAGTTAAAATGTGTCTCTTTAAAGAGTGAAGCAGGAAGGCCCAGGCCCACTAGTTACTTTTCTATAATTTCCCATGAAAATGGAATAAAAGTAATTAAAACAGTTTGTGTCTCTGTGATTGTTGAAGTGGTGGGACCGTAAAATTGTCACCTCTGCTTACAGGAGGAAGTGCCTTAATGAGTAGGACAGTTTTATGTGGACAGCCCTTTGTAGTCGCACTGCTAAAGCTGTGGCCGAAAAGGCCATACACCCTCCAGGCAAACTCTCGACAAAAAAAAAAAAAAAGAAACAACACACACAAACACACACAAAAAATATAATTTGTTTCTATGTTATACTGTTAATCCCCATCTTCTTCACATTTTTTTATTCAACATATGAGTAATTCTGTGAAGAGAAATGAGGATTTCCTCAGTTTTATTTAATGACTGAGGCTTTAGGATACGTTTTAGGGAGTGTGTTGCTCCAGTTTGTGGTCACTTAGCGGATCGCCGGAGGACACTTCCTTCCCTGTACTTAACCCTTAACCTGAGAAAGTAAAGGTGTAATGAAATCTTCCACTCAGCCGTCTACAAAGTGTAAGTTGACTTATGATTAAGGTGCCTGCGCATTAAAGGAGATTTAAGACTCATCTAAGGAGCATAAATAAGTGTCGTGCTAGGCACCCAAGGGGTATTTTATAGCAACAAAAAGATATTAGCACGCCAATATAGAATGTGAAACAGCTTAACTGCCAAGGTGTGTTGATAAAATGTAGGAATATGAGTTTATATAACATTAGGAGATTTTGTGAATGGTTTGCTTAATTTTTGTTTTCTTTGGGGATATATCCAAAACTTGAAAAGCCAGTTTTGTAAGGCTTATTTCTGCTACGTCTGTTTTCTTGTGTGCTTCTATCCATAATGGCATAATTGTAAGTTCCAACGGCCTGTCTGTGTCCCTGTCTTCTGTCAGATATTTCCATGCTAGTAGGTAGTCTGAGCCGTGGGTGAAGAGCACGACGGGCTGTGAGTGGACGGCAGATTAAATGGTTCATTCTTTGAGTACATGGCACTTTGAGAAGACATGTGTTTGAAATGGCAGGAGAGATTGTGGGGCCCCCACACACTGAGCACTCCTGTGATGGATGCCTCTCTCTCTCTATCGGAGGATTTGCGAAGCACAAACAGATCTGAGCAATGAACTGTGACGAGTAGGAGTATCTCTCTAAGCTTTCCAAACTTTAACTTTGCATCAACAGAGAGAGCAGAGACGGCGGGGGGGGGGGGGGGGGGTAAGTACAACAAAACAATACATCTTTAAGTTATATTCATTCTATTGCATTTGAATAAAGCATGCAAAGCTATTTTAGGAAGATGTTAGGAGAATATTGATAATTTATGGTTGGCTTCCTTTGCCAGCTATCATGTGTTTGCCTCTAAAACAAAAGATTTACAGCACCTTGGTGTAGGAGTGTAATGACTGTGAGATCTGTGAGGCCTGACGGCTGCTCTGACAGCGAGAGTCCTATTTACATCCCCTTCAGCTCTGAAAAATGAAGGATTAATGTCCAGAAGCCAAGCTTTTTAAACACACATGATGAAGGCAGATAATACACAGGCTTTGTTTTCCCCCTTTACTCTTTATATCAGGCTGAAGTTTTTGTGTAAATGCTAAATGTAAACTGACCCCATATGCAGATATTTGCGTTGTATGCAGTTTGACGTGGCAGAAATAGGTCTTCAGGTTGATATCCGGTCAGCATGTGAATTAACATACGCGTGTTTGATTTAGACTCACCCGCGAATGTGACCTGATTGCGGTGAATCTTCACACAGACGTCAAAATATTGGCATGCTAAGAGGCTGATTGTTTCAGGCTAATGGTCACTCAGCCTCTCTGATTGGTGCGCTTGGCTGCACTCCTCCGGGAACCCGGCCTGTCATTGGCCCCTTGCGGATTTAGCGGTATGAAAATTTGCATTAGGTTCACTTTATTGTTTTTCTTGTTGTCTGTTAATTCCAGTCTACAGAGCAGCCAGTGACCCATGGCCTTGAAACTCCTCAGTCTCCAGCCAACTGCTGGAGCAGGACTTGACTGTCTTATAAACTCTCACACAATCAAAGCTGCACTCTTATGAATTTCTATTATATAACAAAGAAACTGTAGATTTAAAGTTGAAGATTTCTAATTTGAGTGAAATTATTGTCCCAAAAACTTGTATTTAACACGTCTTAACCTATTGACATTAAGAAATACTCTGAATTTGTTGAGCAAATCCACTTTTGATTGATCATTTTGCCACCAATTTATTTTTCAACCCCTGCATCCAGGCGAGTTAATGAAGCATTAATATGAGAGTCTGTTTATTTCATGGTAATGCTAAGAAGTCCTTATCTAGAATCATTATTCATGCAGTGTTCAAAACTGCATGTTAAAAAACCCCAAACTAAATAAAAATTCAATACATTGATAGGACACCATGTTTTTACTATTTGATTGCATAACATTAAATGAACTGGGCCCTCGCAGCTTTTTAACGCCAAAAGAAAAATGTTGGCCATCATCCACCCGGAAAGCAAGTCGACTTGGCCAAGAATATGTCAACTTTGTAAAGAAAGCCATGCTGCAGATGCTTTTAGCTTATGGTGGGTGTACGCCGTGATTAGCTTTAACACAAACACCGCAGTATAAATTATTTTGAGCGTGTTAATGAATTTATTTATTTTACATTAATTGCATAAGGCAAAGATTTGTTTTAAATGCAAAGGGCATGAGAAGAAGAAAAAGCAGAGGGGCAGAAGGAGGTGGTGACGGGGTGGGGGGGCAGGAGGCATCTTGGGCTGCATTTTTGTTAAGTCTGTGCATCTGTGAGCAGCATGCTTGTAAACCATAGCATCCCACTGTGTCACATGAAAGCGATGGTGTTTTTTTTGTTAAAGAATCTATCTTTCAAATCATTGTTTTTTTTCCCCTTCTACCCTCCCTTCCTATTGGCTTAAAGGGCAGACATGACAGGAATCCTTAGCATGCGAGGGCCCCGGGTACAAAAAATGTCATAATAAGGACTAGATAGCATTTACTTTTTTTTCCCCAATGTAACAACGACTCTGTGCTTTGAGATAGCTGGCAACACAATCCATTATCAATGTCCTGGTTGCATTTGATCTTTAAGCAATAGGTCACTGACAATAACCAGCACATGCACACGGTAATATAACAAACTTGATGCTGTTTACATTTTTACTCTCCATCAGATGGTGAAATTTTTTATAGACATTGTGAAGCAATGTGTTGCAGATTATAAAATGAATTAAAACTTTGCCATTAACACACTTTGTCTCTCTGACTCTTGCAGCTATCTACCATGGTTTGAAATCTACTACAAGTTGCTAAATACTCTGGCAGACTACCTAACAAAACAACAGGTAATCATCTCTCCTGGATGTACTTATAATTGTATGTATATAATGTGCGGTGTAAGTACATGCAAAATAAGACATGGCAGTTTGATTTGACTGAGAAACAAGCACACAGTTTAGTGTCTTTGAAAACTGTACTGTGGTAAAGATATTTCCCTCCATTCTGTTCTCCTTCTGCATGTTGTCTTTTGTGTGCAAGTTTTGTTCGCCGTCTTGGGCTCGACTTGGCTCCTGTTGTTAGCAGCAACAATGTTGACATTTCACAGACCAAACACTGATCTGACACTGGAAGTTATTCCTGATGATTTACTGGAAAACAAATCGTTAAGAAAAAAAACACACACACACACACACACACGCACACAAACATACACACGAATGCTCGCACTTCACAAAAGTCTTTTCCCCTGACTATTCACTGCATTGTACTAGTAAAGGGAGGGGAAATGTAAAATATGCAACAAACTGGGGAGATGTGCAGCGTCTAGCGCAGAGGGTGTAGGTGATGTTCCCATGTTTAGACTGAAGAGAGAAGAAGAGGGAGAGAGGCAGAGCAAGGGGAGAGATGCAGGGAGCTTTGGGACTGCTTTCAATTGTTATGTAGTCGCTGCTGCTTCTTCCAAGACCCTTTAGAGAGCGATGATCAGGACAGAGAGGCATGCTAAAGTAGACAATTACAAACACATAAACATTCACACACATTTATGTAATTGAGAGGCAGGATAGTCAAATATAGAGAGAGACAGATAAGTAGAATAGACCAGTTTGTGTGTGAGGAAGAGAGAGACAGAAAGATTGCTAGAAATCCTGGGCGACTGAAGTGTTAGTGTGCATGATTTGGTTTCTATTTACCCCGCTGTCCGTTCCAGGCGAGAGGGAGATGTTGACAGACGAGGGAAGACAGAAGAGCGATGAGGGTTTAAGGCGAGGGGTAAATGAAGTGTTTCCCCAGGCCGTGTTGCTGACCATGCGTGTGAGCATTGAGCCTCTCATGACAGGAGGCTGTTCGATTGCACACACCCTAACACCCCCCCCCTTCCTCCCTCCCTCCCACCTACCATTTTCCTTCTCTTACTGTTTATTGCCGCCCATTCCTCTCGAGTTTCTATTTCCTTCTGGCTCGCACATGCATATACACTCACGCACGTGCACATTTCCTCAAATGAGCAATGGTTCGCAGCCAAAAACCAAAACAAAGTTCTCAGAGAGGGCGGATAGAAAAAGAATCTAAAACAAACAACAATGCGCAACCTCTGTGTTCACAGTAGTAAGTTTAGTTTAAGTACAAGTTGCAAACTGTTGTCCCCATCCGTTCTCCAGCCAGAGGCCCGAGAGCGTAAATAGCAGTCTTGTCGTGGAGCTCATAAATGCTGCAAGAATAATCTCGGGGCCTGTTCTGTGGTCAAGCTAGCTCTCTCTGACGGCTTCTTAAAGCCCCTGTCTTTGGAGCGGGGACCCCTGCTTAATTACTGACAGCCCGCTCTCGGCTGTAAATCAACCCCGCCGGATAATAAGCGTCTGCAAGCTCTGCACTCAGCCGTCTTTTAACCTCACCATTGCTCGTTAAACATATGTCAGTCGGAAGTTTTTGGAGCCCTTCAGGCCTCGCTGCAGGATTGCCCTCTGGACTGCAGCAGCGCCTGTCCCAGCGCTGTTGTTAAGATTGACACATAACTCGTGACATCAACAAAACAAGTAAATAAAATTCATGTGTCCTATGTCTTTTCTCTCTTTTGTTGTTTGTTTTCTCTCCCGCAGGAAAATGACTTGAATGACATGCTGAATTCTCTCTATGATCTGCCTGTGCCAAAGCCCTTCACGCCAGTCAACCTGAGTGTGGTAGGTATAGATCTCTTATTCCCCCTTATCAGAGGCAAGACAGCTGAGAGTCGCAGTAGAAAGAGGGAGAAGCGGGACAGGTAGATTACTATAGCAGTGTGTTGCATCAGGAAGGAGGCTGCAGAAATGAGATGATAAAAGTTGGCTGAAGAAGATAAAAGTGGAGCGGGAGACACTAAAGACAAAATTTATAGGAGACAAAAGGGAGGAATAATGAGAAATAAAATGAAATAGACACAAAGAGGAGAAGGGGAGACAATGATGGCATAAAAACAGGCAGAAAGAAAATAGGACAGGCAGGCAGAAACCGGGAGAGATCGACAAAACGTAGAGGTTGGAATGGACGAGATAAATGAGGGAACGATGGAGCAGACAGAACGTGGAGAGCACAAGGAGGTTAAGATACACTAGGTGGGAAGACAGAGACACACAGGGCCCGGGACTGACACTCTGTTTGGAAACAAGAAGTGGCGCTAACAGGTTTTTGTGTGATAAGCCCAAGCTGGACGTGTTTAAACTCTAAGGGTCCTCTCAGAACTCGTCATGTCTCCTGCTTATCAAAAACTGAAATGGCTTAACGAACCCAGGTCCCTCAAAGTCAGTGTGTGTTTGTGTTAACTCTGACACAATCTCTCCTTGTAGCTCCCACATATAACACTCTGAAACAGTTTTCGCTCCCATAAAGCTGGCCTATATAAGCAGAACAGAATGATTTTCAGTTGGACTGCTAAACTCATGGTATTTTGTTCACTAATATCTTTATTTTTGAGTTGTTTAGACTCCACACCATTAGGGGATCAAAAGAGTTTCGGTGTTAGCCTTTGTCCTTGAGGACCTCCGCTCCTTTTTTTGGACCAATTAAAAAAGCAACTCTGGGTCTTTTTCCGCAGCATAGGTCTCAGAAGGATACGCATCTAATTACACAGATGAATTTACAACATAACAAGACTAATATGAGGTAATCAATGTATCTCCATGAAGGTTAACAAGGTCAGTTAACATTCCTTGTGATTTATTTTTTTCTTTGTGTCAGGTTTTTTTTTTTTTATCAGCTGTATATATGCGAAAATCTTTTCATCTGCATCTCAGAGCTTCATTGGAAAAGAAGCCCCGGAGAACAGAGGTGATCACTCCATGTCTTTTCTGGAGAAGCCACCAGTTTGATATTTAATTGATGAAGCAGAATTATTCCCTAAAAGAGTGTTTTTTGTTTTATCATGGCAGCCAAGAAGAAGGATCATTGTCCCCTTTCATGTGTGAACCCTGTTTTGTTCTCTATCTCCCTCTCTCATTGTGCAAGAATGAGCAGTTGTATATTGCCACTGGGCAAGTACTGAGAGATCGGCGGAGCAAGGAGCCGGTGAGTGGAGGGGAATGAGTGAACGGCAGAAGCGGGAGGAGGGAAGGAGGCTGCTGTGAAATATGAAACCGCCGCTGTACTAATCGCATGGGAGCCACGGCTTTCCAATTTGGCCAAATAAGCTGCGCTATCTTTTTAAATATAACAAAAACAAACTATCCTGGGCCTTAGTGTATGTTTCTTCTCCTCTGGAAAACAATCAAACCTTGTAAATGATTAATGCCATTCCACACTGCTATATTCTCTCTCTGAATATCAAAAGTTTTTTTTTCTCCCTCTTTATGTTTAAAGCAAAGGCAATTGTGCTCAAAAAATCTCCTTGATGCCTCTCCAGTTAACCCACTTTCAATGTTTTTATATAAACATGTCTTCGAAGGAATAAGAAAAAAGCAGATAAGCAAGCAAACAGCCAATGAAAGTCTGGGTTGAGTTGGGGAGCATGGCTTGTGATTATCACAGTGCCATGAATTTGTAGACCAACAGAGAAACATAATTTTGCACACAGAGCATGGGAAAAGAAAGACTGAGATATATGCAGTATACTGTTTAACTGTAAGTGTTGTTATTTGGGGGTTGTTCAGCGCCTCAGATGTTACCTCAATTCCCTGATCTTTGATTAGAGTTTATATATTTGGTTGCAATAGCCCTTTTGTTTTGTTGTGTCTGCAGTCGACCATGAATAGACTACCCTGCTCGCAAACAGTATTGTTTACAAAAATGACGAGGAGGCAGAGACTTTAAAAACAACTTATCTGGCATGTAGTATTTAGCTAAATGTAAAGAAAAAATGGCACAGCAGAGGAAACTGAAATTAGCTTATCTGTGCCCTCATTGCCATCCAGTGTAGGAATGAGACTTACCCAGGTGAGTTAATGAACAAGGTATAATCAGAACCATGGTAATCCAAATCTATTTTTTATTATATTATGTGCTGTAGGAGTGTTGCATTGTACTGGTATTGACAATAACTGTAATATATAAAAACAAAGTATCGATATTATGTTAATAATGTACATATGATAATATAATCCAGTGTCTATTTATTCACTTCCATTTAGTTCCATTCTCGCTTTGTCTTTCACTCCACCTACCTATAATTGTTTTGTAATGTAAATGTTTGATGTGAAATTTCCTACCAAATAAAAAATAGACAAAACACACAATTAACAAAGTTAAATATGTAATTAACTTATAGCATTATTATTATTATTATTATTATTATTATTATTATTATTATTATTATTATTATTGTTATTGTTGTTGTTGTTGTTTTCAGATTTTCCAAAGATACCATGATAATATTATGAATTCTTTTTGTGAAAATTTTTGTAGGAAAATCTGTTACTGTGTAAGCCCTACTCTGCAGTCTTTAAATCATTTTTCAAAACTTAAGTATTCCTACAAGTGCCACTGGAAATCCCCCTTTAAAACAGAGCTGATTAAAAAATGGACGCAAAGTTGAAAGTGAAGTGCACTGTAAAAAAAAAACCTTGACTTCATCAAAGTGTGGATCATTTAAATTAACAAATTCAATACAATAGTTTATCTAACAAATGATTTTGTACCAATAGCTATCTAGTTTATGTGTGTTTTATAAAGTCAACAACTAACCAGCCATACTAGCTAGCTGTCTTGCTATCTCCTATCTTGTGGTTTATTTTGTAGTAGCAGCACTTATTAGCTTGAATGCTAACTAGCCTACTTCTGCCCCTCAGCTACAGTATAACCACAAACCAACCAGCAGTGTTTACTTTAATAGGAAAAATGTGATGCTTCACATCAGAATACACACTTGTCACAACCCAACATACAGTAACTGTCTTCAGAATACGCACATTAAAAACAGGAAATATTGCTTTGTTTTGTTCTCTTTTCCACAACCTTCTAGGGCAGAAAAACCTGGCACCTCTGTTTCTCTCTTGCTTTTTGGCAAAAAAGCACACAGTAAATAAAACAACTGGTTGGCTTCCGTTCGAATGTTTGACTCTGCCAAAAATTCATATTCAGCACTAAATGAACTTATATATTTAACTTTTGTATGTAGCCTGCTGCTGCTGGAAGAGAGCCTCAGAGTCTTTCACTGCATGTTTTGCTACTTTAGTGTAACTTTAACGGTCGTTTTGAAACTTATCTTTTTTTTTATTTACTCAAAAGCCTTGGGTGCTGGTCTTTTTGTGCTGAATGCTCTTCTACTCCAAGCTTCACCCTACTTAAACAATAACCATCCCCTGGGAATATGACAATTGTTTACTCGTGATAATTGATTTTACATTTTTCACATTTAATAAAAATGCAGTTAGAGCGTGAAACATGTTTATTTTTACATTAAACTACCCCCCACCCACCCAATGTTGAAACAAAGAAACAAAACCTATGCCCTTGAGTACCAAACAGCAGCACCTTCTAAAACAAACATTGTGGTTATTGGACATTGTTGAATCAGTCAGGTAAATAATGGCATGGGCAAGGGTTAACTCAGCTTTATTCAGAATGGCACAGAATCAAGCCTTATGTAGTTTGGCACATTAAGCTGATATTTGTACATCAACATGGATTTATTAAATTTCATATTTTTCCTGTCTGACTGTGACGGGCTTCCTCTCTTCTCCTGTGTTCTTATGTCTCGATAACGAGAGACATCTTTCTCGGTGGTGATACTTTCGGTGGGGTTGCTGATTTTGAATGACTCCTTTTATGTTTGCATCTTCTTAATCATGTTGTTATGTTATGTGTCACTGTTAATAGTCCTCTGTCCTTTATGCTTTTTTTCTGTTTATTATTGTGTCCTTTAAAAATGCAGCTAATCAAACTGTTTTGCAACCACCTCTCAGGTGTCGGATGTCATTCTTCCTGCCACAAGGGCCACAAATCAAATGAATTCTCAACTATTAGAGAAAACACCGTGCATAAGCTTGACATTATTTCTTTAATGATCTGCATTTGCAAGCAAACAGTAGTTGCAAGTTTAAACATTGTGAAGTCTAAGAAGACTAAATAAATTTTAATTTTTTACTTTAAATACTGTGTGAGTACCTATTGTATGCACTTCAGTGGATTTAAGAGAAGACCTGCAACAGATGGTCGAGTAAAGGCCTAGCGAAACGCAGGTGTACTAAGGATCCAGGAGAGCGTGTGTGAGAAACACAATAGTGTGTTTCAGTTGGTGCTTTGTCTACCTGTCTCCAAACACCACCTCTCTCAGGCCCCTTTGATCTGAACACTGAACTTGCCCTGCTCTCCCAAAGTGAGACAGGCAGCCCTGTGATCCTCTAAACAACCTGTGTGTGTGTGTGTGTGTGTGTGTGTGTCTGTCTGTCTGTCTGTCTGTCTGTCTGTCTGTCTGTGTGGATGCACACGTGCGCACATGTACGCGTATACTTTTGTCTGTGTGTTGGTACTCCGCAAGCCTTTTTAATGCTTAAATAAAGACTCAGTTTTCCACCGGAGACATCACCCCAGTCTGTGTCTATGGGGAGCTGAGCTGCTATTGAGCTTTCTCTGTTCTGTAGGCCTGATAAAAGCATTGCCACAGTTCAGACACCAGCTCAGCAATTCATATAGACAGAGCTGAAGATGAGCCATAAATCATAGAACAAAGTGAACGGCCTTTCCCCCTCCACTCTTCCCCTCATTCTCTTCTGTGTGAGTGGTATGCTTCACTTGTGACCTTCCCTCATCTTTCTCCTGCATGTTTGTGTTTTTCGCAGCACTCCTACTTCATCGCCCCGGATATCAATGGACTGCCAACCATCCCTGAGAGCGTAAGTATTCATGGAAAAAGAAACAGAAAAGAGACAAAAGGAGATAAAGAGAGATCCCGCTCTTCTGGAAACATCTCTGTCTCTAATCGTTTTTAATCAGATACACTTGTCACCTTTTGAAATTATTGCATCATCCCCTTGTTTCAGTTTTATCTCCTGTGGTGCTCGTACTTTTAATGTCGAAGTTCAGTGATTGCCATGGGTATAAGAGGAATTCAAACTGAACACATTTTCTTTCTTGTTGATTTTGCATTTAAATTGTAGCTCAAACATCGAGCATCTCAGGTCCCTACAGCAACATTAAAACAATAATCAATCTGAAATATTCTAGCAACACTGATTTATACATTATCTATTTTCATAACGTTACTATATCAGATTTAAAAATGTATTTCTCATCCATTTATTTTGACTGCAAAACGACATGTGTAGAGATGGAAGTCCGAGTCCTTTTACAGCTAGTACTGTATCTCTCTGTTTGGCACACTCTGGCACTCTCCCTGTCTGTAGCATTGACACTTTACTGTAAGCAAGGACAGTTTGTTACTGTATGTACCTACACATCCTTCTGTTCCTGTCTATCTCCAGAGGAACCTGACAGAGTACTTTGTGGCTGTGGACGTCAACAACATGCTCCAGCTCTACGCCAGTATGCTGCACGAACGGCGCATCATCATTACCTCAAGCAAGCTTAGCACTGTGAGTCCATCCCTTCCAAGTCATTCTCTCAGCTGCAGTCTGTTATCAGCTCTGCCCTGTCAGGCACAAGGGGAAAATATTTCAGAAAATAGTTCAAGTACTGCAAGTGCTTGAAGGATGAGTTTTCCTAAACATTTAATTCAAGTTTGGGTAAAGCTTTCAGTCATAAAATGTAAAGCTGTGTGCTCTCAGTAGTAGGAGTTTAAGAAAACAATGATCCGCGAGTATCGTTTTTTGTGATACAGTATCAGTTATCAAAAACACTGAATCAACTTTTGATAAGTAGTTTTCATTCAAAAACTTGTGACAGTGATTCATTTTGTGTTGTGTTTACATTTTCAACCATTAGATAACAGTCCTAATATGTCTTCAGCCGTTTAACTCTTTCACTCTATTATAACAATTTTCACTCTTTTAACTATTATAACAATCTATCGCTAGCATAAAGGCAACAAACATGGGCCTATGAAACAGGCAGAGTCGTAAGGAGGCACACCTTTAGCTCCTAAAATTAGATTTCTATAAATATCATTATATCACATTGCGAATAGTATTGTCATATACTGTCTCGTGATGCTTATCGCATCGCCAGATTATTGCCAATACACAGCCCTAGTGGCTATTGCTGCCTATGCTAACTACAATGTTATTTTGGTTAAAAGTTTCAGTTACTGTATTTAACCATAAATGGTGATCCTTAAAAATGTCAATGTTTTTTGTTGCTAACAGTATCACAATATATTGAATCCCAATCCCTGTATTGTGATACGTATTGGATTGTCAGATTGTTGTCAAAACACAATACTAGTGGCTATTGCTGCCAATGCTAACTACAAGATTATTTATTGTACTCAAATGCTTCAATTCTTGTATTCAACCATCAATAATTATCATTAAAAAGTCAATTTAGTGTGTTGCTAAAAGTATCACAAAATATTGAGTTGTAACACTAACCCTCCTTATTTGTATCATATCCCCAGATTTTTGTCATAACACTTTTATAGTGGCTATTGCTGCCAATGCTAAGTACTTTATTATAGTATATAGTATAGTATAGTATAATTATAGTGTTGTGCTGAAGATTCTCCAGTTGCTGTATTGATTTGCTAACAGTATTGCAATATATTGAATCACAACCCCTGTATCATGATATATATCGTATCGCCATATCCTTGCCAATACACAGCCCTACTCAGAATGTTATGTAATATAATATAGGATTTTGTTACCTATCTCACTTGCATCCTAAAAAACTTTGTATCATAATATCAGAAAATGTTGCTAATCTGCTGTTATAGAGAGTCACGGTTGCTATTTTAGGCTTCATATCAAATTCAGATAGGGATTTTCCCTCTTAAAAAAAGTATATAGCTCAAATGTTGGGACTCTTTCCTAGATTGAACATGATTCTCTTCATCAATAATCCAGCAGGATATCAAACCCTAATTAGCACGATGAGGATATTTATCTGACACAGCTACGCTGCTTGTACAGAGAGAGTTGAACTGATCTGTCTGCACCCCCTACAACCCCTCTTTGCCCAGGCATCCTGCAGTCAGACAGCAGCACTATCACCACGCTCTGACAAGCTGGGAAATCCACACTAAAGCTGGATTATATTTGACTGTTTGTTTTATAACAGCAACATATTAATGGCCAAAAAGCCTTAAATTATCCGTTATTACATGTCTTAACTCTCTCACATAATTTAAAGTCCCTTTGTTTGTCTGTATGAGGGAGGAAATCTCTCTGTGTCTTTCTCCCTCTCTTCCTCCCACTGTTCTTCACCCCCCCTCCATTATCTAGTTGCTGATGAGGCAGAGCCAAATGTTTATGACAGATGAGATGGGAGAGGGAAGTGATGTCACCCAAGTCCTATCTGTATCTGTAGTGTAGCTGGTCCTGCCTTGGTATCTACAAGGCTGCAGAACACTGAACAGCCGGAGGGGCCTGTGGGTGGTGATGGGTGCTGGAGGGAACGGTACCCAAGGTCTCCCATAGGAGCTATAATCAGAAAGAGCTGTAAAAATTACTCAGCCCTCAGAGAATATCACCTGTCTCCCCTCAGCTCCTCAGACCAGCAGCGCTCTGCTCAGGGTCTAGGCTGCACACTGTGCTGTGACACAAGGGTTACAAGATGTAAATTATCAGACTCAAGGGTGAAGCTGTTTTTCTTTTTAGCAGGAAGAGGGGTGGAGGCGATATTTGTCTGTGATTTACAGTTTTCTGCAGCTCTGAGACTAATCTTGGCTTGTTTTTTTCTTTTAAACAAATTTATGCCGACAGGATTTTTTTAAGAGCTTCCACGTCAGACCTTTACCTCTGCAAACCTTTCATCCTCTGCAATTCTTCATCCACTCATCTGTCTATCCATCCACCTTCCTCAGGGAGAGGTGTTTGGGTTTGGTAGCGATATATGTCAGGCACTGTAGTACAAAGGTATTTTCACATCTCCACTGGGATTACTTGCAGGCCTGATGTTATTACTGCTCCTGTGATGCGTTATTTTTTGCTGTTGGGTAGGATGACCTCCTAGTTCAAGTGGAAATGGCTGCCATGATTCTGGATGCCAGCTATCTGAGTGTATACATACTAAACTGCAAAGGGCCCATCTCATTATCCATGCCACTGTCTTGTGATCAAATATCGTAAAGGATCGAAAATATATAATTAACGTCAAAGTTTGTCAAAAATGTTTGTTAAAGTGAGTGTTAGCAGTCACTGGATGGACAGGTAATATTTCTATAGTCCGCTTGCCACAGACAGAGGATGTATGAGAGAAGGTATTGTTAGTAACATCGTTAGTACCATCCAGCTGCTTTTCACCACCTCCGCCTGTCCAGCCTCTCAGCCAAGCAAAGAGAAACAGGGAATAGAAAGTGGAAAGAGAGAGAAAGACACACACACACACACACACACACACACACACACACACACACACACACACACACACACACACACACACACACACAGAGAGAGATATGCTGCATTTATTCTGCCTGCTCTAGGTGCTGCCTGTGTTAAAGCCCCTGGTGAACCCAGTGTGTCAGTCTGCCGGTACATGGCCGGCGCGTCTCGCAAGCAGCCAACAGCAAAGGAATAAATCATGATCTTACAACAATGCGTCAGTTGACTTATTGCTGTTTCGTGACCGGAGGTGAATGGTACCACTGTTTTAAAAGGCCGGTTGGCGGTGGCGCAGGGGCGGGAGCCAGCCGAGCGTGCAGCCTTGTCATAGGGCCGTATAATAGGGCTGCATCGGCCCTTCCTCTAACTAGTCAGTTGGGAGGACCCCCACCACCACCATCGCCCCACCACCCTCCGCGTCTTTCATCTGCCGAGGGCCCCCCAGCTCTCAAGCCCAGCCTCTGCCCTGCCTATCGCCCAAACTCATACAGCCCCGGCCCCAGCACTGGCTGACAGCAGCCCTCTCATCAGCCTGTCAGGCCTATGCTAACAAGGAACTATCCATCCACCATGCCCTAGAGTGCCAGCTGTCTCTCTGTTTCCTGCCTTTTCCTCTGTTCTTCTTCTTCTCCTTCCCTGACTTTCTCCCTGTCTCTCTACTTTCTCTCTATCTTAGTTATTCCTCCTCGCTGACATATTATTTTTCTGTCCATCTGTCTTTCACTCACCCTGCCATACACCTCTCTTTCTCTCTGACTTTGCCTCCTTCTTTCTGGGTGTCTTAATGCATCTCTCTGTTGTTGGGCATCTGCAGAACATCGGGACATCCTTCCCCTCAATAGACTTATCTCAGCACCATGCCATGTGTTTGACTTGTGCCGTGGTGAATGTGTGTTTGTGCACATGTGCACATTGTGGGTGTTTGTGTCTCACCTGCATGCATCTGTTTGTGTGTCTCGTGCACTCACAGGTGTTTGTACCTTATGTCTTGTGTCTTTCTGCAAGAGAGTCAGTGACTGTGTGTGCATGCGTGGGAGGCTCTGGCGTTAGCTGTTACCCCGTGTCGTCCGATGTGCCCTCTCTCTCTCTCCCCGTGCCACCTACTTGTTTGTGGCACACCTGCGTTGTGCTGGGCCTGACACCGGCGTTTGTCAACAGAGGGAGAAGCACAGCGCGGGTAATTGGTGACTTACTCTGTGCAGGGGAGGGGAGAGGGAAATGCTAGCATGGTGATTTACCAACAGGAGGAACGAGGGAGAAGTAGCAATGGACAGGAGGACAGAAGGATGAGAGGAGGAAAACAGAATAAGAAATGAAGAACTGGGATGGAAATGAGACTGGGAGAAGAGAAGAGAGGATTGAATTTGGAGAGTGCGCTGGGACAGAGTTGGAAGGAAAGGCTAGTGGAGGGGAAATGAGTGTTTGAGGCTGGTGTGAAGAGGTCAAGAGCGACTCTGTTGATACCATTCCTCCTGTCAAATTGAATTACTTTGCCTGCAGCAGCCAGCTATTTGTCTCACACCGTGCTCTCGCTGTAATTTAACATGTGCAGTAGGTTCCCTCATCTAAGTATGTAAGCAGAGGAAGTGAGTTCTTTCAGTCCAGTCAAATCTTCATTACACTTCAGTTTTATATGAAAAACATGCAAAAGCGGAGTATGATGGCCCCCACAGTAGTAGTTTCTCCTTTTTCGGTCTGCATTTCACTTCAACATGTCCAGTTGCTCAGGTAAAGACGAACGGTGTGGGTGGAAACACAATGCTTACTGACAGTTTGCACAGCTCAGAGTTTTAGTATTGAGGAGATCTGATGTTTCTGGAGGGTACAGCTCTTTAAGGAAACATCACTGTTGATGGGTTGTGTAGTTGTTCAGGAAGGTAGAGGGACAAACTCATTGTAATATGTTGATGTATGAGTATAGAGAGCAATTTGAAGGCGTGTGAGCTGTCAGAAGATTTGATAAAGTAATTAAGATTTGTTTTTAGTCACCTGGGTGAATGTATGTTACATGATTCAGCTACAGAAAAACAAAACATATCCGTATTACACACTATAAACTACTTCTAAGCGGATTCAAAGTGCAAATGTGACACAGTTCAGCCAGCATGCATACAGCACTTGATTTTGAGTACTATTGATGGACGTTATTGTCCCACAATGCATTGCACAAAGGAAATGGGGCAACTACTCACAGCTGGAAAGTATTAAAGCAAATTGTAGATGGTGGTAAAACAGCTTTGTGAACACAGCAGAAGATGAAAAATAACTATTAAATCCATGAAAAACATTTTAATGTCTATTTGTGAAGTTTAATTGGTAGTGACATTCCAAAGTCGCAGTTTGATTGACATCAGTGGCACACACATTGTTTCATTTCACGTTAGCGTTTAAAAAAATCAACATAGTGATGTTATACTGACTGCAATCCAATATTTAGTATATAGTTTATAGTATGTACTGTAATATGGGATAGAACACAACAATTGACCTACACTCAGACCCTGTAATTGACAGAGCTGACGTGTGACCTCTTAGTTTAACTTTGTTGCTACCTGCTTCAAAGGTGCACTGCAAACTTGATCCCCCCACTTCTCTCTTCTCCTACTTTTACCTGCTTGTCTGTCTCTTTTTGTCTGTCATTTTTTGTCCTCCTTCCTTTAGTCTTGTTGAATGGATCGTGGAAGACCAGTGTTAGTGTGGACACTTTCTGTCTCGGCTACAGCGCACTAAAAACGCTCTCAGGGCAGAACCAAAGACCTTGACTGCTTTTTGAAGCAGGCTGTCGCTGTATAATCGGTTAGCTTCTCTCAGAGGAAAGGGGAACACACACACATGCACACACACACACACACACAGTGTAAGAGGCAGGCAGCCCCTCATTACCGGGCAGAGCCCTGGTCCCTAAGGACTGGACCCAGCACCTAATCCTGTATTTGTTCTTGGGGACTGTATCTGTGATTCTCCATTGAATGGAATATTAAGCACCCAGGTCTTTTGTGGAGCGTGTAAGCCATTTGGCTCCACTCATCTATTATTTATCAGCCTGGCAAATATTTTATCAGCCTTAGCCTCTCATGACCCACTCTCATGTGAAGCCCCCCCTCCCTTAAATGAAGAAAAAAAAGGGGGTACGATTTTTCTTTTTTCCAATTTATCTTCCTTTTACTTTTTGCCTCATTCGTTCTAAAACCTGAACAAGGACACAGGGATTTGTATTAAGCTGAATTAGAGAAGCAAATATGTGAACTATTCCTCTGGAGTTCCCTCCAAGTTGCCTTATCTCAGGCACATTGCCACCTCCGTTGCTTTGGAGATAGCAAATAAAAGAAAACAGAAATCTAGATTTGCTTTATAAATCATTATCTTAGTTTCAGTAACCCCTTCTCCTCCCCTCTCGGCCAACTCCCCCAAGCCAGCCACCCAGCCTGAGAAGAGGAGAAGCAGAGAGGAGAGAGAGAGACTCCTGTTTTCCCTTTCAACCTGAGAGTAAATCATGCCAGTTGGGGGGCTCACCTTGAGGCCTGGTGGAGATAATTGGAGTTGGTTAGCGAGGTGTTCTGTGCCATTACCTCCTGGTACCAGCGAATGGCTGGGGCTTGTCTCGCACTCCCAGAGGAGGAATACACTAGCCTGTTGGCGCTCCGCTAAGTGTGTGCGTGCGTGCGCGTGTGGCACATGTACGTATGTGTATGTATATCCACGGCCAGATCGTTGACCTCTCTTCATCACAATTTAATGGCCCCTTACCGTCCTCGCTTTGGAAAAAGGCAGGAGGGTGTGATGGTTTTGATAGTAGCTCTTCCACCAAGTGCCTCACTTTCAGACATTAATATTCATAGCATTGATTTATTTTCAGAATTAGCAAAAAAACAAACTGTTTGCCGGGGAATTAATCCTGACAGGAGCGTGGCATTGTTGTGTTTTATTTGAAGACGGCAGGCAGCGCAAATATGCATATGCAGATACACAGAGCAAGACACCAATTAAATGTTGATTAAGTCCTAACTATTGTGGGACTGGGTGTATGAGAGATTGCACGGAGACAATAAAAAAAAGATCATTGCTTTTTTTTTCTCCAGCCGATATGAAAAATGAATGCAGTTAAAACAAACATGCAGGGAGGGAGGCACACGGACACACACAAACACACACACTTTTTTTGTTGTAAGCTTTTCAGATGTCCGGGCTTGATGTTGGGGTGGATTCAGAGGGTGGGGCACTCTTTCTCTCCCTCTGGCAGTGGTGGTTTTCAGCCGCCAAGCTTCGCCCGCTTTTGGCCGGTCAATTGTGACACTGTGTGTGTCAGTGAGCAGGGGGTCTCCTGGTAGTTGTGCGTGTGTGTGTGATAGCGTGTGTCCGCTTCACACATTGACTGTGAAGCTGCAGCAGTATAACAGCGGCTGCTGCTCCGGGGTCCCGGCGGTATTGGCCTAGCCCGCAGTCTCTCTTGGCTAACTCATGTTTCATTCTTTGGCAATTTGCCCTAATGAAGTCCCGCAGGAGCCCCTCAGACCTCTGTTCTCTTTCCATATTTAATCATGTTATTTTAATCTGGGGGATGAGCTAACGCCTCTTTCTCCTGCCGTGTCTGTGTGTCTCAGAGTGTGTGTGTGTGTGTGTGTGTGTGTGTGTGTGTGTGTGTGTGTGTGTGTTGCAGGTCATTACTATAGCTGGGTTTTCATGAGACGAGATGTCAAGAGGGGGATGCTGGTTTTAAGACAATGGGAGACAATGAGTTTAATTTTATGTGTAATGCTGGTTTGACAATGTGGAGAGCTCCTTTGAAAGGGAATGCCATCTTCATGTGATTGCCTCTCATTATTTGGTAAAAAATGAGGTTATTTTCTCTTTAATTTCATAGTCATAGGAGTTGGGTTAATTCTGATTTTTATGGTTACTGTCAGCACTGTTTTGGGTTCCTTTTGTTGTTTTTGTGCAGGTCACAGCACAATTCTCTCTTTGACATTGAATTGAAAAGCAGTTAATTATGAACGCTGGGCTTGTATTTGCTCTCATTTTTGTGTTCAGATCAGATTAAAATCTGTGCTTTGAATGATTTGTTTTATGTTTCGCTGCCATGTGCAATTGTGGCAGTATTATTGCAGTGATGACCCACCACAAATGAATCAGTATGAAGGAAACATTGGTCTCATGTTTCTTTGAGTGTAAAGCATATGTTGCCGTTCTTCATCTCAGTCTTTTCACCTCCTCATCAATCTGCCTCTCCTCTGCTGTGTTTCTGTCATGAGTTTAAGACAAGGCTTATATCAGCAGGTTGATCTCCAGCGTTCAGTCTCTTCCTCCAACAATAGCTTGCAGGTCTTGTGTTCATCACAACAGACATGTCGGTGTACCACATTCTTACTGTGGGCTTTTGTTTGTGAGTGAGATTAAAGGCTAACTCAATGAAATCAAACATATTGTACATTGACGTATCACCACAGCAGCAGCAACCTTGATCAGACCTCTAGATTTTTTTTTAAAAACAGAATGTTGTTTGGAAAAAAATAGAGCTGTGGTTCTCCAGACTTCTTCTATAGAGTTTAGCAGTTTAGAAACTTAGTTGAATGAGTTGCAGAAATGTATAAGAATGAAAAAATGAAGAGCAGTATATTTAGCTCAAAGTTACTTTTCTTTTTACTTGTTGCAGTTTTTTCTTTTGGAAATTCTTGAGAGTGAAGTCACGCAAACCTACAGTAAAAAAAATGAAACTACCAGTAAACATGCACCATAGAAGTGTCTTTCCTTTTCTTAGTTTTGCCTTGAAAAGTTGTGTTGAGTTTGTCCTCCCGCTCTCCCTCCCTCTCTCTCTGTAGTTAACTGCATGTGTCCACGGTGCGGCTGCTCTGCTCTTTCCTATGTACTGGCAGCACATCTTCATCCCTGTGCTGCCCCCGCATCTTCTGGACTACTGCTGGTAAGGCTGACCACCTCTGAAACTCACACACACATACACAAACACCATCAGGATCATCATAATAAATGTTTACACCCGCACCTTTTCTCTCCTGCCACTTTCTCCCCCTCTTTCCCTCACATGCACACTCACATACACACGCAAACACATGCCATGTGTGCCGGCCGAACACCGTGCTCTGCCGCTAAAACGTCAATGTAAAAGTGCAGACACACATGTTCACACATTCTCCCACACGTTCTCCGAGTCGTTCTCATGATTCTTCTCGCGGTGCGCTTTCTCCTGTGTGGCCCCCTCGACATAATGAACGACCTGAATCACCTTGCTCCATATTTCATGCCAGTGCTAGCACCACGCTCTCATCATCTCAGCCCTCTCAGGGGTTCATTACCAGCCATCTAACTCAGGTCCAACCAATCTAAATGGACTTGATTGAAACTGAATGGAAAGCAGAGGTAACAGCTTGTCTACACATCTACATGGGTTCACATCAAATGTACATATAAAAAATAAATAAATAAATAAAGCAGAGTGGGAAAGTCATCTTATGTAAAAGGAGCTGTTTTTCGTCGAATCAGTGCCGATAGCGCGTACATTACAGCGCTTTACTATGAGGGACACATCAGCTTCAAAAAGCTGTTCATCACTGACAGTAAAATGTGATTTCCAACACTCTGTGAAGACTCATCATTATCTTATTAAATCACAGGGGTGTCCTTCATGCACTGATTTGATAACGAAATTATATTAGATGCTCTGCGTGTGTGTATGTGTGCATGTATTTGTGTAGATGTTGATGAAAGTCAGCGCTGGATATTCATGAAATGAAGAAGACAGTGGCTAAAGTTCAGAGCTACAGGCCTCCTGTTTGTTATTCTGTTGCTTTAAGTTGATTACAAGCCTGTGGCCTCTGAATCATTCTGGCCAGGAACACACTGACCCAAAGCTCTCTGATTATTGCCTCCTCCGTAAACCTCATCATAAAAATGGTTTGTATTTTTTTTATTTTTATTATTGACTGTTTTTGTTGATTTTATCCATCTTAGTGGATGGTAAAAACGTGCTCTATGATTCAGCCTTTCCTTACCACTAATTTTGAATATGAACATAAATTTTAAACACATAAAACAAGAATGACATGGTAATGACCATGCAACGAATATGTTTTTTAGGGTAAAAAGAAAACATTTCACACTTCTTCCCTTAAGTTTTTCAAGTCTAGACTGAATCTGCTACCTTTTTAGAGGAAAAATTCTATTGTCTTGAAAAATAAGTTGTTAGCGTAAATAGTGTTTTTATTGTCATAATAGTGCTAGTAGTAAGAGTTGTGGCATTGGTATTCTCAGTATTTTTCTGTGATGTCTTTTCAGTTTAATTCATGCTAACAGATAGCAGGAGTGTCACAATTTGGGACAAAAACACATTTTTAATCACATTTTAACTTTTTAAGCAACAAAATCTGAAACACTTGGAGTCAACATGAAAGGAAAAGTTGTTCAAAAAACAGTCCAGAAGCACCAGATCAATGCGCTGTTCCATACACAAGTTAATCTAATGACGAGACATGGTGGTTCATGGGAAAATAGTTTTTAAGTCAGATTTTTAAGTCTGTGCTGTTCATGTAATGTGATTAAATTAAAGAGCAACATATGGATGATAATCAGTGTTGTTGCCTACATTACAGTTGTGATATCTCATGCGAAGTTAGTTGCATTACGGTACAGTTGATAAAATAAATTTAACGTATAAAATAGTCTTTGCTTTTATTATGAGGGGCATTGAATACGTGGTTATTGTTTTTTTAATCTAAGTATTTTTTTAAAAACATAATTTGAATACATGCTAAAATAACCACAAATGCCATCACAAAGTATATATCGTAGTCAAATCATATTTTCAGATTGCTGACAGCATACAAATCCTCATACTAAAGAGGGGGTTATTTATGTTAGTTTATATTTCAATAAATAACTAAAGATTAATCAACATAGTTATTGGCTCAAACCCTCAACAAAAAGCTTATAACTTTTTCAGATGGGAGTGTAAAATGTGCTGTGTTAACGTAGCCTCCTTAAATATTTACTTACTGCATGTACCCATCTGATATTGATATTGCTTACAGCTTTGTTTTCCTCTTTCCATCCGCAGTGCCCCCATGCCATACTTTGTGGGAGTTCATCTTAGTCTGCTGGAGGTACGTTAGTCAGTCTGTGGGTATGCCTGTGCATAGAACTGTGAATGTAAATAAGTGTACATCATTATAGTGCATGTGCATAATTATATATGTTCCTGCAAATTGATGTATATGTGTAAAAACTCTGTAGTGTATATGATAAGTGAAATGTTAATGTTTCCTAATTTACATTGCATAGATATCATGAATTTCAATTGATTCTCTTAAAAGAAAAACTCAAGTAACATTTAGGGAGAATGCTGTAAATTTATATATTCAAAGTTTTCCTCTCTGTCAGTGGTCTAATGCTGCACCTTGTTTGGTGAATTGCTTCTTAATTTTGGCATAAAATATTTGAAATTTCACTAAGGCGATGTTTGGCACCTCCAACACACTGAATCAAAAAAATTGACAGAATGTTTTTTCCTCTTTATTTCCCTGTCTTGCTTGTGTGCATTCTTAACCAGAAGTACAAAAGACAGAGAGAGAAAGGCAGAAAAAGCATCTGCGAACAAAGAGCTTTTCTACTTCATTGTTAAACCTTGTGTGTTGGTTGGGGGGCAAGCCATCACCAGCACTGCTGTTGTGTGTGAATGCATGTTGCAAGCACGCGCACATTTGCACTTGTGTGTAAGTGTTAGTATGTAACTGTTTGTCTGTGTGTGCATGTAATTGTGCAAATGCATATGTTGTAATGCGTGTGTGTGTGTGTGTGTGTGTGTGTGTGTGTGTGTGTGTGTGTGTGTGTGTGTGTGTGTGTGTGTGTGTGTGATATTTGTCTGACAGTTGCGGCAGTGGCAGTATTTATCACACTCTGCATCCATGACAGACCCCCTTTCCGCCACTACATAATTAGTCCAGATCAGCATGTGAGCCTCCACTGCACAGGCTGTCACAAAAGTGACAAACTAGAAATTCACACACTATGCTGCCCCCCCCACACCTGCCTGCATCCTGCGCCACACTGAAATAATAGTTGAATTTGTCGCCATCAGAATGCGCACAACACAGCATCACTGTGTTGTTGTTGATGCATGAGGTTTTTTGGTGCTGTGGAAAATGTTTGCGCAATCCAAATGTTTCCTCTCAGTGCCATTCTTCATTTTGGGAGCGCATTTGTGTTACAGTAAAGATGTCCTAAGATTTTTTTTCGACACGCCATATTTCATCGTTAATCGTAAAGGAGTGTGATGACAGTGTGGTTTTAAATGTGACCGCTGAGCGTTCTCCTTCCCGCAGCTTCAGGACAGAAACAACTTTGTCTGGGAAACACACCCGGGCCACACTTGGAATTTCAATCTAATTTCATGATTTGATGATTATCTAAACTATTTTCTCACACACTTTGTTATTTATTTAAAACATTCATGATTCTATTTTTTGTCCAGTTGTGGACATAATTCATTTCTATGAGATGGCCAAAACAAATATGTTAACTTTTAAAAATAATGCTTTAATTGCATTATGTAAAAGTAGAAAAAATATATATTATTAATTTTGAATATTACAAGAATTTATAAATGCAAAATTTGATGTGTAGTAATATTGACAGGAGGAGATTTGAGAGAGATGATAATAAGAGTTGTCTTTAATTAAAATAATTTGATAACACTGGACATTTTCTCCTTTAGAGAGTACGCAGTCGATCACTGGAGGACGTGGTCATTCTAAATGTGGACACCAACGGCCTGGAGAGTCCCTTTGATGACCTGCACAACTTGCCCAGTGACGTGGTGAGACACACACACACACACACACACACACACACACACACACACACACACACACACACACACACACACACACACACACACACACACACACACACACACACACACACACACACACCTTCCAGAGCTACTCAACCTTTATTGTCTCATTACACCAGACACACAGAAGGATTGTTTTTCCTCTTTTCACATTCAGGCTCACTTGCATAAACCCATTCTCTTGTCCTCCAATGTACTTTCATATTCAGATACTCTCACTCACGCCCGCATGCACACATGCAGAAAAACCTACACAGACAAACACACACCTGCAAAAACTTGTCAAAGTATAGCTCTGTCCCCTCCCCACATCATTAATGACTGCAGTACTGGCTCCTCAGATTGTGGCTGTCTAAAGTAAACTCCCGTCGCGTCGTATGACGCTTGAAGGCAAACAGCATTCCCCGACCATCAGAGGCTTGTGGGAAAATGTGCAACTCCCTTCCCTTCATCTTCATCCATTCTAATCATTATTTCACAAAGTCTTGCATTTCTGCCTGCCCACTGGCACGTTTCTGAGAACGAGAGATAGGAGGAGGGAACAAGGCAGAGAAGAGAAAAGAAAAGGCAGAGATGGGTGATTTTCTAGGGGGAGAGAGTGGGAAGAAGGGGGCCAATTACCAGTGTGGGCAGTGAAGCCACCTGCCAGTGCATCGTCTCTTTAATTAATGGAGCACTGACGCCGGTCAGTGCTACAGGAAGCATCACCACGGCGTCAGGGTCACTCGCACATTTACACACATTCACACACACACTCTTACATACACACATACAGACATAAAAAACAACGCACGTGCTTGTCTTCCATAGTCTTTGTGGAAATAGGAATCTGTTTGTCAAGTTGTTTCTCTGGGCGTATGTATTAAAGCTCCCCTGTGAGGCTCTGAGGCCCCGCTGAGGCTGCGGATGTAGTGTTACCCACACTGCTATATTCTCAGGTTCCACCGCCTACCGGACGCTTGCCCTACCAGCAATATATAACTCAATATGCTGCCCAAACGACTGCAGACCTTGTCAAACTCCCACTCTAGTTTGCACTGCTCAGCCTACTGCGACTGTTCGTGTGCATTAATGCCTCCTCACAACCTGCAATCGTTCGATCTTTCCTACATTTTATACATTTTCCTGCCCACTTTTTTTGAGCCAGTTTGCCTGCATGCCTTACTGGCTGGCTGCTCGAGTTTCATGACACCTGTCTGCCTTCCTGTCTCTCTCTCTCTCTCTTTCTCACAGTATTTACCGCCAGCCCGGACATTTCTTGCACCCACTGTTTGCTTCTTTGCCTGTGTGCCTGTCTGGCTACAGTACCTTCTTTTTACTTCCTGCCTGCTTGCTTTTCTGCACCCAGGGACTCGAGCCCTAAATTAAATTGCAAACTGAGTTTGTCATAAAAAGGAGTCAGGGCTTTTGAAAAGCGACAGAAGCAGAGAGAAAAGCCTTTGTCTTTGCCGTGTGATAAATTAAGTGGCAGGCTCAGAGCCTTTTCGCTTTGATCCCCCACTCACCATTTTTCCTTACTAATGACAGAACATAGCCCGCATATCATGTCAAATTACACCACCTGAAACGGAAGCCTCACTGGCATTAATATATTTATCGCAACAAATTGTTGTTGTTGTTTTTATTCCAATTCACGTTTTTTTCTCCTGTCTCCTCTCATCTTTTCACCGGGGCTAGTAGATTAATAAGGAAGCGAGCAGGTACTAATTGAGAGGAATTCCAGGTCTCTTGTTAGTTTGCTTGTTAGTGATGAGGACATGCCACATGGCATTTGATGTTTGTGTTTACACACAAGGAGATGTTTGAGGCATTGTGCAGTTTGTCAAACGGAGGCCTGAAATTTTGATTAATGCTGAGTGATTCTATGCCTGGGCTGAGCTGCCGCGCGTTGTTTCTGAGCTATTAAAACACTCTTCATTTCTCCGTAATTCTCACTGTAACACTGGCTACTTAACACTCCGGCTTTATTCAGCGTGAAACCGAAGCCCTGAGACCTATGAAGTAATGATTATTCTCACTTTAAAAGCCCAGCATCACTTTGTATGAATATAAAAAACATGATTTGGATTAAAAAAGGTGAAGGCCACAGGCAGTTTTTGTGTGTCTTTTAAGTCTAACTAAGAGTGAAAACAAAGCACTCTGATGTTGATTTAAGCAAACCTTTAGAGATCCATCTAATTATGGCAACGCAGGCTGTGAGCACATGTGGACTTTATTACGTGGCTCCGCTGACCAGTGGCCGTGCTTTTAGCAGGTTCAGAGTTCACAGTTGTCCTGAATTAGCCGCCCTCTTTCAGACAGGACCCCTACACCGGCACCACTAGTGCCCGCCCCCTTAATGGTCTTTCCCCGCAACTTCACACATAATATTTTAGATTTATTGACTATTACAAATGCTACCATGCCAGTAGCGGTTCCGTTTAGCAGAAAAAGGAAAGATCTGAATAACAGAGTAATTGGTAACGGGTCAAAAAAGGATGCAACAATCTTTTTAGAATGACGTTATTTAAATTGGATATGTCATATGAATCAAAGGTCCAGTATTAATTGTGCTTTTGATCTGGATTTGTCTTTTAAATGCACAGGGCAGGCTTTGACAGTAGCCATAAATGAATCACCTCAGTCTCTTTAACTTTTTGTTTTTAGATATTTTTTTTAAATCCCTTTGTCATTTTCAAGTCATTCTAAACATTTCCTATTTTAACTAGGGTATTTTGGTATTTTAAAAAAAATGTAGATCAAGGAACTTTCTGTTGCTTTGTTTGAGTTTGTGCTTTTCTCTTGTTTTCGCTGTTATTTTAGATCAACATTGCGATATTATTAGAGAAACTGATCTTTTTTTATTTTATTTTACATCATGTATTTTTAGCCAGATTTAGCATATTTTCAGTTTGCCTACTGTAAGTTGAACTGAAAGTTTCAATAGTTTTTACACATTAATAAATCATATTAATCTCAGAGAGACTGTGCTAGTGTCAGTAAAATCAATGTGTTGACAAGCACACTGAAAAGAAATATTCAATAAAAAAAAACTGTTTTTTCCCTGGAAGATCAAGGTATTTTTGTTTCTCTTTCTGAGATCCACAGTTCCTCTTCCACACAGAGATTGTGCTGATAAAGTTATAATTGGCTTTTGGTTGGTGGAGCTGTTTACCGCACTAGTCATTAAAAGTATCCAAGAATAGCGAATTAGGAGTCTGTTAATTCTGAAAACAAACAGTGTGTGACTGAATCGGATTTTTGTTTGATCCCGGCAATTGATCTCAAACCAATGACGGAAGAATTTTTTTCATGTATTATTCTTTCTGTGCCACATATTCAAGGTGAGGTGCTACAATGCAGCTTACATCTTTATTTTCAGATGCTCTCTCTCACATCACAGCCTAATTCCTTCTATTCTCCTCCTCCCTGCCTCTCGCTACTTTGCTGACACCGTGTACCCATACATTCCTAGCCTTCATACATTTGATCATTTGTATTCCCAATCAAGGGGGAAATTTACAGCGTACACTCCTACTTCCTGTATTTCAAGCCTGCATTTGGAGGTTTACAAATGAATGAGGGGGTTGAGGTTGTGTCTGCGTGCCTCTCCTGAGATCACCTGGCACACTTAATCAAACATCGCGGCTTTAATTTGGTGTTCAGTTTTCCGATGCTCCCAGAAAACAACATCTACATCATCATCTACAACAGAGTACAGCCGACAGCAGGCAAACACTCACACACACAGATGCACCGACACACACACACAGAGACGCCTACACATTGTCGGCCAGGAATGTTCATCAATGACATTCAGATCTAGTTCACGAGGAAACTTTTGCTACTCACAGATTTTTGGTATGTCCACCAGATTTCTCCCATTTTCAGTTTAGATACAGCCGAGTGTTTCATTTCACTGGTGTCTCTCAGTATAGCGGAGCCACCTACAGTAAAGCCCCTCACATGCTGCACTAACTAGATGGTAGCTCGGTGCTGGGAATGCGGTTGCTCCACCTCAGTTACATGCTGTACCAAGTCTCGCTGTCTACAACATATAATAACAAGCTCCAAAGTATTTGATTTTGTTGTTGTTGTTGTCGAGCCTTTACTTTACCAACTGTAAATGTTGAGATCTGCTCATTTGGAACATTATTTTAGAGGTTACGATTGTTTTAGATGGCGTTGAACTGTGCATACACCCTCGCTCTGCGGTGTTAGCAGCCCCTCATTTACTCATGTGGAGTTTAAAAGCTGCACTTCATTTTCACATACTCGTTCTGCCAGCGGTTCACTCTGAATTAAGAGTCAAAAAGAGAGAGCAGCATCACCCACTGCGTTAGTTATTGAAGTGAAAGATGACATTTAGCTGTAGTTAATTATGTATGCAAAACTCAGCCGCTCAGCTGCTATAAGAGGTCAGCTTGACAAAGTAACCCCACACCGGGGAGAATCTCATGGCAATGAGATAGCCCTATTAAAACACACACACACACACACACACACACACACACACACACACACACACACACACACACACACACAGACTCTTTTTCTCCTTGCTTTCTCACTCTCTCTTTTTTTTTAATTTAGTTTGACTAATGTATTGTTTGCATGCACTTAACAGCAGATCAACATACTGAATGACCAAGAATTATGTTATGTTTTGAAACGTGCCTTAGTAGTCTTCATTTTTGCGTGTTTATTTGCTAATCTAATGTTTGTAGTATTTGGTATCATACTAAAGCCTTAAAGTAAGTGATCTTATGTTGTTATTAATAAAAGAGTGTAGATAACTCCAGCCCATTAACTTAAGTAATATGCCTATTATTGTGCAAAAAGAAAAAAAAATCATAAAATATCTAATATTTGTCCTAAATTGAACGAAGAAAGAATTTCATAGATTGCAAGTCACACGCTCTTTGTGCACATGTATGTGTGTGTGAGAGAGAGTATGCCGCTTCTCCGTGTGTGTGTGTTCAGATTTCTGTGTGTGTGTGTGTGTGTGTGTGTGTGTGTGTGTGTGTGTGTGTGTGTATGTTTGCGTGTACGTGTGTGTGTACAGTTCAGACTGCAGCACATCAAAAGAAAGTGGGAGATTTTCATAACTATTTTTTTTTCTTTGTAGTTCTTTAATTGCGTCCCCATGGCTTTCTTTCCCTGGACAGAATCTTAAACAAAACATTCTTTTTTTGTGAGAAGAAAACCCAACTTTTTTATTTATTTATTTATTTTAACAACAGACAAGTGTCAGGGTCGTTATTTAGGAGGGATTTTTTTATGCTCTAGTGAAAATTTAGAGGAAAATTCTAAATATATATTCAGGGTTTTATGAATACCTTTTTTTATTCTTAAATTACCCTTCCTCTTTTATTTACTCAATAGTAAATTCAATATTTTCAGCCAGGCTCTTACATTTTTTTCATGTTGTGTTTTTCTTTTTTTTTGTTATTGTAAGGTAGAAGTGGAAGTTAATGATATGTCTGATAGTTAATTAACAGCAATGGTTTCATATTTTATGAAGTCTTTGTAAAAAAAAAAAAAAAAGGCTTGTTTTCATGCGAAACATTAAGTGAAAATATTGTGATAATTTTATCAGGTTGAGCTTTGAGACAGAGAAGTGTTTTTGTTTTTGTAAAGCTCACTTCCAGATTTTTTGTGATAATTGTGTGGGTGTAAATGTAATGTATATATAGTATTTGTATATTCTGGATTGACATGCACGTATGTATGATACATGATATAAGTTTTGGTCCCTGGATGGATGGATGTTTGTGTACTTATGGTCCCTGCCTGACTTTAAGGAGACGATCCCACTGTAGGTGACATCAGGCATTGTGTGTACACACGCATGGACTCACACCCACACATTCACACAGATGTCTAGTGTCACCTACAGCGGTATCATCGCTTACAGTCAGGCAGAGATCATCATTGCACCTGCTAATTACCATCTCCAGCTGGAGAGTTAAATGGAGATCTGTTCTATGTCTGACCTTTGACCCCGTGCTCTTTATGTGACGCACTTCAAACCCTGTTTGGGGCTGGCTGGGCTGGGCCTTAATGAGGCCCCATGTCTGCCCTCTGTGGGCTGTGCGCCTTGGATGCCCCACTTTCATCCCCGACCATCCTCCCTTGATGTAAATTGAAAAGATCACAGCTATGGGGAGAAGACCTGTACTGGAAAGGCCTCTCTGCATAGATTATGAATATCATAACTCAACAGTTTTTTTTTTCCACCCTCTTCCCCCAACCACCCACTCCCCTCTCTCCTCCTGCCACCCCTTCCCTGTACAATGCTATAGTTCTAATTGGACCCAATGGGGGACTCTCTGCCTTTGATCTCATCACCGCCACTGTGACTTTACACTAAAAAATGTCACTGCCAAATAGGGTTATCACCTGTAGAGCCTGGCCTTCCTCTGATGCCTGTTCGCATCTCGTTAGCTTCACTCAAACTGTAGAAGTTAATTAGTTTGACAGAGCCATTACTGTGGAGGCATACCTGATGATTGTGGCATAGGCGCCATATTCAATATCCAATTACTAAACACACATTTATTTTTTGATATGTGAAGGACTGCACCATAGGCAGTGCTTCGTTTTTTTTCTATTAGCAAAAACGATATTCTGGTATTTGTCATGCACTTCTGCTATATTTGTTATACGTGACAATTTAATTAATTACCACATGTGACTAAAGAAGAGTATTTCTCATCATGCCTAATCGTACTCGTGAATAAATGTGAAACTTTGAACATGTCACTTTATCACCCATTTTTCTCTGGGTAACAAAACACAAGTGATTGTGTCCCCACCTCATTAAAAAGTGTTTGCCACTGCAGTGCTCTCACCCGTTCAAAGCTGCTGTACAGAACTCTGTGTGCAGAGTAAACTCCGCCGCTATCCCGTCTGCTCTGACAGTCTTTGGGGTATGCCTCCCCCACTTAGACTGACATTGTGTTCGCTTTGATTCTCCCCCCGAAAAAAAGACAGTTTAATGATTTGCGAGGATGAAAAAAATCAGTGAAAACGCACATAAACATGAAATATTAATTCCAGAAAAGGCTTTACATAAACATAAAAGCATTTAGCACAATGAGTGAATATGGAGATGACACTTGTTAATTTAACCGTGATAAACTTCCTGTTTGATGCCTGGGAGCATTTGCAATGGCAGCGCGGGGACGTTGTGGAGAGTGAGAAAGCCCAGGGGAGAGGAATCCACGCTGTTCGTTTTGTCTTTGTCCCAGTTTAAGACTGCCACTCTCTCTGTCTCACTTTCTCTCCTTTTCTCTCAGCCTCTTTTTCTTTCTGCCTGTCCTCTGTATGAGCTGTGCTCACACTTTGCTTCTCCTCCCTGAAGTTTTCCACATAGGCTAATTGCAGACGCCAGACCGTGATATCCCTCTAAAGCTGCAGCTACACAGCGTGATATATTTGGTCACCTCTGATTGAAGTTGACCTGATCAAAATTTTATCACATTACAGAAGAAGTGGGATCATTTAATGGTAGACACGAACTCAAATTTTCTGCTGCTTTCATCTCTTCTCTCGTTTCTTCCTGCCCACAGATATTTCTCCAGCCAATGGCAGCATTGAAACTAATAATGTTAATGTATATTAGTTGCAAATGTTCTGCACTGCTTTAGAGAGGCAGACAAACATTTAACACACAAACATCTATAACACACAGCACAGAACCACCAGAACACACACAACAAGATGTCGCATTGTATACTAAGTTGATAATGAAATGGATTGGTGAAATATGCAGTGCAGTGTTGAATCTAATGATTACAAAGTAAACCAAATATGCGCATTTCCTCTGTTCCTCGTCATTGTGCGCACACTTATAGCTTGTTGTTTCGCATCGTCTTCAGATAGCAGAGAGGTAAAGTAAGTAATGAGGAGAGTTAAGCTTCAGTTATGCTCTCTACACGGACATGAGCTGATGTAGAATTGTAAAAAGGAAACATTTGGATCTTTTCTACTGCGTTGTGGTTTCTCCTCATGGCAGACCGATATCCTCTCAAACTGTACGGGGCAGTGTACTGAAATGCACTGTATGCCTTATACATGATTTCTGACAAGCAGTGGCGTTTTGTAGTAGGCCAGCTGAGAAGTTAGTATCACTCTAGTTTTCTTGACAAAAAGCCAATGGGATTTTTTCATATAATTTTGGATAACTGCCTCAAATAAGCTCTGTGACAAAAAAAAAAAGTTTATGATACTTTACGTTCATACGTTTTGTTGAGCAAGATAATCTTCATAAATGAGCACCACTTTTATGATTTTTGCAGCATAAATCCAATCATCAGAAGTAAGCAACATTAGGCTCTAAACAAACTACACTACGGTCGCATAACTTAACATTTCTACCACAACAAGGCTGAAAAGATGTTTGCAAATTATTAGACTTATTTAAGATGCATAAAAAAAATCTAAATTCACAACTTTCGTAGAAACTAGAATAAAACATGATCATTGCATAAGCTCATGTTAACCATAGACTTTGTTTCAGGAATCTAACCGAAAAAACCCATTGACTTAAATCATAGGCGGCATAAATACTGATCTTAGTTTTTCACACCAGAAGTGACCACATTTGGAAAAGAGGTTGGAGCTGTGGAGATGGACGGGTGGATCTGGCATGGACTTTTGGTGGCCTGTCACACATGCAGCCCTGCCATAAAATATGCGTAACTTTGGGCCCTAATAAAATGTAAAAGGGTGAGTTATATAAAAAAAATCACTTCCCGCACAGTTGGCATTAGTGCTGAAATTAGCTACAGAGACCAATACTGTTTTTTGTACCAGGCTGTTAACATGTTTGTTTCTGCTGTAAAGTTGGGCATTTTAACATGGGGGTCTATGGGGATTTAGTCTTTTATGGAGCCAGCCTAAAGTGGCCATTCGATGAAATGCAGTTTTTGGCAGTTCCATGTTAGCTTTATTTCCTGGCCTTGGAGATTGCTGCTTGACGTTGAGATTAGGGAAGTGGAGGGGCAAAATTGCTAACTCATTTCTGTGTTTTAGGACTCTGCAGCACTCTATTTCCTCCGCCAATCTGGGTTTCGTATAGTTAATAGTAGTAGTATAGTATAGAAAATGTTAGATCTGCACAGACAGGTGGAAAACCTGCTGCATAGGATGCAAATTCTCAAATCCTTGGATAGGAAGGAACAACTGGCCCTACTGCCCATCTGATTGGCTTATACTTATTGCCTTTGTTGGTTGATTTGATTAGTTTTAGGCAAGAGGAGTGGGATTGGTTGATGTTCGAATGAAGGGTAATGAATGAATGAAGAATGACAGGGTAAGACAAGAGTAAGGTGGATATTTCCTTCGCTATCCCAGGAAATGTAAATTGCACATGGGACCCCTGCACAGGGACATATCTAATCATGTGACATCACTTTGACTGTGCAGACGCTTGTGACCATTGCGGATGCGTCAAACAGAAATCAAGCATAAGAAGGCAGAACATCCATACCTGGAGAGCTTTGGCTTACTCTGCTGCAGTGCCCATGAGTAAACCACCAAATCCTCATCAGCCACAGGCTCAGTTCTATAGGCAGAACTCCTCTGAGTTGTGCTCTAGCATTTTTAGCTTTTACTATGTTAGTGCACAGTATAGAATATAAGATAAAACAATGCAAAGTTATTCAGTGAGGATCTACAATTAATCTGTTTTTCACTAATTGAAGTTGAAGGTTAAACTTTATCTTTAAAACTGCGATCCAAGCCCGTACCACTGCTGACAGCCCACACCACACTGCATTACAGCAATCTAGACCTCCTGTGCAACCCAATCAAACGTTGTGCTTTTGTGCTACACTGGCACAGCCCACACAGAGAGCAGCAGTCCCTCGCTATCTCTGCCTCCTCCTCGCACTGCCACAACACAGTCAGACTACTGCTGAGCAGGTGAGGAGAGCCTCTTGACAACTTCCTTTCCAGACTCCCCAGGGCCCGGTGGCCAGGGTGAATCTTTTGTCATCCTAAAACAAGCTCGGGCCTGCTGCTCCTCCACTCTCGCCTGGAGTCCTGGAGACAGAGCCAGGAGAGGGGAAAATAATTAAAGACATTTTATGTCAAGAGTCCCTTTCTAGAGGGAGTTCGAGAGAGCCAACAGGGGAGGGGAAACAGGAGGACTGCAAAGAAAGAAGAGTTAGAAATGGAGGGAGAAGTGAAAAACGCAAGAAGGTGATGGGGAGGAGAGCGGAGCGGGGGTGGGAACATGGAGAGAGAGGGTGATAGAGGAAGAGAGAAGATGTGAGTTTCCATTTCCTCTATGCCCCCCCCACCCCCCCACCCCTTCTTCCACTGCTCAATTAGCAAAGCAGCAGGTGCTCCCAGCAGCACAACACATAAGCTTGGAGGAAAGGCTGAAGCTTTTCCCTTTCTTTTCTTTCCTTTTTTAAGATGACCTGCAAATGTGATACTTCACACCCAGAATGGGCTAGCTCTTTCCTCCACCAATTTCAGAGGTGATAATTTAACTTTTACCCCTCCATCTCTCCCCTTTCCCACCATCCCACCCCTCCCTACCTTTCCTTCACTTTCTGTCTCCCTTTTTTCCGTCTTTCTCTCTCTCTGTCTTTGTGTTTTTCACCAGGTGTCCTCTCTGAAGAGCAAGCTGAAGAAGCAGTCAACAGCAACAGGAAGTGGTGTGGCGAGGGCCTTCCTGAGAGCGCAGGCCGCTCTGTTTGGATCCTACCGAGACGCACTCAGATATAAACCCGTAAGGATCCAGTGTCCTTAATCTCTACCAATCATCTTGTGTATTAGCATTGCTGTGTCCTGTTAGAGCCTTATTTTATTAAATCATTTCTGTTTGGATATATGAGTGTTTACCATCAAACCCAGAGTATGATACATCCATCCCGCTCTCCTTGTTTAAATGGTCATATCACCCAAATTATTATCTTTACATACTAGCCATACAGAGAATTTTGCTTTTAATAATCCCAAGTTTTGGTTATCACAACAAAATGTCTCCCTTCAAGCGTTTGCACACCAAGTCTGTATTTGTCATGTATTTTTTTTACCCCCGTCATCTAAAAATAGTAAGGCACAGAAACCCTGCACACTGAGTCCAACGTGCTTCATTGTTCTATTCGCCACCCTCTGCCTAAATTTTGCTTTTGGCACCACGGCTACCTGAAGGGGCTGAGCTGTCCTGTCTTCCCTCTCTGTCACCACACTGTTGATCTCTCTGTCTTTATGCAATCTTTATGCTCTTTTATATCTTCCTCCTCATCATCATCATCAAGTTGGCATGTCTGTAAAAGGGAAACCCCATGGTTACCCATAGAACCCATTTGAATTTAGATCAGATGTTAAGGGAATGCTGTGAAATAGCCATGCTGTTTTTTCATTGCCTAATTTCATTATTCAACCCTCTTCCTGAGATGCTAGCATGACATGGTATCATGGATTCCTCAAATCTTCTAGTTTTATATGATAACAGTATAATCGCTCTAGCTTTAAAACTCAGCCGAGCTTTAAAACTAAGTCTGGTACATCCTCTTAAAGACGGGAATGTTGGCCGGCGATTTGCAATTTTTCTTTTTATAATTTGGCTGAACTGACCATTCAGACTCATCTCAGATATGTCTCTGTCAAAACAGAAACAAAAATGTATAACTATTATTTTAATTTATAGTTATCATTTTCAACAATGATTATGCTCTGTGGATATAAACACAAAGACACCCACTTACTGATTAAGTATCGGCCACAGGTTCACAGACACTCACATGCAGAAATACCCACAGATATGAATATATTATTTTTGGCTCCACAGACTGTGTAGCGCACAGTAGCGATCTCCGTTTAGGTGAAGTGAGTCAAATTTGACTGGAGTCTGGTTAGACTGGGGCAGTTTTGACTGAAGGTAAAAGGTGTATTTTCAGCTGGAGCGCAGAGCTAAGGTGGGCCTGTCTGAGGCAGTGAAATGTCAGAGGAGCTGAAAAGAGTCAGGACATTCCCTTTGAAGATCCCTTTTAGCCACCTTTGGTGTTTTACTCTCCTTTACTAAGCCCCCCTAACATTTCTTCTCTGGATCTTTTCTGCTTATCAAGTCTGAGTCAGAGCAGAGCAAACTACAGCATGTCCTGTTTGTCAAATAGCAAAGCCTTTGTTCCTTTGGCTTTGAGATTAATTGGACTTTGTGGACTCCCGGAGTCAAGATGCTACATTATTGATGCTGTCTTTCTTTCCTCTGTATACAGACAGTATACGAACAAACTGCCTCCCCTCTGACATGAGCACTGAGATTCTGTATGTGCGTGTTAGTGTATGTGTGAGCACAACATGCAGGATTTTTCAGTTCACTCACGTTTCTTTTAGACAGGATCTGTGTAAAAGCCCTGGAGTTAACATACATGCACACACATAAGCATGCACAAACTGCACATCTGCTTTCATGAAGATGCTGATGGTACTCACTGCATTCTGATATTTGTGGAATATCACTGCTCGCGATTGTTCTGATCTGAGGAAAAGATCTTCTCAGACAGCGCTGAGCCGAGTGCAGTGGTTCACAGGCCCGTGTGCCTCAACAGAAGGAGGGGCGTGGATGTTTGATCGGAGTCTTGCTGAGTTGTAAATGAAACAATACTTTAAAACGATAATGAGTTGAAAAGCAATCAGGTGATTAGGACGGCATTTCTTCGTTAATCTATTTCAGCTCACGTTGATGCTCTAGTAGGTGCTTCTCACCAGTGCAGAGCAGCACATGTGTCTGGCAAAAAGAACCTGAAATAGCAGTTCAATTAGTTTTCACCACCATTGATGAAGCCGAGGTGGTTAGGAGAGTGCACATATTTAACTGGTGCGTGCTCGGTCCTATTTGGGGGCAGAATTAGCTCTCTGTTGGCTCTCCCGAACTCCCTCTAGAAAGGGACTTTTGACATAAAATGTCTTTAATTAATGGAAGTTTGAATCAAATGGGCAGATAACCACTTCTTATCATCCAACCAGGTGTGAAGACTTTGGGTAGGGAAGGTAGGGGTGCCATCACATGTTTAAAAGTAGCCAAGACTGTTTTAGATCCAGAATCTTACACATTGCACATTCTGATGTATAAAAAATCGATATAATGTGTTCACATACAGCAGGAGTCCTGCACGAGAACTTGCTGTCTATATCAACTTGCAATTTGCTTTTGGAAGTTGATTGTTTGAAACATAATATAACATAAAAACAAGCAGGGTATATTCAAATACACATTTTACAACAGCTGTATGTGAATAAAAAGCTCGGTTTGGTTTTAGTCATTCATAAAACATCTACACTTAACACACCAACACATCGAACACTGACATGCACCAAGACACAATACAGATTAAAGAAAATGATACAAACTGTACATAGCATAAGAAGGTGTTTTGCATAAAATTAAAGCATGAAACATAAAAAACCTGAAAAGTTACTGCGGTGACCACTGTTTATTCTAAGGAATATTCAGTCTGAAGTTTAAGAAGCCGCTACTAGTCATTCAGTTCTTACCAGGTACTTCAGGTATTATTCAGTTATTGTCATTACATTATTCAGTTTGAATAATGTTTAACATGTGTTTAACATCTATGTGGAACAATGCTTACACACTAATTTACATCAGCTTTCATCATGAACTCACTAAAAAACAATACTCATTTAATAATCTGATGAAAATAGCTACAGGTTTGCCAAAGTAAATATAGCACATAGATTTAGCAGCGTCCACACATCCACTCCTCTGTCATGGTAAATTATACTGTCATATTCATAGATTTCTACTTTCCTCAGTTCCCCCTAGATCTGAACATTCATCCGCAGAGAAGTGCCTGTTTTTTCTGGCACATTGAACACATCTGTTACATGATTTATTTATTTTTTTATATAATTGTTTCTATGTAATGGCTTCCTTGATGCTTAGTCTCTCATAGAGTGTATATATTAAATATGGCATAGTTTGATGTCACACATCCGTCAAGTAGGGTACTCTTGTAGTACCACTATTTAAAATGAGTTTCTGATAAACTCTGCTTCAAGATGAGTTTCTCGCTCACATAAATGGAGAATAGTTAAGTGCAGGCATCAGCAACTTTTACCATCAAAGAATACATTATTCAGCTGAAAGAAAATCTGTCTGTGACCACATCTTGACCCTGACGTGACCCTTAAAATGAGGAAAACACAGCCTATTAAATCTAAATAAGCCTGTTAGCATTACTAATAGATCTACATGAGCGTCCACTTATGTGTTTTAACACAAGGCGGCTCCTCTGTAGTTTGCTACTAATGATTATTTGATACTTTAAATGTCCAGTGTGTGGATGTAGTGGCATCAAGTGGTGAGTTTGCAGATTGCAACCAACTGAAACTTCTCACATGTGCCAAGCATGTAGAGAGTACTACAGCAGCCAACGAGAATGTGAAAAAGCGAATGGCCCTCTTCAGAGCCAGTGTTTTTTACTGTTGAAATAACATGGCGGACTCTGTAAAAGAGGACCTAACGAAAACACAATGATTCTTATTTTTAGGTGATTGTAAACTAATAAAAACAAAGTTATCAATATTATACTCAATTTCTGCCAATATAGCCCCCACTGATCCTTTAAATTTGCAGTGTTGGTGACAGAAAACAAACAAATCCCTCCATGCAGTATTACATTTTCCTTAGAGACTCAACTCAACTGCTAAAAAGGTACGGCAGAATTTAGAGATAAAGGTGCCAGGCCCATCGATAGCAGTTCATCGTAAACATGGAATGAAACTCTTTAACGTTTTAAGTTGAAGAAGACAGCTGATATTCTAAAATGGTTTGCATATGACCCAGAAAGGTTTAAAGATTGGTACTCCAGTGGGCTAATGGCATACTGTACTCTCATAAAGCAAGGTATAACAAGGACTTTTTTGTGATACTTACAGATTAACAACTCTATTAGAAAAATAAATAAAGAAAAACAAACAAACTAATCCAAACATTTATTAGAGCATATGAGAACGAACCCTATAAAGGTTATTTCAAAACTATACCTGGGCCTTCAACAACTTAATACTGAAAATGCACTTTAAGTAGAAACAAGATGAGAAAGTGAGGATAATCTAATAATCACACACGGGGAATGGAAAGAGATATTCAGACAACAACAAGCTTGCCATCCTGGAAAGAATTTAGTTGGAAGAATGTTATGCGTTATTTCTGTACCCCTGCCCAGGAAAAATCTTACTCAAATCAGGAAGACTGTTGGGGAACCTGCAGAGACAAAGAGGCAAATCACTTCCATATCTTTTGGAAGTGTTCCTCTGTGGGTCCTTTTTGGACTAAAATTCATGACATCCTGGGAGCCAGTCGATTCAGCCAAAATTACTTTGAACTTTAAACTGATGTGTCTGGTTAGACTGGAGGAAGTCGTATGGAGAAAAAAGGATAAATACCTGTTAAGAATGTTATTAGTGGCCTGTAAGAAATCCCAATCCGAGAAATTGGCTGAAAAAAGAAATACCCAGTGTTGAAGAATGGATTGATGTTATATACAGAATGATGTAATGGAGAGAATGACTTTTAATTTGCGAACCCAGGATACTTTTATTGAAAACTGGACAAAATGGATTGTGTATGTTTCGCATATCAGACCTGACTTTGTGTGAACAAGTTTCAGAAACACACTGTAGTGTAACTAGTAGCCACCCATTTTTTTGTTCAATTACCCCTTTTTTCATTTTTTCCCCACCTATTTATTTGTTCCTTTTATTTTGTTTTTTTATCTGTCTTTCTATTTTTCATTTTTTTAAATTGATCTATTTTTTTCCCTTTGTACACAATTGAAGGGTCTTCATGTTCATTTGGTTTTATATTTTGTCTTTGTATGTTCGCATAAACCAATAAAAAGAGAATTACAAAAAAGTAAGGTGCCAGGCCATAGACATATGATGCACATTTTAGTTGACTAAATGTTAAAATATTTTTTTTATTGGATGTAAAGGGCACTCATTTTTACAACTTCTAATTCAGGAATGACTTTGGGCATACAACAAAGATAAATTAAAATTTAAATGTTAGAAAAATAACTGTATATCAGTTCTAGATAATTTTTTCGGCACAGCCACAGACAGCCACTGGAGAGAAGCTAAAGGGCTGCATGTGGCTCTGGAGCTAGTGTGTGATACATAATTGATGTGTTAAAATCAAGTCTGTAGTTTTTATTAAAAAACAAACCACCAGTAGTCACTTAACTTCAACATGACACATTAATTACCATGGCAGCTTAGATTGTTGCAGTCTTGGATGTTAACAAGTAGTGCTTATCACTCGTTTACCGTAAGATGACTCTTACTTTAAGCAAGGCACTCAACCTGTTTTAATAAAATGTGTTTGTGTAATATTGTGTTTATTTCATGAAGGTGTGGGTGTATAAGGCCTTCTCTTTTCATGCAATTACAGCACCAGCCCAGCCTCATGTTGTTTCTCTGAGTAAACTTTGTTTCACTAAACCAACTTTATTGGCTACATACAGTTGATGTAGTTTTCTGTTCTTTAACAGGAAGTTGGCATCCTCTTTTCTTGTGCTGGGCGACCTTAAGACCCTCTTAAAATAGATAAAATGAATGTGGCTTTCTTCCTTTTCTTTCCTTTAAAACAGTCTAGTTGGAAGATTCCAGCAGCGTTAGCAGTTGGCATTCGGTGCAGGCCTGTGTGAACCAAAGGATTTTGTTGGATACTGTACTGTGTACACAGACCCAGTCTTAAAGTTGACTTTGGAAGTTTTTTTCAGTAGCAGTTAGTTGTTAGTCTCAGCATGCTATTCAGTTTTGTTCGCTGCAGTATGGTCCGAGGCTGTAGCAGCCAGATGGAGACTGCGATGCTGATTAAACTACAACAAGTTGCTTTCAACTCTGCTTTTACGAGAGAATACGCCTTAAAAACTTTTAGTGATGTAAGTGGGGCAGTATTCCTGTGATGTAATTCGGGCCACTGGTATCATCCGCCCATCCTCGATAAATGGGGTTAGTCTCCGGTGTTGTTAACTTGTTTTTATGTGCCGCACTGTGCTCGTAGCCTTAAACAGACAAAGCACATTGTTTTACACCAGAAGAATTTAGAGCATCATTGAAATATGTGAGAATTATGTTAATTATGAGAAAACATGAATTGAAAATGTCTGTGGGGCAGCGTGTGATTGGCCTGCAGTGGTTCTGTTGTCATCCTCCGTGTCTATAGCTCACAGGCCAACAGACATGATGTAAGAAATAGTAATAATGTGATAATGTGCTCATGAGGAGTACTTGGGAGTTTACTGGGACACTGTCTTCTGGTCTGCGGGAGATCGAGCGGCTCTTCCAGGGGAGCTCTTCCTCCCCCTTCTTGATCCTTCCTCTTTCCTTCCTGTCTCTGTGCCTCATTTTGCTGTTTTCAGGCCCACTTAGCTCACTAATGAAGAAATCAGTTGAAATACTTTAGACTTTACAGTGCATAGTAATAAAAGGCATGATGTGATCGTCTTAATGCTACAAATTATATTATAAACAACATTGTTTAGTTTAGACCCCCCGCCTTTCAAGGCACCACACGCATCTGCCTTCATTTCTTGTGGCTCATTTCAGAGCCAAGTAAAACTGGTGGAAAAACAGATTGGTTCAGAGGAAAAAGAGCCAAAATTAATAAGTATTATTTTTTATTTAAATATTTTGCCAATAATGTCTCTGTGGACTTCTCAGGGGGAACCAATCACTTTCTGTGAGGAAAGCTTTGTGAACCATCGATCGAGCACCATGAGGAGCTTCCTGTCCATGGCTGTCAACCTGCAGCTCTTCAAACAGGTACGAACAACTGTCTGCATACTGTGTGTGTGTGTGTGTGTGTGTGTGTGTGTGTGTGTGTGTGTGTGGGTGTGTGTAATAGTGTGCGTCACTTTCTTTTAAAGAGCATTAACTACTCACTTATACTTCAACCAGTAAAATAAATCTAAAACTAGAATATACTAGAATATATTTAACTTGTGCATAAAAACACAGCCTTTACTCATCCTTAGATCATAATTTTTTACTGAACAAAAATGTAAACACCACATTTGTTTTTGCTCCCATTTTCACAGGTTTAAGTTAAAGATCTAAAACTTTTTTCAACTAAACAGATATATTTTTCTTTCGTTTTGGTCGCAATAATAAAATCTTTATTGAGTGAGGATTTCTCCTTTTCCACGATAATCCATCCTGTTAGGTGTAGCATATCAAGATGCTCGTTTAACAGCATCATTACTACACAGGTGTACCTTGGGACGGTCACAGTGAAAGACCACTCTAAAATGTGCAGTTTTGTCACACAACATGATGCCACAGATGTCACAAATTATGAGGGAGCGTGTCACCGGGATACTTACAGCAGGAATGTCCACTAAAGCTGCTGCCCGTAAATGTAATGTTCATTTCACCACCATAAGATGCCTTCAGTCTCATTTATGTTCATACGGCAGTACATCCAAATGCCCTCATAACCACAGCACGTAACCACGCCAGCTCAGGGCCTCCACGTCTAACATCTTCACCTGCAAGATTGTCTGAGTCCAGCCACCTGAACTGCTTATGCAACAACTGATTCGCACAATTGAAGAAATTCTTCGCAAACTGTCAAAAACACTCATAGGAAAGTTAATCTGCAAGCTCTTCTTCCTCACCAGGGTCTTGACCTGAAAGCAGTTTGCCATCGCAACTGACTTGTGAGGTTGTGAGGCTGGCTGGATGTGCTGCCAAAATAATGTGAACGCCTTTGGAGATGGAGAAGTGCTCACTTACATGGATTTTAACAAATTTGCATCCAAAACTTTAGAGAAATATATCTATTGAATGCATGAAAAAGTAAATCTTTCATCTAAACCTGTGAAAAATGAGAGAAAAACAAAAGTGCTGTGTTTATTTTTGTTCAGTATGTAGGATTTTATAAAGCCTGCACATGGGTACATTGACAGATGCACATCTCTATCCTGTAAACTATGGGAAAGCACAAATCGAAAAAGATGACTAGGTGCTTAGAGGTTACTCTGCCCTCTCTCAATGTCAGTTTATTTTTGAGCAGTTTATTTTTCAAGCTGATTTTTCAATTTAGAGGGGTAAAGGTCTTCATTTTTACAGATGTCTTTCAGCACCACTTGTGCTCAGCAAACTGTCAACTGGGTAAAGTTAGCATTTAGCAACTCGACTGTTCTGTTTCTAAAATTCAGTTGAAATGGAGAAGAGAGAGGCCTGGGATTAGACGGTTATTGACCTTCTAGAAAATGTTTACTGCGGTTATCTCAACACATTTTTGTTATGTCTTAATATCTCTGTTTGTTCAATTTTGCCTGGTGTACAAACAAAACCATGATAAGTCAGGTCTGTCAAAAGAATCTTTACTGAGCAATACTATATCGAGGTCACATTAAGTCTTTGCACCAGCCTGTTAAAGCAAAAAATGTGGCCTGAATTTTAACTTTGTGCACAGAAAATTAAGTATCCACCACTATTACATACATTATCAACTTTGTTCGTGTGTATGTATGTGCAGTGTATGTAGAGGATATGTGTGTGAGCAGGTATCCTTTATTCATGTTTGGTTACATGAGTTTCCCTTAAAATCACTCATGTATACTTGATATGTTTTCCCCCCCAAATCCCTTCAGCAATACTAAACTTAGCAGAGCTAGAACCGATTGGAGAGACACCTCTGGCTCCGAAGAAAAATTTCCTCTCACCCCTTGAATTTTTCTTTGCGCTCTCTGACCCGTGATAGTAGTGTGATTTACCCCCGAGAGTTGCTGCACAGCGGCCCTCAATCAGCCTTTTGTTTCTCTGGACACTCTGCCCCGTCTATAATTTTCCCAGGCAGAGCAGATAGCGAGCAGCAGTTCAAAGCATCCTCCCAGGCTGGCTCCTGCCTCAGCGGTAGCATTGGGAAACAGACCCTTATCTCCTCCTCCTCCTCTCTAGCACGGGGGATGGGGTGAGCTTATCTCCTCTACTCCTCTTTCGACTAAAGTAAGAGAGGCCAGTGGTCCGCCTGAGCCCTGCTCTGGCCATGACCCACATCCGCTTGCAAACACACAAACAAAACTCAACTTGCGTGGCCACACACATGCACACATTAATTTTTATATAAGAAACTACACACCCTGGGACTGGAGAGGTTTGGACTTTTTTCCAGTGCTTTTGCTCCTTGTTTTGTTATTGATTGTTTATATATTAATGTGTTTTTGTATATTAAGCTATGCCTTATTATGCACCTATAGTAAAACATGTAGTCATTATATTGGACATTATTGCTGCCTTAGCAAAAACATTAATAACATTTAGCTCCATATAGTGTATATATAAAATAGCTTAAGATCCACATATGTTGTATTGCTGTTGTTACAAAAGGAGCAGGGATTAACCTTTTGCAGTAGCATTCTTTTAAAAAGTTTTTTCATCATTTTTTTTTATTTTTGTAAAATTTAAAAATACACATAATGACAAAAAAATAACAGTATACAGTGCAGGAAGAGCCAAAACAAAAGGTTAAAATTTCACTATGTCACAAAAAGCACAGTTAGTTTGTTTCCCTTATTCTCCAGCTAAATTTACCAGTTTGTACTTAATTTCCCAATAGGATTGAGGACAGAGGATAGTGTAAACAAACAGGTCGGATTTCTCAGTTATCAGGCAACCAGTCAGCAGTGTTAGACTGGAATGATGTGTCGAATACAATACGTAACTTGCACACAAAGGCCTTTAAAGGGATTGTGACATTTATTACTGTCACCTATATTTAAACAATAATGGGTTAAACTTGAGCTAAATTCAAAACATATTATTGGAATTGGTTAGACCACAGCACACACTGTGCACACGGTGCAGCACACACACAAAATGCCGAGGTGTTACCTGAGTTTGAGGTGTTACCGTTTGAGCAGGAAATTGCTTTTCTACAGGTGATTTTGTTGTTCGGTTCTTGTAAAGCTTTTGCTTTACAAGTAATTCCAGTTTTACGGAGGGAACAGAGTGGAGTTTTTTTTTAATGCAAATTCAGCAAAACATTAGTAATGCTTTTGGAGCTGCATGACCTCATGGACAGAGAGGCTATTGTGTTCTGTCATGTGTCATTAAAGTCCATTAATTACTTTCAGTACCCCTACTAAAATGTATTATTGTAAAAAATTAGTTACTGTAAGATATTGAATAAGAACACCTTAATAACTTGTAATGTAATGTTGAGTGCATGTGAGTTGTGTGCTCAGGAGACAAATAAGAAACAATAGCCCCTCTTTTCTTGTGCCTCTGTGAAGCCAACTTTAAAATAAATATAACACAAACACACCTCTTAAAATGTCACAGTTTCACCTTCTCACACACTTTTCTTCCTTAACGGTTTCCCGCATGCTGGGCTCACCAGCTCATCTCTGTTCAGAACACAAGTGGGAGAAGTCTCCTAAAAGAATGCGGGGGGAAGGCCTGTCGACATTAACCTGCTTCCTATCAACCGTCCTCAGCTCCTACACACTTGTACAAACACACACACTCTGTCTTGTGTGTGTGTGTGTGTGTGTGTGTGTGTGTGTGCGTGTGTGTGTGTGTGTTGTGCAAGTAGAGACTGATTCAATGAAGTCTCCTCCTCGTATTGACAAAACTAAGCCATACACAGTTTTATTGAGTCTGTAGGGGGACTTCTACTCTGATAATTTACCGCCAGGAGCCTTTGTAGACAATGTGCGTCCCTTCAGTCAATAGTCATCTGCCATTCTCGGTGTTTATGAATGCAACAGCTGAGACATCTGTTGAAAGGGGGAAAGGTGTGTCCTTGCAAAACCAAATGATCGAATTTAAAATCTGATTGTGTAGTTGGTCCATCCACTCCGTTCTCTCCATTAACTCCACAAAACTCTGTGAACTGAAAAACTGAATTTTCATTATTACCAATAGGAATCAATTAGTCAATTTTATTTAAAGTGTGCAGTCGCTATGAAGTAAGGTCCCAAAACATTCTACAATTGGATTAAACATACAGGAGAGAAAAAAGGGTAATAAAAATTAAAAAAAATAAAACTACCATATTAAAATGTCAGTGTTAAGGGGGATGTTTGAAAATAAAACAACCACATTATATTGTGGTTATATAACGGCACATTTATATACATTATTAATAGTGATGTGATTTTAATAAGTGATGAATAGAACAAGTATTCACCTCAAAAGCCAAGCAAAGTGCTTTAAAGAGCACTCCTACTTGTTTAGTTTACATTTGGGTCTTCATAACTTATTTGAAATAATCTTATGTGTGTCTCTGTGACATGTTTTAGAGTCATCAAATGGGGGGTATTGCAGCATGAAAAGAAATATGTTTTTCAATGTTTGATTGACAAATGTTTCATGGATAAAATAAAATACCACAATATTTTTGACTAAATACTTGTATATCAATATCGCAGTGATATTGTGTGGTTTACTATTGGTGCTTTTATGAAATACTAACACAATGAGATTTTTCATAAATAATCATCAGTAATAAGGATATAATGACTAAGTGGATAAATAAAATAAAATTGGTTAATTCAGAAAACAATATTACTTAACTGTAATGCAGCCTTAAAACACTAACAACATTCCAGTTTTCAAAATCAAAGACAATATTTAGTCTCATATCATGATATCGATATTATAGCGACATATGGCCTAGACCTACAATGCAACAATAATGGTTGCTAAATTTTAATGCTGTTGTAATAAGCAAAGACGGTGGTTAGCTGTACAGTTAGCCCAAATCCACTTAAAAACTTCACCCCAGAAACCCACGAGTGACATGATTTCTGCTATACCCCAGAGTATCTAAAGTTTATGGCCTAAAATTCCAGGATGCAGAAATTGCATTTCCTTCAGCTGTGTATTTCTCTGTAAATGAACCCCTGTAGAGTCCTAATCCCAACTTCTGGCTCCACAATTCCTGAGTTTAAATTAATTTAGACCACTGTGACCGACCAGTGTGTGAGTCAGCGTGCTGGTAGCCAGATGGAATAACTCTCCCTGTCTACGGTCTGCAACTACGACAGCAGCAGGAAACAAGATGACATGTAGATATGAAGAGATGGAGCAGGATTTACATCCAAGGGTAGAGCTCAACTCACTGTGGACTTCATTTACACATCTAATTTGGGTTTGTTTAATAAAAGACAAAAACTAAAAACTTTTTTTTTGGGGGGGGGGGGCAATAAACCTGTGGAATTCCAAATTTACATTTTCCAGGCCTAAAATAGTTGTGGAATCATTGAAAGTTTTGGAAAGGTCATGGAAATTTGTAATAACATTGTTCCAGTAATCTAATATGGATAACTTCCACATAATGTAACTACCAGCAAATCATTTTTTTGTAGCTGGTGACGCAACGTATCTCTAATATGCGCCTATGTGTGAAAATGTTTGACTGTCATGTACAGTTCTTTATTTTCTCCCTGCAATTTGCCTCTTTCTCCATGTATGGTAGTTAGCTGAAATAATGTGTGAATAGATTTGGAATCTGATAGGTTTGAAAAAAAAGGATGAAGTGCAAGAAAATGTGTCTTTTTCATTGGTCCTTGTAGTCATGGAAAATTTTTGAAATTTTATCCATGAGAATACATGGTAACCCTGTTAAAATGAGCCTTTGTGTTGTGTCCTTGTGTTTGTGTACGTGCGTGTGTGTGAGCAAGTGTTTTTTTAAGTGTCTGTTTGCATGTGTGAGAGTGTGGTGATCACAGTCTGCCATTGTTGAGTAATGTCCAATTAAGACCCACAGTGAGGCAGGTAATCTGGCCGGGGTGTGCGGAGGGAGGGGGGGGGTGAGATAAGTGGAGGCTTTGGCTTGGTGATGATTTGGGTTGATTATCTGCACTAATTGGGCCAGCCAAGTAGCAGAGCAGTGGTTGAAACCTGCAGTCTCACCTCTCATTAAAATGATCTAATGATGAGTCTCCGGCTCTTCTGACCAGAGGAGCGGGTGGCCGTGTTAGCAGGCTGTCCCTGAGGACACGCGCCCTAAAACAACCTACACTGTTGTTACACTTTGGACACAGTTGCAGAGGTGGGAGTGGGACTGTTCAGTTAAGAAATCATCTGACAATATGTTGCTTTCAAGAATTAATTTTTTTTGTTGTTGTTGTTCAAAATACAAAGCTTGCTTGAAAGGTAGGAGGTGTGGATTGTTAATAAATGCAGTTATCAGTCAAAATAAATTTTAGTTTTAAATCCAAAATGTTTTGTATGTACTAGTTATTTTGAATGACATTGTTACCGATTGTTTTTCTTCCTATTTTTAAACAAATGAACTCTGAAGAGGATAGAAAATGTATGATATTGTAGCTGTTTGTTTTTTGTTTTGTTTTTTTACACCAGAAACTTGCCAAGATCAGCTCTTGGCTTTCATTTGAAAGTATCATTTTCACGCAGAGGTTTGCTGATATTCTAAGCGATGGGACAGGAAACTAACAGCAACTTGGGGGTCAATGTGGTTGGGTTGAGCTAATGGAAAACAGCGCACCATATGTGTCACTTAGTGATCTACACCGACATAATTGTTTTTAAGATTTTCTTCATGTTCAATATTCTGAAAGATGATATACAGTGGGGTTTTTTTCCTGCAAAAACTACAATGCAACTGTCAGTCACATAACTGAGCCTGTAAACTGCTCGGAGGAGGAACCAAAGCTCTCATAATGAGCCAAAAAATGATAAGAAGTGTGTTTAAAACTGTAATTGACATCATTTTGTGCTTTCCTTCCCCTCTTATCCCTGCTTTTATTTAGCCTGTAAAAACTAGATCGCATGCTTAATCTCTAAAGAATACTGTTCTTTATTTTTATTGTGTTAATCACAAATGTCATTGTATGTGTGTGACTTCTTGTACTTGCGTGACATATTTACGTGACTGTGCTCATGAAATGTGTAGCTGTCTTGGCTGTTAGGTTCCATATTTATGAGATGGAGTTTTATGCGCTCCATGTTACAAAGGGAGGAAATGAAACTTCCTCATGTCTCAGACAGTGTGCAGCATGTAGTCTGCTGCTCTAATCCCTCACCTGCTCCACATTACCAAATCCCTATTACCTGCAGCCCACCTAATCTTGGGATGTAGTTTCTGTCAGGTAGGATTAATAACCACCCCACTGTGGCCTGAGTGTTTGAATCGGTTTGTATGTGTTTGTATCTGTTTAAGTGTGTCCACTCACTCTACCACCCCCTCCCCCTCCCTTCTTTATTAACCACATTGTAATTTATGGTTGTAGTTCATCGACGGACGGCTGGCCAAATTGAACGCAGGCCGTGGCTTCTCTGACGTGTTTGAAGAAGAGATCACAGAGGGGGGCTTCTGTGGAAGTGAGTAGTTCTAGACCCATTTGTCAATTAGCCACATTGTGTTCATTCGTTCGCAGTATTTCATGCGATACAATGCAGTTATTGTGCTATAGTAAAATATAAAAGCAACAAGCAGAACAAGGACAAACCTTCAAAGTTATAAAAAATACGTATTCTAAAACACTGATAAACTGATTAAAAATCTGGTAAAATATAGGAATGGGGGAAATACATACAGAACAGTATCCTGATATTTCCTGTGGCAACACTGTTTTAATACCAAGACACTGAGTATTATTTTTTCTGTTAAAAAAAATATTGATACTGCAAATACAAATTAAACTTTTGGCAGGCTTCTAGAAAGTCATTTGCTTTTTCAGTACACTAGATACATTTTGCTGCAATAAAAATGACTGATGTGAGATGGAAAGACTAAAAACTGTACATAATTTGCAGTTGATAAAAAATAATAAATTCAAACTTATTGCCATATATGTAATTGCAAAACCATTAAAATTGCAATTATATTATACTTTGACTTAAGTATTGTTATAATATTGTATCTTGGGGCCTCTGGTAATTCCCATCCCTAATAAATGATATAGAATACTGTGGTGCTCGTGCTTTATAACATGTTAATTTTAAAACATTTCTGGTTCTGGTCTACTTTTTGTTTGAGTAATTTTTAAGGCTGTTGTAAAATTTCTCATAAATTTCTCATGTGTGACCACATGAAGCACTTTAAATACAATGCACCAATGATCGTACCGTCTCTGGAAGCAAATCTGTAAAAAGAAAAATGCCACCTCGTGGAGAATTGTTTCATTTTTAAAAAAAAATATTTGACACGCATGTTTACTGTCATTTGTTGTAAAACAATCTATTGGAGCTGATACAAAGGTTACTTGTTAATCTGATTGAATGTGGCGACAAAAGATTGACGAAAGAATTAGTAATGTTTTGGCAGGATCGAGTGTTATTACATGTGGAGACTATGCACAAGACATCACAAGTTTGAAATCCCACAGGAGTGCTCAGACAAATTAGATCATTTTGATCACAATATTTCAGGTTTTAGTGGTATTTACACGACAAAGAAAAAAAGAAATGGCATCCAGACGCATCCATCAAATAAATATCCGTCATATTAATGGGCTTATGAGTTCTGATCTTGACTCAAACCCACACTGTCATCTGTGATTCTATTTTCTGCCCTCTCAAGTCATTTATATCCAGTTACTAATGTTAATTTTACATTATCAGTAAATGTTTTACTTTTAGATAATTTATTTATATTTAACATTTTTTATCAACCACATTACCTGTTTGTTCAGTATACTTTTGTCTAATTTTTTTTAAATACACAATAATATGTGAGTGTGTGTCTCAGAGACTGTGTCACAGTGTAATATACATAGTTACCTTTGCTTTGCAATGTTAATACTTAATATGTTTATACTAATGCTATCGAGTGCAAAATGATTAATTCATATACTCTGTGTTTTATACATCCCTCCAGGTAATTCAAGGTCTTACCAGCAATGGATGCACACTGTGAAGGTATTCGCAGAATGTCCTGCATATCATACCTAAATGCTTTTATCTACGGCTTCTTTTTTTTTCTTTTTTTTTTTTTTTACATTTCACCCATTTCGTTCCCAAGTTATATTTAATTGAAGGTGTGATTGACACGACTCAGTGTTTGAAGTCCTGGTGTTGCCTTTGGAATGAAGTGGGGGGGCTGCCTAAATGTACAGACCCAGCTCGAATGCAGTTTGGTGTGTGTGAAGCGGCGCGTGCAGCAGGACAGTCGAGACAGACAGGGAGGGAGACAGAAGTGATTTGACGTGACAAGACGTCCTCCGACATGACATGTTGATCTGGCAGCAAACACAGGCGTTACTCCGCTGAACCGACCCAAGAACACAGATCTCTCCTTCCTTCTTCATCTTCCTGTCTCTTTCCTCCTCTCCTTTTCTTCCCCTATCTCTCTCTCTCTGTCTTCCTCTCTCCTTCTTTTCATCTCTGTCACAGCCCCCCCTCTGTCTCCCTCTCTCTCTCTCTCTCTCTCTCACTGAGTATCTCTCCCTCACCCTCCCTCTCTCCCCACGCCGTCAGCTAAAGCTGAATTAGTTCTCTAGAGTGCTCTTCAAAGGTTTGTTAAAGTTCACATTTCCTGACTGACAGGGATCTATAAGAGGGGCCTTCACCTCGGCCTCTCTCCTCCTCTCCCTTTGCCGACTTCTGAAACGCTGTCTGCCATTTACTCTGTTTAGCCGTTTAGCTGACGCTTTGTGCTTACACTAAAGACCAAACAGAGAAAAAGAGTGAGACGCCGAAGGAGAGATGCAGCAACTCTCAGAGAGAGAAAAGAAGACAGGCACAGAGAGATATTGGGTGCCATAATGTCAGTCTGCAGAACTCAAAGTAGAAATCAATCACACGCAGTCCCTTCCATCGCTGTTTTAGGCTGCTTCTAAATAAAAACCTCCTGAATGCTTTGAATCATGCGGCCTATCATGGCTCAGCGATATGATACTTTGCCTGGTGTCACCATTTGTTCACTGAAGTTGCATTACAGTACTATTTACAGCTGCACAGGGAGTTTTGGTTGTGTTTGATATTGAAAATTACTCCTTTGTGACTACTGCGGGAGGCCAATGGTATGGAAGAAATAATTATCATCATATTGATAGGGACACCATGCATCACAGTGTGACAGAATTCACACAAAATAATCTGAAACTGATTGTCAAAGCATGCTCTCAGTCATTTGTGTTGAATATGTAATATAATATCACAATTTTATTGCATGCTGTGTGTGTAACATGAATATTTACTGTATTAAAATAAACGTGAATGTGTGGAAAATCACCCAAAAAGACTTTAAGTGACCTGTTAATAATTTTCTTTCTGTTACAGAGAGGAGGAGCACTCATCAACACAGCTGTGACAAAAGTACGTTCTGCAAAAACGCTTAAATAAATGTAGCCTCATGCATTGTTTTATAAGTAAATAACATCAAGTCCTCAGATGACATTTTAGCAGGTTGTTAAAAATAGTTAGTCTGCTTAAATATAAGACAAATTCATGTCTGTTTTGGAGTTGACAGTGGAAGGACTTGGAGCATTGTTCATGGTGTTTAATGAGCAGTGCCATGTCCTTATGTGCTGTACAATAGGTGGTCAGGGTGCCCTTTCATGTTATAGCCTCCTGTTAGTGTGCGAGGCTCTCTTATCCAGCCTTTTGTCTCTGTGTTTTTGCCACAGGGATCAAAGCATTTCTTGATGTTACATGAAACCAGAACAGAATGTTAATGCAACATGTTTTGATTAGTAATCCGTGTGTGTGTGTGTGTGTGTGTGTGTGTGTGTATTTGTATGTGTGTGTGTTGTTTTTCCTCCTAGGCCAAGAGTCATGCCAAGAGGGGCATCCGGGACTTTAAGGGCAGACTCAAAGCGAGGGTGAGCAGCATGGACCCTCACACCTCTCTGACACACATGCACACGCTTGTAGAAACATGCGTGCACACACACACACACACACACACACACACACACACACACATTTCGTTCTGAGCCGCACAGATACAGTAGACATACCCCCCCTCATAGAAACAGACAGGAAGGCTGCTTTACATGGAGTGTGTGATTCTGACGCTGGGCCCTTTAATGACTGTTGAAGCCTGCTTAGCGCTTTGTTCAGGGCTGTACATTTTTAACCAACGCCCCTCTGGCTATGGCCTGTCATGTCATCCGAGCCCCGGCCCCTTTTTCTCTTTTATTGTCTGCATATTTCATCAGTGAGCCTGTGATTTCCTCAAAGCTAATGTAACGAGGTGTATGTTTCCATAAGCCTGATGGATTTGATAAGGCAATAGCAGTTTGATCTGTCAGTGGGAAACTGAGCAGAGAGGGCACCGATGATGAACACGACGAGTACGCAGTGTTCTGCAGCGTGTGTGTGCACAAACACACACAGTAGAGGCAAATAGAGGTGTTGAAATCTATTTGATTTGAAGTTTAACAGATTTCCTGTGTGTTCTTAAATTAATTCACAGATACACAAATGAATTAATTTAAGTGTTTTTTTAGGATCACACTCAATCTGCAGTGCATTTATGTGGTTGCCAGCCACAGATGTCTGCACAGAGACCTCAGTGCACAAACATATTGAAATTAAACTCATCAGTGGTGGTTACCTTGAATATAATTGTTATAACCTTGTAGAGAACATTTTAAAAGTATACAGCAGGTGAAATTTGATTTATTTGCTATTATCTAAAAATCCCATGAAAAATACAAAAAAAACAACAATAAATTACTTCTCATCCAAAATTATTTATTCCTAAAAATGCATTAAATCTTTAAAGACAGATCATGAGTGGAAAAAGCCCTCCTGATTACCCCAAATAGCTCTGCACTGTAGTTTTTATCGGACAGTGTGGCTCACTGATGTGTATAATAGTTTTTAAACAACACCTTTGGATTTATGGCACAGATGAATAAGCAATATCACACTATAAATACACAATATCTGTTAGTAGGATCAATAAATCATCTCATGGGATTTTTTTAGCAGTAAGAAAAAAATGATATATTGCCAGACTGATCCATTAGCTTTACAAATGTGGCTGAGAAATTGCAGCAAACAGGACAAAGGGCGTCACCTTAAACAAGCGAGTAATACATTGAATCTGTTGTGATTTAGTAACTTCATTTCATTTACAGCACAAATCATCCAAGATTTACATTCATCGTTTCTCTCTCAGGAAGAAGAAGAAGAAGGGATGATGGTCTGTGCCGGGTCTCCCACCAGCACCAAGAGCCTGTCTCCAAGGAGACTGCAGAAGATGAGACGGGTATGACACGCACGCACACACACACACACACACACACACACACACACACAGATGCACATCAGTAAATGAGTTAACTACATGTACACTGGCTGATCATACCAGAGCTCAGTTTTCACTTGACCGACATGGATGCAGTCTTCCACTTCTGTGCTCCTTCCGTCCACTTTTTGCTCTCATTTCTTTCCTCTCTCCATCCGGACTCCTTTTTTTCTATCTCCATCTCTCTGTCTCTCCCTACTTTCTCTCTCTTGTAACAGCTCTTGGAAGTACAGTAGTTTGTCAGGGTGCCAAATGTAATGATAAGCATTTTTTTTCTTACAACACACTCATGTTGTACATTCAGTATTTTTCTCTGAACAGCGCGGACAGTAAAATCATCTGCTGGTCAGCATTTCCTCTGAAGAATTTGCTTGTGCACCATAAGTGGTTTGCACGTGTGTTTTTTTTTTCTTTGTTGTGTGCAGAGCTGGCATACAGTATGCAAGCACATGCACACTCACAAAATACACAATCATCAATAAATTTATCAAGAGAGGTAGAAAAAAGAAAAAAGATAGAAAATGATAAGACAGTAGTGTAAATGAAGACGTGCACTTATACAGTTTTTGGTGTCGGAAGTGTCATGAAATTTAATTTGTGCAGTATTGAACATATGCAAACAGCCTCAAGTTAAGAGTTATATCTTCCACCTTATATCTATACTTCTCAAAGCTGCAGCTTTTCCACCTCTTATTGCCAAATAAAAACAGCAAGTAGACTTCCAATTCTGTCTAAAAAAACCCCACAAAAAACATGCCTACATGCACACACTGACATTTTGGTCACAGTCATGTAAGAGTGTGATTAGGAGAGGTTGTGCTGTCTCTAATTAGCGTTGTGTTTCCTGTGTGTGTGATGAGGCTGGAAAGTCTTAGCGCAGAGGAAGGTGTGACGGCCGGGGAGAGGAGAGGAACGGCAATTAGGGCTTTTCTAAAGGCCTCTTCGGACACCCTTCCCCCCCAGCCAGCACACACACACAAAGACGGGCCCAACCCAAAACACACACACACACACACACACACACATGCACACACACACACACACACACAGATTAACAGTTAACATGCAATTGTTGTGTGCACACACCCTCAAACACATATTGCACGCCACATTCGGGATATACACACGCTCACACCCCTGTCCCTGCCACTGAGGCCTGTTCATTGCCGCAGTAACGGGTCCCTTGAGACCACTGGAGGAGGGACACACAGGACACAGCTTAGCATGTCCCACAGAACTGGTTTTGTGTGTGTTTGTGTTTATATATATTTAACCATCAGTTTCTCTTTAGCAGTGCTCTCCTTATTCTTGTCTTTTTTTTAGCATTACTTCATAACCCAGGTATATTAGTAAATTATCCAGACACCAACACTTTAAAGACACAAACCCCAGGAGGAGAGTGCACTCTGACATCTCTGAATTTTTTTCCTTGTCAGCTGAAACTAAGACTGAAAATTGAGAAGCCAAGAAAGCCTTGATAATTTATGGCCTGTCAGTGTGCAGTAACCCCTGGAAGATTGAAACTCTTCAAAACAGTATTTTTTTTGCTGGAAATATTTGGCTCTTTCAGTGTTTTGTTGTTAGCTTGGTTTATCTTTATACCCGTATTAAAGTGTACTACTTGGAAACTCAATATTGAAGCTGAAAAATAACTAATTCTTACGCAAAAAAGTTTTCATATCCAGTTCAGAGAGATTTTTTTGTTTGTTTATAAAAGGCCACTGAAAAATAATTTGGCAAGTACATACTTAAATAAACACTCTTCTTAGGTTCCTCGTGTTTTATTTAATATAGCTACACTGTATGGTAGCCATTTATTTACTCTTTAAAGCACATCGTATTTACATTTCCGTTAGTTCAAAAGCATGTTGGAGGAAAATATACCTATTGTTCTCTCTCTCTCATCTCTCCAGCTCTCACCTTTCTATCTGTGTTTTTTTAAGATTGCTTCCTATGAAATCTTGATACTGTGCTCTGCCCACAACTGTCTTGACCAGGTGTTCGTTGCAAGAGAAATTGCTCTCAGTGGGACTAACCTGGTTAAATAAAGGTTAAATAAAAAGAAAAAAAAATAGGAAACATGCTTTAACCCTCATATCTCCTTTCCTTCTTGTGCCCACACACAGACACTTAAAGCAATACCTGCTCTTATTCTTAACCCTGCATTAATTAGAATATGTCCCTCTCTGTCCTGTCTTCGTCCACAGTCTCAACACTGCAATGACACTCTTTAAATGTCCATCCTAAAATGTTATTTTCCTAAGATAAAATTCTAAAAATCCTAAATTTTTTGAACTCACATAATGCCCATATTACATCAGTGTTGGTAGACGTATTATTAGAAATAGCTCTCAGTTCAACAGTTCAACACAGCACCACCAAAATAAAATTTAAAAAAGCAGCTTCCAAAATGACCATCAAGTTGAGTCAGAAGCTCTCTTTAACAGTCAAACATTATAACCTTCAGAATGATAGTACCTGATTCGTTTTAGCTAATGTAGGTGTACCTGATAAAGTTGCAGCTAAATGTATATCGAAGGTAGTGCAATGTTTCTGCTTATTTAGCAATATTCATGCCCAGTTGAAAGGAAACTAACTTAATTTAGAACAAACATAAGACAGTTTTTTAAGGAAATGTGCATAAATCTTACAGGAAAATAAATACCAATAACTCTGTGTGTCCTTTCCACACCTCTGACCAAGTGACCACTGAAGGTTCATTCACCTGCTAATATAAATTCAGAAAGAAGTTGTCATCTGGCACTCCAAAAATAATGTCTGATTAAAGACATTCCATCTCCCTGTTTGAAAGAAGAAGCCTGATACATTTTTATCATTCATCATCTTTTTTTTGCAAACCTCTCTATGTCTGTCCTTGAAATGAAATGAATGATCCTGGAGTAGCTTACTTTAATTAATCATAGCAAAAAAAAAATAATCAGTTATGAAATTCATATTCCATTTGATCAGCCAACACATGTACCAAAGTGAAAGTGCCGCTGTCATTTGCGTACATATTTCAGCCGTTATCTGGCAATGTGGGTGATGCGCAGTGTTTGGTGGAGCTTGTTGATTAAGAATGTAGGAGTAATCCTTTCGTTTGACAAAAACAAGACTGAATTGGACCGCTGACTTCTTGTCTGATACAACAAACAGCAACCATTGTTCTGGCTCCTGTATGGTTTTGTGTGTGAGTCCCACGTCTTCTTTTTGTTTTTTATTTTAGATTCTGTATATCTGTGTGTGTTTTATGTAGCATCGTGTGTCTGTACCTTAGCCCTTTTGTACACAAGCATGTATTTGATTGTGTGTACTGCATGTACACAAGCATGCATGCATTTAGCAGTTTGCCTCAGGTTTGAGACAACAGCATGACAGCTGTTGAGAGAGCAGAGGCGAGCAGGGGTTGGGACAGCGTTATGGACAATGACAGCCAGCAGGCTTGTGGCCGGGCTCAGCCCCAGGCTCTGGACTCCTCACCTGGTTGAGGCAGGAGAGGTGCCAGCCTGGAAAACACCACATAGCCCTGGGTGGAGGGGAAACAGGGAGCTGACAGAGATGTGAAGCAGAGGAACAAAGTCACACGGATACTTCAGTGTGTCCATGTTGCAGTGTGTGTGTGTGTGTGTGTATGCATGGGTGGGTGTGTTTGTGGGGGGACAGCTTCGTGTGTTCATGGCCAGCGGACACATATGTGCACTGTACACATGACTTGTGTCTGTGTTGTGTACATTTGTGTGGTTATGATTTCAGCATTATTTGTCTCCAAGTTCAAACATGCTTATACTAATATGTATTTCTTGTAATATAACATTTAACTTGAAGTATTACTCATAAAGCATTACTTAGTCGCTGTGTGCGCACTATGTTCATATGATTGAACGTGCAATAATATAAACAATATGCAAAGACAATACTTTCTGGGTTACTTGAATAGCTAATAACTATTTCACAGCCTATGCATGTACTGTAAATTATAGAGCATGCAGTTTGTGTGTGTTGCAATTCATAATAATTACATTTATTGATTTTATTGTAAACGGAAAAAAGCTCAAATATGCTGGTAATATTCAATGTAAGATTAATATTGTTGATAAATATTGTCGGACGAATGGTCGAGATGTATAACAATGAACTTTAAGTCCAGTGGCTCTGTCCATAGCTGTGTAAGTGTGTGTCTACATGGTTATTTGTATGCGTTTGTAGTCTCCAGTTCGTTTAGTTTCTCCCCACTTCAGAGGCCCACTGGTTTCCTTGCTGAAACCAAAGTGCCATCTCCTGGCACCTTCAAAGTACTGCACTGCGCCCATTCACAGAAAGACAACTGGTGATTTTACTGGATGAGTTTAGTTTAGTGTAACAGAATGAGCATAATGCACATTTTCCTTCTTTTATATGGCTTCTTTTTAAGCGGAAGGGAAGTGGGCTTTCAGCAACAGCCAGTTGGACAGACGTGCAGTGGATCTTGCCTCAAACACTGTTTTTTTTTTGAGTGAGCAGCTCTTAAACAGACTTGGCCGTACTTCTGCAAAGGCTCTGCTTCTCCCCAAGGTTTGTTTGCATTTTACCGGCATCTCTTTACATACACTGCCAAGCTGTGAGATCAGTGCCCACTCAGAAATACCATATGAAATGTATAATGTAAGACCGGCTATTAAAGTCCGCTGGGCGTTTGGCCCTGTCACAGAGAGGCATAGTTGTTCTGCATAACCGGTCATGCAGGGAAGGAAGGCAAGAGGAGGGGAAAGTTTGTTTCTCCAAATGCAGCTACTAAAATGGATGGTGATGACTATTTTCCCCTCATAACCACAGAAATGAAATGTAATTTGTTATATCAAATCTGAGGCCCCTTAGATATGTTTCATACCTTTGTTTATTGCATTAAGGGGGACGGCCAGGGTACAAAGGGTCAGAGTAAAGGATAAGTTGGTCACATTTATGATTTGCTCACAATCATATTGAGAGTAAAGGCTTGTTAGTGGTTGTGTTTTTGTTGCTTTTTATGTGTGAATCCTGACCTGGTGATAATCAGGATTCTTTTACTGCCTTAGCCAGGTACTCAGGAACTTGGATCAGAGTAAAAGAGAAAACAAAATAATTTAAAAAATAATAATTAAGAAATGTTTTCCTCAGGGTAAAAGACAAGCTCAGATGTCAAATCTTATCCTTTATTTAAGCAACAAGAGGATTTTCTCCCTCTTCCAAAATACTGGATTGAGCTAGTTTTACGGAAACATCCTGACCATTTTTATTATTTTCATGACTTCTCCTCTGCTGTGTCTCCTCCTGACTCCTTTCGCTCTCTGCGATCTGTGCGACGTGGTGGAGAGGGAAGGGAAGCGAGAGGCAGACAGACAGAAACGGTGACATCTGTCACTGACAGCAGAGTGACGGCGGGAGAAAATGGGAGACAGGGAGTCATGGAGGGGAGAATTACTTTTTCATTTTCACCTTTCAGCTTCCCATTAGCCGACAGCGAGAAGCTAATGAAGGAGCAGTATGATAATCTGTTGTTCAGCTATTTCATGCTTCCCTCCTGTCCTGTCAGGCCTGGGGAGGTAGAGCAGAGCTGTCGCAGCTTTAACACGGGACTTGTTTGCACTGGTTGAGAATATTTCATCGTGGATGTCTAAATTTGAACAGTCTCCATATTTTTTTATTTTTTTTTGCATTGACATCTAATTTTAGAACTCAGATTTAACTGATGCTGTTAAATTTTGACAGCTTTTGAGGAGTGACAAAAGCATATTTTTGTATCTCACGTTACCAGTAAATTGGAATGAATATGTTGGCCGTTAAAAAGTGGGGAAAAAAATCCTTCTATCGTAAAATGCTTGGTTGTAAATAGTTTAATCTTAACTGTGGCACTAAAGGGTCACAGTGAAGAGAGGGAATGACAAATTGATAAAGCCGTGAAGTGAGGTACCATCCATTTACTGCTCCCTATGGAACTTCCTTTTGTAGACAGCACCAAAGCTGTAACCGAGATCAGAGGGCCAGGCTTCATGACCTGTGTCTGGTTGTGTTTGGGTTCACCTTGCTTTAATAAACACCTAGACGCACAGAGAGGCCCCGCTTCCCTAAACACAGCCCTCTAGTGCAAACGCACAGTCTAAATAACTGCACGCACCGCGAACATACAGCGTCACGTGTTTGTGTGTAACCTTTTCCGTCCAAACCCCACCCCTCCCTGAGTGTCTCACAGGTGCATCTCCGCTCCACCGGCCCACTTTAGCTGGCTGGCATATCGGCCTGGCCCCAGATTTACTGCCCTGACACAGGAATCCATTAAAGGCTGTTTAGGGATCCCAGGCCTGAGCCCCCTCTGAAATTTCTTTCATTATAGCTCCAAGCTACCATGGAAGGGGAGCGGCTCGGCCAATCAGCAGTGCCACCACATGTGTTCGTGTTTAGCCCGATGGCTGAGAGGCTTAAGTGGCTACTGCACACATCTCCTCCGCTGACTTTTATGGAGAAAATGGCACTTTAACTCTTTGTGTTTTTTCTTTTTTTGTAATAGGGTGTGTATGTGACTGAGGCTGTGTGTATATGAGTGTGTGTGTCCCACACTGGCCGAACACAGGCCCTAAATGAGGCCAGGCCAGCCACACGTTACATTCCGCCTGTCTGGCTGGCACTGCGTCGGCTAATCAAGACCGGCTTGGTCCACGGTTCCAATACTGCCCCGCACCCCCACCTCCGCCCCCTTCTTCCCCCGTTCCCATCCTTCTTTGGGGTTTTGAGGAATCTATCTCCACCTCTTGATATTTCCTTCCTTCCTTCGTTTTTTCAAAAAATAAATTTTCATATTGAATCTTTTGCACTTGTGTTGTTGTTGCCTTTTCATACTAAGCATTTCTTGCTTCTATTCACCTTTGTGTCTGATTTTTTTTTCTTTTACACCACAACCACAACACACGCACACAAACACTACAGTCTTCACTCCTTAAATCGGCCCCCCCAGTGCTATGCTCACTTTTGCGGTTGTAAAGAACCTTTTTCTCAGGGTTTTGGCTTTGATAATGTGGGCTAACATGAGTTTACAGAAAGGAAGTCAGAGAGGTGGAGCTAAGAAGGTGTTTCAAAACGAAAGACATTGCCTCCTAATGCTAAGTGTACCCTGTGAGTGCTTGTGTGTGTACAAAAAAACAGGAGCCTTAAGGACCATTTGAGATATAACACCCAAAAGAATTGACACAGGAGGTGTGCAGCAGCAGTATGTAAGAAGGTAAATGGACAAAATGCAAAGAGTGTAAATTAGATAGTGAGAGATAGTGTTAACATAAGCGAACATGCGGTGAGAGAGGAACATGTGCGTCGTATTGGAAGGCATGTTAATAAGTGGCCTGGGGCAGATTCGAGCTCCCATGGGGAGAGTCCTGCCCTGCTCTGTAAAGCTCCTGTCTCTTCTTTAACCCGCCCATTAAATATGGTACACAGGTGGCTTATTAAACCCACTGTGTCAGACAACTACAGTACACGCTGATCATTCAACACTCTGCAATGACAAATACAATCACATGCAGCAGTGTCCTGATGCAAAAGATTAATGCAGTTATTTTCACTCACAGTGCAAACGCAGCTTTTAGTTCGCATATATGGCTGATTTTGATAAAATACTGCAGGGGATTTTAAAGATTTTTTATCCCTAGACCCAAATTTGACGAATTTAGCATCAACCCTAAGGGTCCAGGCTCATTAAAACAAGCTCGTAATCCTGTCTTATGGGGACCCACCAGACACAGACCTGCATCTTTTCTCTATCAGGTTCCAAGCTGCGGTTTTATGAAAATCTTCACATAAGCAGAATGCCATATTCTATCTAGCTTTGTATCTTTAAGCTGAGAGGCCCCCGGGGTCCACTTTTATTGTTTTATCCCATTATGCTTTGTGTCTAACAACATCCACTTGCTGTGTTGTTCTCATTAACAGCAAAACTTCAACAAGTATCCCATGAGCATGGGCCCTCGGGATCTTGGCTACGGGCTCGATGATGATGAGCTGGACAGTGCAAGCAAGTAAGTACTCCTATTATTATGATCAATACATTTTGGCACTGAAGCCATTTCCATGTTGTTTTATGTATGTATGTCACGTATGTTGAGATATGAGAACTTTTTACAGGCTGACTGATTCATTTTATGAGGGAAAAGCTGACGGCAGGTTGAAAGTTGCTTTTCCAAGCAGAGTCAATCTTTGTTTTTAACTCATGATGATACTGCCCCCAAGTGGACATATTTAGTAACAGCATACATTGACTCAGTCATGCACTGTCATGACTTCTTTTCAAGAGAACTGGTCATCACAGTGTAATTGTTGACTTGTTTTATAAATTAAATATTAGATATTAAATATCATAGATGAGCATTTGATGCTCACTGAAAAACACTTTTTCTTATGAAACACTGTTTCTGTCTCAGGATCTCCTCAGAGGATAGCGGGGATGTCCCTTCGTACATCGAGGACAGCGACGACTCCTACTCACTAGATCTCGACATCGACTCCTCCCATACAGGCCAGATGAACCTGCTGGAGGAAATCCTGGACTCTCTGACCACCACAACAGTGGAGCAAGGCAAACTGAGCGCTGCCAAGAGCCTGGACTTCTTCAGGTCAATGGATGATTTAGACTACAAGACCCCGGTATGTAAGAGAGATGGAGAAGACTTCTGTCCATATTCCTTTACGTGGTGTCAGTCAAAGACTATTTTTCATTGACTGAGGTAAAGGACAGTTCACCCCAAAATAATTCAAAATAATAACACATATTTTTCCTCTTACTTTTTAGTGCTATTTATCATTCTAGACTGTTTAGGTGTGAGTTGCCGAGTGTTGGACATATAGGCCGTAGAGACGCCTGCCTTCTCTCAAGTATGAATGAACTAGATGGCATCTGGCTTGTGGTGCTCAAAGTAGCAAAAAATGCACTCGTAAACTCATCAGCAATGTGTCTTTCCAGAAATTATGACCCTGTTACTGAAGATAATCTACACACCTTTTTGTGAGTAGTTTAATGTAGGAACTATTTTCTTTCTGCCAAACTATACCCACTAACCATATCACTGCATAGAAGTAAGTGTGCATCTAGTGCTAGCTCACCTGGTACCACTTATTACATTACACAAATATTACATCTCAGCTGTGGAGGATGCTATTAATGTTTACATCTTGCATTGTCACAAGCACAAGCCTATCGATCAAAAGCAGATGCATGCTTCGTTCTGTGCAGTGATGAGGTTGGTGGATGTAGCTCAGTAGTAACAAAATAGTTCCTACATGAAACTCCTCACAACAAAGTCTCAGTCACACTCTGCAATTCACACCCAAACAATCTAGACTGATAAATAGCACTACACGTAAGAGAAAAAATATGTTTTTGATTTTGGGGTGAACTGTGCATTTAAGCAGTGTTCAGAACACTGGCATTAAGATACACAGGAATGTTTTTCTGGCAGACTCTAGAGTCCAGATAATTAATAACACCCAGGTCTTTTCATGAAGGTATTTCTTTAATGGCATTTCCTTGTTTCCTCTATTCCAGAGCAAAGCCACACCTTCCAGTGAATCTAACTCTGCAGATGATGTAGACGAGGATCAGGGCAGCTGGAATATGGGCCAGGATGACAGCGCAGTCCACGGAAAACACCTTCCCCCGTCCCCACGCAGGCAGCCTAATAAGAGCAGCCTGAAGGTGTCAAAGAAACCGGCACCAGCTCCAGCAGTGCCCAACATCACAGCTTCACCCCCGGACCAGGACACTGGTGTCGCCAGCTCACATCAGCTCAACTCTGACCCTCACCCTCTACCTCCAGGGCGACAACCAGGAGACCGCTTCTCCTACTCACCGTCGCTGTCCCATAGAGTTACACCTACGCTGCCATCTCCCTCTCTCTCTCACACCTACAGTTCTCCAGCACCTATTGCTCTCCAAAACTATTCTCCTCCAGCAGGCCGGCCTCGGACCATCTCAGATCCCCAAGGGAACACAGAGCCTCTTCAGCCCCCCCAGAACCACACTGCCTCCACCAGCATCCTGAGGAGGAAGGTGCTGTCCAAGGAGACAGTGAGGCACTACCAGGAAAAGGCCCTCCAGAGGCAGGGCAGCAAGGGCCAACAGGAGGGTCAGGGGAGCCCGTCCAGGAACAGCCAGTCAGCTATGCAGGTCCCGTGGGAAAAAGAGGTGTCCAAGGAAGGGCTCCTTGGGCTCGGCCTGTGCCTGGGTCAGGGTAAAGGCTCAGGGACGGCTGTGGTGCAGGATCAAGGCCTCCTGGAGGAGATTGAGTCCATGTGTTGCCTCGGCTCAGTCCTCCACACCAGCCTGCAGCTCTCACAGGTTCACTGCAACAACAGTCACCACCAGGTCCAGAGCAAAGCCACCGACGAGTCGTAGGGACATCAAAGACTCTGTGTCTGTAAAATGCCATAAATTCTACTGAAATCTACTCACCGTAGTTCTTTGAGTACAACTAGCCACAGTCTGAGAGGACAGATCTTTTTTAATCTCAACACTCAGTTTTCAGGAAACATTCTGAACAAATTTGATGTCGCAAGGGCAGACACAAACAGCGAGTTACAGCCTCAAGAACAGAGAACAGGAAGAGAAGAGTTAGTGCACTGCAGAGCGCTCCGTTTTTTTAAAGATATCTGTGTAAAATAGAGCCCTAAAAATCAAATTTCCTTAAAAATCTGCCAGTGTAGTAAGAATATTTTAATCTGTTTTCAATAAATGAGTACTGGTTTCTTGATCTGTATCTTGAAACTACTAAGGATTTCAAAAACAATAACTCCACATAGTTAAAAAAAAAAATTAAAAAAATAAAAATAAAAAAAAACATTAAAAAAACAATGATTTGCACTGGAAACACCTGAAAAAATCTTAGTACAGTGGCAAATTCTTTCATTTCCATTGCAAAACCTCTGAGTGAATTGGATACTCTGCTAAAGTGACAACAGCTTGTGAGTTTAGTTAGCGTTTATTCTTTATGAGAAGAGAATTATCTTGTGCTTAGAGAGTAGCACTTCAAAAACACAAACTAAGGGCCATAGCATTGAGATGTGTACTGTGTTTTTTGGAGTGCAGCAAAACTCAATTACAAAGTTACAAAAGCACCAATGCTTGATAAGAAGGACATGTTTGCAGTATTTTACTGCTCGTTATAGTATTTCTGTCTGTGATCATCTAAATTTATGGACATGTATTTTTCATCTTGTAATATATTCACAATGTAATACCTGAAAAAGACAAATAATTAAATTCTTGGTGAAATATAAGTAGCCAGCAGGTACTGAGGAAATTCTCCACCTTAACTTTACAGAATTTAGAAACAGCTCAGTACTTTGTGAGGATTATAAGGGATGACATCTCTTCCACACATCATTACAACTTTAACCTATTGTTCAAAACATTTCACATTAAATTCAGATTAAATTTGCACTTGTAGATTAACAAAATGTACTCAGTCTTGGCCACGTGGTACTAAACCTTTTGAGCAAAAACAACAAAGTGAGACACTCAAGCCTTTGAAGCTACTTATACACTGTGTGATTTACATTTTTTTGTTTTTTTATCACCATGCCTTAAATGGACATGTGATTTGTTTTGATACTCTGGTGTCTTAATCTATTGATACCATAACAGGTACTTTGTAATCAGAATTTCTTGTAGTCTCAGACTTAAATGCAACAGTTGATAGTACTTAAACAGCACTGTATTTCTCTGGATTAATAGAATAGTTGATATATATGATGTGCTTTAAGCTGCTGTTTTTATATAGCATTCCAGATAATGAGATGTGCATGTAGAAACCTTCTGTCTCTCTCTCCTCTTCCTGTGTTCCTCCTCAGCACATTTCTGTCACACTGAAGAGATGCTAGGTTAAGTTTAAGTGGACGTTGAAAAGTCAGTTCTCCACATCCTTTTTCTTTTTCTTTCTCCACCATCATCACTTGTCCCCTCATGTTGTCTCACCTAATTTTCTGCCTTTGAGTTGTTTCAGCACATTTGACTTTCACACTCAACCTTTAAAATGATTGCCAGTTGTTTGGAGAGCTAATGTGGTTTGGAGTGGGGTGGAAAAGGTGATCTTAAAAAGATAAGGCTAAAAAAAATATTCAAAAAATCCTATAAAACAATGCATTATGTTCTGATCCCCAAATTTGTTCCTATTAGAGATATTTTTAAAAATGGATCAAAAAAAATATATAGCTTCAGTTAAAAAAAATAAAGACTCCTTAACAGCTGGGAACTGTAAATGTTACTCAAAAAGGAGTAAATAGTGCATTTTCAGGACATATTTCCTGTTTATAGGATAAATTAATCACACAACTCAGTCTTTCTTTCTGTCTGTCTCCCTTTCTGAGAAAATGCAATCTCTGCCCCTCTAGGTTAGAGTCACACACTGTAATGTAATGCAGTGGTAGATGATTGTACTGTAATGAAGCAATACGGTTCTCCTCAGAGAGTAGCTGCATGGATGTAATGTGTACAGAGTCTAAAGTATTTCTATAACAGACTCTCCTGTGGAGAGAAACGCTGCGTCCAGAGATTGTGGGTTCCCATCATTCTCTGCGTCGCCACAAACCCGGGGAAAAGAAGAAAAAGCTTTTTCATGTGCTTGTGTTGGGATTATTACATTTATGGTTCGTTGTTCTTATGATTTATGCCAGACGCCAGTCGGTGTGGCAGTTTAATAGCAGCTATTTCTCCGCTTTTTGACTGCTGCTCTGCGTTAACGATTTGCTCATAAAGTCTTTGGCGTGCTTCTAAAAGCCCAGGAATCAGTCCTAGTAATTCCAAAAAGGAGAAGGAAAAAACTCCAGAACAAACTCTGCACTGGCCTTATGCATTGTAAACACTTTAAAAAAAACTTATTTACTATGCAAATATGTAAGAAATTATCAAAAAAAAGGTCAGTTTTCTTTAACAAATACATTAAAATGCACAATTCTACTTGAAAAATAATCATAATAAATCAAGTTTTGTGGTGGGACTAAGCCTCATGTGTCCCCAGATGAATAAATAAATAAAATCTATTTAATTGTGTGTGAGCACCAGAATGGTGTGTGCCTTATACAGTAAGAGTATAATCAGAACAAGGTACAGTATTGTAGAAGGTGTATGCAATGTTTTCAGACCACCTTAAATCACAGTACGGAACATTATGGTATTTATATGATAAACAGACCTGCTTTGGTCCTCACAAACTGACCTGAAATGAACTTGGGTACTAGCATTGTTTTTATAGCCGTTTTATTTTTCGGTTTGGGCTGCAGTCCAGCTGGAGTTACTCAGTGTTTTTCTTTGCTGCGGTGGTCGGCGGGAATCTTCCTGCCTGTATTTAATACAAGATCTTTGAATTTCTCCGCTGGGTTACTTTTTGTAAATTAAGTTCTCTCTTGGGTTGTACTAATAGGTGATTCTTTGAATAGTTTGTGCTCTTTTTGTTCTCTCTCTTTTTAAACACTCATTCTGAGCTAACTGCATTTCAAGATGTTTCTCAGCGGAGTTTCTCTAGTTGATTTCATACTGATGAGAAATTATTTTCAACTGAATAGACGTGTATTTTTGCTGGCTTGAGTTTATTTTACATGGATAATATATGATTGGTGTTTAATGTTGTAAAAAAAAATAAATGACACCTTATATTTGAATGTTTTAGATTTTATTTTTGGAAGAAAAACATATATATAGAGAGAGAATATTAACAAATGTCCCATGTAGCCATTCATGTTCAGAAGCATTTGACACCTTCAGAGACTGACGCTTGCTCGTTCCGGTACAATGCTTATTGTTGTATCTGCATGTATGTACCTGTATGTGTTTTATGCTATGATTTTTAACCTTTGTTTAGTTTTGTGGTCTGTTCTGTTGGTATTAATTATGATTTCAGTATTGAGCGCTTCCATCAGAACAACAACAATGGATTTGGGTCTCACACAATACACTCATTCTGCCTTGCATTGGGTATTGTAGGGTTAAATGTCATCTGCCTTGCATTTAATGTAGAAGAAAACGTTGGTACATTGGTTACTTGCTACTGTAAATCTAACCGTAGAGGATTGTGGTAAGAAATACTTAGCAACAAAGACATGATTGTCAGGGGATTTGCATTTAAATGTCTGCAGGCTTGTGATTACTAAGGATTACTTGTGATTACTCTGTTCAATTTAGAGTGTAAAGGAATACAAAAAATGTAATTTAATTGTCCTGAAATTACAAATTTGGAGTGAGAGGTAGGTAGATTATGTAGCAATGTTGACAGAGGTACTACGAAGTTAGAACACTCAACTTTCCAAATATATTAACATCACTTCCCTTTAACCACACATTTAAAAAAACATATTTTCAGTGTTGTGACAAGTTGGGACGAGTTACTGTAAGCAGTTTTATTTCTCAGTCTCTCTTCTGGGTATTGTAATGATGATAACTCTTTGGTATTTTGGCATTTACTGATTTTCTGAGTCTGTGCACACTTGCATGTTCTCACTGCAGAAAAAACAACAGTCTTCACCAACTGAGGTCAATCTAACAGTAATGTGCTATTGATGAGTAACTTGGTACAACTGCACACAATGTATGCACTGTGAACTGAAAATAAATTATACTGTTTAATGCTTATGCATCTTTGGACTCCTTTTGTACACCAAAAAAGCTGTATAAACTTTAATTTAGTACAGTGTAGTTGTGTGTGAATATCAGTTTATTGTCTTATTTATTAAGGCAAAAAATACAAAAAAAAACGAATCATCTCTTCTAGTAGCACCCCACTGTTCCAGGATAATATTTTGTTGACATAAAATAAATTAAAACAAATAAATTCACTTGAATTAACTAGCACAGTTTCAACTCACAGTGGCCAACAATTAAAGGGAGAAATTAAAATTCACAGTTTGAAACATAATAACATCACAATTATGGCATATACATGCACATGTATAATGGCGCTGTGTCAAGACAATTATTATTTCTACTTAGCCTAAAAGAAACTATTCTCGACTAGTGCAGCTTATCCTGAAACCTGACTCTTTAAGTACATTATTCTGTCAGTATGGAGCAACAGTATTTCCACTGGAAATGTTCACAGAAAAATGAATCAGAACTGGCAGCAAGACTCAGTGTATGGACATGAAATACACAATGATTCTGAAAGACGTTGTCCAGTAATAAATATACGCAGATGGAAGTTCATGCTTTTTAAATACAAGTCAGGTGATATTCTATATTTTTCAGATCGTCAACAAACTCCACGAAAAGACCAAAACAAACACTGAATTGATCAAAATAAAGACGGTCTGTGTAGCTGAAGCCCAAAGCTTTTTTTTTACTGTGCCACAGAGCTCAGTTGTTCTCCAAAAACAGTTAGAAATACATCAGCGGGCACAATGTTACACTTGTTCTTTAACTGAGATTTTTCTGGATGCTGTAGTTTAGTGCACTGTCCTGCTTCACTGTCCAGCATTAAGCGTGTATTCATCCGCAGCTGAAAAGAGTCCCCAGCAAATGCACCATTTACTCCTGTTTAAAAAATATACATTATAATTTTAAAAAAGAAACTGCAGTGCCAATCTGCTTTGAAAAATTACTTTTTTTCTCTTGTTTTTGATGATTTATGTCTTCATTTGGAACCAATAAGAGAAAAACTTACAGTTGTTTCATCATGTGAGGGTCTCTTTGCAAGGGTGGAATATGGTGTCAATAAAAAAATACAAAATGCAAATCTACTCTCCAAAAAGTCATCTAAGATACACTGTAGGGTTTGTGATAAATTAAAATTATTTTATTTTACATTGAAATATGCATTTATTATGACCAAACTGTGGTGCAACTGACATAGGTCTTCTAAAGGGTCACTAGTTGGGTTTTTCCTCCAAATGTAATGCAAATTTTTACTGAATTTTCAGAAAATCAGAAAAAGAAAATGCATATATCTGTGTTTTTCCATCCACTAAGTATTGGGCTGGAGTATTGGGTTCATCGAGAAAAGAACCAGGTGGAAATAATTCTCCAATCAGGTGCTGCTGCAGAAGAGGGTGCAATGAGTTGAGGTAACTAAAAGAGTGCCAGTCAAACCCCAAACAAAAGAAGACAGTAAATGTCTAATACAACACTAGACAATGGATATAGAGAGTTTTAAACAATGAATGTTATAGCTATGTGGTCTTGGAAGAGTTCTGTTTGCAGCACCGTTTGCATACATAAGCTGTTTAAAGTTATCCAGAGACAATGCTGAGAGCTGAAGCCTGTGCAGTGATGGTCTTTATGACTATATGTCATCATTTATTTGCTGACCAAGCGTAAAAACTTTTCTTTGATATCTTCAGATCATTTTATGGAATTTGTTAACATTAAGAAAAAAATCTAGAATAATGCAAGCCTCATCCTTAAAGCAAAGAACAGTCTGATTCTGCTTGTTTCAAAATGAGGCTTTGAGACGATGTGTTTGTGTGTCCCAAATTCTGATCAGATATTCCTTTTGTGCTCACTGGTCCATCAATCCTAAAAGATATGGATTGGACACAAAGGTGAGACAGATTCAATACACTCTGAACTCAAATCTTTGCATTTAGATGGATGTACTGCTGGGTGCTGAAGCCAGGTGCAAAACACTGCAGGAAGATGGATGAAGCACTGGGATATATGATTTCACAAAAACACTGCCACGAGATCTCATCCGTTCTTTCAGCATGGGAAGAAAGTCAGCTGTGATTTCAGAGGACGGCACTGTGAGGGGAAGATCATGCAGGCTGCAGGAGTTATACATCTGTTATAAGGTGTGTTTCTAACATGTACTCCATCACCAGCACAAAAACCACGTTATCACCCTGCGTGTTATCACCCTGCGTATTAACACCATCCCTGCCTGCATCTCATATGAGTCTCTCCATAGGTGGCGGCTGAGTGATGCTCCACATCTCCACCCGTGATCCCTCCTTCTCCTGACGACTCGGACTGTAGGTGCCATGGGTGGCGCGACGATTTAGCGCCACCACCAGGCTGACGGAGGTGAGGATGAGAACCAACAGCAGGATGACAGACACCAAACTGATGGACAGTAAGAGGTCAGAGGTCAAACCCTCAGAGGTCAACTAGAGAGAAAGAGACAGAAACAAGTGTTTTTGTTTTAAAGAAGCGTGTACACATATTACATTGTTTATTTCTGCCCCTCGCTCTCTCTCTCACACACACACACACACTTCTCTTCTCCTCACTGCTTTACACTACACCAGGCGCTCCACACGAGCTGCCAAAGTGCTGATGGATGTGTTTCCCAGCTCAGCAGGTGGGTTGCGACCACCAGGAGCCTCAAGTTGCCGCGGACTGAAACCTCCCTCCGTCTGCCGCCTCTCTCGCAGTTTGGCAATGGCCAGCGCCAACCCCAGCATCACCACTATCGCCAAGCCAATCAGACACGGCGCCAGCACGGCAGCCACCCGTGAGCTGTATGGAGCACGCACCGTCTGTGGAGGATCACACACACACAGACATACACACAAGAAGCTGCCTGATGATCCCATTTGCACACTCACACACCAAAAATAGCTCATACACACACACATGATTCTAAAAGCAGGAAGAAGACCTGCTTTACATGAAGCGTTTTAATGATTTGTGAAACCTGCTAAGATTCATTTTTAACTTACAGCCCCGTGGCCCTTTGATCATCTCTCTCTCACACACACACACACACACATACACACACACACACACACACACACACACGTACACACAGAGAGCTTCACCACCAACCAGAAACAAAATTACCCAGCATGCAAACACACAGATTTCTGACCTCACGAGTCAAACCCCATGAATCAAAGCTTCCAGTACAGTAATTGTTAACATTCATTAACCAGCAGCAGAAGACAGAGCGACAGATGCACTTACATCAGTAGTTCTGGTTGGTGTGATAGTCGTGACACTCTGAGTGGCTGCTACAAGGTTACCAACAGCAACAACAGCTGTAAGTATCACTCCATTACACTTCAAATTTCGGCTGACACCTTCTTCAAAACTAAAGCCTCTAACAGAACTTGTCAGCTTGCACAAGACTATGAAAAAAGAGAATCTCAGAAGTCAGCAAACTTTACACTGAGCAATCAACATGGAAACATAATTCTCATAAAAATACAACCATCTATATCCCGAGGCAAAAAATAACTTCTGCACTCATGCTTGGCGCTGCAGACATTACACTTTCTTTCCCTTGCTACAGGTTCTTTGTTGACTCCTGGAAAGTGCTTACCTGTCACTGCAGCACAGTTAGCTGTCAGAGCGAGTGTGACACAAGCGAGCCGGAGCAGCCTGCAGCCAGGACCCGCCATCAGTCACCAACTGCCACACACACAGACTCGGAAATGTCTAACTAACCAGTCTCTAAGGTACAAGGCAAGGCCACCCTGAAGCCTCGGCAGAGCAGCTACACACACAGAGACGGCAGCGATGCTTCCCTGCTGTCAGCACTATCAGCCTGCTCTGTGTGTGTGTGTGTGTGTGTGTGTGTGTGTGTGTGTGTGTGTGTGTGTGCCTGGCAGATAAGCTGCCCTCATACGTTTCTGTGAAGCAGACTGAACTTCTGTGAATGCCACCAGCTCTCTGCTGAAACTGCACTTCAGCGCCAGATGCTGCTTTTTTCGCTGGCGATGCACATTTCTCCCTCCCTGCTTCTCCTGCTTTCTCAAAGGATGGCCACATCAGTGCCGACACGGAAAAACTGCCTCCCATTTCCTCCCCCTCTTTCCTTACCATTAGAGCTACCTGTGCTAGCAAAGGACACACACACATTCATGCACACACGTATACACATACAGAAGGAGCATGAGAACAACGAGAGGAGAGGAGTAAAACTGTATATTGGTTACATGGTTAAAAGGAACATGGCTTTAAGGATTTACTCCCATTAACTCCAAATAGCTTTTGTGAGGTCCGTCATTGATGCTGTGTGGAAAGGTCTGGGGTTGACGTCAGGGCTCTGTGTTCAACATCTTCCACATCAAACCTGAAGAACAATTTCTTTAAAAAAGGATATATCTTCATCTTTTCCAGATCAGTGTTAAAACAATCGTCAGGTGCAGCTGGTATTTGCTTGCTGCTATCATTGTTGTCCAGCATTAGTGATTGTCTGCCCCGCCCTGATTGGTTTCACCTGTCCCTCACTAGTACAAGGACTACAGCTTTCTCACTAGGGGCACGTTCAATGTTTAAAACATTTTGCATCATTTTTTCATAATGGTTTTCAGACATCTTTCCTCTAAACGATGTGTGAAACTGGCTCTGAGGTATGTCTTCTTCCATTTGGTGGGACTGTAAGAGGTTTAACCTAATCAGCAGCGATGTGTTTATAAATAAATGTCCTTTACTTATTGCACTTACATGTTTTATTTACATTTCACATTTTCTTTTAGAATGTAAACATATGTTTCTCTTGCCAAAATAGCCCCTTGACCTAAACTGAAATAAACACCACCGTATTAAAAGTCAGTGCGCCTGCATAACACAACAGGGTGTTGAAGCTACCGCTATTTCTTCTGTTTAATGGATGTTTTGCTATGTTTTGTTGGGTCAAACGCAGCCCTTATTCCCTTCCTTCCCTGTTTTCTGTCACACCTGTCTTATATCAGTCTCATTTGTCCTCTCTTGCTCCTCAGTTCTTCCCAGCCAATCAGCTCCCTGCCTGTTCCTCTGCCTCATCACCCTATTCCCCTCACCTGAGCTTCTCCATCCTTTTTCCCCACCTGCACATCATCCCCTCATCAGTCTGGTTTGTATTTAGGTCCTGGTTTTCAGATTAGTCTTTGCTGGATCCTTGTTTTGGTCATGCACTGGTTAGTTGCTGTTTCTTTGGACTTGAGAGATATCTTTTAGATTTCCTGCTGTTTCCTGGGTTTGATTCCCCCTGCTCAGCATTACAGGAAAGAGTCCTTCCTGATGTGCTTCCAGCGTAGAAGCAGCGGTCAAAATCTACAACACTCAATCTGTGCAAAGATGTATTCATTGCTCATCTTAAGTCTTCTGCCAGCCGAGTTAGACTAATCAAGTGGACATCTTTTCAAAGTTCCAGACTTTTTAGTATAAAAGTCCTTCTCTTTATTATCAACTTTCCACAGAATTTTACATAATCTTTTTTATACTCAGCTGTACTAATGGACAAGAGGCTCCTGCTCTTGACAGCACAAGATGTATGTAGGTGCCATGCATTTGTTTCAACATGTTATTGTCCTGAAACCCCAATATCCTGAAAAATGTCCCATTGGGCCAAAAGCCCATTTGTCTGACACTTACTCCAAAAAACAAATGGCCCAAAGGCCCATTACTCTGAAAATACACTTTCCCTGTCGTTTTAAAGATTTACCGGGTGTAATCAGTCAGCCTCACCCTCCCACAATACCATGATATTCTTATCCCAACCCTTACCAGTCTCATCCCTCAAGCCTACACCTAACCAATCCTACCAGTGAAGGCAACAAGTACAAGCCAGTCAGAAGCAGAGAGGGGCCGGTCGTGACATTAACATAGTGGGTAAAAAACTAATGGTGGACAGTGATCTGTTTGGAAAAGTGGGATAATGGGCTGTGGACAACGGGCATTTAGTCCGATATGGGACATTTCTCACATTATTGGGGTTTTGGAGTAATTGGCATTCCCTGAGATGCAAACATTAATGGCGTTCTCCTCGGCTGAGCTGTAACATTAGCTAGCTCAGAGGTGCTAGGTGAGCTAGCAGTAGAGTCACGCCTCCTGCGCAGTGCTGTGCGCAAGGCAGGTGTAGTTCAGTCGAGAGAAATATTTCCAACATGAAAATGCTCACAACAAGGTCCTTGGTTTACCTTGAGTCGCCGCCTCATGATTTCAGGGAAGAGACATTTCTTTTGAGTTAATCAAATGTGCTGTCTTTATCTGTTTCTTTGACAACCACAAATTTAGTGACATCTAGTTCCATTATAATATAGAGAAAGCAGACATCGCTATGGACGATATCTCCAACAGTCGACGACTCACACCACAACAATCTAAAATGTTAAATAACGCTACAGGTAAGAGGTTGAATGGGTATTTTTGATTTTGGGGCAAACTGTCCCTTTAAACAAAAAACAGCCATCCCCAAACTGGCTCCTACCCCAAACAAAGACAAAATAGTCTTTGACTGACACCACATATAAGTACATGGACAAATACTGTGCAAATACTGTAGCACTGTGCCTTTGCTCAGTGTGTGTCTATGAACTCTGACTATTCAGGGATCTACTCACACTACATCTCGTTAAGACGGATCAAGTGTCTATGTTTGGTGTCACGGCAGCCACCTGACTTCGACCCCTGCTTCGTTACACACAAACACACACTAATACACACATTTGGAAATCAATGAAAGGATTTGTAGAGCAGCTGTCTAGAGGAGAAAATGGAGGAGAAACTGGAAAGCAAAGCAAAATATGTGGTGTTGGAAAAGAAAAAAACGTTGAGGGAGATGAAAGGAGGACAGAAGACAGACAAAGGCTGATAAGATTGTTGTTGTTTTTTTTTATTGACAACACCAAAGACAGACAGAGTGGATTTAAACCGAGACAGAACATGAGGAGAGAATGTGATGAAGGAAAAACAGACAAAGAAGAAGTTATACATGATCATCCAGCATGAAGTCAGCAGAATGAGACTAAAAGACAGACAAAAACACACTCAAGTCCATGAAAGACAGACGATGAATTAGAGGGTTATGAAATGTTGACCACAACAGCATGCAAATGTTGATAGGTACCGTTCAAGCAGAGCTGCAGAGAATTTTAGGCTTAAAATATCTTTGCCTCACTCAGGAAGGTTTAGAGACAGAAACTTCTTCTTTTGGTACAAAACAACACACAGCAGTAAGCGTCAGCAGTCACTCAGTCACCACAGTGCTCTGAACGCACATCAAGAACAAAGCAAGACATCTTGTCGTCTTCCAGGCCCTCCAGGTGCCTTTGTAACTACAACACTGTTTTTGATAGTTCACACACTCATCCGTACGAAGCTCCCAAAATTCAGTTCAGTCAAGACTGACAGGATATCTTCAATGAGAAACATTATAAATAACACAGATTCTATAATGTTCTCCACTGTATCGAAAAGTGCTTTATCCTTCCCTTTAGACTACAGTTACTATCCAAGATTATTTGATTAATCAGTTACTTTTATTTTAAGTAATTTATGAAGAAACCATTCCCTGATTTTATATACATTCATTAAAGTTTTGGACTATTGGATGATCAAAACAAGCAGTTTGAACGTATAGCTTTGGTCCCTGAGAATATTTCAGAGATAAAAGTCAAAGAATCACATTTATATTCATGAAAATGTGCTTTGGTTGCAGCCCCAAACAGTATTTTTTTCTGTGTAGATTTTGCAAGAAATTATTGCATCTGTGATCTACGGCTACTTATATATGTACATTAAATTAAATAATATAAATAACTATACTGATTAAGGTGCTTCTGATGACCAAAGTATCATTTTAAGGCACAGAAACAGCTCTGTGGTACCGTTAACTTGATATCAACCTAGAGCAAACCCTAATGTGTGCAGCTCGCTGTCATCAATCTCTGATCCCCTGTGCTCTGTATGGGAAACCACCGGTCAATCTCATTTTTTTAGATCAGTCAATTAATCATACACATACACTGGCAAACCTGCAAACCCCACTCTGCACCCACTTTCTCAGATAGTCCCAAAGACAAGTGCAGACGCACACACACCAGCACACACACATTCAGTCGTTGCCTCCCCAGTCCACCTCTGGCTCATCATCCAGCCTGAGTATAAGGTAGGAGAGCAGCTGAAACAGGTTCTGCCACAGCAGCACGGCCACATAAAAGTAAATGTCGCTTACGTCCGTCTGGCACGTGTCCCCGGCGAAGCTCATGTCGCATACGCACACAAACTTGTTGATGAGGTTGCGGCAGTAGCCTCCGTTCAGACAGGGGTTAGACTTGCACTCGTCCACTTCTTGCTCACACCTACAGACACAGAATCACAGCTTAGTTAGACACTGGTCTGAAGAAAGTAACCACCTATAGATAACAGTGCTTCACCTTTCGAAGAAAAAAAGGCTCTGCTTCTAGAGGAAACTTTTAAAAAATCTCATCTCTGTAGGGAAAATGTTATCCTCTTAATACACTTACATAAACATTAGATGTTAGTTATGTCAGTTCAATGGCCACCTTGTGCACCTCCATGAATGTGATTGGAAGTTAGTCACTGACTGTGAGGTATGAATGAAGCAGCTGATGCCAAATATATAGTGCAAGTGTGACTCAGGGCCGTTCATATCAATAACTATATCCATTAGTGTAGAGGAAACAGGGGAAGGTTGTAACAATTTCAAATTCTCCAATCAGGGACAAGATATGAATCACCTCATTCACACCCATGCTCAGAAATAATCAGATGGTGACCACTGACATGTTCTTTGGATGCTCTGTTTTTGGACTCCTTGGGTGTGCTCCACCTGACAGAACTTTTTGGGTGTGCCTGCATGGATGGCAGTCGATTTACATATAAACATTTTCATATAGAAAGCCCAGACTGGATTTTACTACACATGTGTTGTACCCCAAAGATATGATGAAATATGACACCATGACTTCTCCTCTTATTTTTTTTTTTTTAAAGATTTTGGGGGGGCTTTTTGCTTTTTTTTGACAGGATTGATTAAGCATGAAAGGGAAAGAGAGAGGGTATGATATGCAGCAAAGGGCCATGGCCAGAATTGAACCTGCAGCCACTGCGCCGAGAACGTAGACTACATGGAGTGCCTGCTCTACCAACTGGGCTACTGGGCGCCCCGACTTTTCCTTTTATTAACTTTCTTAAAATTTATAGGAAGATATAATAATTTTGAGGTCACAGAGAAAGGCTATTTTCTTACTTTTGCTTTATTTATTTTTTGGGACAGCATTGCCTACTTTGTAATGTGCAAGAGATAGACAGGATTGTCAAAAAATGTTACAATCGTCCCCAGTCTCCCCATAATACATAATTTTAAAAGTTGTTCTAACCCAAGTCGATGGTCCACATCATAACTATAACAACAACGACAGTAACAAATGAATGGAAATAGCTTTTGTGATAATCCATTTGTATCATTCATCATGATCAGTCTGATTCCTGATTTATTTGCTCGTCATGTATCATGTCATGTGTTACTTCCTGCCTTTGTCTCGTTCCCGCCTGTTTTCTGTCACACCTGTCTTACATCAGCCTCATTAGTCCTTCCCTGTTGTCAGAGTCTTCCCTGCACACCTGTTCAGCATCTCATTCTTTTTCGCTCCAACCTTGTGTGCCTACCACACCCTTGTTGTCAGCCAGTCCCTGTGTTTCCCTCCTTTTGCCTGTGTCCACCTTCTCCAGCTGTGTCTTGTGCCATCAATAGTGTCTTTCCCTTTGTCCTGCGAGTTCTTCTGTGTTCATCACTGTGTTCATCCCTGTGGTTATGATGTCGTCCCCTGCTCCGTTTCCTGCCGTGTCTCTAGCGATCAGTTTTGGATTTCCTCCCTAAATTAATTCCTGTGTTCCTCGTGTCATCCTGGATGGGTTTCAGGTTAGTTTTGATTCTTGTTTCTTTGTAGTTTGAGTTTTACCTGCCTACTTTGCCAGGATTAAAGCTCACCTTTTGTAAACCCTCTGATACCTCAGCAAACTGATTTGATTTTTGTAAAAACATGGTGAGAAGGCAAGAAAAAGACCCCAAACAGTACAGAAAATTAAAAAAAGATATACTTTTTTGTGTAAAATAATTTGAAATAGTCAATCAATCAATATATATATATATATATATATATATATATATATATATATATATATATATATATATATATATATATATATATATATATATATATATATATATATATATATATATATAGTCATTCATGAGACGTTTCTTGCCAAGTTGGTGAGTGCCTTTCCCCCCTGTGTTTTTGAAAGAAATCAAACAAATTTGATTGGTTATTGTAGCTTTTGAAAGCAGCACAAGAAAAGTGATGTCAAACCAGGACGAACCACCTGCCTGCTGGTCTGATTTGGGTCACCTAAAGTACAACGTAACACATATGTATGGTGCATCTAAGCTGGAGCGTGCAGTGTGTGCTTGGCACTGCTGTTGTTTCATAACATTATTGTTCATCATTGTTATAGTTGTCCTGGTGTGGACAGCCTCTTATGATTTGCTCCATTGTTGAATCAGGAGTTGTCTTTTAGTCTGCTTTGGATCCATCTGACTTATTTACAGACTTTATTTAAAATATGAATATCTTTTTCTTCCCTACCGGTGTCCGATGAAGCCAGGTGGACAGTCACAGGACAGCTCTCGGTCAGTGCAGTTGCCTCCATTGAAGCAGGTGTAGTTTCTGGTGTCATCGCCGCACACAGAAACAGGCAGCTTCGGCCGTCTGGTAGGGACACAGTGAGACATGTTCCAGGGTAAATACATGAATTGTTTGTGTTTTATTTAAAGCGGTAGCATCTGAGGTATTGAGGCATTCAGCCGGCCTTGTGCAGCAGAGTTTGACGTCTGCCGGAAGCAGAAGGATCAGCCAGGCAGGAGCTGAATTGTTCTGCTTCCTGCAGCTCCCCACAGGGGAGACAAAGAGGCTTAGGAGGGGACCAGGATAATAAGATTAAAGACCTCTGGCAACTATTTACCAGCAGGAGGTCAAATCACATGTACAGGAATGAAAAAGCCAGCCATTTCTCTGTGGCCTCTATAACCTCCTGTTTGCCTGAAGCACAGCAGCTCTGTTCCAAAAAAAATCTGTTGGCAACTTCAAATTCATCTCTCAATGGTTACAAAATACAGGCTTTTTTATTTTGTAAAGCATACCTTTTTGGTGGGTGAAGTTTTAATTTAGACGCCAGGAATCATTTTGAACTAAAGCTGTCACTCATTTGCAACAGTGGGTATCTCATTTTAAGACAAACAATGTCACAAGGAGCGTTAATATTAGCTTTGCTTGGCATTTTGTTGCACAAAAAAAAAAAGCATCGTACATGACATTTGAGAGACAAATATCTAACAGGAAACAAATAGCGAACACCTGAGAAATAGAGAAAAAAAAACAACTTACACATTTCTGACAACAATGTACCACGGAATCTCTTCAATGCGTTCACTGGAGAGGAACAGAGGGAAAGACGGGGAAAGGCGGCAGAGAGAGACACAAACAAGAGACACACAAACAAAAAGAAGTCATTTTGATGAAAACTTTACAGCGTAGATGTTCCCAGTAAAGGGAGATGTGCAGCTTGTCTTAGCGAGACACTTGCAAAGGTTTTTTTTTCCTTGTGCAAAAGAGGCAATATGCAAGAGGCTGTGTGTTTACAGGATAAATGCTCGGAGGCGTTCCCCTGCTGGTTCTCCGAGGCAAACGGTAGATGACAGGGGAAAGAAACTGGTGCTGAACCACAGAGCCGTGTGTAGTGAGACACCACAGCAGACTGAGGCCTTTTCTGGCTGACACTAGAATAGAAATGGAGCATCTGAGACGCTCACTGCAGGCGTGGTTGAAATGCTGAACAGAGGCAGCGATGTGGAGACATTTACATTGAAGGGTTTTGTTTTTGTTGTTGTGTGGTCCCTTGTTTGTGCAATTTGGAGCATTTATTTGTGCATTTTGTGTTAACTAACTAACTAAGCTCTCAAAACTGTTCACAAACTCATCTTCGGGGCATGAAGTATTTATTATGGCATTGTTTTTGTATTTCACACGAGCCTTTTGCACTCAGCAGAAAGTTGCTATTTTATCTATTCAACTTTTCTGTTTATCCAGCAAACACCTTAACTTACTTGCAAAGTGGTCCAGTGTAGTTCTCGGGGCAGAGGCAGGCGTACCTGTCCGGCCCATGCAGACAGGTGCCTCCATGGGCACAGAGGTGGTTTTCACACATATCCACTTCCTCTTCACAGTTCACACCTGCATAGCCAAACTCACAGGTGCACTCGTAGGTCAGCCCGTTCACGCTGCAGTTGCCGTGGATGCAGGGACTGGAAGCGCAGGTGTTGGTGGAGAAACCACAGTTTCTCCCGGCCCAGCCCGCTGCGCAGCTGCAATTGTAGGTGTTGAAGAGGTCCTGGCACTCCCCTCCATTCAGACAGGGGTTGGGCTCACACACAGGGGTCCCGCTGCAGCCGAGGAGCGGTGGCTGCAGCGATGTCAGGATGAACTGCTCATCCTGGAGGCGTGGGAAGTTCACATCAGAGGAGTTTATAAAAGGCAGGGCAATACCACCCAGCTCTACTGTGCTCAGACACCCTGTCAGGGACCACCCAGCATCAGGGGCCAGGCCCCCTAAGAAGATGTCCACGCCCTCCCGAAGGAAGTCCAGGTTGCCTCCTTGGCTCCTTGAAGTGCTGGCTTCCTCTATTTCATCATCCAGCACCAGAGTCCACCGGGATGTTAGTGCCCACGGCGCTGCCATGAAGAGGTGGACGCTGTGCCACCCACCATCGCTAACAGTCATCCTGCTGCTGAGACTGACTGTAGACACACCCTTCTCTCCCTCCTCCTCCTCCTCTCTGTTGTCTTCTGTGGTGCTCTGAAGCTCCATGAAGAGAAAACCATCCTGGATGGAGAGTGTGATGAATGCTGAGCCCCTCTCTGCATGGAGTATAGCTGCGTTACGCTTGCGTGTGCGTAGGTTTAGAGAGAGGTTGGTGAGATTGCGGGATATGTCGCCATTTCCCCGGTAGGACAGTACAGTGCTGTCATCCAGGAAAGTTGCATTGGAGTAGCCTGAGAGATGAGAAAAAAAACATCAGTCGTGTTTTCTTATTTACACATTCTTCTGTACTGGTGGTAGCTATGGCCACAGGCATTATGTTCTTGGGTTGTTTGTCATTCCCACACGAATGCAATATTTCAAGAATGTCTTGAGGGAATACCGCACAAACATCCACTTTGACTTAACGACGAACTGATTAGATTTCTGTGGTCATAGGTCAAAGGTCAAGGTCAATGTGATCTTCTGTCTCATTCTTGTGAATGTGATGTCCCCTTGAGGAATTTTTTTAAAATTTAAAATTGGCACAAACATCCACTTGGACTCAACGATGCACTGATTAGATTTTGGTGGTCAAAGAAAGAAGTCAAAGAAAAAAGTCAATATGACCTTACAAAACATGTTTTTGGCCATAATTCAAGAATTCATATGCTAATTATGACAAAATTTCACACAAATGTCTGAAAGGATAAAATGATAAATGGATGAAATTGAATATCCAAAAGTCAAAGGTCAACTTCACTGCGACATTTGGTCAGATGCTGAATTGGTAACACTAATCTTGGATGTCCACCTTAAAACTGTGTTGATTGTATAGATCCTCTGTGCTGCCGGGTTGACGATGAGTGTGAAGCATCCATGTTTTTACAGTAATGGATGTAAACTGTGTGCACTTAAGTGCTTTGCGGAGGCAGACAACTACGAGGTGTTAATTCTAGTTTTTGATACAGTTCTTTCGTTATGCTAGGCATTAGGCAACAGCAGATAATAAAAACAACAGGCATTAATACAGTATGGTGTTTTGCTGTTTTATAACACTACAATCCTTTTAGGCAAAAACATGGGGTCGTATGTCGGAAATACCTGTCAGGAGCAGCTATCCTCGATGAATTAATCATTGAACACAGGGTGGCGTACAGGACAGATGGGCAACAAGGAAAATCATTACTAATCCCAGCAAAAAAAGGATAAGCTGGCCTCAGGCCAATCCTGCTTTACGGAGCACATAGAGTAAACTGTGAGGGCAGATTGAGGCCATATAACCAGGCATGTTGTATCACTCGTTACATGGTTGCCAATTAAGTCAATAATGACCAATTCCACAAATAAGGTCAGAGATTAGTTAACACACATATCATGTAAGTCTAAGAAGTAAACAACTCTGTGTCTGTGTTGAAGGGCTTTTATGCAATCAAGAAACCATGTCAAGGGGAATAGGCAACAAACATTATCACTAATGACACAGGACAAATGTGACTTCGTCATAAGTTTGCTTTGGAAAAAATTTAAGTCATTGATGCTGTTAAATATTAGCATGAAGTCACTGGAAGTGTAATAACAAAATGGAAAAAAAGATCCATCTTAATCGGGTGAAAATGGAATTAAAGCTTGAAATGTAACCGGGAGTATCTGCTGGTAAAGTAATTACAAAGAAATGGATTAAGTCAGGTACCCCATCTTTGGAGAACTGGTATGATATCATTTATGAAATGGTTATAAGAATTACTTTCTCAGGGAACCCTTCTCAGGACACCTTGAATATCTAATTATTATTCCTGTGTACTGACAGGACTTTGTCTTGACTATGAAATAAACTCCACAAATTTTAAAGGGAGATGTTCAAGTGCTTTTAAAAAGCTATTTTTGATCTGAACCATAAACTGTACAATGAACAGATGTAGCAACTGTGATGTCACGTAACTGGTTTGTAGACTGCCATTTTAAAAGTTCTGTATTTTGGCAGTTGTGTGTTTAGTTGCATTTTTTGGAGCCAGAAGTGGCCCAAGGTGACTATATTTGTACATGAAGGGAGGATCCGACTCATGCCCACAGCAGACAGCTTGTCAATCAAAGCAGCCATGGCCTTAGTTATGCAAAACTAAGCTACACTAATGAAATTTAAAAGGGAAAGTTATATATACAGTTGTCATGATTATTTAAAATAGCTTTAAAGACCAAAACCATTTTTGTACCACATTTTAAACATGTTTATTTTTGTTGTAAGGTTGGGCATTTTGACATAGTGATCAAGTGGCTTTTTTGGAGCCAGCCTCATGGTCAAGTGGCCATTTAAGGAGATGTTTTTGGCTTTTCTTGCATTGGCTTCGTTTGTCAGCCTCTGAGGTTGCTGTTTGGTCTAAACATAGCCTTAAGACTTGCTGCATGACTGTCAATTTGCCAGTGAATATTTGTGATTTCATTTGGGCTTCACTGGTTTCAAATGACTTGAGAAACAACCTGTAAGTGTCTCAAATGTCTCACATTGACATCTCTGCTTGTTAATCGATGAAATCTTGTGATGCCACTTACATTCATATCCCTGGTTCAGCATCCTGCACTCTGAGTCTGCGGGACAAGGTGACAGCTCGCACCACCTGACCTCTTCACAGCGCCGCCCTGCTGTGCTGGGAGGGCAGGTGCAGGTGAAGTCATCCCACATGGAGTAGCACATCCCACCGTTTAGACAAGGGTTGCTCTGAGGAGCACACATTAATTACATAGGCAGCAGAATTTTTTTTAATCCATTTCTGCATGCCCTATATAACTCTACACTAACGAGAGACACTGTCAGTAAGGGCTGAATATAAGAGGTTAACAAATAGTAATAATAATAATAATAATAGTAGCTCTCTGTGTATTTTACTTACACTGCAAGCGTTGTCCCCGGAGCATCCAGCAGTCACTCCTCCCATGTTCTGCAGAGGATAAGATCTCACTGAAGTGTCCAACCCAAAGAACTGTAGCCTCCTGTCATTGATCCTCAGGTCCTGGATACAGCCTTTAAAATATCCACCAGACACCGAAGTCTCCAAGCTGTCCAACAGACCTCCTACATACACAGTATCTCCATCTTGGACATCGACTGTCCTGACTTCCACATCATTCTGTTTTTGAGCTGCTACGTACAGCGCCATATGACCCTCCGCAACCTCTACACTCACAAAGTGGACTTCCCCGTCATTGATCTCTCTCTGCCCCTTCAGGATCTCAAAGTTATTCAGCTGAGCTGTGACCTTTCCATCCTCCAGCATCATGCGCAGGTACACGCTGCTGCTGTTCTGAAGCGCCAGGAGAAGTCCATATTGCCTCCGTGTACGCAGGAAGAGGGAGATGGAAAGCTTGGGACCCAGATCTTCCGTGACAGTGAACACAGCGTAGCTCTGAGAGTCATCGTTCCCAAAGCGTGCAGGCACATGTTCTGCAAAAAGGTGAACAAGATTACACCACAAAAAATGGCTTGGTGTCAAAATCAGAAAAACATCTTCAAAACAGTCCTGCTTGGTTATCATACATTATTGCAGGGGTCTTTAACGTCTGTCAGGCCAACGATCCCTTAGCTGATCCCTTAGCACCCCTCTGGGGTGCATCTAATGTCAGTGTCCAGCTACTACAAAAAAGAGTTTATGCTTCCAAATCTATCAGACCTTTATTACTATTTATTCAGATTTTCTCTTTAGCAGAAGGATGTAAAAAAGGGGCTATTTTCTGATCTCTGCTATGCATCTTCTATGTCCCTATAAAAACAGGCACATGAGGAGGAAATCTAAGCAGCCACCAGCCCGCATGTTCTGTATGTTCTGTGTTCGCTGTCAGCACTTTCCACTGTGGGCAGGTCACCTTATACAGCACACAGGACATTGAGAACACATAAAGCAGAGAGGACACACAGAGTAGGGCAGGTCATATAAGAACCTTGTGAAAGCTTCAGTGTGTGCGTGTGTGTGTGTGTGTGTGTGTAGATATTTCAAGTGTGTGCATTTGTGCTCCTGTGAGTGAATGTTGTGTGTATGTAATTAGTAATCTGCTTTGATGGACTCAAGAGGCTATAGATATCCTGAATGGAAAAATGGAAATATTCAGTGGTTACAGGGGAAACTTACAAATGCAACTTTCTAATTCATTTTCTTTCTGACGTATTAATCACAGCAATCAACAGTCTGAATACTGAGTGGTGTTCCCTTGCATGTTCTGTGTATTTCCAAAATAGAATCCCTTATATCCTTAATCCAGTGCGTTAGATAAGAGGATCTCTGCTGCTGTCCTTTACTGTGGTGTTTGATTAGCCTTATCTTCTGTTACACATCAGCAATGGAGGATGTTATCTAATTACCCACTACATAAATTTGGTGAGAATGATCTGATAGTCTTTTATTCAATCTCAATAATCCAGTTATTTTAAAGCTTAATGATTCTGGTGAGTCTTATATCTGTTTTTGGTGATTAGCTCTCTCAAAGTTTTCCTTAAACATTTTGTTTGACGGGACTAGTAAATTTAGAAAACCAAAATCATTTTCTCGAGTTTTTATACTGTCCTGCAGTTTTTTGACTGTTCAATTTCACCACCTGCTGTGGTCTGTCATTTCGCAGCTGTAAGCATACCCTCCTCGCAGTCCTGCCCCTCATAAGGCCGCGGACATCGGCACTCGTAGCTCTGCCACAGGTTAACACACTGTCCTCTGTTTTGGCAAGGCACGTCCAGGCAGCGGTCCCTGTGGATGCAGCCAGGGGACACATTAACAGCAGAGTGGCTCAGCCATTCCTGAGGGACAACGAGCTGCCCATCCACAAACACATCTCGCATGCAGCCAATGAATGCTGGAAGTGGAGAGGCCTCGCTGCGGCCATTTGAGTCCTGATGCACTCCTCCAATGTAAGTGTTCTGAGGAGGTGACACCAGCCTGGCCAGGGTGCCTTGGACTTGGGCCACATTGTGGCATGACTGGCTCCCACAGCTCCCAGCATCATCCAAGAGCGTCAGACTGAGCGTCCAGCTTCTGAGCACAGCCTCAACAGAATGCCACTCTCCATCTGTGACATAGTGTGGAAGCTCCAGGACCTGGCTTGGACTTTCTGCTTCGGCCCCAGCAGAGGCCTCCTTCTTCAGTGTGAGACGAAGCCGCCAATTGTCCAGCTCCAGGCTCAGCAGATGCCCCCTGCTGTTCTGCTGGAATAACAACGCTCTGGACAGAGTTGTCTTGAAACTGAGGGTGATGTTGCAGGACAACACGTCATCCACTAATGGACTTTGCAGCAGCAGGTAGCCTCTGCGTTCAAAGGAGAAGGTGGTGGGGGTGTTACAAAGGGGTCCAGTGTGTCCAGGTGAGCAGGAACAGGTGTATCCGTGAGTCCCATCTTTCAAGAAAGGAGAGCAGGAGCCTTGGTTCTGGCAGTCATGTCCCTCACAGCCCACTAGCCTCACATCACAGTTTACACCTCCATAGAGGAAGCCATTGTGACTCTGTTTCTGGCAGTGGCAAGTGTAGCCTCCAACGTGGCTCTCACACCTCCCCCCATTCTGGCAGGGACTGGGGTCACACTGGTTTATCAGCTCCTGGCAGAGGGAACCTGCAGAAGAAAATCAAGACACAAACACTTTTAAACTATGTTGCTGCTTTTTAAGAGAACTTAAAAACGTGATTGCAGATATAAACTCTGTACTGTTCTAAATTATTCTGCTCACCGAAAAGGGAATGTTTGCATTATTCCTTATTCAATGGTCTTGAAAGCAATACATTTCTCTGCTGGGAATTTACTACAAGCAAGCCACATTCATACACCTGTACTAGGTCCTATTATGTTTGTCATGGTTAACGCCACCCAGACACCAGTATACCCAACATCTACTTGTCCATGTATTATCCTTTGAACACCGTCTGCTTGTGTTTGCCGTCGGAAGTCTTAATGTGGTGTAATTGTGTAGATCAGGAATATTCAGAGTCCGCCCTTGGGGCCAGTTGTGGCCCAAGGACTGATTTTAACTGGCCTATGGCTTGTTGTTCAAAATATATTACATGCAGCCCACTGCATAATAATAATAATCAATGATCAATAATCAGTCAAGAACATTACGCATTTTCTCCATTCATTTTACGATGGCAGGACTATAATACAGTTTCTAGACGTGCAAGTAGAAACTACGCTGATAAAACTAACGTGTTTTCATAAAGAGACAGCAAACAAGCAAACAGATAGTTACATAGCAACAGGCATTTCCGCAGCGCAAAATCCATTTGTCTAATTTTTTTTTTTTTTTTTAATGACAATAATAAAAAGATGCAAGAAGCAGATGGCCCCCAGGCATTTTTACATTATGTACTCTGGCCCCTATTCAAAAAGATTTGGGTTCCCCTGCTATAGATATTATCAGTATTTGAGATGTGTACTGTAGACATATGGTTAAATTTAAAAGCTAATATTAATGCAACGAGTAGTCAGGTTTTATACTTGAACACAGTACTACTGTAGAAAAATGCTGCAACAACAGGTGGATATTTGTAAAAGAAAAGGCACAAGAACACAGGAAATCCTTACAAATACCTATTATGTAATACCTATAATTATATCTATTAGCACAAAAATGTCTTCTAATATTACCTGTTCCAAGCAACAAAATCCCCCAAATCCATGGTGCGGGTGTCCACATCATGCCGTCACTTTTTCCCCCAGGATAGCCCCAAATTTGTCTAACAGCACCATATTAGTTTGTATGTGTGCGCACCATCCCAGCAGAGATCTGCTCCTTGTCTACTTCTCTACAACAACGTAGGGCTGAGTGGCTCCAGTCAGGAGACCGGCAAAGCAGATCCTAGGGATTAAACTAATGCTATTTGGCCACCTTACTGAGTCACTGCCACAGCAGCTGGCAGAGAGTCAATTTTTAGAACACAACTCTCGACAGGCAGCAGCTCACAGTATTACCTCCATTGTTAGATCAAGTCTTGTGTAAGCAGGAAAACAAGGATTTTCTGATTTTGCAACTGAAAGAGGTATTGGTTCCAGTTAACCCTTTGAAACCTGGAGCAACATCACTTTGCTTGTACGGTTTCCAAATGCCTTTGACAGTATTTCAAGCTTTGAACCCTATGCAGTTTGGTGTGTGTGTGTGTGTGTGTGTGTGTGTGTGTGTGTGTGTGTTTTTCCAAAAACATGGGAAAGGAGGGATTTAGCAACTTTGTAGGAAATGTTCCACAAACTGCAAGAAATTATTAGATTCAGAAATTTCTTTTGATTCTACTTATGATCACAATTGCCATTATTATTTATTATATACTATTATTATTAATTAAGATCATGTTCATGGAATTATTTTTAAACACTTTTCCATGTCATTTTATTTCTTTATTTTTCACCAATTTTCAGGCTATTTTATTGTACTTTTAAAATAATCTCTCGCTAATTTGGGGTAATTTCTTCTTTTGTTGCTAATTGTTTTCTTAGAGTTTTTGAAAGAAATCAATTCACGTTGCCCACGTTTTACAGGGTTAAGCAACCTTACATTTTTCAGTTTTACGTAATAAATGCATAGTATGGGTCCCCAACATTAGGAAACTGCTGGATGCTAACTATGCAAATGGATTCATCACCCTCAAAGAAACCCTAAAACCAACCAGATAATGTCCAAATTGGCCAAGCACTGGCTGAAATACCATCAGTATATGTGATTATATTGATTGTTTACACAAACAAGATAAATTAGGCAAAATGGCCAACATATGCAAGTTAGCATCCGGCAGTTTCCTAATGTTGGAGACCCAAACTATGCATTTATAAGATAAAACTCGGGGGTACTCAACATTTTCGGGCTGACTTTGCTGGCAAGTAGACTATATTACTATAATCAATAAATGTAATTTGCAGAGTAAATTTATAGGCCTACATTTTAAGTAATCACAAAACATTCTATTTTCAATTTACCCTTTCACCCTGCTGTTGCTCCAGTCAGAAACTGCTCATTCCCCTGATCAGACACCTGACTGTACTCACTGTCAGATCTATGTGAGACATAATTATTAGTCAGAATAAATTACCTGTAGCTCCTACACAGCTGCAGATGAAGCCTGCAGCATGCTTCGGGTCATAATGTTCGGGCAGCAGAGGCTGGCTGCCATAAAGAGCCTGCCACGACCTCTCAATGCAGCGGCCTCCATTCATGCAGGGGTTGCTGCCGCACTCATTGATGTCAATATCACACTGATGCCCCTCAAACCCTGGAATGAGGAAGTCAGACAGTGTTTTTTAAGGGAATAATATAAAAGATTGACAGTGCATATTAAGTACGTAGACAAAGAGGAAGAGTCAGAATTTTGGTTTAGCTTCCTGGAAATGTAAGCTTGATTATGGTTGGAGTCTGTGGCTGTTTTAAAAGTCCAATGTTTAAGATTTAGGGGGATTTAGTGGTGTCTAGTGGTGAGGTTGCAGATTACAACCAACTGAAACTTCTGCTGGTGACAATTCCTTCAGTGTTCATTGTTCAAGAGGTTTTTACCATAAGACAAGTTATATCCCCTTCTCCCAAAAACAAACAAACCAGGTGATTTAATCTGGTAAAAATGCTGAATAAAATAGTTTCATGTTACAAATCAACGTTTTTCTGATGCTGTTTGGGTATGTTGGAGAAAGGCTGCTAATTTAGCACTTGCTAATCTCTGCTCACCTTTTGTCTAACTTAAAATCCAGATGTTAAAATGTTTTTTACTGGGAGCTTAAAGGTCTGCAGAGGTCTCGTCCTCTCCAAAACAAATCGACCAGGTGATTTAAACCTAAAAAAAACACTGAATAAAGCAGTTTCATTTTTTTGAAAAATGTGTTTTTCTGACACTCCCATTGCAGAGGTGCTCGTCTCATGACAAGAGAACATGAATGTCTCTATTTGGAGTCAGTGTTTGGTTTGTCCATTCTGGGCCACTGTTGAAACATAGCAGTGCAACAAGGTAATCTTTGTGGACAAGGACCTGCTTCCTATGCCACCACAGCATTGAAAGGTAACAAAAACAAAACAATTATAAACAAAAGGAAACATACTTATAAGATTATATTCAATTTCTGCCAAAATATCCCCCTAAAGCCTCCACACTGGACCTTTAAGGATACTTCTGTGTTTGCTCACTCTTTCATCATCAGTTGTCTAATTCTCTGTTTGCAGATTTCTCGTCTCTCACCCATGCTTCCATCTGCTCTCTTCTCTACTTGCTAAACCTGTGTCTCTTGACTTATAAAAAAATCTCTTTTAAAAGCCTGTAATTCAAACATACAATTCTATTCAAAGAAAACTTAGCCAGAAAGAGCTTGATGTACCTGGCCAGCAGTCACAGCTGTAGTTACCCTGGTTGTCCTGACAGATGGCGCTGTTGAAGCAGGGTTCAGAGTGGCATGCTGACAGTGGTGTCTCACAGCGATTGCCAGTGAAGGCTGTGTGAGAGCAGTCACAGCTGTAGCTGAGGCAATCAAGAATGCAGAAATCACATTAATGAGATTATTTACAGTATTTCCTCCAGTCTGTGTTGACAGGTGTAAAAACTGAAAGTTTTTAAGAATCTGCATAATGCAGAACATGTTTTTTTTTTTTTTATTTTCAGTGACTGGAGCTGGGCCACTTACTCGTTCACCCCATCTATACACAGAGCCCCATTCTGGCACGGCTGCTCTTGGCACTCATCAATATTGATTTCACATCGGTGTCCTTGGAAACCGGGCAGGCAGGTGCAAGTGAAGCCACTGATGTAGGCATGGCAACTGCCGCCATTGAGACATGGCTGTGATTGACACTCGTCAATCAGGACCTCGCAAGTGTCCCCTGTGAACATCAAAGCAAAACATATGTCAGAGGGCGAGTGGGTCTGCTGCACAGAGTGAGGGCAGGGGGCAAAAATGTTCAAAGCTTTCATGTGTACTGGCTGTGATCATGTGTGGATTGCTCTTTTATCTCACAGAAAGGCTTCTGCAGCTGTTTGCAATTTTAAAAACAGTATATTGTATATAATAAATGTATCTCTGGCCCTGCAATATAACACATGTATCCCTGCACTCGTAAAAATGTAGGGTACAATGGGGTAAAATGCCCCCACGCCCTTCTAACCAATTTATGGCACGAAATTTACTCTCAAAACACGTATGTGTGATATTAATTCTGAATTGCTCTATTCCTGAGTTTTATTCAAATTATAAGAATTCTGTAACAATAATGTCAAATATGTAATTATGACAATTTTAAATAAAGCTCTTGAGAAAATTTTCCCTAACTTTGAAAAACAATAGTTTTCTAAATCTACTAGTTTTCCTTATCTCTAGGATGTATATTGCCAAGTTGCTCATTGCCTTTTCAATCCCATGCTTTTGAAAGAAATCAAACCAATTGCTCAGGACTCAATGGTTTAAAAACTTGTGAAAGGCATCTAAATGCAGCACAGGAAAAGTGTCATTCCAGGTTTCAAAGGGTTACGTATCCATGATGCCTATACAAGTCGTGTGACATGGAACACACATTACAAAAATTCAGTTCAATCAATAAATTATAGTAAAGAATACATTATATAGCAGCAGTCCCTTGGTCTCATAAATCTCTTGTCACAAAGCCATCTGTTGCTCTGGGATTGAACTGATGTGATGTTTCTCTAAAGCTACACTTTGGAGACCCAGCACTGTTCTTCCTACTCACCAGTTAACCCAGGAGAACACAGACAGGAGAACCTGCCCACTCTGTCCACACACGTGGCCCCGTTCCTGCAGGGCTGTGAAACACACTCATTCACATCAATCTGACAGTGAGCACCCTGGAACCCCGGCACACAGAAGCACGCGTAACCATCCTTTCTGACTTTGCAGATAGCGCCATTTTTGCAGGGATTTGAAGAGCATCGGTCCACTAGTGAAGGAAGCCGGTCAGGAGATGATGCACCTTTGGACAGAAATGGAAAATATGAAAATATTGATATCACAGAACATCACTGCTCTTAGGCTGAGCAGGTAAATATTTATTTTTTATTTATCTATTTCATACAAAACATATTTTCAATAAGCTGCTTCTCACATACATTCTTGTAGTCTTGGATCAGAGGACTAATTTGCTGCAACTGAAATTCTTTTGGTGCAAAAATAAATTTTACTTTATAACATCTTGTTGTATTTATAATAATGCAAAATGTAATGAAAAATGCCCCAATTATTAATTGTTAGATCTGAAAAGTTGCTCCCCATCAGCAGGGCAAACTTTCAAATAAACTGTGTGACTATTACACAGAAAATACAGTTGAAACATCATCATTATTCCCCCCAAGCCACAATAGTTTGCATCAATATACATCCATGGAGCAGAAATTGCCTTGATTGCTAATTTACTTTGATCACGTCTGGCATGAAGCTCTTTTATTTCTGTTTAGCTGTGTCTAGCAGCTGTCAGTACAAGGACTTTAAATTCAAGGGCCTCTCAAGGCGTCATGGATGATTTCCATGGTAACCAATTCCGCTGTTTGGCCTCAGTGTTCAATCTATTTCCATGGTAATTGCATCCGACCGATGATTTGAGGCATTCACTCCTTTACACTTAATGGTGTATTTTAATCAGCAGGGCCATACTGCCAGAGCTCTGGGTTTATGTCTCATTTTAGACAAGGCACAGGCTGCATACCTAAACAGAAAGCAGTAATTCTCACATTGTGTGTCTAAAACATTGTTTCTATTTAAAGACTTTGTAGAAGTGTTCATGTTAACCTTACCCAAGTGACAATATACAACAGTTTTTTGTAATTTTTGTTTACTTTTTCATGATCATAAATTTTATCAACCAAATTATATTTCAAAGACTCTCATTTCATCATAAATATAGCATTACTGCACCATAACAGTGTTATCCCAAGAGATCTGAACTTTATTGGAGCAGTGTATAAGATTTAGGGAGATTTAGAGGCATTTATTGGTGAGGAATGCATATTACAACATAAGGATGCAAACAAGAATTTGTATAATTATTATATTATATTTGGTTTTGCCAATATATCCCTCTAAATCCTACACACTTAACCTTTAAAGAATGAAAGGAACTATTCAAAATCTTCATATGTCTAGAACTACATTTAAAATAGTATGTTTAAGGAAATTATAGCAGCACCAACTCAGGCTATAATCCTGACAGCTAATTTTTCAAATCTCAAAAATGAACTGCATGTTTAGAATAGTTTGGGCAAATGTCCGTAACATCTTAAACTTCTTAAACCTCTCTTCAAGTTTTTTTAAACATGCAATATGACAATATCACCTCTACAAATTGCATCTGGTAGTTCTAACACTGAAGCTATGTCAGGCTTACACTGAATAAAACATTTAAAACAATGACTTTTTTTGTTTTGTTTTTTTTAATGAATGAGTCATAACATCTAATGGAAATATACTACATGACAAACAATTTAGGTCACATCTCTCTTGAGATGGTGCACCAAAACTAAAAGTCAGAACTAAATTTCAGGAGTGTGTTTATGCTCTTGTAGTGTAAAGTTGAAAACAGTGTCAACATGGAGAGTTATGGCATCACAAGCTGATATTCTTTGGTTTCTTATTTTCTTAATTAATGTTAATGATTGTTTGATATGAATAGACTAAAATAGGTATAGTTAACATTTTGAGTTTCACAACAGTCCTATTTTAATGTGTTATGTGTCTATACATGTCAGGTCAGTAACTGATCAAATAAGATAGTTGTCCTTTTTCTCTTAACAAGACTAATATACAGATTTAAACTGAAGAATATCACTGATTGTCCATCCATCCATTTTCTTATCCAGGGTCAGGTCATGAGGGCAGCAGGCTGAGCAAGGTACTCCAGAGGTCCCTCTCGCCAACAGTCTCCAGCCCCTTTTGGGGGACACCCAGGCAATCCCAGGCCACACAGTCTGTTGTGGGTCTGCCCTGCAGTGCACAGAAAACCTCTAAGGGGAGTCACATTTTGGAGGCGTCCTGATCAGATGCTCAAACTACCTTCACTGGACCCTCGCGATTTGAAAAAGTACATTGATTGTAAGGAACAAAACATTTACTGAGTCTTTTCAAGGTAAGTGGAAACTCATGGGTAGCCATAGAACTAATTTTCCTTCAGATATCTTGACGCCTTTTTTAAACTGCCATACCGGTTGTTACCTTGCTAAAAATTTTACCTAAATTTGGAGCATTATTTAGTTCCTCCCGACAAGCTAAGGATGCCTCAGACTGTATAGTTTCACAATATACCACTACCTTCACGCCAACTTAAAAATAGAGCATGCCACAACCTCTGAAAGACAGTAGGCTAATATCAGCCTCTAATCACTAGCCTTTGGGCGCTACTGCCCAAATCTACCTTCATATATGATAACTTTAAACTCACTTTTGTGGGTTTGAACATCGTATGGCGGCGCTCGTGATTTTAAGAAGATTTAAGAAAAACTTAAACAGTTTCACTGTGACTGCAAAACCAAACTTCTTAGAAACCTCAATCCCATGATGATGGATTTCTTCACTCCTCCTCCTTCATCATATATCATATACCTTGAGACTTGCCCCCTGCAGCTCTTACATAGGCAAGAACACATCAAAGACAAAAAGCTACCATGAGGCATCTCAAAACTGCCATACTCCAGGCAGAACAAATGCAACCAGCTAAGAGGCAACAATCCTCATAATCTCAGGAATGTACATGAGGGGCCAAAGAGACACGACGCTAACGAAAAGAGGCTTCAGATCAGATGAACAAGTGCTGCTCCTATTAGATAATAGTCAGAATGGATCACATTGCAAAAAATCCTCTAAAATGTTTCTTGCACAAAGAAAGACTCAGCATCATTATGAAGCCACAAATATTCCTACACTGATATGAACAGAGATATTGCAATAATATTCCTTGCAGATGATAATCGCAAACTGTAATCATGACTCAAGAGCACAATCAGGCTGAGTGCAGACTATGAAGATGTAGAAGAGCGCAATTATATTGGGTGCTCCATCTTCACCAACTCAGGCAGCAATCTTCTGTCACTGGTGGAGGTCATCCAATTTCAGACAGTCAGCAGGGTCTTCAGGAGCATCTTAAACATGTCTAGACTTGGACTTGGAGGTACAGCCCGAGTGTCACGGGGTGTGATGGAGGTGGTGATGCTCTGACCATATGCCTATGTTAGCTCTCATTACAGCGAGGATCAGGCGGTAAATTCCGACCAAAGTAGAGGCACATGTTGCAGCAGTGTGTATGTTATGTCTACAGAAACAATGACATCGAGAGAAAAATCACTAAAGACCATCCATACATTTTTTTAGGGAAACCATGACAGGTGGTGTCTGTTTTAAGATTTGCTTTTTTTGGAATCCACTGGTCTTTTAATATTCCCCTGAGGCAGAGTTCAGAGGATTCAGAGCCTATTTGAGACACATCTCCAGCCAACCACACATCCCCTCCCACAGCATGTAAGGCTTCTTTCATATGCAAATCACTTCTGAGGGTCTTTGTTTGGCCCTATCTGGAGGCCCTCCAATGGCACATGTTGGGCACCTGACAGATGCATGTTGCCGGTGTATCTGTCTGTCTGTTTGTTTCAGTGGTGATAAGAAGACATGTTATTGTTAGGGGTTTTGTAGAGCCACAGAAACATATAGTGCGTCCCCCCTTTTGTCCCATCTCTTGTTCAGACACCCCCTACTGTCCAATCATCACACCCCCTCATGGGTCACTACACGGCCTCCCATTGTGAGATTTCTTTTTGTCCTAGAATATTTAGTAATCACTACAGGCGATGATGTCAGCTCTCACGGTCTTAATTAATATTCAAAGCATGGAGTGGCTAAGATCCAAGCCAAATGGCCAAAATCAGAAGACTGAAGCTGGTGTCAATGTTTACTTCTGTTTTAATTCATTTCAAGGTTTCAGGAAACTTTTGCAGTGAAGTGTTCACAAAATAAACGTTTTAAATTGCAGAGGCGAAAGAAGGCATCTTCAAAATGAGGGGATGCAGCAACTACTCATGCAAGTTGTCCCCTGCAAATAGCCCCATGAATCTAATCCTATACATATATATAACAAAGCACTGATTAACAGTTAACTATGACAGGGTATGATGATCATGTAGCATCACAAACATGTAAACAATAACTTAAACTTAGAGCCACGGAAGAAGAAGCAGATACTTACCCTCTATCACCGACAGTGATGAGATGAGAACGGTGCATGCAAGTAATTTAAAAGTGTAAATTAAATCCATAATCGTGACAGGAAACCATTCTGATCGTTGCGTTGAAGTCCTGTCATACACGGAGCTCTCTGCTCTTGCGTCTGCCTCCTGCGACTCATCTGTTGTCAAATCCAGATCCACTTGATGCACACTTTTTCTCTGGATGAAGCACCATCAAGAGCCTCCATCACACATAAAAAAAAGACTACAGCGTGGCGTTTAACAGGCTGCACACACCCTCCCATACAGAACCGAGCAGTGACGGATTACATGGGAGGGAGTTAGAGCACTGCACAGACAGAAAGATAACTGATGTTAGGATGTAGGGTACCTATGAGCAGGGCCGCCCACAGAAAGGACTGGGCCCCTGAAAAGGCAGCTAATTTTTTTTTTTTTTTTTTTTTTTTAAAGACTCATAGGTGACTGTTTTCAAGAGAGGAAACAGCCTGCTTTTTAACTATAGCATAAATAATGAAAAAACAGCACTATGTGGTTATCATTTGCTTCTATTTTGGATGAATGTGGTTATTGCTGGCGGCTGGGCTCTGGAAAGCCCCTTAAAGGTGGCCTTGAATTTAAGAGTATGCAAATATTATAATTTAGCCTACGTGAACATTAAGTAGCTTTAAGTTTCTAAATGTGTAGTACATTCAGCTACAGTTTGTGTCTGTATGCTGGCTACAATCAAAACAAAAAACAAACAAAACAAAAAAAAAGCACAACATCCGAATATGTACAAATGTGTACCAAAAATGTATCAAAACTCAATTAGTGATTTATTCTTAAGAATGAATAGAAGTCACTGAAATTACCAGGTTCCTGAATCAAAAATGAATATTTAAAAGTTTACTTTGTTGGAGTTTTTGTAGCCTAATTGAAAAAAAAAAAACTGTACAAAGTCTGATATAGGCCTAATATGGTTATGCCTACTATATGCTATTGTGCACATAAGTTACCTTTTGTGGTATGAAATGGAGTTGTTATTATTATTATTAAAATTGAGCTATTGGTTTGAAGAATGTAACTCTAAAAATCAATACATCAAAATGTCTCCTTTTGTCATTAAGGATGAAAGTGATGGTGGGATTTTTTTTCTAAACTTAAATATTAGATTGTTTAAACCAAACTGTTAATACCAATAAACTAGCCAAACTATTGAATCATTAAACTGCTAATAGAATTAATCACTGTCGAACATTAAATTACACGTTACTTGCTAAAAGATCCATAAAGGATTTGAGTTTGTCTTAAGCATGACAGTGTCCTCATTTATAAAAATATATGCTGCAGGCCTAAACATGATCTCTTAAATAGGACTCGAATAGAATAAAATATATTTTTTTGTTTTACGAATTAACTACTTTATTATTATTATTTGTTTATACTTTGGGCGTCATTTATACGCTAAAAACAAGACATTTACAGACTAAAGGCAAAACGAGAGGTATAGGTGTCTCTCCAGTTGATAAAAATTAACAGACTTCAGCGTCCACCGAAAGCGCTGGGCGTTACCACGGCAACGCAACCAGGAAGTTGAACCTGGGGGAGAGTGGAAGGGACGGTTTGTTTTTGTTTTGTTTTTACGGCAAATTAACTACCTTATCGTCCACATGACTTCGTCATAATTTCAGAAGTTGTTTGCCAAAACCTTATTGTAACATCGTCACTGCGAGCCCAGGATGTCTGCGTCCATGAGAGCCAATTCAGCACCAAGTTCATCGAGGCCGGAGCGAGCACTGGACACCAGAGGTGACGATAGTGATAGAGACTAGCTTACCGTTACAGTACTCAGTTAGTTTAACCAGAAGAGATAATGTTAGGAAAGCATTAGGCTACCCATACTGCCACAGAACACAGCACTTTCACACATTACAGTAAGGGACTGTACTTCATTTATCAGAGGAGGTGGGTGGCTGGTATTTCACTTCTTCCTCTTTTTTTTTTTCATTTTGACCCTCCCCAGTGCTAAAAAAAAGAAGAAGCTATATTTCCTTGTGCCCCCCTGAGTGACTGGAGGGGAATGTATGACTCTCCCTTAACCATAAAAAACATATTTAAAAAAAATCTCACTATATGTATGTATGTATGGAGCCCACAGGCGTTTCAGGATTTGGGGGCCTACCCCTGACTTCTATAAGGCATTCTGGAGTATCCTCCCCCAGGAATTTTATTTTATGAATAAGCCCTATTTTGATGCTTTTCAAAAATGTACTCTAGCTTCTTTTTTTACCCCTAGCATTTCTGTTTTTTTAATATTTGTATTTTATTTTCTTGATTAATCATTAATTGTGATGAATAACAAATTATTAGTAGCTGTTGGTAATTAGATAGATAGATAGATAGATATACTTTATTGATCTAAAAACTGAGAAATTGGGGAATAATGAGTAATTAGTATTACTTTGCAACGGCTATCACTAAAATTTAGAGAATTTTGAGGCGCTTGCATTTGAGTATTTCTATTTTAATCTACTTTATACTTAATACTCCACAACATTGTTCTTTTTAGTCCACCACGTTTGTCGGCTTAAGTTACTTTGAAAAATTAGATCAATAATAGACAATATAATCAACTATTAAATGACTACATATAATTAAAAAATACCCATAAGTATAAGTAGTAGAAGTATATTTAAAATGAGCACCACCTTTAACTGCTGCAACATTATCTGGATTACTGGTGCGTTTTCTCAATGGCAGGCGGTCACACAAAATGCACTGCTTGAATAACACAGACGACACAAAACTTGTGTTTTTGATCAACAGTATTTTATCATTTTTGAAGGCTTTAATGCATAAATAAAATGACATATTATGACATCCAGGGTTTTTTTTTAAAAAGTATATTATTAAGTCTATCCTTATTTTTATAAAAACATATATACATACAGCCTACTTAGATCCAGATTAAAAAAAACAAAACAAACAAAAAAAAACTCTCTGGGCTGAAGCCTCAGACACCCAGGCCTAAAAACGCCACTGAAGGAGCCAATGCAATGTGAGTTATCAACAAAACAATTGCTCAATTGTAACATTCAGAAAATCCTTGTTACTAGTGACACTAATGTTGACACTAACTAATGACACTAATTTTGTGTAATTTAAAAAACTATGAGTACGTATTTCTTTGGGGAAACTAATAAGTCACACTTTGTTTTAAATGCAGTGCACATCATCTATCACTTACTGCTTTTCAGATTACCTAAATACTCTTCTATCAGCTGAAATAATACTATTCTATCTGATGCACAATATCTCTTTCCTCCCTACAAGTTTTGATAAACTAAACAAATGTTGTCATATATATCCTTGTTCCTTGTGTGTGATGCAAGAAAAATATGTAAACATCAAAATGTGGGACAGCTACGGTCTATACAAATATACCATCCCCTCATACCAAAGTCAGAGTCTAGGTTTGTTTGATTTGATTTTTTCTCAGTGGCAGAACTGAATTGTCAAGTCCCAGCAGAGAGCAGAAAGAAACAACTTCCTCCTGTCAACAACCACATCATCCCAGATGAACTATTGGTCAGCCTTACCTCCACTGTCTGCAACAGGAGCACACTCGGGCACACTGCACACCATCGGCACTGCAAGGTACATTCAAGCCCTTTTTGTATGGTTATTTCTGTGTGGCTGAAATTAGTTGACACAAGTGTTTCTAAGATGACTTTGTTTACAGAGCTGTGGAATCAGACGGCCGGATGCTGTTTGGCATCACCCTCTTGGACGAAAGAAATACAAATTCTTTCTGGAGCAGCCAACGTCCTTGACTGGAGCTGGCAGGTGAGCTAAACCATCAACACATATGCAACAACCTAAACAATGTTGTTGCAACAATGTAGTTTCTTCAAAGATTAAGTTGAACTGAATGTCAGTCAGTGATGTTTTGCTATCTAGTCAACAACATTCATATACAAACTCTTTCAGTGATTACAGCAACACATTTATGTATGTTTACTCTTGACACTAACAGAGGACAGGATTAATACAAAGCCAGCTAGGATTCAGTTTAGCAATATGATAAGCAGATACCTTTTAAAACCAAACTAATTTTAGTTTCTGTATAAAGTTACTTATTTTTAATCAGATAATTATATTTATCTTATATCGGGGCAACCTTTCATGTCTCAAAAAATCTCAAATCTGGATTCCTAAAATCTGCAAATGACCTAAAGAAACTTAATGTGTTTTTTTTTTCTCTCTTCTGTTTTGACGGTGCCCATACAGGGACATTTCGTTCCTGTGTGATGCTATGGAGACCCAGAGGAGGACTACACCCCTCCCACCACTGACTGACAGAAGTGGCACTGGAGATACACAGGTAAGGTGCCTCAGCTGACCTGGGCTGTGTTCAGCTTCAACAAAACTTAGCTTAATGTTTATTTAAGCGAAAACAGTGGTCCGCTGAACACCCTGTTGTGTTATGCAAGTGCATTCCCTTATGTTATGGTGGGGTTTAGTTCAGTTCAGTTCAAAGGGGACAAAGAATTGACCTGAGAAACATATGTTTACATCGTGAAAGCAAGTTTAAAATAAAAACTAAAAAACGTAAGTACAAGTAAAGATCTGCTTGACATTTATTTATGTACAAATCACTGCTGACACCTCTGACATAGCTACCATTTTCAGACTGAACATGCCCCTGTTTCACTATCTGGCCTTTTAACCCTTTACCACAAAAATAAGGAGGGCCTTATAATATGCCTTTTTTGCTGACAGTTTTTTTTTCTTAGCAGCATAATGTGTGGTATAAAGCAAAAGCAAGGCTTTACAATGCAACAAAATCTACCAGATGTGACAAAAAAACAAGATATCTCAGCTCAAAAACCATAGTACTTCATTGTTCATTCTACCAAAGGCAAGGCAAACCAAGATTCAAATACATTTTTCATTTGAAGTAGTAGAATATTTTACAGTTGTCTTACAAATGCTGTGATTTACTGTAATAGTGCTGACTATAAATTCACATTTGCTGCCATTTATCAATATATGTACACAATTATACAGTGTGAAGTGATAACCACAGCCAGTCTGTCTTTCAGAACTTAAGTGTCTCAGAAAGTCTGATCCCAGAAGAATATCACATTGTCAAACACAAAGGGCTACGGAGCCTCGAGTTCTTTGAGGAGTGAGTCTGCCTCATTATGTTCATCTACTTTACTCATCTTTACTGTGCACTCTTACACTATAGTATTAATTATATTGATTCTCACTTTGCTTCTCTTCCTCAGTGCATTCACAGTGCAGCTGCAGGATGATGAGCAGAAGTTACGGGTCTTCCCTTCACTGTGAGTTCAAAAATATTATTTAATTTAATTTAATTTACAGATGAAGCTTAGTGGTGTGGTCTTCATTGGAAGAATTGCCTTGCCTTACTAATAATGATACAGCTTACTGGTAGGGAGGAATACTACTATGTACTATCAAGTAGGCAAAGTTCTGATATTATAAGAGATAAATGTTGTTCAGGAAACACTTGAATGTGTAGATGTACATATTTGTATGTATGATCTGTGTGTCCAGGCGGCCCAGTGGCAGACAGGAAGTGCTCCAGCTGATGAGGATAATGGACGACATGCTGGAGAAGGCTGGAGTGGATCAGCGGAGAGAGGAGCTGACTGAGCTCTCCCAGGTAGGCAGACGGAGTAGGCCTTCATGCACAGAGAAAAATACAAATTGGTGCCACATCAGGGTTTGATGTTTTACGTCTATTTGGGTATTTATGTGCATTCCTTCTTGCTAAAATGTGTGTATAAAAACAAAAGTGCTTGGATATTCTCAGAGACAGTTTATTCAAATGTCTTACAGATGGAGGGTCTGCTGGAGCTGGTGCAGGTTGAGCAGAATATATACAACATTATTTTCCATGAACTGATCAGGCAGGTCAGCGTGGGCTGTGCTGAGAGAGGACAGCTGCTTGCCAAACTCAGGTTAGCAGCCAACACATAAGGACAGTAACTGCTAGTAGTAATCGTAGAAGTTCATTTCAATCAGCATTTTACCCTTAACAAAAAATACATTGAAGTTTGATCTTCTTAGCAAATAAAATACATTGAGGGATTAAGCCAATCGAAATGGTGTAGGCTGAAGCTCAGGCTTATTATGCCTTCCTTTTTTACAGAACAAATTTAGTTCAGCCTCTCTCAAACTACATGGCACCACTTGGCAGATAGTTTCATAAGACTTAAAACCACCTTATGTGAAATAAAGTTAAGTTAAAGTAAATTCTTAAATGTATTTTGACGGAAAGTTTGAGAGACATTTTCCATTATCAGAAAATCTTTTCCAGTAATGACCCCAGAAAGCCTATTTCGCAGCAGCTCATGTGTTTGTGTGTCCAGACAGCGTTACCAGTCCCTGCTCGAGCGAATCCCCCGCTGCCTGAAGGCTCTGCACACTGAGGCAGTGGCACAGCGGGCTCTGGACCGCCGGCTCACTGAGGAGATCCACCGCATCAAGAGTTCCATCCAGCAGCTCAACACGTATGTAGGTCAGGTGTGAGACTGTGGGGTTATGATGAATGGATTGATTTTGAGCTGTAAAGTACTAGAACATGCTTATACAGGAGATAATAAACACAGGAAATTTAAATAATAGCACTGATTACAATGTATGAATATGAAAAATTAGTGTGTTAATTTCTGTGTGTGTGTTTATCCTCAGGGAACTTGTCAGAGTCAGAGACCATGATGTCTTTGTGTCCCAGCAGGCAGAGCGTGCTCACCAGCAGCTGGCTGGGGCGCTCGAGCAGAGTAACACCAATTCAGAGTGAGTCCCTGGTAAGACTGAACTGAACTACTGTTCATTCAGTCAAAGCCAAGTGTTTGTCAGTTAGTGCATTCCAAAATTCACCAGTGTAAACATTATAAACATTTCTGGTCGATATGAGTGATTTATTTCATGCAAAATTTATTTGCGTCTTCGTCAAAAAATGAGTAACACAGTAAAAGTATTTATTTGATACTTTGACAGATGCACTAGATCAGGTACTGCTATCAGTGCATCCATGTTGTAATGTACACAGTAGTGGTTATTATATCATTAATTATTACCACAAAATATTTTAGTGTTTCAAGGAAGCAAAAAGTCTAAGTCAAAAAGTCCTCTGAGATGGAGTCTAAATGCAACAGAGGTTCAGTAAGCATACAGTGCAAAAGTACAACATGTGACCAGGTGTTCTGTCTACAATGGTCCTTGTACTCTTGTCAGTGTGGTCCAGGGTTACCACGAGCTGTATGAGCTGCAGAGGGGACGCCTCGAGGCTCAGCTGCTGCAGATGACTGAGGAGAAAGACTGCTGGAGTCAACTTACCCTCTGCCTCGCCCTCAAGGTGTGTGAGTCAGGATCTAGTCTTTTCTTTCAATTCGACTCATCTTGCATGTTTGAGGGTGGTGTGCATAATTAATAGTTGATTAACCCTTTAACACCTGGGTTGACATCAATATTCTTGTGTAGCATTCAGTCTCCTTTCACTAGCATTTAAACCTCGTGACACCTGAGAAAATTGGTTTGATTTCTGTAATTGCAAAAAAAAAAAAAAATAGTTAACGGTGATCCATTAAAGGGCTTTTTGGGGGAGTTTTTCCTTATCTGCTTTGAGAGTCCACAGACAGAGGGATGTTGTATGCTGTAAAGCCCTCTGAGGCAAATGGTATGTCATACCAGGCTTTATAAATAAAATTTACTGACTTGACAGGACAAAAAATGACATGAAAATTAGGGGGATTATTCTATCAGAAAAACAGGGAAAATGTCAAGAAAACTATAAACGTAATTCTTTTAATTAGATATTTGCTGAAGAGAATCTCCACAGACCTGAGTGTATGACAGGTGCATCGGAGAAGGGTGCAATTTATAAACAAAGAGAGAAACGCATGCTCACTGTTCAGCTTACTACAGACGTATTTATAAAATTAATATAACCATGTTTCGCTCCAGCAGATGTCCCTCGGGTAATTATAGATTTAAAATTATGTTACAGAAAAAAAATTCATATCACTTAGCACTTTCTTCTGTCTTATCTTTACTTTTATTTTTTGTTATTTTCAAATACATTTTTACATAGCTTTTCAATCATTTCTTGCTTTTGTGGCCCTTTCTTGTTTAGTTGCTCATTGCTTTCTTGCCTTGTTTTGTTGCCTTGCAGTTCCTTGAAAGGAACTAAAACAAGTCCAGTTGTCAACGAAACAGCACTTATGAATACCATGACCTGGATGACTGAGAACCTTCATCGACATTGTAAGGATCTGATTTTTCTGTGATTGTCAGGTGATCAGTGTGAAGAAGCTGCAGCAGATCAGTCGGCTGCATATCATCGAGCAGAGCTGGTTCAAGACGGCCGAGCACTGCAGCCTTTTCCTCACTATGAAGGTAATAATGCAGTTCCTAGCTCATAGCAAAAACACTCAATGCCCTAGATGACTCTTTAGATATATCCCTGATTGTTCATTTACACTATGCCTTTGACAATCAAAATGTAGGACACGGAGGAGCTGAATGTCATCATGGAGCTTTCTACCTACTGGAAAGAGCAGCTGACTGCTTTCATGTCCCAGCTGAAGAAGACTGAGGATGCTCAGTGTGAACAGATGTGTGCCATCCAGCAAGGCATCGCCAAGTGGCTCGCCTTCTGCACCACACAGAACAAGTAAGGCCGAGCTAAGATATCAAAGCGTTTATGTAAGGTTACATGATTATCCATTAGTATAAAGTGCTATCAGTTTAAGATAATGTGTTTTTCTGGAAAACCGTAATAGCCCACTCAACACCTGGTGTGGTGTCAATGATTAGCAAATGAAAAAGATTGATCTGTGTGTGTACTCTACCAAAGATGCTCTTACTCTCTTTCAAGGTGTCCTGACCCAAAATATGAGAAAGCATCTCTGGAAAAGATTCATGCTGATTTGAAGCAGTGGTCAAATGTAAGAGAGTACATTTACTTCCTCTGTGTGTGTGCATGTTTTTCTCCTACCCATCAGTGTTATTGTGAATGTATGTGATGTATCTCACCTTTGTCTTCCACTTGTGTCTCTTATTTCTGACAAAAGTCTCATTGTCATCGTGTCTGTCTCAGCTCTGTCACGTTTCTGATGTAATCACATCATCTTTTCACTTTCACCTAACTGATCAGCTTCAAATCTCTCATTATTACCATCACTTGTCATGTCTGATGCTCCTCATCTATGTCATGCTGTCATCCGTCCCTTTCATCTTGGCTTTCTCGTATCAGTCAACCACTGATCACTCGTTACTCATCTGTGTCTCTGTCTGAAACCAATTGGAAATTGGCAAGACACCCCAGGAGAAAACATAGTTTTAAATGCACTGGTTTGAGATTTTGGACTATATTGCTGTCCTCCTCCAAACTATTCATTTTAGTCCAGATTTTTGTAAATTAAGTTCAACAATGCCTTTTTTTGCAAATTTAAACACATAAATTTCAGAAAACTTGTAATACAAAAAATAAATGTCTAACTGTAAGTAATCAACTGGGGAAGTTTCATGGTGATATCTATTAGCAGAAATGTTTGCCCTGTTCACCTGTAGTGTTTTATTTTTGTCTAAAAAATGTAATATTGAAATGCAATTTTATAAAATTATTTTTTCCCCCATACTCCGAGCCAGGAATTTCCACTTCAGTAGCACTTACATACACAAACCTTTCCAGTTTTATTCCCATTTATATTCTCAAGGTTTTGTACAGAGGGATTCATTCAAACATCATTCATAAGGTGATTTATTTAAGGTTTTATTCCTATTCTAGAAATATAGTGAAGATTAATTTTTTTTTCTAATTTATGGAGTGATAAAAAGAGATATCAAAAATTATTTTAAAGACTCTGCTTTTAAAGGAAATCTGTGCAAATTGAATTAGATAATTAATCTTTTGCATATTTCAACAAACTTTCAGAAAATTTGTAATACAAAAAACAGTTATAGATATTTCAGTTATTTACTGGGTGAGTTTTATGGTAAAATCAGTATGTTAAAAAATTATAATTATAATTATAAAAATAAGTATGAAAGTAATTGGTGTAGGTCTCAGTTGAGAATTGATGTTTAAACAATCTTTAAACCAGGACAAAGTAGTTTTTCAGCATGTTTAAGGTATTTTTTTTCTGTCTATGTTGTAGGTAGTGGACATTTTGACAGTCTGAGATTAGATTCTATTCCAAATGTGTAGTGGATAGTGGATATTTGGGGCATACAGTATGTCTAGTCAGCAGCTGAGTTTTTTTTTTTAATATTGAAGTCCTCCTCTGTACTCTGTTTCTCTGCAGACATTGGCCCTCCAGTGTGAATGCTACCAAGGTGACAAGCTTCTTTCCTGCCAGCAGACACTGGGTGAGCTTGGTCGTGTGCAGGAAAGATGTCTAAATATGAGCCTTGAGCTGTTCAGAAGACACCCCTCTTCTGATGGTGAACCCCCCGCAGGCCAGCGGGCCCTACAAGAGCTGGAGAGCGTCCTATCTGAGCTCCTCAAACAGCTGGATGAACAAGTCAGTGGAGAGAAAGGTGAGAGCTGATAGAGGCACAATTTTGAATAATTTAAAAAGATCAAGAAACCATGATTCTGAGGCCGACAGGTAAGTACAGTATTCACTGTCATTTGGTGCTTCTTCAGTTTTTTTCTTTGACTGTACTCCGAATAGAAATGTGCAAAGAAACAGAACTGATGACAGCTGCAAAATCAGGACTTTGGTTAGCGTCACAGTGTTTGGTCCTGACACAAAAACACGTACACACTCATAAGCTATAGCCAGACAGCCACAGAATCTCCATATATCTGTTACTTGTTTTAATGGTTCAAAATAAGAAGAAATGTTTCTTGTTATAACTAATGTGTTGAAACTGATTCTAGTCATGCTGTTTCAGGGATCCACAGACAGATCACGTCACTGCGTGGGTTGATAGAGTCCTGGGGTTCCAAGCTTGGTGCAGTGATTGGTCATCAAGAAATGATGTCTGTCTCTGACGGGCTGAAGCTGGAGAAGGAACTGCAAAACTGGCAGAGTTTGGCGGAAAAAGCCTCTCAGAACGTCTTCAGCATGCAGACAGAGAATGAAAAGGACAAAAACAAACCTGACATATAGTAAGTTTTGACAGTGGATGTAATGAAAAGACATATGCCTCATTTATCAACATTTTGTTGATATGTTTGTAATATACTCTCATGATAAAACTTTTGAATGTTCTGCAAGAAAAATTTGATATTCTGTGTGTTTGTGGAGCAATTGTATACATGTTTTATTATGTATACTCACATATGCATATTTTATTATGCTTACTCCTGATTCACAAACACTGTGATCTGTGACATATTATGAGAAAGTCTTAAAGTAACACAGCAACAAATTTTCACTAATGCGTGCAAATTGAGGCTAACTTTTAGATATATGTTTGGGAAAAGTTTTTCGTTGGAGTTTTTTCTTTACAATCTTAGTTTTAAGATTTTATGTCTTTATTAACACACTGTGTTTATTGCTTGTGCTAAAATGTAATAGAAAAATACAACTTAGAAATTAAAATGACATGTCTCAATACTGAAATTCCTGTTTCTGTTATGTGTGATTGTTTCTTCAAATAGTAGAGAAGCAGAAAACGTGTTAGATAAAGTGCAAGAGTTCATAAGCAGCCTGACGAACTTCACTGATGGTGAGAACCAGAGACTCAGTGAGCAGGTCAGTACAAACCACGTTCACTCAACACATTTTCAAAAATGTTCACTCGAGTGTTTTGGAACAAACATATCAGCTGCATAAATGTGATGCTCAGATATTATACAGACAATTCATCCAAATGGCCAAACACGTATGTTTCAGGAAGTCTCTTAGGTGACAGCAAATACTTGATTTGCTGTATTATTTTTAATGAATGTGTTTGTTTGCTTTAATATTACAAGGTGCTTCCTTTGAGTTTTAGTATTTCCTCTCCCACCAGGCCAGTTCTATTCACATGGCTCAGACCCGCTGGATGTTGGATCTGTTGCTCCTCATGGTACCTGACCATGGTGAGGACAACGACCAAGTACAGGAACACTACTACATTACAAATGTCTCCGTACAGACCCTGGATGAGGATGCTAAGATGCTGGCAGAGAAACTGGACTTTTTTTCTACATACATCAGCAGGTACCAGAAGTTTTTACTTGTTTTTACAATTTGCAGTTAGGCATATGCTGTTAACCAGAGTAAGTCACAATTAGTGCACAGTACAATAAGTACACCTTTTTATCTCACACAAGTACTGAACTGAATTTTGATGATAACCTATTTACACCACACATACTGACTAACATCACATAGGAATGAATGTTGGCTAAAGTATGTTTAGTGTAAGATTGAAAGGATCATCAGAGGGGGATTTTCTCTATGATTTACTTATCAGGAATTGTGTGCTTTTGACTCCAGATCTTGCAAGCTGATTCTGGAGGAGCGGATTCTGCACAACTCACGTGAAGTTGAGGTTGAAAATGAGATGAATGAGTGCAAAAAGCTGCAGGTAAACAATGTTCTGATACAGAATTAGATACAAGCAAGGAACTGGGCTATCGTCAGATCCGAAAACGTTTACATTTCACCAGTAATCATTACTTTAAATACACTAGAAAAATCAAGAGATGCATCATGTTCAGTTTTGAGACCAAACAGCTTGTTGTGTTCAATTATTACAAGGCTCCAGAAGAGGGAGACACACTGCAGTCACATACATGGGTAAGATAAACCTTAAAAACCTGGATCTGTACTATCTGTCCTCAGACGGAGTGCAGTGACTGGGTGGAGACCTGTTTAATCCTGCTCTCTGGAGTGACAGGTGGTCCTGTGGGGCTGCCTGTCCGACAGGCTAACCCCGCTTCCAGCAGTGATGTCACAGTCTCTCCAGCAGACAGCATGGAGCCTTTGGTGAGGAGTCCATTTTAATACAACCCACATGGATAAACCTTATATTTTTATTATTATTTTATTTTTTATATTTTATTTTAAAAAATATATATTTTCATGTAGTTTTGTCTTTATTATTAAAGAAATAACTGGTGTCAGGTGACTGGCCATGTTGCTCTTGCTACAGTGAAGTAGAGCCGACAAAATAGGAGAGTTTGTATCAGATTTTACTGTAGTCAAGGTCAATGTGAGAAGAATGAGAAACTTTGCGTGTGTGTGTGTGTTTGTGTAGGTGAACGTGGAAGTTTCAGCTGATCCTACAGCAAACAGTGAGGTCAAAGATGAGACTGAGGCAGAACTGAGAGAGGTGAGTCGTATTACTGTAACAGCTGTGGAGTACAAGTGAAAAACTTATGATACCATGTTACTGTGAGATTGCTCTTTAGAAAATGGAAAAAAGTTTGACTACACAACCCTAAACTTGTTTTGGAGCTCATCTCTTGTTATTGGACACACTGTGGAGGTCATTCACACATCCAAACATTTTGTAGTGAGTTAAAGGCTAAAAAAGGAGAAATGGCATGAATGCTATTGATGATAAAGGGCAACAGGCAGTAGTTAGACAGTCTATTATTTGATCAGGTGATCAAGTTTGAACTCCTGTCTCAGTCAATATCTGCCCTCTGAAATTTCACTGAATAGGCAATTAGGCCTAGAGCAGTCAGGTTTTCATTGTGAGTTAACAAATTGATGGACCTTTTGTCCACATCTTTAATCCTATTTTCAGTTGAATGTTTGCTTAAACATTTTATGGCCTTGTCACAGTATAAATGACTGTAAGTTGTAGGTTGAATAATGACATTAAATGGAATTGTATTTACTGACCAGAGCTGTTTGTTTCCCATTCGTTTGAAAATCATGGAGTACAGTTTATTATAATGATAATTTGGGATTTGTTTATTGAAATAACCAAATTAATGTTACAGTAATCATGATTCTAATGATGAGGGCAGTGATGATTCTCTTGTGTCTCCACAGTGTACTGCTGAAGGACATGAAACACAACAAGAGGCTTCTCAGGTATCGATATAATTTCCATCAAGTGTACTTAGTTAAATTATTGTCTACACATAAGGGTAAAAATAATTTTAGGGTATCTCATCTGATATTCTGAAAATCCTGGGGCAGTCTGGAACAGTGACCACAGACATCTATAGTTCAATGTGAATGTTATAGAGTTAGTTTGTGAGATAAAAGACACAATTTACAAAACATATATTTCTTTGAATTGTATTGACTGCTCCCTCAGATCAGGAAATCTTTGGAGTATCTATGAATTTGGAGATCTGCATTGAAGACAGAACAGTGTGAAGAAATGAGATAATTTCTTCAGGATTACAGGGAATTTTACAAAAGAGTCTTATAAAAGAAACATGATTGTTTTACACATTTTTGTACTGTATTAACCACACTATTTGGCAAAAAATGAACAGTGATTTTGTTGTTAATGTTGTTAACCTGCAGGGGGAGCTAATGGTTTGTGAGACTCCAGTGCTGAAGCTGATTGGCTATGATGGAAACATTACACAAAGAAAGCTGGGAGAGAGCAGTGTCTACCTGAACGGGGTCAGACAGTTAAATTACACACTTTTTCAGTGTTAGCATTCTTTCACAGTGTATAGAACTGAACAAACTGTCTATCTGACATCTGTCTGTCTCTGTGTCTGTCTCTGTGTCTGTCTATCAGACTGATTTGGTTATATCTCCAGCAACAGATGAGGCCCAGAAAGCTTTTAGTGATCTCACCACAGTAGGATTGCTGCAGCAGGAACTGCAGTAGGTTAACTTTATTATTGTTGAGTGGAACACTGTTTTTTTATGTCCTCCTAAACTCAATGTTGTTGTTTTATTTCATGACTCCTCTTATGACACTTGCTGGCTATTGTCTTTTTTGTGTCTCCCATTAATTGTTTCCTTTTTGTCAAAAATTACTCAAAAAGAAACTTTTACAACTTGCAGATTCAAGTGGAGTTTATTCAGCAAAATCCCATTGTGGAAATAAGTTTGTTGGATGTCCACACATCAGCTGAGTTTCTGTAGTTGTTCAGAAATAGAGAGTGGACCTCTACTGAATTGTGGATGTGAAAAGGACATCCAGGTCAAATTTCTCTCCGTGTGTGTGTCAGTGACTCAGAGCTGCGGGTCCAGAGTGTGGAGCAGCGAGCCCTGAAGGCTGAGGAAGCTCTGCAGGCAGCGCTGGAGAAGATTCAGAACCTGGAGAGACAACTGCAGGGTCAACCCAGTCTGGAGGTCAAATGTAGTGAAGGTACAGACTAAACAAAAAAAAATCTATAAACTTTTGACTTAGACAGAGAGACAGTATTAACGCATTTGGGTGGTACATGGATTTGTTTGTGTTGCAGAGAAAAAGAAAACACCTCCACTTTCCCCACCAGCAGTGACAACTCCAGCTGCCCCAAAGAAAACCACAGCTGAAACCAAAACAAGTGGCACCAAAAGGACCAAGAAACGGTGATTTGACGTGATCAGGAGGTGTTATAACTTTATGTTTATAAGCTATATTTGAAATCACTTATAGGGTTTTGTATTTCATGCATTTTCGTAGTCGTAGCAAGATTCATCATCTGCACTCCATCACAGTTTAAAAGTAGTAAAGGAAAACCACCCAAAGATATTAAGACTTCTGGCACGCATTACCAACGCTGGCTTGTTGTGGTTTTGTTTAACCTTGTAATGTGTTTTTGACTCGCAAGTTAAGGAAGATTAGTTTTTGTTGCCTTTAAAAAATAAAGTTTCTGCAGACGTTACTTTTAAATGAGTTCAACTTTGGAGATTTATTTTCAAATACAACACAAACTCACTTATCCTTCAGTTTAGGCTCTCAGATCCTCCATAGATAAAGCTCACCAGTGTAAAACATTCAAAAGCTCCAAACAATTAAGTCATATTTGAAATCATGCTTAAATCAACAATCATTTAACTCAAGGTTACACTCTTTAGCATGATCAAAATCTCTATTAAACTCAACCGTTAGCTGAGAATCACTGGCTTTAATTTGCCTCTGTTAGGTGTTTAGGAATAATTCATTATGAACTTTTCAGCAATAATAAGCTTTCATGTCTATCACATCATTGGCGAGTCTGTGTCTGGCTCCGCCTCTGTCGTCCCTCCTTCTCCCTCCACAGCAGGAGGAGGAGGGGGTGGTAAGGATGAGAGGTCAGGGGTCACGCTGAGGAGATCTGGAGGGAGTGGAAGGACCAGGGCAGGATGGAGGAGACGGAGGGAGGCCCTGAACCCCTCCCAGACATCTCTCTCCCCTTCTGCTGCTTTGACCTGATGAAGAGACGGACTGATGTCGGAAACGTATTTATACTACTGAGAAAAATGATCCCCCTGGCAGAGGTAAACCTAACTTTACAGATCTGAAGAAGCATTGATCTGCATACTAAACCAACGCCACGCTCTGGGATGAAAATACAGAAAAAAATATTAGAATGGAAATGGAAACAAAAGTGCATTGAGTATTGGAAGGCTCAGGAACAGAGATCAGCCACTGGCTTTATTTGCTGTCAGCTGCTGTCTTTGAAACTGCCACTAAGTTAAGCCAAAGACATGTTCTGATTGTACACAGAGGCTTTACTAAAGTTTTTCTACCTACATTCCACAAGTTTTACAAATAATGCTGATAATAATACGCTTTCTGAAATGGTAACTGAAAATGCATTAACCATGAACATTTAAAATGCAAAAACAAGTATTAAGATACAGTAAACAAACATCTGATTTTTAAAAAGGTAGTATAGTTTTATATATTTTATAGGATATAGTTACTCACTTTGGCCTGCTGTTGTCTCTTGGCCTCAGCTTCAGCAGCCAGACTCTGCTGTAACTCCACAGGAAAACTGAGCTCGTCTCTGACAGAAAATCAAACACACGCCCGGTCAGCAGTACAGTACACCACAAATCTCTACATTCTTCTTGCTGTTTACCTGGAAAAATCAAAGCTTTTATAAGAAAAAGAATTTGCACACAGAAAGTGAATCATTTTTTCAGGAGCACTGCTAATCCATTGTGTTGTACAAATCAGATCTTAAAAAGAAAAAAAAATCTTGATTCTTTCAGCAATTTAAAGCATCAGCTGTGAATATGAGGTAATACTGTTAGGCCCTCACTTTTAAAGCGCCCCATTGTGCCTTTTGCACTAATATTGAACAATCAAAAGTCGTCACCCAGTGAAGGAGGGCCATCAAGATCAGACTGTACCAGGGCCGGCCCTAAACCTTGGGGGGCCAAGCAGATTTGATTAGACAGAACAGTTTACAGAAGTTAGCCTGATTACTGATCCCTCATTTCACTTTCACGCTGATGTTTTTTTTTCTCTTTTTGTGATCAGAGGGGTAGTTTGGTTTAATCCTCTCACTCAAGTTGTAAATACCAAAACCTGCTGTGATACAAGGGGGAGGCCTTGCATAATTTGCTGAGCCTATGCACTTCCATAGTGAGTGTAGGGTCGCCGACCTCTGCTTTTGGGACATGTGAAGCGTTCTTGGTGGCCGTCTGCTGGACATGGGGCCCTAAACTTTCACTTCCCAGAATGCATTGATGCCACATGATGTTATGTGAGTTTTAACCTTGACTTCAATTGAAACACACTTACTGAGATACAGATGCAGCTGAGGAATCACAATTAATGTTTTTTTTTTTATCTTCAGTCTTACATGTCTGCTCTCTCCACCCTGATGCCCCAATGACAAGCAACAGAGTCAACCGCTGCTTGTATCTGCAGTCCAATCCTCCTCCTGTGCAGCAGGACGTGGCTGAATGTGTGCTGTGCAAGAATTTCTCTGACTGCTGCTTGGACCACAGTCTGCAGGACTGTGGTCAAACAGGACAGAGCCGTGCTGCACAGAGCTACGTTCTCTATCTGGTAATAACACACTGCACTCAGCTCCGGCCTCACCAAGTCCTTTGTCACCACCTGCATACAGGCATATGAGAAGTCACAAATTGAATGCAATTAAAGCCTTGTCACTGTCTCACAGATTAGTTTAGCAGGGGGTAGCGTTTAATTTCCTCACTATCCTAAAAGGTTAAGAAACACTAACAAAGATTTAAACTTCTGTTGCTGTTGAAGTGACAAATAAGTCTGATCTCTTTATGGACTGTGAAAGGTGTACTGTATGCGCAGGGAAGGTGCATATACAGTTAACAGTTAACATTTTTACATATTAGGTTGAATGTGAATATGTCAGTAGTGTTTTGCTTTACTGTGCTGTACCGTGTGAGAAGGAATCTTCAGCATGTTCAGTCGTATGTCAACCTTGTGACACACATCTAGGATTGGGAGGTAGAAAAGAAGACCTGGAGAGGGGGAGGAAAAGGGTTTGATCTAAGGACAGAGTTTTCATATTAAACTAACTGTTAACCCCCAAATCAAAAATACATATTTTTCATTTACACATAGTCCTATTTATCTGTCTAGATTGTTTAGGTTTGAGTTTCAGATCTCTGACACCTCTATCATCTGTAGAGATTTCTGCCTTCTCTTCAATATAATGAACAAGGTTGCACTCTGCTTGTGGTGCTCAAAGCACAAAAAAAATCAACATCAATGTCTCTTTCTATAAATCATGACCTATTTACTCAAGATATTCCACATACCTTGATGTGTGCAGTTTTATGTAGGAACTATTTTCTTTCTACTGGACTGCACCTTCTAACTGTGTTACTGCACAGAAGGAAGTGTGCGTGTACTCATAAGGAAGAGGCTCATGACAGTGCGAGATGTAAACATTAATGATGTCCTCTTCACCTGAGCTGTAACGTTAGTTGGCTCAGTGGTGCTAGGTCAGCTAGAAGTGGATGCACACTTTGTTGTGTGTGGTGATCCAGTTGGGGGGTGTAGTTCAGTGGAGAGAAAATACTTCCCACATGAAACTACTCAAAACAAGGTCTTGAGTAACTGCATCATGATTTCTGGAAAGAGACAGATCTGTTGAGTTTTTCAAATGTGTTTTTGGTGATTTGAGCACCACAAGCCTAGTGTCTTCTAGTTCCATTATGTACATGAGGAGGCAGACAACTCTAGAGCTGATATCTCCAACACTCAGCAGCTCACACCAAAACAATCTAGAGTGATAAATACCACTTCAGGTAAATTATGTATTTTTAGATTTTGGGATGAACTGCCCCTTTAATTACAAGTATGTTTTATTAAAAATGATTTTCCTAAGACTGTATGACTATATGAGAGAATGCATGCAGATGACTAACACAATTTTAACTAATTGTTGGGTTTCCAAACTTTACATGATTCAGCTGTATGATGATCACCTGCCAAGCAAACCCAACAGCAATTCAAACAATGACACACAACCTCAGAAATCGCAAGTTAACTGTTTTGCACTAAAAAAATGAAAGTAATTGGTGACAACCTGGTCCTCTGGGTTTTCCACGCAGTAGATGACCCAGTCTAAAGATCACAGCTCTCTCATGCTCCCTCACCACCTGTCAGTCAAACAATGATAAGCATCAGTCACTAAATATGAGCAGAAGACAATGTTTGCTGAAGTGTCCAGTTAACATACAACACCAGAATGCCATCTTTAATGCAGTACTTTTGTTCAGTAACAAACAGTGTAGTCAGACAGTAGTGGGGCATTGACAAATTTTACTGTGTTTGACTCAAGATGAAACAATGGCTATGAGGTGAAAATAGTACCTCTACATTAAAAATAGCTGACTTTCATGCTAAGATTCCCCAACATTCATTAATTTCTTCAAATATTTTACTTCTTGTTGAGGTTGAAAAGGTAGAAATAGTGTTTTGACCATTCAGAGATTAAAATTAAATGATAAAAATCTCTATCTTTTACATCTCCATCACAAACTACACGTGCCTAGCTGGTTTTACTCATCTTAATCCTTTGATTAAATTTACAAGGAATCTCACTCATAATTCGAACATTGAACAGTTTTTGGTTTCTGTTAGGTCTGTGGTTCATACTTTGACACAGAACCAGATGGAAAGTGGGAAGAAGAGGAGAACCAGAGCAAAGACGAAGACCATCAGCAGCCACTCAAACACTCCCAGGCTCTTGCGCTTCAGACCTGCAGAGATCCACAGTACTTAGTATGAAGAAATACAACCAAGATCTGATAAAATAGAATTCAGAGTAAAGTTAAGCATTTTCATAAGAGCTGCCAATGAGTTATGATTTATCAATATCAAGAAAAAAATCTGGATGAATTTATTTCTTTTTCCACATGCCTGAATTTACATTACTATTTATTTAACCCTTTGAAACCTGGATTGACATCAGTTGCTTTTGTGCTGAGTTTAGACGACTTTCATTAACCATTTAAAAATCGGAGCAGATTGGTTTGATTTCTCTCACATGGGAAAAGGCAATGAGCAACTTTGCAAAAACTGCAAGAAAACCTGCAATGAATTAGTCAGTGATAAGAAAATGCCCTGATTTATTTTCTTAAATGAGGTATCCAAAAAAAAAAACTAGGGAAAAATGTCAGGAAAACTTTATTTTTATTTTAATAATATTTTAAAATTATCTTAAAGAAAAAGTAGTCAGTTTTCTTGTTTGTTTTTACCTTTTGTTGCTTATTTCCAGGTAATTTATTATAATACTATAAAATATTATTAGAATATTTTTGGGCCATGTCTAGTTAATTTGCTCAGTGCCTTCTTTTGATAGAAATCAAATCAACGTGCCCAGGTTTTAGAGGGTTAATTATCTGTAATTCTTTCACAAGTGTCTACATCCCTAGGACATAAAACAATCCATAACATTGGTAAAATCACTGTTAAGCTCTCCCCTCACTGCGTGTAAAATGTATGCCCTCGACTTACCATCCTGCTCTGCTGCTTCCAGGAGCCCCAGGTTCTCCTCCTTGACCTCCTCCTCTCTCACGCTGTCTATGTCCACCACGGTGGACTTCACCTTCACTTCTGTGTCCTGCTCTACCTTCACCTCATTTGACTCCAGCTTCTCTTTCTGTGGCCTCTCTTTCCTCACTGATGATGCCTTCAATGGCCTTTGTCGGTGACTTCTGGGAGGCACAGAGGCTCCACTCTCCCTCTCCTTCCTGGGCGTCATTCTGGATCTCGGAGGAAGACTGGAGTGGACTTTGGAGGCCTTCTCCATATTGGCTGGAGGCTCTGCAGTAAAGAGCATAGGAGTGATGCTTCTCTTTGGATGTTCCTGCTCAGTGGGTTAGTGGACGGTTCTCTTTTTGGGTGAAAGCAGAGAGGCAGGAGGACATTTTGCAAGTTTTAATGCTATGAGTTGCTTCCTCTGGCTGGAGGTTTGTAAATGGAGACACTGGTGCTGCCGTCTCAGACAGAATACATAGATGACTGTTGGAATGTGGGAGTAGGACAGCAGTGGGAGTGCCACTTGCCGCCCTCTCTCTCTTTCTCAAATTTAAGGTCAGTGAACTTCTGTGAGCGTGATATTCAATCAGGCTATATGCTGTCAAAGCAGCAAACTAAATTAAAAGAAAATGATAAGTGAGAAATGTGAAAAAACATCAAGTGATCTTTTACATAGATTCAGAAGGGCATTATAAGACATAAATCCAAATTTCCAGGGGTTGCTGAAATAAGTTTATTTCAGCAATTGTCTGTTTGCATAATTCTTTGCTAATTCTTACCCAAAAGCTTTTGTAAGGGTATAAACAATGGCAGTAGTACCACATTTTTGGTCCTCCTTACTGAACCTAATCTCTTCTCTTAAGAAAGTAAACATAAACAGAGCATTTCCTCATTTCTAAGTAGAAAAACAAAATTTTGGTCTTACATTTGGTATATAGCATGGTAACACATACACTATATATAGTTATATGTGACCTGATAAAATCACTGACATCATTGCTTTGGAAAGTGAAGGTGCATGCCAGTGGGTGTCTTGTGGGAACATTTTTAATTGTATGCCATTAAATCATGCATAGAACATGCTACTTAAGTACATGTCATATAAAATATAAAACATGCATACTAATTGCATTAAAAACCTTTATAGCTCTAGTCCATTTGAATGGATTTTGTTTCTCCCTTGTAAAACCAGTGCCATCCTGAGAAGTCTGTGGTCCAGAATTCAGATTACTGCTGGAGCACATTGTGTCAGTGGAGCTCAGGGAGTCACGGTGCATCTTCAGTGGGAATGTGCAGACTCAGGCCTCTCCTTTCCAAAGAGCTGATGAAGTTTTTTTCTCTGTTTTTACAGGAAAAGACACAAAGTATCCTCCCGAATATATCCTTAATTAAACTGAAAATTAATTATGTGGCCTAGATGTTTTTCTGCTACGGAAGTCCTGAGTCTAATTGTGTGCAAACCCAGGCAAAGGCAACGGTGCCTATAGGGTTTCCGATAATACACTGTGGTTGAACCGGGGGCCAAGTTCCTGGTGGTTAGAGGGCCACGGCTCAATGTGTGAGTAAATATGGCACTTGTATCAATATGAAGATGTCAGTATGAGTGCATTATTAAATACTGAGAGTAACATTATCCTGAAATTTGGGCACATGGATATGGGAACCGTATTGTAACATATTGAATAATTAATTTCACTTACATGCACACACAAATGTTGAGTTACATGTTGTGATTTTGTGTCTCTTTTTTTTTTAGCCGTTATAAGGTCCTTCTGAGGTAATTTTGCATATTGTTTTGGTCATTTTGTGTCTCCTTGTGGTTGTTTGGAGTGTCTCTATGGTAATTTCTACTTGTGGTTGTTTTGCCTAATTTTGTATTTTATGAATCTTTGCAGTTCCTTTGCATCCCTTTGTGGTTGTTTTGTGACTTTTTGAGATCATTTTGTGTCAGGGTTTTTTGGGGTTGTTTTATGTCTCCTAATTTTTTTTCTCCTTGAGGTCGTTTTGAGTCTCTGTAGTCGTTTTGTGTCCAGTGGCTGTTATTTAATGTCTCTTTGTAGTTCCTTTGCATTCCATTGTGGTCTTTTTGCATCTCTTTGTGTGTACTTGTTGTAGTTTTGTGCCTCTTTGGAGTTGTTTGTGTCTTATTGAGGTGATTTTGTGTATTTTATTGGTCGTTTTGTGTCTCTGTTGTCATTTTGCCTCACTTTGTGGTTGATTTAAATCTCTCTGTAGTCATTTTGTTTCTCTTCATCGTTCAATTTAAAAATGTCTTTGTGTTTTTGCATGCCTTTTGTATTCTTTACAGCCTTTCTGCGTCTCTTTGTGGTTATTTTGAACTCCTCATGTTAATTTTGAGTGACATTTTGCAGGTGAAGACCAATAACAGTTCGTTAAGGCTACTTTTCAATTTTTGTAAGATTTTTAAAAATATTTTTTACAATCTATAGTTGCTACCAATATGAACAGAATAACAAATGTATTACACCTTACGTCACCCTTTAAAAGCCTGTTTGTAAAAGTAACAATTCGGCTACTTAAAGCCATACTACCCTGAAAGCTTTTGATCTCGGCAGTATAATAAAGGTATGTGGATGGGAGACCGCCTGGAAATACCCGGTGCTGCGGGCTTTTTCACTTCTCTTTACAAACAGCAGAGGGCGCTGCTGTCTCTTCAGTGGAGTCAGAGCTTGGAAATAGTTGAAAGTGGTTTTAAAGTGTTTTCATCCCGTTGTACAGCCTTTATTTTAAGTCCTGAAAATATGGAAACCATATTTTTAGCCGTATTGTCCATTTTATATACACAATTCTGCTGTGCTTATCAGAATAATCCAGAGTTCACGTGAACGAGTTTCGTGCTCGTTTATTTTTTTCCTAACATCGTCAGCGTTGTTTTTGCAATAAACGATCTGTGTTCGCGGTGTCACGGTAACTGCAAGACACTGTGCAAGCTTATTAGCGAGGCTCAATGAAACGGTCGTTTTTACTTATTGCAAGCTACACATGAGCAGAAGTTTTGGTTGCATATAAGGTACTTGTTGACAACAAAGCTCATTTTTGTTGCCTTTTTTTTTTTTTTTTTTACAAAACCCATAAACCTTACTTGAGCTGCTTGTTACTCAATAACGTGCACGGAGGGCGGCGTGGTAGCAACAGGTGTGGAGAGTGTGGAGGAAACAAAGGTCCACATATCGTGGGAGGATGCTGCAAAGATTTTTATGACTTAAGGTAACATTGCATCCACAATACTCTTGGATCAATTTTAGCAAGACAGGACTGTTTTGACCGTGTTAAGTTATGAATGAATTTATTTCGGATTGCAGCTGCGGTTAAACGTTAGCTGCAGGAGGTTTTCTGCTCTGCATGGCGGATGCTAACGTTTACGTTTGCTAATTCAACAGTTGCGTCGCGTGTCTGTGCAGCGCAAAGGTAGTTTCACTAGCTAATGTTACTCGTGTTTATGGTGTAGGTGTGTTATCTTACGATTTTTTTTTCTTTTTTACCTTTAATGGCAGTTTTAAGTATGCTTGCTACTTTACAAGCATGCGGTAACAAATAAAGATGGCACAGTGAGGTTTGATCATCTCAGCATTTGCAGCTTTTTAAAGGTGAATACAAGTGCCAAATTTGACTACGTGCTTTTGTGGTTTAAAAAATCTTATTCAAGATATTTAAGGTGCAAGATTACAGAATTCGTCAGTTTATTTTTACTATTGTGGAGTTACTATTGTGCATTTCTCCTCCTTGTAGTTTCAGCCACCTGTTTGGGGTTAAGGATGTATTTAGGGACTGTTGGTCATTTATGGGGGGGTGATATTACAGGGGAGGCCCCTCAAATAACCTTTTAAGCCCTGTGGAGGGAGTTATTTTTAAGGAACTGAGGAGAGGGACATTCAACTTTAAATTGTTGTGTTTTGTATTTATTTTAAATACTCTGAGTCACAGAACCCATAAGTTGGGTTTGAAGGCATGTTTTCTTTAAAAATAACACAATTTATCATAGCAAGAAACTGTATGCACAATATTTTTGTGTGGTAATTTTTGATCAATAGCATAGATTTTAATTATAGATTGTCAATAATACAAATACAAACTAAACTTTTGATAGCTCACAACAGTGTTAGAATCTATTGCTTTTTCAGACTATTGGATACAATTTGCTGCAATAACTTAACTTAAGTGAGATAAACAGACTGAGAAATGCATGTTATCATAAGTTTAACTTTGGGGAAATATTTTGCAGCTGAAAAGGGTAATATATCGCAGTATCTGAAATGGCAATATTCAGTGTATTACAACATGTTTGCAAAGGCATTAATGTTGTTTTTTGAGTTAACTGTTGTAATACTGTTGCATCATAGGGTCTGAGGTGATTCCCACCCATACTTCATATTGAAACAAACAAAGTCACACCCCAGTCACCCCCTTACTCTATTCAATAAAGTACAGTCTCTGACAGTATGTTTTGTACCATTTCTCCTCTTGCTATGTTCTCCAGATGTCAGCAGGCAAGATGAACCAGCAAGATGCTTTGGAGAAGATAAAGAAGGAAATTCGTTCCTTGCTCATTTCATCTAAACTGGGCCTGGACCCTGATCAGCTCAGGCGAGACTATGTTGCCACGATGGGCCATCCCCTGCCCCTGAAACAACTGGGCTTCAGACACATCATGGATATGGTGAAAGAGATGCCTGACGTGGTGTCAGTTAACTTCAGGCCCGATGGCAGCATATATTTAAAGGGTAGGGTCCTTGTTTTCATTTGAACATGTATTTGTCTCAATCTAGCATTGATGTAAAATAAACCAAAGCACAGCAGTATTTAATGCATAACACCTCTCAGACATCTGTCTGTCAAAATCCTTTTACACATCATGCTCTCACCTATGTATGTCTGCCATTGCAGCTGTTAGTGACGATAGCACCCGAAACATTGAGGAGCTAGTGGCTAAGCAGCGCATATCTAAAACTGACAAGAAGTTCAGGAGTGGAGGTGTCAGCTACTTCTCACCCCGCAACCGTTACCTGCCTCCACCTGTTAACCTTCCCAGAAGAGGTCGGGCTCCTCCAGCTGTCCCTGCCCAGCTGAGGGCACAGCTCCGCATACTGCTCTCACAGGTATGACGTGAAGGGACCCTGGGAAGTTTTGCTTTTAGCCTCATGATGTCAAAACTGTTTACTTGAGTTTTGCAGTGCGCTATTCAAACAGGACCTACTGAATCAGAGACTGTGGTCACATGGACACAAATGACCTATTTCTGAGGTTTCTCCTGGTTGTGATCATATTCAGGATATGGTGTTTACATATGCACAGAAAAATTAGGTTATTTACATTCTGCATGTATACCCCAGTTTCTTTTCTTTTTTTAAGTTTCTTTTTTAGAGTACTTCAGCTTGCATATTCAGGTTTCTCATAATTAGAATATAGTGTTTACATGCTCAAACGCATAAATAGAAAACTCCAAGCACTGAATGCACTGAGAGAAGAAGAGTCGACTCTTCTATTTGTTTTAACAAAATCATGTAGCTCCATTACTCGGGGTTCCCACAATCATGGAAAACCTGGAAGAGTCATGACATTTTGCAGTCTCATTTCCAGGCTTGGAAAAGTATTGGAAAATGTAAAAAAAAAAAAAAAAATCATTGAAAGTTTTGGAAATGTCATGGAATTTCTTCCAGTAATCTTCCAGTGATAACCTCCCAAGTAATGAAACATAAAAGAAAATTCATTTTCTTAAAGTTAGCTGTTGACAGAACTTATAATATATTAATATGTATGGACTTAAGGGTGCTTGATAAATTGTTTGATTCATCAAAGGACGTGTGATGTCAAATAAGGCAAATTAACTCAAACAACTCATTTGCTGCTTGATACAAATGAAAAATTTGCAGAGCCTTCCCCTTTAACCCTTTAAACCCTGAGCAAATCAGCTTGATTTCCTTCAAAACACTTAGAGAAGGCAATGAGCAACCTGAGAAGAAATAACTTAAAAATAAGCAAGAAATTAGTAAAAAAAAAAAAAAAATCCAAGAAAATTACCTGAAAATTTGTGCAAAAAAAGTCAAAGGAGAGGAATGTAAAAAACAAAAGAGAAATTGACTTTTTAAAAAATGCTTATGAATAAATATAACTCTGTGAGATATTTTTCAATATGTAATTATGATTATAAATATACTGTAGTTTTCCAGACATTTTCCCTATCTTATGATTAAATTATTTTTCAAATTGAAAAGTTACAAGTTCTTCATTGACTTTTCCCCCCATGTTTCCAAAAGAAATCAAATCACTTTGCTAGGGATTCGAAAGTTAAAATACTTGTGAAAGGTGTCTGACAACAAAAGTAAAGTTGTGATGTGGTGTAGCTGCACTGTAACCAGGCTGGGAAGTGCCAGAGACGCAATTAAGCATATGCTTTTCCAACATGAAAATTTGTATTATGGGTCCTTGAAAAGTCATGAAAGAGTTTTGAATTCTGTCCATAAATAGGTGTGAGAACCCTAAACTTGCAAAATGTTGTTTTGTTTCAAGTAACCACGTGGCCACTCTTCCAGGGTCCACTCAGGTTGTCTGACCTGGAGTCCAGCTTCCTGCGCTGCTTTGGCTACCCGCTGCGTGTCCACAACTACGGCTTCTACTCCACTGGAGAGATGCTGGAGGGAGTGGCGGACCTGATCATTATCCAGCAGAGCAGGCTGGGCTCAGTCCTGAGCCTGAGGGATCGGATGCTGCCCAGGCAGCTGCTCAGACCGTTAAGCTCACAGAGGAGGACTGGGCAGATAAAGTCAGACTTGCCTAAAACTGACAAATCAGCCTCCAAAGGGGCAGAAACCAGAGCTGTGACACCAACAATACCTCCAGGTGATGCATTTAAACATTTTAAACAGCTTGCTTGAATTTGTCTAGCAACTGATAGGGAAAGTGGGGAAAGGGTTAAAGATAATTAGAATTGTTGAAATTTGTCCAGGAAAATGTGAGAGAACTCAGTTTTAAATAACTACTTACTCCACCCATGTTGCAAGTACTGGCCAAATGTTGATGGGGTTATTACATCAGTCATGACAAACTAACACACTGTTCAAAGTGTGCAGGGGCGCCGTGTGTTTTGTAGTATTGTTGTTATCTTTAGCACTAGTCTGAATTTTCTAAATTTTGTGGTTTACCTTGACTGAAGTTCCAGTGACACAGACTTCTCAAAACCAGCCCACTACTGAGACTTCCTTGCACCCTGTTCACAAAGAGACAATGGCTGTCAGTAACAGGCCACATGTGGTTGAGAGGAAGCAGGAAGAGGACCCAGAGCCCTGCCAGGATGGTCGGCTCTTTGAGAATCGTGTCCTTAAGGTAAGAAAACATAGTTCCTGCATCTTGTTTTTTAGAGCAAGACATAAGAATGTGAAATGGGGGGATACAAGACCACGCCTATTTAAAGACACATCATCCAGTACTCTATCCAGTGTTAAGTGTAAGAAAATTTTGTGTTGCAGCTACAACTGAAAGGATTTTTGTGGCACATTAAGATGTCTTGGCAGAAATACATCAAATACTGCCATATCACTGCATGACATCATCAAGAAATGTGAGAGGAATGATTTTGTATACAGTTATTTGTAGTAAGCTTTCTGCTGAAATTGTACTTCAGCTGCAGGAGGAGCTTCGCCAGAGAATTTTGGAGAATGGAGTCGCTGGCGTCATTAGTCAGGAGCTGAAGGACAAGCTACAAACGGTCAGACTTCCTGCCAGTTTAAGCAAACACCTTCTGTCAGTAGTGACCACAAGACTCTAATAAGCTTTGCGTTCATGGCAAGAATTATTTTTGGTACAGAAGGAAACCAAGACATATGGTGACAGGTCTTGTAAAGAAATGTTTGTGTTCATGGCTCTCTACAGGTTGTGTGTCAGAGCAGTGGAGGATTATCAGTGCATGATCTACCTGCTGAATACAAGGTAAAAAGAAAAAGTCATGCAGTTCTTCTGTTCACCTTCACGCTGTAACTTGAGAGTTTAAGGTGCTGTTGCATCTGTAGTTTGGTTTATGAGGTCTGTACCAAGACTAAGTAATGATACATTGTTGCATTTAAATTCTGGTCTGGACTTGGGATGGGTACCCGGTATTAAATGGGCCCCGGGGCAGAATTATTAAAGGCTGCAATATTGATAAGCTCCAACATGAACAGTTATGCTGTCTGTATCGCAGAAATTAAGAAAATGTATTTCTTGTTTATTTAGGTTATGTAAATGTTATCTTGTACAGTTCTTATCTCACCGTCTCCATTTCCACTTTGCAGTAAGATTAAGACATTCTTCTGTGATGCATTATCACTATCCAATCTTGAGGAGAGCTCTGATTGTCGGAGCATGGCAGCATGTGCGAGGGGCGGGGTGGGGTCAGCACTGCCACTCTGTCTGACACACACACACACACACACACACACACACACACACACACACACACACACACACACACACACACACACACACACACACACACACACAGGAGCCCTGCTGTCAGTTACAATGCTCCAAATTCTGGTTATACTTTACAAGAGTTTGTGCCGACACAAAAGTGCAACAACTCTTTTGCATGTAAGGAGGGAAACATGAGCAAGCTTTCAAAACATCTAGCAAAAGTGCATCACATACAGGAGGAGAAATGCACCGTTATCGACCCTCTAGCTTGATTTCTTTTCTCCTTAAAACCCAGGATAACAACCAGTAAGAGAACCATTAATGTACCGGATCTGTAAGAAGGTTTTGAAAAGTCTTAGAATTTTGTTGTGTGTAATGAAATTGTTACAGTAATTTTGCATGGATAATCTTCCATGTAATGTGACATGGCGGCAAATTTTATTTCCATAGCTGTTGACGAAACGTAGCTCTTGTTTGCGTCGATGTTAACCATTGCGTACTTTTCTTAATTTTCTCCCAGGGTACCTTCTCTCCCTTGATGTATGACAGTTAGAAGAAATTGTGTTTGAACAGGTTGAATCTGATAAGTTTTAAAAACACTGGGCAAGTGGGGCAACAATTTAAAAAATATATATTATTATGGGTCCTTGAAGCGTCATGGAAAAGTTTTGAAAGTTTGTCCATGAAAATGTGTGGAAACCCTGGATCAGGGACAGATTTCACAATCAGCAGTTAGATTTTGTAGTAGTTAAGCTTTTGAAAATTTGCTAAAATCTCCTATCTGCTTTCATAAAATTCTATGGCTGGGTCGTTTACACCACAAACAAACTGCACCAGAGGCTGCTGGGAAGTAGAGCGAGACCCACCTTTTCAGGCAGTCTCGGTTCAGTTATTTGGTTCACACACGGGTTTGATCGACGGCTTTCAAACCAGCCAAAAGGAACCACACTAACCAAGCTAACAGACCTGAGTTTGTTTTAACCGAACCAAAGAGGTCAGTTGTGAACGCATCCTTAAGAAATTGGTCACAGGGCTGGGAGCTTAAGAACTTGCAATTTTGAGAATTAAAATTCAGTAATTTAAGAACCAGCTAAATATAAGTACTGGCTTCAATGTGTTGGTTTTGTATGTTAAACAAGTTCAGTGCTATGCTGTTTTACACTTCTGTTTATAATGAATGATGTGTTTGGTTTTGTTCTTCAGAGGCTGTTTGGTGAGGATATTCCGTTGCTGCAGAGTGGCTTCGTCAGTGTCACTGAACTGGTCAGTGCCATGAGTGACATCTTCCATTTGAAACCTGTAGTGGGTGAAAATGGGCAACACTGGATAGTCATGGACATACAGGACAGTGACGGTATACAATCAGGTGTGTTAAGATAAAAGTCATGTAAATCACTGATTAATGTATGTATTGTGTTTATGGAGTCTGCACTTTTCTAATCAATGACCTATTATAATAAAACGGTAAAACGGTGTTGTCTGAGATAACCACTCTTGTGGAACGCTGGCTTTCAGCTAAGTGTTTGTTTTTTTCTGCAGATGATGAGAATGAAAAGCTGGAGACCGGTAGCAATTCCAAGACCCAGGAAACGGTTAGACGACACATTTTTCATCATATTGCTAATCAGAGCGTCACATGTGTGAAGCCAGTGATACTCACGATTGTTTTTTCACTGCACTTAACAAGCAGGTGTCACTATCTGTGTAAAACGTCAGTTTTATCCATAAATGCAGGTTTCACAACTCTGAAAACTGTTGTTGTTTGTATCCCAGCTGGTTCTCTTTAACAGAGCTGCAGAATAATACTAAATAATATGTAATGTACCTGCTGTGTGCCATTCACTACTCTCACTTTGCTTTTCATGTGTCCTCCTGTAGATGTCTCAGACGTACCTTTCCATTCAGATGCATTGCTCCCCTGCAGTACCCTTGGATGCCTTGCAGAGCCAACGTGTCAAACCACCAACACGCCATGGTGCTCGAGAGCTGATAGAGGTCCTAGTGGAGCACATGGAGACGCCCGGACATTTCTACATCCGCTTCAGCGAGAGTGAGGAGGCCCGGGCTATGGAGGACATGATGATTGAGATGAGGTGGTGGACATGTTAGAGGCAGCTCAATGTGCTGCCACTTCTTGTAGCTATTGTAGTAATAGGGTTCCCCTTTTGAATTGCATGTTAATTAGTAATACAGTTCATAATGTTTCTCAATATGTACCATTTCATCACGCCCGGCACGCTCTTACTTTGTCAAACCATATTGCTTTAGCTGATGGGAATTTAACCCTTTGAAACCTGAGGCGACATCACTTTTCTAGTGCTCCTCTCGCTTTTCACAAGAATTTAAACCTTTGAACCCTGACCTAATTGGTTTGATTTCTTTCAAAATCATGGGAAAAAAAGGCAATGAGCAACTTGGTAAGAAATGTTCCATGAAGTGCAAGAAATGAGAAAATCGTTTAAAAAGAAACCTAAAGAAAAAGGTCTAGGAAAAAAAATACTATAAATTATGTGCAGAATTATTATACATCTGAAGCACTTTCTCCAGGTCATTTCCTTTTCTTAGTTTAAATTTCGTTTTTTTTTGGTGTTGGGGGGTGTTTGTTTTATTGTTTTTAAACTGATTTTTTAGGTAATTGTAATTTTTACTAGTTTCTCGACAATTTTTAGGGCAGTTTTCTTTTGCTGCTCAATTTTTGCCTTCACGTGTTTTTGAAAAAAATCAAGCCAATATGCTCAGGTTTCAAAAGGTTAAAAAAAATCTATATTTTTTCTAAAAATGGGGTTCATCATTGCATTTACCAAAATAAATAGTCATTTAGCTTGACCAACACGAGTTAAGAAAAATAGAACTTTTTATTGTGTACATCTTTGAAATGTTATCCCCCAAATTAAGTTCCTCTTGATGCATTTCACAGTATTTTTTAGACGTTAAGTAAAAAGAAGTGAAATAAGATACCAAAAACTCAGCCTTGTTATTCAGTCTTTAGTGCAACAAGAAGTTAAAACAGAGTTTTTAACTAGAAATAAAACTGCTATAATAGAAATAAGCTGTGCTGTAAAACATCAAAATGTAATCAGTACTGTCTCAACATAAACATTTACATATCAAGCTTCCTGGTGATTCTCTATGAGCAATGACATCCTGTCTCTCATTTTTTCCCCACTCTTTCTCTGTCGCCTCCAGACGATGTTACACCTGTCCTGAGGTGTCGGAGCAGTATTGCCTGCCTAAGCAATTTCTACGACGAGGTCAAGTCTGTTGCGTGTCACCCAAAGGAATGTGGTTCTACCGGGTGGTCATCCATCAGATCATCAGCCCCACTCAGGTGGAGGTATATTACATCGACTTTGGAGATATGACCGTGGTACAGAGCGCCAACCTCAAGTTCCTAAAGTAGGGGCATTTAAAAAAAACAAAAAAACAAAAAAACAGTTAAATAATCCATCTAGTACCACCACTACTGCTGCTAACCTGATCAGTGTGTGAGTTTTTGCTGTGCTCTCTGCTGTTCATCTCTGTTTTATCAGGTCATGTTACTCAGCTCTTCCAGCACAAGCTGTTCCATCATCACTTGCTGGAATCAAACCCACCAATGTGAGTCTGATACAATATGTGCTCATATATTTAGTGTGAGCTCTCCTGCAAAGGCCTCAACTAACTTCTTGTTAGTACGACAAGTGCCTGTCTATTTCTAACACCGATATTATAGTAGTGCTGCAGACAGTATTTCATGTTCCTTCATGAAATCACCCTGCATTGTACTGAGACTAATCATACTATGATATATTGGCCTTTGACTTGAAAGAGATGTATGAGCGAGAGTGTTGTGGTTTGCCTCTTGCAGGGCAGCTGGACTGCTGAGGCCAAGGCTTCTTTCCAGAAGCTATGCTCCGACCGCACCCTGGTGGGTGCTTTGGATTGTTACGCTGGAGATGTGCTTCAGCTTTACCTGTGTGACACACACACTGATATTGATATCTACATTCACACTGTCCTGCTGAGCCAGGGCCACGGGGAAGCTTGCAGCCCTGCAGCCAGTGCAACAGTAAGACACACACGCACACTCTCACACTCTCTGACTCTCAGGGTGCGTTCAGAATCGCATACTATTTCTTTTCACTTTCAGTAGGTATTGCAGCTGCCCTTTCATAGTATGCACTGTTGCATGAAATATGAAAACAATCGGGACATACTACTTCTTCATAAAAAACCTCTTGCTCATATATCTGTTACCATGGAGATCAAACACCATTCACAGAGTTTGTCAGAGCAGAGAGATTAACCTGAAGAGCTCTGCTGTTGTTACTTTGCATTGTATATAGTTTAACCCTTAAGTTATAATGCATACTAAATCTATTTTGCTATAATAAATAGTATGCTAGTGTGGGTATTGGTACATGCAGACAAACTTATTTATATCATGGCAGTGATGAATACCAGTTTTTGATTGGTCCTCAGGTGTCTTTGAAAGTAAATTAAAGATAAACCAGCAAACCAAACTAGGATCGATCTGTGTGGTTGAGAGTTAAAGGAGCAGTGTTTAGGATTTAGTGACATCTAGTGGCAAAGATTGCAGATTGCAACCAGCTGAAACGTCTCCCATGTGCCACATGTGAACTCTCAAACAGGATTCCTTCATTGTTTATTGTTCAGGAGATTTTTAACAGGAGCCAAATTATCTACAGAGGTCTCTTCCTTTCCAAAACAGACAGATAAGGTGATTTAAACTGGGAGAAAACATGATAAAACCAGTCTTCTTTTACAAATGAGTATTTCTCTGATGCTGTTTGGCTTGTCGCAGAGGAGCTGCTAACTGCAATGACTCTTATTTTTAGGTGACGGTACACCAAAGTAAACAAAATGATGATTTTATATTACATTTCTCATATATTCCCCCAAATCTTATACATTTGAACTTTTACCCACTGTGCTAAAAACACTGTATTGGATATGTGCCTGGAAGTTATAATAGTTGCTATCATTAATATTTTTGATTTAGGTTAGGTATGAGTTCATTTCTAACTATGATAACAGACATTTTTTACATGGCCATGGTAAAAGTATTAAAAAACAGCTTATTTATATTGATACATGTACTTGATCTGTACACCTGCTTATAAATAACCTGTGTTGTGTACTTCCTGTGTACTCTCAGCTGTGTGTCAAGCCCTGTCCAGTGAGTCTCTACCTGGGGGAGGGAATGGTTGACCTGCCAGAGGTAGAGGAGGTGGCCATTTTATCCCCAAAGCAAGCCAGCATACGTGAACGGTCCATGTCAGCTTCACCGAAGGTACTTTAGACACACACACAATTTTTGAGGTTGCAGTACAGCCAAACAAAACAATCATCTCAGTACTTGGTTACTTCAATATTTCTTGTGGATTTGCAGTTTTATGTCTCAATTGTTTCCTATCTAAGAGTGCACTCTTTTTGTCTCTTCTTTCCCTCCCCGCCCTCACTCACTTCCTCTTTCTCACTCAATCTTTTAATGTTGGTGTAAAGCTTTTATTCTCCACTGTTCATAGCTGTTATCTTACCAGCCATACTGTCACTGCTGCAGGCTCTCTGCAGCACCACACAACCTCAGCACACACTGACGCGCGCACACACATTGTGAGTGTACACACTCACATCAAATACACACACACATCCTCTTGGCAAAAGGGGAGGGTTCCAATCCAGTGCTTCTTAATGTATAGGCACACAGTTTGGAAGGTCACAGCTTGTTGTTGGACAATAAATAAGATGACAGCCAATCAGTGGGCTGTTTAATGGATATTGGATTACAAGATTGTGTCACTCTTATGTTAATGAGTGGATGGTTGTTAAACCAAGCATAGAGGAAAGGAGATTTCACAGTGTCTGTAATAAAAAATGTTATTTTAGAAGCATGGACGCAACTACACTGAACAACAGTGGCACAACAATGACATGATAAAAGAAACTGAACTCAAAACAGTTTTTGAAATCTGGGTGTATGCTGTATTTAGTCTATATAAACATAAAGACAGGAAGCAGATAGTCCAGCTTAAATCAGTGGTTCTTTCCCTGCTGTCTTATGTACACGTTTTAGAGATAGTTGAAAGATAGTTATGTCATTAATGTGCTTCTAGCTCGATTGAAATTGTATCCCAGCTGGCAAATGGGAAACTTAAAGCTAACTTGAGGCATGCTGTGTATGAAATATGTGTCCAGCTGATGAATTTTTATGCCCCTGAGCAAATTTAAACAGCGTTTCATCAGCCTGTGCTGCCTGTGCTCTTCAACATTATTCAGAACATTTTCTCTCTGCATCCCAACATTTTAACATGCTGCTCTGAATAATTACTTTGATGTGAATGTGAGCCGTTACTCAAACATCACCTGCTAAATCTGACAGATCCTCAAGGCGCAACTTTTGTATTGCTGATCTTTACGATTTATAGAGTAAATAAAGGTCTAAGAAGTAGTTTCATTGACAAATGTGACCTCTTCTTGAAGGTTAAAGCTTTATTTAATTTAATTTTAAATATATTTATCTCAATAATATTCCCCTCTGATGGTAATGGAGGCAGCTATTTGAAGAAACCCTGTAGTCATTAGAACAATGTCTGAGTTTACATGGTCATAATCTGTTTCAGTAAATAAACTTCAATATAGGCTAAGGTAAAATACCTTGTAATTGTTATGAAATGCCACCAGCTAAAATCCTTTACAATATGCCATATTAACAAATGTGCGATGTAAATTGCACTTGCTGTAGTACATGTCGGAGTATGAATCAACATCCAGAAAGTACAACCAAAGATTTGCAGTTAGATTTGTCATTGAGATATGAATCTGTAGAAAACAGGAAGTTTCTTGGTGTCTCAGGTTGAAGACATAGAGCAGCCTGCCCTGGAGTATATTGAGGAAAATGAGGTCAGCGCCTTTATCCAGGTACGACCACCTCGATTTCATGTCAATGTACATTAATAGTTTAAGCCTACAGTAGATGAGCATTTATGTAACTGGAGCCTTGCCTTAATTGGTTTAAGACTGATTTATCAATGTTTATCTGGACTTAACTTTGGAATACAGCTGCAGTTTTGGCTGATTCACTCTGCTTTTCCATTTCCATCACCTAATTTAAATAAAGGATAAAGGTCGTAAAATGGTTGATAGCCAGTAGTGCTATTTGTCTGTATGTGTGAAGAGATTTTCTGTTTTGCCAAAAAGTGTTGACAGACAAAACTAAAATCTTCTTTGTTGCTGTCTTGTTCAGGGAATGGACGCCAACCCGTTCAATGCTCTCCTAAAGGATCAAACTATCAGCTTCAGTGAATTGGACTGGGACTCAACCAACAAATCACCTCCTACCAGCTCTTCCTGTCCGACCTCCAGTCCTCTGGCCCCTCCAGATCTGATCCAGATCCAAACAACCCCAACACACTGTAAAGCTGATCTTAAAGTGAGAAGATATCATTGTTTGGTTTTATGGAGGAGAAATCACCCTTTATGGTTTTCATAAAGCACTTAAAAAGTGATAGTTGTCTTTTTTTTGTCTATTAAAGAAACTTTACTTTGTTCTCAGACTCTGAGCATGATTCCACCAACTGCATCCAGCATTCAGACCAGCTCCTGCTGCCTGACACCAGAAGAGGGGCAGCACCGGTCCAGACTCGCTGCCCCCTCTTTGGTCAAGCCACCTCCGATCCTGAGAACCTTGAGCCTCCGCACCTCTGACCTGGGCCAAATCCATGACTGCTCTCAGGGTACACACACACACACACACACACACACACACACACACACACACACACACACACACACACACACACAGAGTTACTTCTTGAGAGCTTGCATGATCTACACATAAGTCACAACCAAAAGAATTTAGTCTGCTAAAAACTTGAGATTCAAAGTGAGTAACTGCAACAGATTTGTGTAAATAAACACTTAACCTCTTCATTGGAGAGTGATGACACACTTTGACTTAGTGTTAAGTTGTTTCAGCAAATGTGTTTTTCTCACGAGAATTTGTTGTTGAATAGCAACAACATTGTTCTTATCATTCTTGCTCGTTATAAACAAATCAGACCATAGATTGAAATAGGAAACTCTAACGGGTTATTTTAGATTTTTAGTCATCGCATTGAGCTTTATTTGTAAGAGAAGTATCATTTCCGTCAATTCGTAGAAAGGTAATGTGGTGTCGTAAAAGTCCTTATGTACATACAAAGGCTTTTTACCCTCGCTTGCGCACACACTCTCATTTTCTAATAGGATTACAGTGACCTTCATTAACCTGCACATGTACACAGAGAGACAGAGAAGCCTTCAATGAAATTAGACTGTGTCCATGGTTGCAGAGAGGACGTATTGATTTCCATCCTGCTGCTTGCAGTGGTGGATGTACCTGCACTGAGAACCTGACACGGATTCAATTAGACCTGTTACCAGAGCTATTTGACCCAACAAGCTGCTTTCATTGCATTGCATTTGTCCTGATATCGATACAGTGCTGCTCCACCATGCCTCTGCTCACACAGTGTTAATGAAAAAAGCAAAACAAAGTGGGTCAAGGCAGATTTATCCACAAATCGCTTTTGTGAACTGTAGCGTTTCAAAGTGCTTTACACAGCTGCACAAATACAGATAAAACACAAGATAGAAACAAGAATAAGTACATGACAGATTAGAAGATATGATGTTTGAGTGTGTGTCTGTATCTGCTGACGATTAATACTCTTCCCCTTCATACTTCCTTCTCATTTTAGTTTTTGTTTTCCAGCATGCCCTTAGACTTGTATGCTGGCTTTCCTCAGAAACCTGACATTGCAGAAATATGACTCGAAAAAAAATTACACAATGCCTCACAAAAGCAAAGCTGGCACTTTGTCCCTTGTCGTGATTCTCTTGAATCTTCTCATACAGTTTTGTTGTTATTTGTTACTAAAGAGTCAGTACTCAGCCTGTTCAGCTGCTCCTAGGAGAAAACACAGTGTGGAATCTCAGAGTATGAACAAACCTGGAAGTGACCATTTTAAAGTTGTTGTTTTTTTTCAAAATTATAGAAAAAACTTGGAAGCCTTAAGAGCAGCCTAATACAGCAGACCTTGCTTTTGATCACCTCCAGTAGTTGGAGTTCTTCCTTTGCTATTTTAATGATCGAATGTACTCAGATTGTGCTTGGAACAGGTGTGGGTGCAGATGAGCACACCTCTGACCACTTATCACAGTGGGAGTGTTGTGAGTCTTGCCCAATGCGGTTTTACAGGCCTGGGAAACTAATGGCATTGGTAAAATTCTTGATGGTTTTGGAAAAGTCTTGGAATTTTGTTGTGTGTAATGGAACTGTTACATTAATCTTTTGTGGAAAATCTTCCTCACTGTAACAGCATATATATTTTCTCTTGTGCCGATGTGTGATGTTTTGTTTATAATCAAGTACCTTTCTTTATTTTCTCCTGCGTTCATCTCTCCCTTCATGTATGGGGGCGAGCTAGAATTATGTCTGAATCATCAGTTTAAATAAGATAAAAAAATAATGTTGTGACAATCTAATATAACATCTAGGCTAATGAATTTCAAAGTTGTGGTACCTAATAGTACTTTTAAATTGCACTGCATTTTTTAGATGGAGCAATCTTTGTGTTATACATTTTGAACAGTCATGGACATTTTGTCATGGGTGTTAACATAGGATAAGTGGTTATGGATAATAGATGAATGAATAATGAATACAACAGCACTGCAGATGAGGTTAATAGCTCAACAGCCACTTATTTACAACTGACTTACCAGATTGTGATTTTTTTCTCTCTGGCATTTTCTGTCTTTCTGCCTGTAACGAGGACGTAGCGTGCTGTGAGTCACAGTTGAGCTGACAGTGCTCTCAGTCACCAGTGAGGAGATCACTGCTAAAAGCTACTCATGTGTTTAATGATTGTGGTGATTTAGTATTGTGAGTTCACTTTCAAGTAAAGATGTCTTTATACATGTAGTGAACACCCTTAACAGTAATAGTTGTTGCTTAATAGTTGTGTCTCATGTTGATATTATGTGTTTATTCTGTTGCCCAGCGCTACCAGTTTCCCCACTCCACCTGCGAAACTCTGGCATGCTGTTTCCTCTGTTTGGGGCCAGGTAGGTCTCCACCGCATCCATCCACCAATCCAGTGGCCTGAATGAGTCAAAATCCAAAGGAAGGAACATTCCCTAATAACTTCTACTTCTAATAAAATATCACAACCCTTCCAGTTTTGGAATAATTTCCCCTTAAGCACTTGACTTATTTACTGACTTGGTGAAAGTACTAAAAGCATTTTAATAAGAAGTGAATATTAATCTAGTATCGATTAGTTAAATTGTATGTTAGGCTCTGTTTGATAGTTTGATATTGATGTGATTGTAGCACTTTCTTAACAGTTGATGGCTGCTCTTTCTTAAATTTTGATAATTAATGCTTTTTGTTTTAAAAACCTTTTTATGTTGTGTGAAGTGCCATCAAAATGTCTGCGATTTGTTAAATGGTTAAATTCCCTTAAACATACTAGTATTGTTGTTCTGGACGGGTTAAAACATTTTCGAAATACTGTTAAAATGAAAATTACAGAAAGTCATGACAAATGTAATTTTATTTTGAAAAAATAAATCTTATTTAGTAGAATATTTTAGTATTTTGCTTGTGTCATATGAGTCTTGGTAGTAGGTTATAGTAGTGGATGGTTCTTGTTTTTTTTCCTTTGCATCAGTGGATCTTAGGGCTGAACAGAATATCATTTTCAAAGCCTCTATTGAGGTTTTCAAATGAAGCTTTGAGTGTCTTTATGATGTTGTTAGCCAGGTTAGCTTTGTGATTTCAGTGTTGTTGGTTGAGTAATGCTGCAGCTGTAGTGCTTCTCCTTCTCTCTGGTTCTACTTACCTCTTCAGGACAATGTCAGTGTAACTTTCAGACAATGAATCTATACTTTGCCTCATCCTGCTGAGTCACTCAAACTTCTCTTGTTTATTCAAATCAGTTTTCCTGCATTTGACTTGCGTGACTCGACTGCATGCGAACAGCGACGCTTTAAAAACGTGTCTCAGAGGGAGTATGAGCGAGAGAGACAAGATCAGTGCACAGGAACAATGAATAAAACAAAACAACAAGGAGATCATCTCTGAAGTCAGTGGTGCTCGTTGCTGTGAGTCAAGGTGCTTTACTGAACTGAGCTGAAAGTTGTGGAGCTAAAATGTGTTTGTTATATTTAGCTGAGCCACCCACACAACCCAGTATAGCTCCTCACTTGCCAAAACCAGTAAAAAACGAAAAGTTAATTTAATGTATCGCCTATAACTTATGGAGCTATAGCTTGTAACTTGAACAGTTAAAGCAGAATGTGGAGATTAGTCTGCATCCTGCTGGGCTTCCTGTCCTTTACTGGCTCAGTCAATTAGTTTTTAAGGACTCCTAATTAGTGCATCTCCTTTCATTCTAACACAGCAACACAAAAAAGAGCATTAACCTACATAATGTGCACACACAAACATACATGTAGCTGCTTTTACAGAATAGGCTTAAAATGACAATGTAAAACCTACATTTTCATACATAATTTATACGAACGTCATTTGTAACACAAAACTATTAACAATTTGCGTGCACACACAGCATTATTTTAATGTAAGCCAAGTAAATGCAAATCAAAACTATATATAAACACAAAATTACAATCATTGTCCAAGATGTTCTCAGCTTATCCTGATACTCAAGCAGACAAACAATGGCAGACTTAAACAAGCATGCACACAGCACTAATACTTCAACACCAATACACAACAAAGCTTTTACAAATGAACACACACTGCGAGGCATTGCATGATACATGCTCAATTAGAGAGAGTGTGTGTGTGTGCGTGTGCATGCGTGTGCGTGTGTGTGTGTGTGGTGGAGGGCGAGTGTGAGTGTTAGGGTTGGTAAGGCAGACGCACACGAAAACCTTATTAAGGCGGAGAGTAATGTGGTTGCTGCTGAATTAGCAGCCAACAGCAGCAGAGCATCAGTGTGCTGAATGAAGCATGAAGATCTGATGGCTCTGATTTACAGTCGGGACCCTGAACCAGACTTTCAGAAAAAAGACTGTTTTTGTTTGTTTGTTCAGAGGCATTTGGCTTGCTGATTAGCTGAGTAGATGACAGGTTCCATTGATCATCTGGATGTCTCCTTTTTTTACCGGGATGCTCAGAGCATATCATCCACTGTTTTCTATTTATCAGTCACCATACCTTTGGTGACACGGGGAAGTGCTTATTCAATGATAATTGGCTATTTAACCAAGATTTTGCAACTTGGTTGAAACCAGTACAAGGCAATGCATACGAAGCTCAGTGTATTTTATGCAAATACTTTTTAAAACTAAGCACAATGGGAATCAAGACAGTAGAATGAGAAACACAAAATTACAAAGAAAACCCTTCAATAAACACAAAGTATTTCCCAATTCTGTTCTACCCTCATCTCCACAACGCCTCTATCCCTACCTCCGATACCTGCACCAGGGTCAGCACCTACACAGAAAACAGAGGCACCGTGTTGTCTGATCACGGTGACAAAGCACCAAGTTAGATAACTGAGTAAGATTGCACACAATGTTACTGGACTGCTTAATGGTTTGTACCAATGAATAGATATCCATGTGAAAAGAAACCCAGAATCCCACACCATTGATCTTGCGACTCTTTGAAGGGACCCTACTCCTAGTTTGGGAACCACTGGACTAAATTAGCTGAATGTATGAAGTTGAGTAGTTTAGTCCAGAGGTTAAAACTAGCCCTATCTCTACCTTCTCCAACAATAAAATGCTGTTTTCACATTGATGAATTAGTTATAACAATCTACTCGTGATTTATTGTAAAATGTCAGTTAAGGACCATTTCTGTTGATACTTGAAGTACATTCTGCTAGCAATTTACTTGTACTATTTTACATGGTATTTTTAACATTGGGGTACTTTTCCTTCAATAAAAGTTGGCCTTGCCTTGTTATATTACCTGAAATATGTCAATGTTTAAGTAAAATATTGCCCAAGTCTTTATGGAATGTGGTTATAATAAATATAAACCATTTATTACAGTAGCACAGAATATTTGACATTTATCTTAAAAGATATCAAGTGGAGGAATACAGAGTGGCCACTAGACTAGTATTTTCTCTGTTCTCCAGTCTCTCCTCTTGCCTAACTTTACACGTTGAGATGGATGTTAATGTGTGCAAGTGTGTCCAAATGTGCACTAATAGGGTGTATAGTATATGGGGAGGTTTGTGTGTGAGCAGCTGAGCGCGTGTGAATTTGTATGCTGTGTGTAAACGAGGGTGAATTAACTCACACTCATCCACTGAGAGATAATTTCTAGAAGAGAGGCGCCTTTATTTTTATCACTGTGTCAAAATTCTTATCTGCTGTATTAATTCGAGGACAATTCGGTGAAGCTTCTTCTTATCCCTCAGGCCTCTGGTTTTGCTACTTACACACATGCACGCACGCACACACACTCGTATCAGTAGACCCAGCACTCTTAATGAAGCATATCCACTCTACACATTGAATTTATGTCATGCTTGGTTAATAACAGTTTCCTTGTTCCTTCTTCTAACCTTTAATCACCACAACATGTGCAAGAATTTGTCTTTTTGATAAGCTGTTGGTATTATCAATGCAAGATTATTTTTGTCACTCTTAATCAAAAGAATAGCTTAAAGGGCCTCATAGGTCCTCAGCAGAAACAATGACATCCAGTGCAGTTTTATAGAAAATTTTGGAAATCCGCTTATCCGTTTTCTTGCCAACAATTAAAAGTAAATACCAATACCAATCTCATCAAAAAGCTGGCCTGGCCCTGTCCAAAGGTCATTTATGAACACATATCACATATATCTTTTCTGTTTATTTTGTTGATACTTAAGTTTTATTATTCATTTTAACACATAGAACCAAACAGGATTGCCAGGCAATATGACATATACATTATCCATTTGGTTTACATCTTCTATCATGTTAAGAGTGTGGAGTTGAATACAGTATTTCTTGGTCACAGAGCATACAGACATTGTTTCATTAGGTAAACTGACATAAAGAAGGTAGGTAAGACCTTAAGCAATGAGGGTTGGTGAGACAGACCTCATATTTGTTTGTTACTTTGATACATAATTTGTCCATTTTGTCCATCTTGCAGTGTATAATTCTTTTCTCAGTCTTAGTAAAAAGGTCAGCCTCTCCATCTCATGAATTTCTCTGATGATTGTGAGCCAAATGTCTTCTGTAGGTGGGTTGGTCTGTAACCATTTTTGCGTGATTGCTTTTTTTGCTGCTATTATAAATATTTTCAGCAGGTATCTATCACTTCCTGTTATCTCTTCTGGTAGGTCACCTAAAAAAAAGGGTTATGCATGTAAGTGGGATTTGTAGCCAAATATTCTGCTGCATGATTCCCAAAATATTTATCCAAAACAATTGAACCTTTGGGCAAGTCCAAAAAATGTGGTGATGGTTTGCCTTATCATCTCCACAGTTTCTCCAGCATTTATGGTCTGTAGATCTTAAATGTGTTTTCAGCTTGGGGGTGATGAAAAAGTGAACCAGATTTTTCCAAGCAAATTCACGCAAGCACATAGAACAAGATGTAGAAATAGTAGTTTCACACGTTTTCCCATTGTTGACTGGTTATTTTATCTTGTAATTCTTTTTCCCATCTCTCCTTTAAATAGTTTGTCGAGGTTCCTCTACTCTTTGCAATTTCCCGATAAAGTTTTGAGATGATAGACTTGATACACCCACTGTGTGCCTGCGTGCCTAATTGTATTAGTTCATTAGGTTCTGTGTTTGGTTCACTTCTCACAAATTCTTTTAGGAAATATTGATGCAGCTGTAAATATCTAAAAAAGTCATATTTTTCCAAATTATGTTTTCCCCTCAATGTTTGAAAACTTAGCAATGTATTTTTCTCCATTATTTTACAATATGCAGTGATACCTCTATCCATCCAGTGCTTGAATCTAGAGTCTAAACAATTTGGTTTAAACCCTATATCATATGCCACCCATCTGAATTTTTTAAATTGTGTCCACAAATTGAATTGCTTTATAACAGAAAACCAGATTATCTTTTCCGTTTAATTCATACACATACAGAAATGTTAAAGAAACTATTTGTGGTTTTGTGAGAAGTTGTGGGCGGTCAGAGATAGAGCAGGTTGTCCACTAATCTGAAAATTAGTGATTTAATCCCTGGCTCCTCCAGTGAACAAGTATCCTTGGGCAAGATACTGAACCCCAAATTGCTCTTAATGGCTGTTCCATTGGTGTGTTAGTGTGTGTTATTGGTTACTGAGTAGCAGGTGTCCTTTAGTGCTGTCCTTTAACCACAGTAACCATAACCGCAACCAACATGGTGATGACAAACATTTAATTCCCCTAACATTAAGAAAACAAACTACCTCTTGTAGTACTGGCTTTTTGTGTGTGTGTGGCTAAAACAAAGAGGGGCAGCTTACAAGTACACCCCCTCCCATCCTGCCTCAAGGGTTTTTGCTAAATTATCTACTCACTTCCTAGCTGTAGCTCTGTACCATAGACTGTAAAGATGTAAGACATGTCTCCACTGACCCACTTTATAAAAAGAAAAAAAAAAAATCAACATGTCCAAGGTAAGACCACTGACGTCTTGCGCTGGTGACTGGATTTGGAGCCAGTCTGTGTTCCTGCCAATACACCCGTCTGAACAAGTAGTGCCATTGATAGCAAGCACATTGATTAGCATACACACCTGTTAATCATGATGTCAAAGTCCCTTTTCATAGCATTACATGTTACTATACCATACTGCAGTCAGGCCTACCGGGGGGGGTCAACATGTTTCCATCACATGAAGCTGTGGGGCCCAGAAAGACTTAATCCCATTGACTCACATTGGGAAAAACATGTCTGTTAATCAGTGGATACCCGTTTGTGAGTGCCAAAACCTCCCGAAACGACGCATTTTGCTATCAAGACTTAATCCATTCAGTTTTACAACATTTGGAACGTCTAAAGAGCTGCAAGATTAAATTATTTAAACACCATTCAAGCTAGTGGAATGCACTACCAGAAATCAGCCGCTTAGCCGCTGGAAGTTACCCGCTCGGGTGCACTCAGCCACCAAAGTCTCTAGCACGTATGCTCTATGGGCCCCATGATGCGAAAGATCCAGGTACCTTCATACCATGGAAATACAGCTTTTTTTGTTTCATGCACTGCTGATCAGCTCTCATAGGCATGAACACAGCCCTGCCTCCATACTGTATCCAGGTTTTCTTAATACATCCATGTTTTGGGGAGCTGTCTTGTTGTTCATCTTCACATACAGTCTGCACTCTGTGCAAATAGGAGAGTAGCAGCAATTTCTCATCTAACTATTAGCAAGAAAGAAAAAAAAATGCTCCTTTTTACAGTTTACTCCCATATAAACACAGTACATCAGAAATATAATGAGCTAATGGAGGCTTTCAGCACAGTTGACAACATCAGTCTATCTATATATCAGAACTTTTTAGATATTTGTAAAGACGCAGCATCTTTCCACCTGTCTGGATGACCCTCCCCTTATGATCCCAGACCTGCCTCCTGTCATTCTGAATTTGAGAATTTATGGCTCTGTGAATTAACTGATGCCTTGAAGAGACCCTGGGGGGCAGAGGAGAGCAGCCTGTTAGGAAGCACAGAGGGAAAAAGGACTGATGGCTAGAGGGAGCGAAGAGGGATGAGGGTTTTTTTTTTACCTCTCCCTTGTCCTCGATGGCAGCCTATATGATTGCACTTTATGGTTAAATGTTGTGGTGTCCCAGTTTAAACTTTGCACTGTTAAGTGACGGACTAGTCCTCCATCCGTATTGCAAATCTGGTTTTCAGGGAGTATTAAGTGTTTTCAGTGTAGTGATATTAAAAAGGGCTTATCTCATAACGTCCCATATCACTTCTGACTTGAAACAGTAGCAAGCCACTTCCAGGTATTAATTAGCTTTAAATCCCAATACAAACACTAGTACCACCAACTTTACAGCTGCATTGGAGTTGTTCTGATAGACAGGCTATCATAGTTGTATACTAGTATGGAGAGACAAAATAGATGTGGTTGGTACCTTGTCTTTATTGTTTGATAAATCACAGTGAGCTGCTGATGGAGATCTGAATAATCATCATAAAGGAAATTAAACTTTGAGCATGACAGTTAATCTTGACTTTGCAAACAGTAGTTTAACAGAAACAAAATTAAGACTCTCAGCTCTGTCTATGAGTGAAGACCATTAAAATGTTGAAAGTGTCAGAGAAAGCTATTAGGTGAAAAACATGCTCCACAGTCTGTTTATGTGGCTCAATGGAAACACAGAACATAATTGGAAAATAATTTACAATGAAACAAACCATGTTTTTATTATTATTATTATTATTATTATTATTATTATTATTATTATTATTTATTATATCATGTAGGAGTATGTTATTTTGTTTTGTAAAGTTCAGTGTGTTTAAACCTTTATTTTGCTAGATAAAAAATATATTGTGATCTCAGTCACGTCGATGGCATACACACATCTATACATCACTAATAGTGCAGAGTGAAAAATACTGTCCACACATCAGAAGAAGAAATTACATATACACAGACAGTGTACAACACATTCAGAAACAAAGACATCAAGGCACGACAAAATTTTTATGCATTGTATTACAGTTTAAGTTGCATTATGAAAAAGAACAAACCTTACAATGAATAGGCAAAATTCTAGCAAATTCCAAAGCAGGTTTGTTATTTTTGTCCTCAGTGAGATATGGTGATAATATACAGGGTAGTTGTTGAAATTAAATATGATCCTTCTCATGTCAGTACAGGTTCCTCAGACCACCTGCTACACTCCCTGCTGTTCTCCACCTGGATGCAGATGTGGCCAGTATTGTTTGGCAGCAGCATCCAGCTGCAGCTGAGCTCCAGCCTCAGTTAATATGCGATGGCACACACTGACAGTTCCATTAAACCGTATTTATGACAGCCACAAGTAATCGATATGCAGATACGCCAGGCTGTCCGCATTCGCAGAATTGTCTTTGATCCAGCAGTGCAATGCATCAAACTGCCATGCTCGGTGACAACAGAGACAATATACACCATCACTGTGTATTGTTTGTCCCCGTAGACCACTCTCCCTCCCCTCCTCTCTCTGTCTCTTATCCTGTCTCCCCACCTCCATTGTCATCTTTTCCTCATCCCTTCCTCCCTGCTTTTGTCTCTTTCGCTAGCCTTCGCTATTTGAGCAAACACTTTTGCCTGACTATTTCACCCTTTAAAAGATTATAAAATGTATCCATTAAAGTCCCGGCAGAAAGCTATACTCAGTGTATACATGTTCCTCTGAGAAGTGACCTCCAATAAGTACTGTGAATGTGTAGTTAAAACCCCCTCTGCTCACTCCATTGTCAGTCCCTTTGGTGCATTAGACAGAGTTTGTATAACAAAAGACACTCAGCTATACGACATATCTGGGATGAACAGGCTCAAACCCATTCATATACAGTAGGCCCGAGCTTCTCAATCTTGTTTCAGCCAAGGACCGCTTAATTATGTCCCTTTCCCTTTTTCAGTAATTTGATGTAGCCCATTACTTAAACTTAAACACACACAAGACAAATGTATTTAAATGTATCAGACATGTAACTACTTGCAACCTCTCAACACATAACATGAATAACATCTATTTAATGCACTGCAAGGAGCATTTTACCTAAGCAAAATATCAGAGGCAAATCAAGAGAAAAGGGCTAATTTGCAGTGCATTTCACATCATAAAAACACACACAGAGAAAGTGTTAAAGTTTTACTGCACAGTATGCAGAATGCCCCACTTTGAGAATCCCTGCAGTAGGAAATGTTACAGCAGTGGGACTCAGCAACCCTTCAGTTTGGATATTTTTTCATTTATATTAAACTCGAGTCTGTAGCTTTTGCACCAAAGACATTTTCTTTGCTGGAGACACACTGCTATTTAAAATGACAACCATTTAGTGCCCAAGACATGCAAAATACTTGGAGTCAAGGGTGACAGAAAAAGGGCTGTGGATTGGCAAGAATCAAGTGATAGATGATCAGGTGAGTTGTTTTTTTTTTTAAATTAATATACTGTCACAAAAGATAATATTGTGAAACCCAAGTGAATCACTTCGAGACAGAATGTTAATGTTGGATGATTCTGTATAATCTTGGATTACATTCAATGTCAGTTTTTATATGCTCAGTTATCTGTTTCTATGGCCCTTCATGGTGGATGGTTGTGATTAGGGAAATATTGTGCTTTTTGCAAATATAGGGGGATTACTATTAGGCAACTAAAACACTTAATTGTACTCAGGGAAAAGGTTAGGGTTAGGGTTAGTTAAAGGTTGATCTGTGTTGGGGCATAAAGTCTGACTTCATGCATAGAGGACAGCATCTCTCCATAACTACCAACCACCACAACCTGCACACTTGTATTTACTGTGTTCTATTTACTACTTTGGTACTGAATGTTGTCACTGGATGTAAGATATTCACTGCAAAGTTGTCCAATGTGAACACGATGCCTATAGGGATACTGAACTTTTCTATAAAGATTGTGTTCATACAAGCTCGCTTCCAAGGCAACAGTGCTTCAAACTTGGTCGAACATTCCATCAAACATGATGGTTACTTTTCATTGGTGGAAAGCGTTGATGGCATCCTGTCTTTGCAGATGCTCAGTTCTGGGCATCTGTATCTTCTATATCACTGGTTCTTCAGACAATCTTGCTAAAAAAACACAGAAAGGTTGTGCTTAGTCACAAATTCTGAGGCCACTGGTGCTGTTCAAGGAAATTTTGGATTACCTGCATCTGTAGAAGGTATGGTCTCATGTTAAAGAGCTCAGAGTATCTCAGGTTTTGTTTGTGAGTGAAGGTACAATTTAAGTGTTGTAAATGAGTGCATGTTTGTATAGCATTGGCAGTGATTGGACCGTTGGGGCAGAGGGACCTTCTTGAAAAGAGGAAAAGGAGCTTCAGGGAACTTGGAGTTGAACCAGTTGATCCCTTTGGATGAGTTACTCTGGGCATGTCCAATTAGGTGGACTCCAGCTGGAGATCTGTGTAGGGAAAACGATATCAGGCTACTTTGCTTTTTAGTGTGCTGCCGCAGCATCCTCAACCTATATTACAATATGCAGAAAACAGATGAATAGATTCATAAACGGACATTGTAATGAATCAGTTTCACCAATATAATGGGACAATTGTTGGGGAAATGTTAAGCATTTCACTCTAAAAGTTAAAAAAAAAAAAAGTAAAAAGAAAAATCTGGAAAAACAGTCCTCTGTCACTGCTTGATCCTGCTTGATTGCTGCTGACTGATAATGCAGGACGCACGCTGTTCATTTATATTGATTTGAAAAGTTGCATATCTGCACTTGAGTTCGCATAGATAGAAACTGATGTTAACTGGCTGCATGGAATTGATTTTAAACTGATGTTGTCTGTCTGCAGTTAATTGACGAGACTTTGTGTTTAGAGAAAGCAGCGTAGAACAAAGAGCAGACGGAGCAGCAGGTCACCTGATGAATGGCCTCACTTACAGCCAGCAGCATAACGCTTAGTCATGATCAATCATCACCCACATGCCTCAACTCCTCTCTCCTCTTCCTCTCGCCTCCTCTACTCTTCTATTTTATCCCTTTCCCCCTCTTTCCTCCTCTCTTCTTCCCATATCTCCATTCTTGATACAGTACCTTTTTGTGCCCTGCGATCTTCTCTCTTCTCCCCTTTTTGTCATCTCTCTTCCTGTCCTCTCTCCTCTTTCTCTTCTCTCCTCTTCCTTGTTTGCCTTCACAGGGACAGAGGAAATTGGAATGTCACCTGTAATCATTGCGTTTATTAAGTTATATTTAAAGTGGTATTGACCAGCTGAAAATTAAAGTGCTATATATAGTACAACATGATAGCATTGCTTTCTTTCCTGTGCTATGGCTCTAGAGTCTAGATCAAACCCGACTTTGTCATGCTTTCCATCCATCTTGTAGTTTAGTATGATATTGAATAATATATATATATATATATATAAAATTTCTCATGCATGTCTGAGAAAAAGTAACTAAGGTGCTGTAATGATGTGATCCTTTTTTAAACTCACCAGATTGAAAAAAAAAAGTGGAGGAACATGTTAAGCCCTGCTGATAAAGCACTTTGGTGGTAAAATTAAGTATTTGGCAACTATTGATTTAACAGAGGACGCTCAAGGCTTGTCCACACCTTCTTGGTCAATGATAAGGACCACAGTTCTCAGGGAATGTGGATTTGCAATTGATAAAAATGTGGAAAACAGTCAGTCACATAAAAATGTTCTAAAGGTTTTGAGTAAAGCAACATTAAGAATGACCTACACAAGCCCAATAGAAGAGATTTAATTGTTTTTATATTGTGGTTTTAAAATTTCTAAATGAAAAATTTTATTCACATCAGAGGGAACATGGGCAGAGAGACAATAGTCAGTACACTAAAATATCAGGGATGGGCAAATCCAGATAAGCATCAAACTGCCTCCCAGCACAGGAAATAGCATTAGCTTTGTTCTCTCTCTCTCTCTCACACACACAAACACACACACACACACACACACACGGTGACCTCTTACTACCCAGGTTGTCATAGAGATGCTTGTTCTTGCACGCTCAAACAGCTGGCCATGTGAAGTCTACTGTGTGTTGTATGTTCATTTGATATGTTGTATGCATTCACCACCAGACACACTGCTTTATTAGATTTTATAGAGGCTCCACTTTCAGTGCCAGTACTCTGCATTGTGTTTCAGCACTGCATTTCCCAGAATCCACCTGTCAGTGTGGGTGGGACTTTGGGTTTTTCTTTGTTGGTTCAGCCATAGTGGCTATCACTGTGCATGCCAACTTATCCAGTCCTTCTTGTGATTAATGAAAACAGCACATAGTTGTAAAATGTGTCATCTGGCACAAAAGAGAATTGTCCCTCATGAAACAGCATCTCCTGTTTCTCTTCTTCTTTCTCCATATTGAACTTGTTTGTGAGACTCAAACCTCTAGCTCTAGCTCATCACTGTAATGGATAGCTTGTCTGCCAGACCGATCGAACAATTGCCGCAAGCCAATGTTTAGTTTGGGGCTCTTATTAAGACAAATGGTTCAAATCAGTCTCATTAATACTCATTTCAAACTGTTTGCCTGGTTCCCGACGTGTGGTTGCAACAGTGTTCACCACCAACCCAAACCAAACCGCCGCTTAGACTTCTTCCACGTTTTATGACACGCTACCATTATGTGTTCTTGTATTTTGCTGCAGTGTTAGCTATTTTTTAAACAGTATTATCTGTCTGAACATTTTGACCTCTGACCTTGGAATCTGAAATCCACAAACTCAAGCAACAGCCAGTGAGTGCCAGCCGGACTCCAATGTAATGCTGCAGGACTTTGGTCCTGGATGCAAAGAGGGAAGGTCATTGCTGACTGACCCAGCAATTTGGAGCTCAGATCTAGTGTCACACCTGGGCAGTTCTCTGCAGCTCCCACCCAGTCAATACCATCAGTTTAAATCATATACACCCTCAAAATATTGGCAATACCTCTGCTCTAGCCAGTTCTGCACTGCTCTTCTCCTGATGAGCTGGATTACTGAGGTAATTTAAACAGGAGGGAGTTTCATATCCAATTAACTTTCAAGTAAGCTTTGTAAACAGCCATAGAAGGCTTGAAATTGAATTCTTAAAATTAATCCTGTTTTATTGTGAGGGAGCCTTTAATTTCTACATTATAGCCATTTGAATTTTTTTTCAGCAGTGGAGATTGTGAGTCATCTTTCTTTTGGTTTCAAGGACGTTGGAACCTTTGTTTATTTGTCACTGTTCACACCCTAGAAATAGTTTGTCACAGTTCTTGCATAATTAAACAGAATATAGCATGGTATCGCTCCCCTCATATAACTCTCAGCAAGAAAGCAAATATTTATGTTGCCCAAATATTTCATCATCAACACCAGAGTCTGCTGTTGAGCTGCTAGGGGGTTAATGCCTTGCTCAATGGCAGGCTGAGTACCTTTTCAAGGACCGAACAGACAAGTGCGTACACCTTATTTTTTTACCGACATGTATCCATCTGCATTCTTACCACTGACTATATTTTGAAGATAATAATGCCCGCTGTTTCTCATTGCCCCAATCTGTGTCTGTATTTTGGGCAGCTAAGGGTAAAATCACTTTCTGCAGCAGTGCTGGCAGTTTTCTAGCTGAATGAACACAGATGAAGTATGGAGCTGTACAACCAGCACTCCCTGCAGCTTTATTTCTGCTGCCGACTATCATAAACAGAAGCTGCTGTTTCAGGGAGAGTTTTCTCTCTTTAATTTTTAACTGTGTTGCAATATCATGCTTTGAAGCTTTGGGGGCATTTATGAATTTACTGTGGGTGTGTCTCATAGGCTAGAGGTCAGATGGGTGTGGCTGTGAATGTGAGGCTAGCGGCAAAAAAGCAAGAAATCCCAGCAGCAACAAGGAGAAGTTTGAGTTTGTTTTTATTCTCAATTTTTTTTTCTGTTTCAAAACCCAAATAAATGCTTGTGGTAACGCCTGCTTCTAGCCAAACATGGTTAACAGCAGGTTGAAGGTAGCCATCCTGCTATACTCTGTCACTGCAGTTGTATGAATGAATAAGTGTAAAGGTGTTACCTTCCAATATCTGGAGAAAATACCACAATCTTTAATCATTATAGTAAAATAAGACAGCAACAAAATGTATTATTGTCACTTTGTCTACTAAAAAATGCCCAAGACAATATCCTATAATGCCTGTAATTCACTGAGGAAAAGGTATGTTTTGCGCTAAAGTTCACGTAGAGGCCCCAAACCCCTACATACAACTTTTCATATAGAATAAAACAAAAATTCCCTGGTTGACTATAGGGTTATTCAACAAAACATAAGTTTTTTTCCCATTTCAAATATGGTGTTGCAACCCATTCTCATTCCAAAGTCATCAGATATGCTGCTTTTGCAGTCATTTCCGTGTAAGATCCCAACTCCAAAAGCCACCTTTTTTGGCTATAAAATACGCCTGCGGGCAGCATCGGCTGAAAAAAAGCCTTAACCCCTAAACCTAAGGATGTTATTTTGTTGACGTCCCAGCATTGGTTGCCATGTGCTTTTGTTGCCCAAACATAAATACGTGCTTTTATAATGTGATCCCACCACGTGCTTTGGTTGACATTGCGGCGATGGTAGTGGCATTATGGATTGTCAACAGGAAGTCCACTGACAAAGCGGCAATATGAGACAACTTGGGATAAAAACTTACTGGGTGTGCCCACACAAAGGTAATGCATGATGGGGACTTAAAACACCACTAGAAAGAAAGGGTAGGTTCCTCTGAATCATATGATGTACAACACTTGATACTGACTAAAAGAATAGGATAAGAATCGGCAAAAATACAAAACTTTGCCCAGGAGTTCATTGACTATGTAGGCTTAGTGAAGTAAAGATCAAATTATTGGCATGCATGTTAATGAACTAACTAAGATACTTACTTGCTGTGCTCTGACTTTCTGCTCATTGGTTTATTAGCTTAAAGTCTCAAAAGGCATCAGAAAGCTCACTTGGATTAGAGTTCTTTTCAGCCCATCAAGTCATCTTCAGAATCAATTCTTCTTCTTTTGAGCACTTCTGTTGCAACACGTCTTACTGGAGGTTTAGGGGGATTTAGTAGCATTTGGCAGTAAGGAGTTCAGATTGCAACCTGCTGAAATAGCTCCCAGTTAGAATTCCTTCAGTGTTCATTGGTCAGGAGGTTTTTTACGAGAGTGTAATTATCTGCAGAGGACTCTGTCTCTCTAGAACAAATGTGATTTAAACCAGCAAAAACACAGAAAAAAGCAAACCATGGTGGGTGACCTAAAAACGCAACTGGCCCTATCCGGAGCCAGCGTTTGGTTTGTCCGTCCTGGGCTACTGTAAAAAACATGGTGGTGCAACATGGTGATCTCTATAGACGAGGACCAGCTACAAATGTAGACAAAAACTGTTTATTCTAGGATAACAAAAGCATGATGATTCTCATTTTCAAGTCATGATACACTAAAGAAACCATACTTACGGTAATATATTCCATTCCTACCAATATATCCCCTAAATTGACATTTAACTCTCTCAACCTGATTGTTGAAGCGTTTAAAATACTGCAGAATGATGTAGTGTTGTGTGAGCCCCAAACTTCATCTTCCCAGTTGGTCCTGGGATTGAGTGTTATCAGTCTATAAGCGTCTCAGTTTTGTGGTGCAGCACAGCCCTGTTCTGTCAGCCAGGCCTTCCCTTGCTGTCGATATTTGCGTTGACTTGGTTGCAACAGTAAGTAGATTAACAGACCAGTGATTGAGGGCAAATCAATTACTGTAGCTCAGTGGCCTGTGTTTAAGAGGGGGGGTTACTGTAGCATTTATTTACTGTGTGCAGGGCGCAACCGCATTACCCATTCTGCTTTTTAATGGAAACATCCTGAGCAAACATTATTATATTCATGTCATGATTGCTATTTGAACACTCAGAATGTGTCTGTGGTGATCAATAGTGACTTTATAATCACTTTATATTACCTCAACTCATAGGGTTTATCATTTATTATTTAATCATGGAAATAGTATAATGTAACTCCTAGCATCTAGACCGCACTGCACTTTGATACTGTATTTGTGGTGTGATATAGTCTGATAATATTCTGCCAGGCATCTACAGTGATGTGAATTTAACTGCAGAGACCTGACAAAAGCCTGTAGTTTTTCATATCTTAGTAATATTTCCTCTCATAAATACCTTATATTTCAACTAATGTTTTATAGTGTCCCTCTGAAATCATGTACCATATCAAGTCCTTTGCCAGGAGGGTAGTGTGATGCGGGGCGGCTCCTCTCCTCCCACCGCCTCCTCCCAGTCCGCCCAGCCGCGGACTCCGTCATTTCGCCTCCTAGTCCCTCACTTGTTGGATGTCTCCGTTCAAATTTATGCAATTTCAAGCTTCTCCGTGGTTGTTTGTCCTCTCTGTGTCCTGAGAAGACCGCCGCCGCGTGTGAAGGTTAAAGCGTTTTTGCAGGTTACGTGCGCGTAAAAAGCGCTTACCCTGAAGCGTTGTCCTTACCTGTTTGTTTGTTTGCTCCGGGTGCATACCGTGACTATGCTCCGCTTTTCCGTGTCTACCGGTCGTGGCTGTCTCTGCAGTCGTCCCTCTGACCTTTAGTCTGCTGCTCCCAGAGCGGGAGTGTTGGGTTTTCCCGGCGGCGTTGTGCGCTCTGGACTCCGGCTCATCCTTGGAGAAGTTCCGCCGCAGTCCCATGCACAGCGCCCTTCTGCTCTCCTCCTGCTGCGATAAGGATGCTGGTGATTTTACACGGTCCAAGTCCACAGGATTAGCCTTGAGTTGAACAAACGGACCATGTAACCAGCTCAGGTATGTGCAATAATAAAAACAGGGAGATGGGGTCATATTTTATGTCAGAAAATGTTTTATTATTTGAGAAATTGGCTCTGGATCTACATGTCAGGGATGGCAGGTACTTCTCTGACTCGGACCTTTGATGTGAAGGAGTCGCTCTCATTTAGTGCCAATGGCGAAAATGTAAAGGTTCACATTGCCAAGCACAGAGATTTGTGACTTCAGTTGCACTTTAAGTTTAACGTGAAATGTGCCTTTAAGGCTGCCAAAGGAGAGGAAGTGGCAGTGGAGCAGCTCAGCAGGAGCTGGAGTCTCGGGGGTTTTGCCATTTTGCGAATGCTGTGATCTTCTTTCACACTGGTTCAGTCTGGTCTGGGTGGCCTGCCGCTGCCGCTGGCATTTGGTTTAAAAAGACTGCATCATTTCTAGTTGAAAAGATGAAGAGCAAAGTGAGGCAGTGACTGGCACAGCAAGGGGTTGAATGCCCACTTGTGTAATTTAAATTATGTTCAATCATGTTGCATTTCGGACAGAAAGAGGTCACAGAGGCCACTCCTGTTGAAAATGTTTTGGCTGAAAGTGATTCACTACATTTTACGTCTGAATTGCTTGTATAAGATTTAGATGTGGAAAAAATGAGTAACAGTTATCATTAATGGGAACATAGTAAACAAACAAATAAGCTGAGGCTGATTTTGATCATTTCATCCAGCTATAAAACTCAAAAAGTTTAAATGTTTATGTCATTTGTAATACGACCATTAAGACCAGAAGAAGACATATGTAACATAACTAAATTTTCCATTACATGAAACGGAAATTTTACCTCTGCCAACACAGTGTAAAAATAGACAGTAAAGGACAGTTAAAACACATACATACATAAAATACATGCACCTTTCATGCATACACTTTACAACAATATGTGAACACATCACCCAACTGTTCTTCACCCCAACTGTTTTTTCTGCATCTTTTTCTGTTTGAATTATACAAATACTGTATATTGATTACCTCGGCTTACTTGTTGGCTGTGAACAGGATGTTATTTTTATGGATAGAGCTGAGATTCTGCAACAGATGAAAGAATACTGCATTTCTCTAATCCCAAATTATTTTTAAATTTTTTAATTTGCAATTTAGTTTTTTAGATTAAACATATTCAAAACTCTTGAATGCTTGCGGTGGCTCATGCACTTGCATCTGTCTCAAATATAAATATATACTTATTAAATATATATACAAATCTCTCATTGCTATATAATTAGTCCATTACTTTATGGCAGCTAAAGTAGCAGTATGTGAAGAGTATTGATCTTCCACATCAACAGCCAGCAGCAGGTGCGGTGCTGCTCTGACCCATTTCTCACAGAGGAAGCTACAGAAAAATACAGCTTGACTAAATAACTGTAGAGCAGCCTCTCTATATCCTCCTGTCTCCACCTCGCTCCAAACACACACACAAATAGACACACACATGCACACACATATACACAAACACATGTGCACACACACTTCTTAATTCCTCCACCTCCAGTGGCTGTGATACAACAGGAAGTGGGCTGATTTCCCAGAGGAGTCTGCAGTCAGGGCCTGTCACAGCTAACACAGCAGCAACAGACAAAATGTATTTAATACACAGGTTGTATAATGGTGTGCTGTGCCAACAGTTCAAAACACTGAGGGAAATTACAACTAGCTGCTAGCAACATTTAGTCTGCCAGTGCAAAGTTGTTCTGTAACAGCCTCTCTGGCTGAGAAACTAAATATTTGATGGAGCTCAGTTAATTTAAGGAACAGTTAACCCAGGCTTCCTTATTAACCCTGACAAATCCTTGTGGCTCATGATTTTTACGCTTTCGCTTCAGCTGAAGAGATACTGGGAGGATTTGATCTTGTGTTAGACCAATTAAACCTGTTGGACAAACTGATGTTTACAGCCATACTGCAGTGATATGTTGGTCACGTGCATCCTCACCAGCCTGCAGATGTGTTTTTAAGCAAAAGTTGCCACTATGATCCAGCCGTCCTAATCTCTGTCCTTATGCAGACACTGAGAACTGGCCTCGTATGACTGTCTGTATTTTAAAAGTTTTATAGTCTTCATCCAACATTTTGGAGATCTGAGTCATGTTCGGGCAACTAAAAAATACATTAAAGAACCTCAAATTGAAGCTGGCTGGTCAAAAGTAAGTCATCTTAGATGAGCACATGTGGTTGAATTTTTCTATTAAGCGTATCCCACAATCTTGTATCATGTCCACACAAGATTGGCATAAAAATCTGAAAGTTAGTGAGCTTTGTGTGTGACACAAATCATGCTGTAATTTAAATCCCAACACCAACACAGACTCAAATCTGCTCTGGGTTGTGTGGAATTTAAATGAGCCATTTTTTTAATCAAAGCAGAGACACTGTTACAGGAAAGTCTTAGATTTAGTTTCTCTTGCTCTCTGGAAGAAGACTACTGTACTCAGCCTACCTTCGCTTGTAAAGTCATGTCTTGCTTCCTCCTGCTGACACTCCACTCAATGTATTTTCTGGGACAACATGCATGGAAGAGTGTTTTTAAGATGTTGCAGTGGTGTGTGTGTGTATGTATGTGTGTGTGTGTGTGTGTGTGTGTGTGTGTGTGTGTGTGTGTGTGTGTGTGTGTGTGTGTGTGTGTGTGTGTTGATTTGATGTTAGGGATGGGTTGGGGAGCTACCCAGGGAAAGTGTTTCAGTGTTTCAGGAGTGGTGTGTGAATTATTGAAAAGCCCTCAAGATTTTTCTGGCTGCTCAATCGGTATTTCTTGCCATACAGTCGTGAGTCGAGTGTACTGTAATCACACTTTAAAGGTGAGACGAGCTGTGTCCAAACTGCACTGCAGCATTAGCAGGACAGGAAACTTTACTCCAACGTCTGCTTCCAGCTTCTGACAAAAGGCTCGTCATAAGGTCTGCCACAAACAACCAGCTGATATTGTAGATTTGAATCACCAGATGATGGCTGATATCTGGTGGAAGTGTCTGGAAAAGCCACTATAACACATGGATGTGTTCAATCAAAGAGAATCGACCCAGCAGATTGCTGTCAGATTGCCATATGTGAAAGACACCCAAATACTATGTTGGTATGCGTGTCTCTTGAAAATAGCTTTCACTCACAGATGGATTACTGAACGGGCCTTTCGAGGCCAACCCATTCTCATTTCGATATAGTCAAATAGTGCCACTCCGTCAGTGCTTTTGGTTTACAAGTGTGATGTCAAAAGCCACCTTCCACGTCCACATGCAATATGCACAGACGCATCAGCTGGTGATGGACAGAACCGGTGGCGTCGTTTCATCATCATTTGACAGCCGAATGACAGCGGAGTTGTCCACATGCAATGTGCACGGGCCCTGTCACTTTACAACGCAGCTGGGCGAAAGTGGTCGCATGTTCCTGAAACCCTGAAGCACAGTGTCAGGTTACAATGCTGCCAGTAACCATGTAACCGTGTGTGTGTATGTGTGTATGTGTGTCTGTGCGTGTATGTGTTTTCTACACTTTACCATGCACTTCTTTTGCCTAATCCTAACTGCCGTGACAGTCCACGCTGTTGTGTAAACATAGGGACCTTGCAGCTTGATTCCACCATGTGCATTTGTTGATATCACTGTAACAGCATCCCATAAGGATAACTAAAATGTCACAGGGTGGCACAGGAAGTCCTAACGGAGTGACACCATGTGACGAGTTCGAAATTAGAATAAGTTGGTTGGGCACAAGCCCAAGGGCCCAGAGTGTCAGGGGCTGTCTTAGCCTTTATCTGCAAAATGTCATTCAAATTAACACTGACAGACCAGCAAGACTTAATATTACTACAGTTGACAAAAGAGAAAAGAGAGGGCAGGGAACTGCAAAGAGACACAAATAACCACAAATAGGGGCAAAGCAACCACAGGCACAAAATGACCAAAAAAGACATAAAATGCCCCCAAAGAGAGACATAATAACTCTGAGACATAAAACAACCACAGTAAGACACAAACTGACAGAAGACAAAATAAAACACAATTACCTTAAAGAGACAAAAAACAACTACAAAAAAGAGCCAAAACCACCACAAAGTCTCTGTGTCTGGAGGCAGGCTGTTCTCATACTCTGCATGTTTTCCTACAAAACTTCTACATATCCCACATAATGATGTGCCTGTAGTTCATGCATAACCCACATGATTTGGAAGGCTTAGACCACATAACCAATGTGCTGATGGGAGTAAACAAGGAAGCGGTCGAGCAGTCTAGTAACGATGCAGGTTTGGGTGGTGGATGGGTCATAAAACACAAGACTTTCCCCTTGCCTAAATCTAACCTCCATAAGTTTACTTAAATTACGTACCTTTACATTAAAGATGGGTCCACCAATATTGGTTTTTCAGGTCGATACCAATCATTAGGAGTTAATTAGACCAATAGCCAATACTTGGAACATGATATGAACAGAATATTCCTTTACAAAAAACATCTTTCTGTCAATATTTGGATTATAACAAACTCCAACATAAAACTTTGGTTAAATGTCTTTAGCAAATGTTTAATCAAAACTGAAACTTTCAACATCATATACAGCAAGTTCCCAGCAACTTTTTTTGTGAAAATTTAAGTTAAGTTTAAAGAAAAATAGAATAAATAAAAATAGCTGAGGTTTTACAAAGAAAAAGTTCCTCCCAACCAGACACTTTCTTTGGACTTTCTGTATCGGCAATCATTAAGATAAAATGCCGATACAGATAACTGGCAAAATGCCAAATATCGGCCCCATCAATCAGCCAGGCGGATAATTTGTCGACCCCTAGTTAAAATTGTAGTGGAGGAAGGATTTGTTGCCATTTCTAGGGGTATTAAAAAGGAATTTAAAAAAAAGTGTTTTCTTTAACTTATCTTCAAGAAGTAAATCAACAAAAAACAACAATTGTAAATTTGTTCTCCATAAGCTTGCTTTTACAAAGCAGTTCTGTTTGCCAGTGGGCCAGTGGGGTGTGTTTACCATTCCACAATAAAATCCGACAAATTCATGGTGCTTTTTTGTTTCCTGGTATGGTAGCTAATCCCCAGTTACAAAGAGTTGGTCTCACATAGCCAGATCTGTCTTCACAGCGCTGTGTCAGTGCTAGAGAAAAAAAGGTCTGAAAGTACTCATTATCATTATGGTATAGGGGGAAAACAGTCTGGGTTGTTTACATTTTTTTTAACCAATCACTAAACCCAGGATGTAGCGATGGTGCCCTTTCAAAACGGTAGCACCCAGATAGCAAAAGGGGAGGAAATTGAAATAGCTGGCCAAGGACAGGCCTATACCCTCAGTACACACACACACACACACACACACACACACACACACACACACACACACACACACACACACACAAACACACACTTTAATCCACAGTACACTCTGTGGCTATCATTAGCTACGAACACACCACAACATCGGTCATCACCAGCATCAGGTGGATTTGAGCATGTATCATTTGTTTCCAGTTGCTTTGGTTGTTTGGATCACAGCTGGTGACTCGCACTGTGGCGTTGTGCAAAGCGATGCGTGGTGTGTGGATGTTAGCGCAGCTTCTTAAGTGCAGCCAAGCTGGGTGAGGATGAGGCCAGCAAGAGGAAGGCTTGTTGGCAGAGCCGGAGGCCCCTGGAACAGAAACGCTGTTATCTGCTAACGTTGCTCTACTGCTGCTGGCTGCTGTATCTGTAGTGACTCATCAGAAAACACACACACATACAGACATACACACTTATAGAGACGCTTCCTGACTTAATCAGACTGACAAACATAAGCGAGCACACCCTTAAAATAACACAATAGTCTTTGACATTTACACACACACAGAGTTTAATATGCGCCTTGAGACATGCACACAGACAAATACAATTCTCTGATTTCTTACAAAGACACACTTGGACATTGAAGAATACATGCACACCATACACGCACTGTTTTAGTACTATGAGCAAGTGTGACATTTTTCAAGATCAAAAGTCACATAGAATTTTGTGAAATGACTTAACTTTGATTTTCTGTTATAGGGACTGATGCTAAGATGATGTGCTAGAACAAAATTTGGAAATGTTAACACTTATCCTTGTTAAATACATTTAAATCTCTCACAGTTTAAAAAACTTGGACTTGTGAGTTGAGAATTGAACTAGGGAAAATTTAGTATGACATGACGGATGAAGAATGTAATAACAACAACCTCTGAGCTAACAACCTTACACACTAAAAATGGCATGTTTTGGCAAATATTATGGGTTCAGTCCAATACTGATTATTTGTAGTTAATTAGACTGATAACCGATAATTGGAACCAATACAGATTTACAATAAAAATGAAAATCTTTCCGTCAGTACTTAGAATTTTGAATATAACAAACTCCAACATGAAACTTTGTTAAATGCCTGAAACTGAAACTTTCAACATCATATACAGCAAGTTCCCAGCAACTGCTTTATAAAGTCACTTGAAAATTATTTAAAAAAAAAAAAAATAAATAAAAATAGCTCTGTGAACTTTTACAAAGAAAAAGTTCCTCCCATGCTCAAAATTTCATTGTACTTTTTAATTAATTATTTCCATCTGTGATCATTAAAATAAAATGCTGATACAGAAAATCGGCAAAATTCCAAATATCAGCCCTAAATAAACAGTCAGGCCAATTATCTGTCGCCCCCTAGCAAAGATTTTGATTGTGCAGTAAGGTATGCTTGCTTTGTTGAAAAGATCTACAACAATAAAACATTTGAAAAAGCCCATATTCTGTCCGGCAGGACTCTTTTGCCTGATGATCTGATTTCTGACACAGCCAGTCAGGGTTGATTTGCCACTTTTTTTCTCTTTTTTTAATTTGTAAAAATCATTTCCTTTTCACACAAGCTTCTGTTGTCTGATGTTGTAATAATAATCTGCAAAAGCCACATACAGCCAGCAAATCATCAGTAGATTTAACAGCTCCAGTGAGGTCCTTCTGAACTTAACTCAGGCTTAACCTCTCTGGCACCAATTATCAAATTATCTTTGTCATTTTTATCACTAAAAGCTGTAGCACATGGTCAAAATACATCTGTTACTGTTTTCATTTGCAGTAACTAAGCACTTTTAATGACAGTGCTCTTCTCCCTTTGTGCAAATGTTCTTTTCAAACAAGGTACCCCTGACACTAATTTACAGGGGCATGGCTGTTGCATCCTGGGATAAACACTGCCCAAGACAACTCTAATTGGTTTCAAGAAATACAAACAAGCCAGAGCATTTTTTTCTCCAATAGCAGAATAATAATGTGTGCGTCCAGATCTTCTTCTGAGACAATACTCTGGAAGTAGGTTTTGCGATGCGACGCTATGGACAATTGAGCTAAAGATCCATTCCTATATCTGTCCACCCCTCAATGACCCTCACCATTTTGACCACCTGTCTCATCCTAAAATTACCACCTGTTTCTATCCTAAATCCTTCGCTGATCATGCATGGATCGTGTTATGTTTGTCCAAAAACGTCATCCTTCTCAAAACTTCAGTCCTTTATCGTGACTACCCACCAGCTCCCTAACTTTTTTTTATTCAACACTTGTCTAACAGTTCATGTATGCAAGTATTTTTTTCAAGCTTAAGTCCATCAAACTTACAATAAGCAGTTTTCCTGTTTCTCTTACCCGCAGCAAGCTGCAGCACACTCCCCAGATCATGCAATGAATAGTAAGGAGGAAAAAAGGTTGTAGGTTACAGGACCCAGATAATAATCTTTGACCGGAGGTGAACATGGAGGATATATATGTTCAAATATATATTCAGTATGAATAAAACATACCACACATCTGAGGCTAAACCTTAATATGGCTGACGTCTAGACTTCCAACCTGAAATTATGCATTTATTCATGAAGTTACATGATTGTTTTCATTCACTACACTCTGCCCCTCTTACCAATTCCACACCCTCAATCCTTTTCTCATCCAGTGATTACATTACATTACATTACATTATATTTCAAGACATTAGTTAAGTACATCAATAAACATGAGATGTAACTGACTTCTGTGCACATTCCCAAAACACTTTTGTTACGGTCAACCCGTTTTTTAAGATAATTTTGACTGTAAAATAGCTTCAGTTTTATATAAGGGTTTACTTAGTATACATAGTAGTTAGTTTAGTATATATATCCATGAAAGAAACTTAAAGTCACAACATGACTTTTATGAAAAAAGTGGAAACCAATGCATAAGAGCAGGTATCCTTACGAAAACCATTACATGCACATCAGCATTTCACTTTCATATGATAATGTTAATCACACTATGATCATAATAAGTTTTTATTTTCTGGGGAGATTAAATGCCTTTAACCTGCCACAGAATACAACATAGGGAAGCGCATACAGACGGATTTTTAAATTAATCTGTGTAAAAGAAAATGTTAGAGAAATCATTTTTCTTTAAACCATGTAAACCTTTAATCTCAATATTGCCTCAAGCTGACAATTTAAGGTGTGAATGTAAGATGCTGATAGATGAAATTGGTGTGTGAGAAGACTGTAGGATTTCGGCTGAATCTGTTCTCTCTCTCCTGTTTCTCTTATCTGCTAACAGTATCGTCACCTTAGAATTATAAGGTTCTGTGACATTTTTGTCAAAATTGAGCTACTGATATATTCTTCTTATTGTATGACAACTTATTGTTGTTGCTAAATAAGACAACAATTATTCTTGTGTGAGGTGTTTTAATACTTTTTATTTATAAATCAGAAATGTTCGTATTCGTAAAACATTTTGGCTATGGATGTGTCTGCACACCTCTGTGAGATTTGTTAAATTACCTGCAGTGCAGACTCGAGTCACTTGACTTGGACACAAGTTAGACTTCAGTCACCAATTTGATGACTTTAGACTCTACCAGACAAAATAAAAAAAACACCTGCGCCTCAACTTGGACTTTAACACCATTGACTTGTGATTTCATTTGAACTTAAACCCTTTGACATGAAAATATTGATAGTTGAGAAACGAAACAACATAACTGATTGTGGAGTTGGTTAATGGTTAATGATGCTTTGACTGGTGCTTCGACAATGTGTGTCAGCATTACTTTTTCTGATTGGGTTTGATTGCACTTGTATAAACAAATAAATACAAAAGTATATTTAAACGCAATCAAAAAAATAATTATAATTATCCAAAACATGGGGGTTATGCATAATTAATTATAAAAAATGAATATACTGTATTTCTGTTTTTAGAGTCAGTACAAAGCGCATTCCAGCTTTTTTGAGACTCGAAACTCAAAGTTAAGGACTTGGGACTTGAGTGCAAAGACATGAGACTTGTGACTTGCAAAACAATGACTTGGTCCTATTTCTATAAACGACCTCCCTATTCTTAATGGTGTTTATTTAAACAGTTATTGCAGCAACAGATATAAAAATGACAGCTTAACTAATGCAGAGGGATGAGATTTGAGTCGCTGTTTGTCCTGGAAGCTTCTCTCCTCCCGTGTGTCTGTTAGCAGGGTGGCACAGTGGATTCAGTTACCATCCTGTCAGCTGAAGGTCACAGGTTCAGTGTTTTTGCACAGCCATGTGTTGGAACGGCCTTGAGCAGTGTTCTCAATTTCACACCTACATCATTCATTTTAAGGCTGACAGCAAAGCATATGGTGTTATTTCTAATTTTGACAGTTGTGGGAAAGGGTCGCAAGTTGACCAAGATTTTGATAGTGACAGCTTTATTACGCTCTAGGCAGATGTGTTTTATATTTATAGAACAATGTCATGTTTGACATCATGATTTGAAATGAAAAAAGGATGTTTAGCATTGCAGCAATATACAGGTTTTGAGGTATACCGAGATATGACATTTGAGGATTGTCATACCGTGTACATTTGCTTATCTTTGGTATTTTAAAAAAATGTAACGGAATGGAAAATCTCACCCTTATTTTAGCTATTTCATCACATACTTACATAAAAAAGTAGTTTCAAGATTAAATTATAGTGATAAAACAATTATTAAACCAGATATAACCATTGTGTTTTTATTCCTTCAAAGGTCATTCTGACTGATAATGCTACTACAACTACTAATAATAATAATATCAATTCTTTGTTACTGTGATACAGTGGAACCACAACATTTTCTGAGGCAGTTACCATACTGTGAAAACCTCATACCGTTGTAACCTTAGCACAGTAACATTTGTTTGATCCCTAGACCTTAGAAAAAAAACAGTGAAAGCCCCTTCACTTAACACTAACTGCTTTGTCTTCAGTATAATATATTTTATATAATGCTTAAACGTAAACAACCATCAAGGCAGCTAGTGGCTAGCCAGGTGGAGCAGGTGCCCCATGTGCTGGGCTGTGTCGTTGCCGCAGCGACTGTGAGTTCGATTCTGACTTAAAACTGTCCCATAAATTAAAGGAGAAGAGCTAAAAAAAATCTCTTAAACAAGTAAACTTCCATCCATTAGTACTATATGTTTAAAGCAGAAATTAGTTGTGAAATCAATCTATGCTGGAGTGATATGCATTGATCCACAGGCATTTCTAAGGTTGACAGTTTAATTCGGTGAAACATGGACATATACAGGTCTGTAGAGAAAGCTGACAACTCGTGTTAGTGCTCCTGAGCAAGGCACCACAGCAGCCCTGCCTTCTTTGCCTGCGCTCCCTCACTTTATTAACTGTCACAGATAAAATGTCCATGTGAATGTATGCTAATGTAATATTCGTGGTACATTACTCCCTCAAAGATAGTAGCTGGACCATTTCATTTCCTTTTATGAGACTGCCGTGCTGACCAGCAGAATGGAGGTACAGTAATTACAGCTTCCCCGGCTGCCCGCTGCCCTATACAGAGTATGCGTTCAATGATGCTGCTCTGCTGCCAAGTGTGAAAGAGAAGCTGGCATATCGCAGGACAGCAGAGGAGGAGCTGAGCAGCTATAATGAAACCTCTGCAAACCTCATAAAGCAGGCAGATGCAGAGCTGTATGCATGTTTAACGTCAAGTCCCCTTTCCTGCTCAAGTTCCTCGCTGTGAATCTGTCTGAACGGGATATAAATTAGCTAGAAAATCAATTCAAGCCTTCCATTTTGAAGTGCAAGTAAGTCAATGGCTCAGTGTTTAGACCTGTCCCTTCAAAGCCATAGGCAGTAGTCTGAGTCTGATTGTTTTTTAAGAATCGTAAAGAGTAACTTCATGTTTTGCTGTCCTTTCTGGCTGAAAGTTTCCATCCTGTTTTACCTCTGACACCCAGGCTGTGATCAGAAATGTGCTGTCTTGCACCTCTAACCACACCCAACAGTGACTACATTTACATTTTAAATATTCTAGTTTTTGCATTATTCCAAAAAGCAAAGATTCCTGATCAGGTGTTCACATGACTAATGAAATCTAACATTCCACAACTATTACAGTTTACATGTAGCCGCGCATACTCAGGTTATCTCACGCGAGGATGTAATTTATCACGTAAAATATGAGAAAGTGTAAAGGCTGGAGCCGATTGCACCATTCTGCTTCTTTGCATCGCAATAGGATTTTTTCTATTGTCAGCTATGGTCCGGCTAACTGAATGGCCCTGACTAGATTGTAATTTCTAGAAAATGTTTGGGGCAGCAGAGAGTCCAGACTAATACACAGAGAAAAAAGAGAATGTTGAAGCTAACGTCATCAGGATGGCTGTATCAGGCTAGAATGATATTGGCATATTCCACATGTCCTAATCGGAAATTGCTTCATTCCAAATAAGGCCTTATTCAGAAAATCTGAGTGAAATATGCTGTTTAAACAACCTGGTCAAATTCAGAATATTGTCATATTCAGAATAAAAGAAAATCTGAATTTCAGTGTGCATGTAAAAGTATAAAGAATACTTTCGGCATAAGATCCCAACGTCAAAAGACGTGTATATGCCTGCATGATATGCCAGACAGAACCATTCGTGGTGTTATTATACAGATCGCACCAACTGCAGCAGCGCGTTACTTGGACTGGCAGTGTCAGCTGAGAAAGCGGCCAGATGGAACAAGTCTTGTCAGGTAAACACTGGTGGTAAGAATATAAATAATAATATAAATAAAGATCATAAAGGTCCGTTGGGCCGGCAGGAGGAGTGGTGGATGCATCAGAAACCCCAGACCTTCATGCTAGAGTCCGGTGTTCACGTTCTGTCTGAATGTTATGTTATGTATTACGGCTTGAGATGAGAACGTGTTGGGACCACACCTGGAAATCAGTGAAACAACATTAGAGGTTAAACCGATAGAGATCAGCATCAGCAAAGACAAGATTTCCAGGAGGTCTTAAGTTATGTAATGATTTAGGGTTGTGACTGTTAACCCCAAGTTAAACATACAGGAGACCTCATGCCTAACTAACTTTAAACAGAGATTTCATCTTGTGTGTGTGGTTATGGATTCATGACAATACACTTAGATCTTTGATCCTTACTGCTGGCAAAGCTGCACCTGTGACCAGACATCCCTACAAATATTCACGACTGCTGATTTCTCAAATTTCTCAGATTGACCATCATAATGTTATTTTGGAAAATATGTACAAATAAAAAGCATAAAAATATATTGGCATTTAGATGGACTAAATTAGAAGGGGTCTTGCAAAGATGCATGCTGGTTATGGTGTGCTCAGAACATGGGCTCAGATGGTAGGGAGCTCACTGTAGAGTGCACTGTTACGTCCTGCAAAATCATGCCCATCTGGGTGAAATACCACATTTTTAGGGAGTTTCACACAAAACTGTTGTTGTCTCCGCCCTTGTACTCAAAGCATGCCGGAACGATACCTGGTGGGTAGAGAGTGGGCTGTTGTTTTATCATTGATTGTGTCTGCTGCCACTCAAATAATGGTAAGAGAAGTGTTGTTAAGAGCAATTAATATGTGAAAACTGATATTCCAATGACTGTGGATGTTGATTTTTACGTCTCTGTGGGTTAGAACTCAGACCTCATCATATTGTTATTCTTAACGTTGATTGTATATGAATAGTTTCTATGGTTGCAATCATTTGCATCATTCAGCAACATTTTATTTAGCTGAAAGCGATACTATCATAGACACACAGTGCTCTTCTCACATTGCGTGTCTGCTCTGTGCTCCTCTTCTTCCTGTTTACTGGGCTGTTGTTTACAACAGCAATGACTCTGGATATTTTTTGTTTAGCCCCACTCAGTAAGCATTTACTGTAAAGTCCAAATCAGCACAAAATCTACTAATATAATTTTACAGCATGGTAAAAGAAACAACAACAGTAGATGTCAGATAGAAATCGGCCCAGTTTGAAGAAAACAAACAGCAGAAGTGGATAACCACTGGTGCAGCTTTATCTTCCGTATTTGCTGAGCATTGCTGCAGGCTGCTCTGTCTACCTCTGTTTAATATCTAAGTGTGTTTGGGGATGTTTTTCCTGAGGAAATGGGCTGAGCTCCATGCTTGTTTCTAACACTGACCTGCTCTAAATTAGAACAGGTCCACACATTCAAACCTAGCTCACAATCTGCTACTGTTGGCTCATGCTACAGCAGTTACAGAGTGTAGTGTCTTGCCTAAGGGCGCTCTCTGAGCCAAGCCATTGTTGCTTTATAGAAGGGCTTTATTTGCAGACTTCCATAGTTGGTCCAGAGTTTCTATCAGTTTTTGTGACAGGCTCCTCATCAGATTTAATCATCTTTGTTATAAATTTAAACATGTTAGAGCAAAATTGCCTACATGCAATAGTTTATGAGCTCTCTGATACAGGCTCTGTGCCCACTGTCGTTTTTACTGTACTCACAAAAAAATCTCCAAAGCCCCCCCCGGTCACCAACAGTTTTGTAGCTGATGTGATTAATGCTGATAGATTTTGTTAAAATGTGAAATAATTATGCGTTTTGTGTCATGTGTGTTGCGTGACCACACTCTGTTACCAACAGCTATTCATTCAGCTGCTACTAGCAACTGTCGAGGGTTGTAACAGTTATAGTCGTTAGTTTTCTCCAACACATAAGAATAAAGCATTTTCCAAATATAGCAGAATTCATTAAAAAATAAATGCAGCGCACAATGCTTTGTACAAAAGGACAGAAAAACCCAGAAGAAATGAATAAACTATAGCGCAACACATGATAAAATTATAACTCTACTGAAATAATCAACACAAGAGAATAGTTAACATTGTCAAAAACAGTGAATTCAAATGTCAATCAAACTGTCAAAGCAATGTTGAAGGAATACCTCACCCACAAAATGATCATTTATATATCACTTACATTGTCTTACGTTGAATTTGTGAAGTGAATGAACAATCCATGATATTATCCATTGATATTGTTATGTTGTTGTTTAACGCTACCCACCTCTACTCCAATTCATCTAGAACAGTTTTTTTTTATTCTTTGTTCACTGTGGAGGCATGTGGAAAAAAAGGGGTTCTGCACGAATTCAGTGTAACACGAGGTGAGAAACTGATATACTCGGGATCATTTGAAGAATTCTTTTAATCTTGGAAAAACACTGCCCACTCAGTATTTGGACTGAGACTGAGGTGCTGGAGCAGAATCATTATCAACAGTGAAAAAAGCACATTCACACAAATCCATGAAAAATCATGTTTACTAAGCAAGCTTTCGGTCAGAGACCCTCTTCAAGCCTTGAAGAAGGTCTCTGACCAAAAACTTGCATGGTAAACATGATTATTGCACAGATGTGAGTGTGCACATGTGCTTTTTTCACTGTTGATAAGAATTCTTTCAATAAAATATTGAAATAAAAGTATGTAGGAATGTAGAAGCAGCAACAGAAACTGATTTTTCAGGTCAGTGGCATGGGTGTATTTTCAAACGGGTCTACCAAGCCCCGGCTCAAGGGCTAAGGTCTCAGGGGTACCCTGCGCCAGAAACTCTGCATGAAGTTATTTACTTTGCATTTTTGTCAAAAGGCTTAGTCAGTCATGTCAATGACAGAGCTCTCAAAGTTAACCTGAAGGAGTTAAACATTGTCACAAGAAAGAAACCATTGTGATACAATTTAAGTAATCCCCTCAGTTTATTTACAGGACTCTAATTCTGTGGATTAGGGGGACCTTTTACGAGTCTAGACCCAGGGGCACACGGTGTCATAATCTGCCTATGGTCAGTAGATGCGTCTCGAGTACTGGCTGTGAATCTAGCAAATGTCAAGTATCAAAAGAAAACACTGTCTGCCTTTTTTCATTCAGAAGAATCAAGAATTTGTAAGCATTATGCACAAAGCAGCATTTGTCATAGAGTAATAGTAATGGGTTTTTGTGATTGAACAGTAACAGCAATAAAAAAGCAGCTGGGAGACACTGCCATTCCACTGGCCTGGATCGATGGTGATAGGCATTTATTGGAGGAGAGGAAGTGGAATTTGACATTTGTATAAAATTACAGATGGACCGCCAGTAATGAATCTTTTGCTCACCATGTGAGTGAAGGTATTCACCACATCTTGAAAATCTTGAGTCTCAGGGAGTGTGTAAAAAGGCTGAATCAGGAGCTGGCAGGCTGGAGTACAGTAACCTGGAGAGCTGCATAACGGCGTAATGTACACCAGTTATAAATCTGCCAGCAGCGTATACGGCATCAGAACATGGTCCAGATTGGACAAGGAAAAAGACTGAAACTGTGTTCCAACTCTCTGTCGTCCTCTCTCCATCTTCACAGGGGCGAAGGCGCTTTACCGCCTGTATTGATCATGTGCTTTTATAGGGCCAAGAAGATCATTCTGGGTAGTGGTTCTTCGCATTCATTGCATTCTTCGCCCCAAATGACCTCGAGCAAAATCTGGTAATTGAACTAAAATGTTCAGTCATCAATCTCTGCCTACTGGGCCGTAACTGCTGCGACAGCTTAAGAGGTAAGATGGGTTAACGGTTGGTTGAACTCCTTTAGGTGTCTCAGTAGATAAAGACTTTCAAGGTCACATGTAATTGTTAACATTCGGGAAGTTCATCTACTCATCATTTGGTGCATTATTACATCAAAAACATCTGATTTTAAAGTATTTAAAGATTTTGACGTTGCTGTCCTCCCCAAAATGACACCATAGGTGAGGTAGGTGTTCGGTGACCTCTAGTAGCTGTAGCAATGATGACAGAAGAGAGGGAAGAAGTCAGGTGATGTAGTATAAGGGGCGATCAGGGTGTTTCGATGAGTTTTAACAAACATTGCATTGATACTAACCAAAAAGACGGCTTTTTGTGTTCCCCTATGGAACCAAAAGTCAACACTTAGTTAAGTATTTATGTATGTATGTATTGTCATGTTACATAGCTAAGATTACATTATCATGTTACCTAATGTGATGACTAATTTTAACCAGACCCCAGAAACACTGCTCAGACTTGCTTCCAGTTTTTCCAAAAAGTATTTTCCCCAAAGATCACCGTAGATAAAAGAGATAGAAGTCATAAAAACGTTGACAGGACACCTTAAACTGCAAACAAGGTCAATTATGACTCTTACTTTTCTGAATTTTTGATCCATGGCAGTTTAATCATTGTAAAACTCTCTCGAGCCAAGGAAAGCGTTTTAAAAAATCTGTGATGTCATCACAACATAATGTCTAAGAGCAGGAACTTGTGGACAGAAATACTACAGCGATTCAGTGGGAAGCATACCCCAGAAATTAAACCTGAAGATAGGAAGTTATTTTTACATCTGCATCAGCCGTGCAAATCTCATTTGACTAAATAGGAGCCATCTGGGGTTTTGTATCCAGTTCTTTTAATATTTACATTATTTAAACCCAAAGTAGGATTCTTGTCCTAAATCCAACTTAACCAGTAGAGGTGTGAATTCAGCAAATGCTCCTGTGAGGATAAAAGCAAATGATGTATGTAGTTGGTTGGTTCAGAGGACTTGTTGATTTTAGTAAAGTGGCAAATAGATCCAAGAGATTGGAGTAATTTCTTGGTTGTTTCATGTGTCCCATTTCATTTTGTTTGCTTGTGTTTAGTTTGCTTCATCTATGCATAGTTTTCATGAATGTTAAAATTAGCTATAGAGACCAAAACCTTTTTTTTTGTTGCTGTTTTTTTCCAGGCTGTAAACATGCTTCTGCTGTAGTGCTGACTATTTAAACATGTGGGTTTACTCTGTTTTGGAGTGGTCAGTAGAGGAACTGCAGTTTTTTTGCAATTAATTTTTCAGCCCCAGAGGTTGCTGCAAGCCAAATTGGGTGCTTTTGAGTGTCCTTAGCAGACAAACATGCACCACAAACCCCCAAATCCCTCACTATCCCACTCTGGATCTTTGGTTGATTTTTGAATGTGTGTAGGAAGAGGTAACAGCCGTGCTGTTGTGTTTCACCAGCAAGAACAACATATAAACTGAATTTCTGTAGCCAAACCAAACCAATAATTCACACAGTAACCTGCAATTATGCTCAATCCCCCAGACTTAAAATGTATTAGATTTATTGCATTAAACAACATAGACAAAACTACATAAATACAATGACAAAACAATTGACAAAACATTGTTTCCTTTAACATCACTTCAGCACCAAGGACAGCACACATTCCTGATTCCTGATCTACAGGAGAGTAGAGCACCTGATGTGTTTCAGCTGATCATATGTTTCTAGTGAACTAAACTATATAATATTAGTGCTTTTTCAATTTACAGTCAGAGCTGCACTGCAACCAACAAACATGAAGAGCTGTGTACAATGTGAGGTAGTCACCTCACAACATCAACCAAAATCAAATGATCCAAACAGTTCTATCCTGTGATTTAATTCAGAGCTGCCCCTTTGTGAAGTTTCCCAGTACAGCCTTAACAGATTAGGTTCTTTTTGTTTTGACATTTTACCCATGATTCTACTTTTATGGTGAATAATCTTCATGAAAAAGCTATTTCACAATTTCTAAATCGACCCCCTAAATTGTGTTTACTTCACACCCACGCATGCAAACAAACAAAGCACACACACAAACACAGATGCAAACATACACACTCAGACGCCCACGCTGCACCGCAGCAGAGACGATTGAGAGAGGAAACAGATAGAGGAAAGCCTTTGGAACGCCAGATAACAGGATTAGACAAATTACATTTCAACTGTGACCATGAATCCTGTTTGGATGTGCGACTTGTTTTCTGTGCTTACAACAACAGTCATAGAGCGGTGGAGTTTAAATGACAAAATGGTGGTTTTCCAAAATAATGTGTGCTCAAATTTTGCATGAATTATTGCCTGAGTAGACTGGCTTGGGGTCTGAGCTTCTGCTGTTGAGACTAACACCTGAAGTTGTCAAGAATAGAAAATAATTTAGCAAGAAGTTTGGTAAGAAATTCTCAAATACAGTCCCGGGTTTAGGGTTTGGATTGACATTGATGAAGGGGAGATTGTCCATCCTCCACTTATCTCATCCTTATTTTTGGGGACTCAGGTGAAGTTAACCTTGTAGAGGCAGCCCACAATTTTGTCACTGTGGTCTGATAAGGCCGTGGATAAACATGCATTTCAAGAACCACTGATGACTGACAGTGAACACTTCCTACAGTGACACACATACTAAGTATTGAGCTGTCTGTGTTTTCAGTTTTAGTATAATACTTTTTAAAGCTATCGATAAATTATTTTCCTAGTAGATGGGGAGAAACAAGACATACAGTTGTTGAATTATTTTAATATTCTGACACCTACTTTAAGTAGATGTTTGCTTCACCAATTAGAGGCGAGGCAATATCATCAGCTCGTGTTCACTAATCTTCTACCTGGTTTTCACAATTGGTTCTTGCTGGATGTTTTCCAGGCTTAAACTTAAACAAGGGATAGGTGTTCAGAATTGCTTCCAAATTTTAAAAGAAGGACTCGGTAAGAATATCCTTTGTATTTTGCTTATTACACTTAATTTTAACTATATTTTCTCTCTCTGATTTATTTATTTATTTATGTATTATTATTATTATTGAAGATTGTTGTTATTTTTTAAGTGTATCTTTTATATTCAATTTTTGTTATTACTTTTTTCTATCTCTTCATCTCTCCAAGTAGCCTATAGAGGTATTTACCTTTGTATATTTACTTATTCAGGAATGGGCATTAAAACTTAATGGCTGAACTAATGAGTCGTGTATGTCCCACAAATTTCACTGAACAAAACTATATGGAGAAAAAAAGCAAAGAGAAAGCCTTACTTGTTTGAGGGGGATACACTGTGGGGATCAAACTTGTGGCATTTATGTCACAAGCATGAACTGTGTTTGTAGTGTGTTTGGAGGAGGAGAGACTGGCTGACCGCTGCTGAATTTAAGATCCAAAGAATCAATCTTGTAAAAATCCTGCAGAGCAGTCAAGGTCCTTCTGATGCTTCTGAAGACTGATGGCTGAGACTCCAGAGGGAACAGTCCATCAGAGAGAGAGAGGGAGAGAGAAGTAGCTCCTGAGATATTCTCATTACTCTGATTTGCCAGAAACAGCGTATGGGAAACCTGCAGTTTTACAGCATGAAGAGTTTTTATCCTACAAATAAAATAACTTACAGGACAAAGGAAACCAATAATGGAAGTGGGCACAATGGAGTGCCAACAGGCTGATGAAACCCATAAAATATGAACGACCAATGATTGCAGGTGTAAAAGCTTTAAAACATTAACATAGTCTGCTGTAGTGCAGTGCAGTGTATTGTACCATACCACAGCATAATCTAACATAATGGAGAGTAACAGAGTGTAGTATACAGTTTGCAGTAGGTCTATACAATAACAAAACACATGTATCAAACATAATATAGTATCTCTATAGCATAGCAGGACTGTGTAGTGTAGCATAATGCAGTCTGGCATATATAATTAAAAAAACACTTTAACAAAGGCAATACCCCATATTCTTATGAATTATTCATCAATTTAAACTAATTTTCACATCATTTTGGGCTTCTAGGTATCAAAACATTCTGAGTCCTGCCCCCAGAAGGGAGTGTGCATCGCTGTTAACAATAAGCAGCATTCTCTTGTGGTGAGGACAGCTCAAAATATGCTAGAAGAGCATCCGCACATTCTGTAATTTTTCAAGGATATAGCTAGGTAGTTAGCTTTGTAGGAAGAGGACATATCTTTTGTTACCTTCAAAGCCCTGATTCAACCAAGGAAAACAGTTGTCAATGAGCTCAACAGCAGACCTACTGGAACCATTCAGCAAATTAAAGATGCGGGAGGTTAGGAAACAGGCTACCTCTTCACCTGTTTTGTTATTTTTAAAATTAAGAAGTTTTTGTTAGTTGCATTGTTAGAATAGTGTAACATGATGTAATAAAAGCAACGCTCACAAGCTAAAATGTTACAGATTCAAGCTAAAGGAAAAATAACAGTTTGTCCAAAACTAAAATGTGCTGAACACCAAAATGCAGTGCAGCTCCAACTCACAGCAAGGTGACCCATCTAATAGATTCAGTGAGGATTTCATTAACCACAGACTACGATCCACCTGAGACACACCTCATTTTCATATTATTATGATTACCACTGTGATGGGAATAGATCTCCAGACAAGTTGCTTGTTCAGTGTATATCTTAGAGCTGTGAAGTGTTTCACACAAGCAGCAGTCACTGAGTTTGAAAGATAAAGCCAACGCGGAAGTGCCAAAACTGCAGGTCATTGAATGGCCACTTGGGGCTGGCTCCAAAACGGATTAAATTCCCATAGACCCCTATTTTCAAATGCACAACTTTACAGCAGAATGTAGTCTCATTTAGCCACTTGTTAGCAACCAACTTTTGTAAGACACATAAAGGCTTCAAAATTCAATAGTAGGGTATTTACTGTTGTATTTTATGTCGTAGAACAAAATGCGAAAGTCTGTTAATCTTGTGTTAACCACAAACCTTATTTCAGTCATCTAACCAAAAACCCATTAAAAAATCTACTGACTTTGTGATGAGAGAACCAGAAGTGCTAAAATACGAACTCATTCCCAGGTTTTAGCACTCATTCCTGGAGCACTTTATAAGCTGCTACAAATGACATAAATTCTACTGCCTAGATGCACTAGAATGAATTGGATGTTACATCTATTACACTGCTGTATCAAACCTTATTTGTTTATTAGACATTTGTAGTGAGTGTTGATGTTTAGTGGTGTTATTTAGTAAATGAAACACTTGTGCCTTTTGTGCTCTAACTGCAACTAAGTGTCGTGAAGACTGCTGTCTGTTATAATGGATGTTTTATTAGGATGTTCTTATTTATTTGGTAATGCATGAGTACATGTTTGCCTGAGTGAATTTTGTATGAGCGCAGTGTGAGAGTCTTATCAGTATACAGGGCTCTTCAGGCAATACTGGGGATTGAAGGCCACTCTAATCTGGACCCAGTGGTGACTGATCCAGCTCTCTCTCCGTCTGTGCTCAGCATGAGTGTGAGAGTTTGTGTGTGTTGATGCAGATATCTCATTCCTCACTGTAGTTTTTCAAACCAATTGAACTCAAATTAATCTAACCAACAAGTTTGCCTGGAAGTGCTTGCAGAGCAACATGTAAACATCAGAAAAACAAATCTGTTATTTTGTGTCTGTGTGTCTGAGTAAAGGATGACGTGGTGACAGCAGCAGTGACTCTACTTCCATTTTCTCCATGCAGTACAAGTCACCGTGCTGGCATTAATTATGAAAAATAGTTTGGTGTGCCGAGTCTGAGATTGCACGCACTGGAGAGAGTTATGATGAATGATGTTAAGAGGAATCTGTCAGCTGCCATCCCGTTTGGTCTCCACAAATAATTGAAGGCTAGTGTACTTTCTGACAGAAACATGGTTTATGAGCTTGGTGCCAGTGTAGCGGTTCAAACTGCAGCCTCCTTTTCTTCTCCTCAGTGGAGAGTTTTACAATGCTTCCAGCTCAGTGTGTTTTCAGCTTCTCTTAACAATGGTACATGTCATCAGTTTGAGATGTTCAACACATCTCAGGAGTGTGATGCAGTTTGGTCCCAGAGTATTTTGCTGACCTCAGCCTGTCTCACTGGCATCTAATACAGTTAGTCTCTTTATCCATTACATAAAAAGTACAATGTAATTCTGTGTAATTACAGTATGTAATGCGGTCACTCTTAGTCACTTTAAAATGTGGGAGTTATCTTCTGGTTTCAAAGTTGAAGCCAATGCAGAAGTGCCTTCAACCTGGATTCTTTCTAATGGCCAGAAGGGGGCAACTCCTCTGGTTGCAAAAGAAGTCAAATCGTATAAAGTGAAAATGACCCTGCTTCTCAAATAACCTTGTTCCTTCATAGCTCCACCCTCTTGTCAAAATATAGTCACTTCTGGCTTCAAAACATCACAATGGTGACAGCCAAAATGCCAAAGTCAAGGCTTCAAAACAGTAGTCAACAACCCAGTGGGTGACATCTTAGTGTCTACATCCACTTCTTTTATAAAGTCTATATTTAAAATACAAACATGCACAGTGAGATTGATCCATTTTTGAGTGCCATAATACAGGACACAATCATCCCATGTCTCAGAAAAAACAAAAAGCAGAGAAGTTGTCAGATGTGTAATATCCACCTGGTCACAGATGTGAACAGGTTTTCTCAGTGGGCATCTCCCATATATCCAGCAGAGCCCACATGCAGAGTCAAGCCCACGTGCAGCCATGTGGAGTGAGATCTCATTAGATTCACTGGGCTCTAATTAAATCTGGGCTTCACTGACACGTTGCACAAAGATGGACTGACACACTTCATCTTTCACATCACATGTGCAGGACAAACTGTTCACATGAAAACATGACACACACAAACACACACTGTGGTCCATTTAGACATCAAACAGCAGGAATCATAAATGATAGGCTAAGAAATTAGCTCTCTGCACTCATGCAGAAAAATGTGTGTGTGTGTGTGTGTGTGTCCTCCAAACATATCTTTACCAATAGTACTACTACCTCAATTCCTTCCTTTCTCCTCTTGTAGTTTCTTACTTCCACTTTCCTCCTTTATTACCTTCTCACCTTCTCCATCTTTTTCCCTAATGATTTCAAAATGTTTTTCCTTTCCCTGTCTACCACCCCAATCATGGGTTTGGCATTTTTTATCAGCAGTGATAGATTTCTCTTCACCTAGACAAGCCTCAGCCTGCACAATAAAACCCCTAAACAACTGAGCGTCTCACCGCTAAATCACTTTTACTGCATGCTGCATGCATGTGTTTGGGCGTATTTGTGTGTGGATGAAATAGGGAGACATAGCTCAAGAATTAGCACATCTCAGAATTTGGACACTTTGATGTTTTGATTTTAAATACTGATTATTTTTCAGGCAAGGAGTGCGACATACAGAAGGTCAAACTTCATCAACAGAAATCCATGAAACAAGACATCACATGTATTTATTAAATATAATGACAATTTTGTGCTTATCTGAAGCAGGTGGACACAATTAGAACATCTTAAATGCAATCCAACAGCCCCTTAATACTTGTGTTTATGAAAGATGTGATGCAGAGTTGTGACTGTGTCAGTGAAAAGTTGATTCAACTCTGTCATATTTTTTGCTGTGACCAGCAACTCTATGGCTCACTCTGTCAGTCTGTTGGTTGTTTGGCCGGTCCAAAAAAAACTTCCCCACCCTTTGGCGGCCACACTTCTTGCCCTAGGAGGCTTAAATTTGGCATGGAGCTCCAGTGAGTGTTTGTTTGAAGGTGTGTGAAGTGTTCATGCCAATTGGTTAAAATGGGCAAGGTATGGATGCATACATGGTTAAAAGCTATAGCAAATTCGTGCTTGCTTGAAGCTGTATTCTGGTGGTAAATTCAGTTGGCCATGTTTTTTTTTTTAAATATACTGAATTGCATTGCAATGCAAAATAGGAACAGGTACTGCTGTTATCTTGTATGTACGTTATGAAATGCAACACACATTTGTGGTGTCATGTGTATTCCTTGTTTACATTTTATATGATTCTTAGTTAATAATGTTTTTACGAATTCATTGATTCATGCTCAATCATAATGCATATTTATAATGACTTTAAATGTGCCAGTGCTAGCCAAAAGCTTATTTTCGACTGCTCTCCCTTGGCCATATGATAAATAAGCCATTAATACAACAGTAAAAGACTTAAAATTGCTTACCTCTTTCTGCATTTTTCATTTACTTTTCATTACTTGCTTCCTTACTTTCTTCAACCCCTTCTTCTTCATCCTTATATCATCCTAATCATTCCAAGGCATGATCCTGTCTTAAGTGTTGTATGTTTGTGTCTGTAAGAGATACTTTGGTGTTCTATCAGTGCCACCTTGTGGAGAAAAATGTTAAAAGCTTCTCTAATAAACTGATACACTTTCCATTTCTTCTTCCAATTCCTCTTTTATTAGAGATGTTTATACATTGTGGCCATCCAGCGGTGTGACCTCTCACCTTTGACCTGTGATTTGACTTCTCTACACCCTTACAACTTTAAAACACTCTTCTGATGTAAGTCTGGTCTGTCTATCTATAGATGTATCTATCTATCTCGCTATCTATCCATGACATTTTACTGTTTTCTGCTTTCAGGTGTTAAGCAACTTTGCTGAACGTGAGTATTATATATATATATATATATATATATATATATATATATATATATATATATATATATTCAGGTGTCTACATGATGGCAGTCCATTTCTGTTCTAATCCTAATGCATGCTTAAGTCATTTACAGTGTGCATGTTCTCCACCTAATTCCCTCCACATAAATTATAGAATGACCTTTTGAGTTCGCCCTATTAACGCACTTACTTACATCGAAAATATATTCCATCACATTGCGTCTGTGTTTGCTGTGATGCTGACCTTTGCATGACTTGATTAAACTTCACATTTGCTATGCAGTGGGAGGCTCTTGTTAATGATGTCACTTCCTGTGCCTGTGTCAGAGTTTGATGGAGAGCTGGTCGGATGACAGCTGGAACTGTTGTCATAACTGGAGGAATACTGGCCACAGTGATACTTCTGTGTATCATAGCTGTGCTCTGTTACTGTAGACTCCAGGTACGCCTCTTTTGTGTGTTTGTGTGTGTGTGTGTGTGTCTGTGTGTGTGTCTGTGTGTGTGTCTGTGTGTGTGTGTGTCTGTGTGTCTCTGTGTGTCTGTGTGTGAAAGATGTATACATTCCCATTTCATTATTAATCCTTCCGGACAGTCGGCTGGAGAAGAGTAATACATCAGCATTGTTTTCAAAATGCAAATATATGTTAAATATATTAAAATAATCACATAGTACCGGCTATGTCATGTATTATGTATGTATTCCCATTATAAAGGTTAAAGGTCACTGTGACCTTAGAAAGGCGGTTTATTCTTTTATTTTTGACATATGGTGAAATTCTCTCTCAATGCAGTACTACTGCTGTAAGAAGAATGGGTCTGACAGCGGTTCCATCTCTCAGCAACACTTTGCCTGCAATGCCTGCAGTGTCTCCGGCCTGGATGGGTCGATTGTCACCCCGCTGTCCATGTCGCCACCAGAGCCGCCCAGATCCTCTGACCCAACCAAACCCACAGGGAGGCAACGCACTTACTGCCCCACCTGCTCGCCGTATGACTCGCCCTTCTACATCCGTACCACTGATGAAATGCGCAACGGTGGCGAGCGCATCACCTACATGCCCACGCACTATGAGAACCAGGCGCTGGCCATGCCGCTGCCCTCTGTCCGAGGCTCCCTGCTGAGGGACACTCACAGAGGGCGGCCTCCAGAGTTTTACACCAACACCAGAGCCGTCAGCACTGAGGTGTGACCAACCCCCGAAAAACCCCAACACCACCCATACACACACAGACACACCTGTCTTCACTCACGCACACACACTAGCACCAACACTAACAGGACCGCAAACTTAGTTTTGACACCTACTGCAGCTGCCAGCGAGGATCTGCAGCATAAAGGCCCACTGTTTGTGAAGGTTATCACATTTGTTTAGGGTTTGGGGGGATTAAAGAGAGAATTGTTTTAGCCGACTGCTGAAAGTGACAAGCAAGGATCACTCTCAAAGCTAGTTTCTCACTTTATACCCTTACATTTTAAGTTTTCATGTTCAATAAGATAGTAATTCTGTAATTGATGGTAGATTAAACTGTAGTTTTCTTGTAAGAAAATGTCTCTATGCTCCCACATGAAGGGTATGGTTGTAAATTTGTAATCTGTCTGTTGACTGTTACTGTGTCTTTACTGACTGAGGGCTATCTTAGATAAATTATGTTTTCCCCCTGCTACACATCTTCCTACTGACTGCCAAAAAGACAAAAAAGGAGTATGATGCAGTAAATATGAAGCAATGTTTTCATGATAAGCAGAAGGCAGACTGAAATACATTTGAAGAAGTCCCAAGAATTGAACATCCCATCTGCAGTTTTCTGGATCTCTGGAAACATGCTTGAGTTACAGGAAAGGTGGAAGAGGACAAATGACTGGAACTTTCTCTATGCAAGCTGTCTGGCAAACCACTGCAGCTCTTCATTTCCAGTCTGCTTCTTTCAGCAGTTTTTGTTCCATCGGGTGAGATATGGTGATGCTGCACATGTAGATAGACATACAAGCATTTAAACCTGGATCATGGATACAGTAGCTCTCCTGGGTTGCTAGATCCACACTGAACCCCCTCTTTCTCCCCCAAGGTGTAAAACATGTGAACGAGCAAGGGCGCCTGAGCCCTTGAATGCAACAGTGGAAAGCTTGAAATGAACTGAGTGAATTTCTCTTTTGACCGTGATGCAAAAAGTTTGATATGTAAATATTCACCAGAAGGCAACAAACACGTCTCTTGATCCCATTGTGTTCTCGATGGACAGAGATGCACCCTGAGATTTGATGTATTTTGAATGAGGGAGTGTGATTTACTAGTTTGTGCTAATTTGTCCACACACTCCTCCTATACTCCTGTACTACTCTCATGTTGAATCTGTGAAATGCAAATAATCATGTCATTTCTTTTAATTTTTTTTTTCATATTGTGAGAAGTCAGATTACACGTTTATGTGATAGAGAACCTTTTCACAGCATTCATTTTTTTACATAACACTTACCCAACATTGCCTGTCATACACAATAATATTTCCAGTGATATTTGTCTTTATATTTATGTGTACAGCAGGATGCAGTGAGGCTGAATAAGCAATGCAAGTAACCTTAAGGACTTGAATGGTGTGATAATTGTTATTTGACAAGATTTTCGGACAGGCCTGGTGTTATCATTCACATCATTCACACATTAATCTGTTAAAACCTGGAGCATCATCACTTTTCTCATGCTGCACTTAGACACCTGTCCTAAATATTTAAACTTTAAAACCCTGAGCAAATTGGTGTGATTACTTTCAAAAACATGGAAAAAAAACTGTGATGAGCAACTTGGTATGAAATGTTCCACAAATTACAAGATATTAATAGATTTAGAAAGTTATTCTTTAAAGGCTATGGAAAAATGTGTAGGAGAAAATCTAGTTATAATTATCAAAATTATATATTTAAAAATATGCCACAGGATTATTATAGTTATATATATAATAATTTCTTTCTTCTTTAAATTTCTGTTTTCTTTTTTAATTTTCAGGTAATTTTCTTGTACTTTTTTTTTTTTTACTAATTTTGCTGATTTTTGGGTAATTTCTTCTTTCATTGCTCATTGCCTTCTTCCTATGTTTTTGAAAGAGATCAAGTCAATTTGCTCAGGTTTTAAAGGGTTAAACAACAGTGCATTTAAAAAATACAATTCATTGATTAGCAGCTATTTTATTTATCGGTTACATTTTTGATTCAGCCATTGTCAGTGCCATTACACTATACATCTTGAAACTTCTCAAGACCATTTCACACCAGGATTGTGTTATTGTTTTATTTCTCTGGATTAATTTAAAAGGGCAAATATGTATAGAGTACAGGCAAAATAAAAGTTCATTGCTAAAGGTTAGATTTTTGGGGTGAAATCTGGATTCTCTGAAGAGGATTCAGTGAAATAAAAGCAGAGTTTCTCCATGTTGTTGTCTACTACCACAATTAAGGATTCATGGTCATCATTCTTTTATTTGGGCATTGTATTAACTATATATTTTACTACGTACTTAACCAGTTATCTTTAAAAACAGAAAAAAAAAGATTTTTAGAGAAGTGGTTAAAACAGATATCGTACCTGACAAATACTGAAACAATAATATTTGACAGTGTTAACTTTTGACAATTAAAGATTTGTAACTGCTTGAAATGGCTCTTTGTCGTGATTGACAAGACTATGCACACATGCACATGTAAATGTTATTTCCACAAATATTTCCATGTTTTTATTTTATTGTCATCAAAATGTTAAAGCTGAAGGAAGAAAATAAATCTAAAAGTCATAAATAATCATGAGCTCTGAAGGCACAATGAACTTTGACCTCCAGCTAATGATTGTCATGAGTCAAACAACCACTGTCAGATGCTGACACTAATTGTCAGCACAACGCATGAACTTTGCTTCTGTTGTTCATTAAAGCAGTGGTATATGCATACTTGCATATTTGCATATACCACTGTCTACACATAAACCAATAAAAAGAGAATTATGCTCCAAAAAAAAAAAAAAAATCAAGATGGCCTTAGAGGCTTTGTTAACCCTTGATGGGGGTCAGGCCCCCCATATAGGAGCCAGTGCTCTAAAGAATGCCCTTCAGTGCAAAAACTAAGTCTTGATGGCTGAAAATGTTTTAATTTTTTTTTATCTGATCATGTGACAATAAGGAAGATAGACAGAAATTATGCTACTTGATGGGCAATATGAATTGAAGAGTCAAAAGTAGAATAATGCATAATTTTTATACACCTCAAAAAATAAATGGTTGTGTGTAAATGTAGGCTAGACACCTATATGTCCAAGGTCTGTGAGTTTCATGGATGTATTAAAGTGAAGTCCCGCTAATCTGCAGGAGTACAGCGCATGCGTGAAATTCCAAACCGGAAGGCGTGCCACTAAACCCGAGTGATTCATCTTCCTAAACATAAACGATCTTCGCTGCAACTCTTCTGACAGCTAGCAAGCAACTCCTCTACGCTCCAAACAAGTAAGTTGACAGCTCTTTTATAAACATAAACACTCGTTTCAGTGTCACGGTGGCATGCAGTGGGAAGAACAACGTTGTTTTCCTTCTTATTTGTCGTCATTTTCCTCTGGAGCCGGGCGGGGTGTTGCTCGGTGAGGTCCTTCCTCCAGATAGTGGTCCAACTGTTTTGGACTTCGAGCTGGTTAGCGTTAGCCCAATTTAGCTTTAGCTCGCAGCTTTAGCCTGGCACACACACACACAGGTACTTCCTGTTTAGACTGCATTCACCTGTTCTGCCAGCTATCTCCTTGTTTACAAGTCTGCTTGTGACAAACCAGTGTTATTGCTGTCATTATGTTATTTTGAAAAAGACGCGGTTTTTGTGCGGATAAGTTAGCTCACCGCTAGCTAATTTTGCCTTGCCTGTGTGTGTCTGTGTTGTGCTAGCTGCTGTGAGAGGAGTCTGTCCGCTTTACAACTACCTTGCCAATTTCATTTAATCTTCTAAATGTCCTTTTGTCAGCAGTTGAAATAAAGCTGCCCTACAAAGCTAGTCTGCAGCTAATGCTTCCAGATATTTTATGATGTGCTACATCCAGGCCTGCAGACACCTGAGCTGCAATAACATTTTTCTGCAGTAATTTCTGAGAAAATCTACCCTAACACATAATCTAACACACAATGATCAATTAAGATTTGGGGCGCAAAGTCATCATCTACAAACACTGACAACTGTCTAAGCTGGAAAAAGAGCAGCAACATCTGAATAAATGATGCCATCATTGTCATCATGACAGTTTTTGGAAATGAGCCATTTACACAATATTAGTTTCAAATTTAGAAAGGGCTCATATTTTCTTTGTTTTGCGTTTGTTTGACATATTCTACCCTGCTGAGTTTTATTTGACAGGAGGGCTTACAGATAAATAGTAGAAAATACCAATACCTCAGTAACATTATTGCGGCTGCTGTCATGGTGTCACAGCATTTGTTTCAATGTCTGCGGATCAGCTCCAAGATTGTCTCCGGATGACATCATCATTACTGTCTGTGTCTTTGCTGTCCAACAGAAGGCGAAACAGAGGCTTAAAAATTCAAAAGCCATAACTGAAACAGGGCAAGGTGATATTAACAAAAATATCACAGTGTTACTGACTTTGAAATGGGTAATAAAAAGTTTAAAGTTAAGAGTACAGTTACTTCCAAAGAGGACAGAAGCATTGTTGAACAAAATTAAACTCTACAATATTATATGGTTGTGATGTGCAATCAGCTATTGTTAATGATGGGCTGGACTTGTTTTTAAAATGATAAAGCTGCTCTACACTGGCATTATTTTAATAGTAAAGTAGCTGATTTCAAGCTGCAATAATCAGTCAATGAAGGGTAACTAGTTATATAAGTTATTTATTGCCAATTGAACAACTATTGCAAGGGCAGTCATTGCTATTGAAAAACTTGGGTCACAGACTCCCTCCAACAATGCAGTTGAAATATGTTAAAAAAAACAAACAACTAAAATCAGACAAGTAGAAACAAAAAGATAATCAAGATACAAGGATATAAAGTTGTGCAAGTTAAAATAAAGCATAAAAAATAGCATGAATAAAATTTAAAGTAAGTGATAAAAATCAGTATTGAAGATATTTTTAAGCAGGAACACTTGCTGTTTTATATTAAGTTATACTTTTTTTGTGTTTTGTATTTGTTTTTTTTTACTTTGGGTTTTGGATTATTGACTTTGTACTCAGAGAAACTGGGATGGGTATTTGAATGAATAGGAAATTATATCACTGGTGTAATTCATGGAGAATAATAATAATGCTGAGAATAGTAATTTAACAACTGTGGAGCTTTTTCACCTGCAGGAGTTTGTGGCTAAACAGCTGCTAGTCTTCTGAAGGCCAGGCTTTAACATTGGCACTAAACCAAAATGGCCTTTTGTTGTGTGTGTTGATGGAGAGGTGTTTTTGTCTAGTAAGAAGTAGCATTACACAGTCAGATAGAGAACTAACCAGTATATCTGGAATTAATTACCTTATGTTTCACAATGATTCATCAGATTTAGGTCTGACTGAAGTGCATGTAGTGTATTCATTGTTTTGTATGCAGTGTTACAGCTGTGTTGTATAATGTGCATTACGCATTTTCGCAACAGCACATTTCAGGTTGAAACAGTGTGCTTCATCCATGGCTGCCATAAACAGACCAAACAGATGCGACCATGTATTTGACTATGAAAATGACCTAACAGGAAGTGATTCAGTGAGGTATAAGGTGTCACTAAAAAGGACACATTCTGTTGTGTGCACCAACAAGCCTCAGAGCGAGTTTCAGTCCCTGTTGCAAAGGAGGCTCAGATATTTGTGAGCCCTGCACAATCATGCTCATGTGTAAGGACTGACTGAGGTTACTTGTAGCAAGATGTGCAATGGATGGTTTTGCGCAAAACGGTTTTCAGGAACATTAATACTTAAGCGGAAATGAACTGCCAACCCTGACAGTAATCCCAGTATGAAAGTACTCATCCAGATATCACCAGTACAGAGACTATGTTCAGTGAAAACAGACAAGACCAAAGATTGCACATAAAGTTAATATTGCCTTACAAAAGTGATTAAAATCTGCCCATCCCAAACAACAATACTTCTTTTATACCCATTGAACAGGTTTTCCATGTTGCAATGACAGGTGTGTTCAGTGTGCTTATGCCAAGGTCAACTCATGGCACATGGGGTTCGTTTTGGCAGCCAGTTTAAATTGATTGAAAATCACCAATTTTCATAACTCCTGAACCACACAACACAAGAAATCAAATGGAAAAGTCATTGACATAGTACAACTACTGTGTATTAGTAAAAAACAGACAAATGACACATATTAGACCCATAACAATGTGAAATCTTCTATTTTGTTTTGCAGTAGTTTCATGCAGTTGCCAAATTAAACTAGTTTATTTTCTTACATCTATTTTAACTTTATTAAATTAATAAGGTCTATGATACCAGGATGAGTCAGTTCCAGGTTGGTGAAGAAGACCTCAAACCTAGACTAGAGCTGGATTATAATGTTTTTTGGATAAAGGTATAATGTGTCCCAGTATCATTTTATTTAACTTTTTCATTGCAAAAATTAGTAGTCTCTATTTTTTGATAATTAAGTACTAATAGATTTTGTGTTGTTTCAGTCAACTTAGCTGGTGTCCATGCACATGGGGTGCTGTTCTGATTCTTATGACAGGGATTACAGTAACCATGTGTGTCTGTTGACACTGTTGAATGTAACCGCAGAGCCAGTTGACCCACAGAAACACACCCTCACGGATGTAATGTGTCTGGTAAGCCCAGAACCTGTGGGTGTTGTTCAGTCTGTCTACACCACTTGGCACTCACAGTTTCCATACAGCCAGTGGTTTGGTAGCAAGGCTGCCAACTGGGACTGTACTGGAGTAGCAGGCTGGTAATGACTGGGTGCAAACTCTGTGCTGTGTTTACAGTTTGAGTTACAGCCAATGAGGAAATAACTATTTGGCTACACAAGGAAAGCAGGAGTAAGAAAAAGGACAGATACAGTGTAATCTGTGCAAATACTCTTAATAACCAGGTATGAAATGACCACCATGCAACTGACAGATATAGGTTAAAATTATTTTTGAGAGATAAGTCAGTCAAAGTCATCTACCAAATGTTATTTTACAGTTCACAAGCCTTTGTTGCAGTCTGTTTCTTACGCTGGTAGAAATATATCTTATCACATGCAATTTTAGCTTAACTTTTAATTTTTACAAAATACAGTGTTACATAGTGCCTTTCTGTGCCAATGTGTTTGTGTTGTGAGAGAGGGAGATTATGGGATGTTCTATAATTTCATAGTCAATATTACCAAATTCTAAGTAATAGCCAGTTCAGTGTGGCTATATTTACAGTAACAGTTTCTGACCCAGTCTGATTCTTGAAGAAGAGACGTGATCCTACAGAGACGATGCATACTTTTGCTCTAAATTACATAATGTTCCCTCTCATTGCAACTTCTTCCATAAGTGAATCAGTGGGAGTGTTCGCATTTCTGCCTCATGCTGCTCTGTGTAATTGAATAAGTGTGATTGGAGCGCATGACCCTGTTACTCTCCTCATGTGTGTCTGTGTGGTGTGCACATTCATATATAATTTGCCGGGGTTAATGCCTTTTGTATGCATGTAATCATGTCACCGTGTGTGAATGAATGCCCCTTCATGCTTTTGTTCTCAGCTATTTGAATTTCCTTGTGTTAATGTTTTAGTGCAATTGTGTGCATGCTTCTTCAGCGGCATTGTAACTACTGCATAATTCATATATTGATCAATTAAATAATTTGATCTATTTCAGAAAATAGGGTGGAGGGAAAGCTCATCATAATTTCATTTATTAAAGCTCAAATTGGCATTTTCAAATCTATTGGTTTGTCTGACCAACACTCCAAACCTGAAGAATTTCAAGGTACACTGATACGAAACAGAGAAAAGCAGCAAGTTCATGAAATTTATAAACTCAAACCAATTAAATTTGGTTCATTTTGCAATAAAACTCTCTGGTTACATTGTATCCGTGTGTTCATCAAAAGGTAAATATAATTTGTGAATGCTAAAAGCAAGCGGTCTGCCAGGCTTGAGTTTGCAGTTCCTTATCAGCTTTTAATGTCAGCATTTTCTGTTTTAAAATCAACAGTAGAACTTTAAATAAAACTTTCTTAATGTGTATTAATTTAATAAAGCTTACTGACTTGCTTACAGCCAGGTTTTAACTGGCTCTGCATGATGAGTTGTTTGTTTGTGGTGGAGTCCTGCCCATAGCAGAATTGAAGAGCCAACAGGATGTAACATGTAGAGACAAGAAGCCGATACAGATGTGCAGACATACTTTGTCAGTGCTTGTCTTTTGGTGCTGTGCTAGCAAACACACACAGAGTCCAGAAGAATACAAAAAAAAAGAGAACAATAGATAGCAATCAACATGAGTACAACAGTTACTGTGAATGTTGTGTAAGTAATATATTTGTTTGGTCACAGATCTGACAAAATGTTGCAACTATGTCAGTTTAACTGCTGTAAAATATATTGGATCTGACCCTGACCAGCTGATTGGTCATCACAAGCGGGTTTCTGGCTACGATTAAATAAGGGTCACACCCGCGAATGTCCCACTAACACTCAGGAAAGCCTAGGGCTAAAATGCGTCCGTTTCATTGTGCTACTGTGTATCATTAAAAGTGTTACATAATTATTTGTGGATACTGCTGACATATCACTCCTCTTTAATGCTCATAACGTTCTGTGTGAAGAAGCATGTTGAAAATAGAGTCATACAGAATTTTTTCCAGCTAGCTTGGGCCTGTCAGACACTGACAAGCAATGGGTAAATGCCAGAGTGATCTGTAAGACACTAATCACACCCTACGCGCTCAAAACAATGTTAGGAATTGCAGAACAGCAGATTTGTGGTTAGGTTTACAAATTGTGCCCACGTTCTCAGCTAGTTTCATTAACTCAGAGATGATAGGGGGGTTAGAGTTACTCTGGCTCAGACTCACAACCTAAAAATGTGGCCTATAAGGGCCAGAGTTATTTAGCCAGTGCCTTTTTTGTCCCTGCTGTGCCCATGTACTTAATGGGTGTGTTGTGGTTTGGCATTGCGCATCACAGTGAAAACACTGCACACATGATGGTACCTTAAGTCTGTGACCTTGTAACTATTATTGAGATGTATTCACACGTAAGAATTTTCATCACCTCATCTCATTTACAGATGTGTCCAAAGCAAATTGGGTATTTTTGTTTTCAGTATGGTGCCTAAAATATTCACTGAAATACTAGAAAAACACCTGTATAATTTAATCCGTTTGTCTTCCCGCAGAGCTGGGTGGACAGGAGAGGGAAGGGGAGAGCTTTAACCCTGGTCTCCCCAGCCGACCCTAAGTAAACCAGCCAGCCATGGATGACCGCTCCTCACTTGGAAAAGTCAGCAGCTCTACCGAGTCCGTGGCCACCGTCACCAGTGAGGAATTTGTTCTGGTACAGTCCAGTGCTGCTGGGTCACCACAAGGCTCAGAGGGCAAACCAAAACTTAAGGTCAGAACAACACATAGTTTTACTCCTGACTTGACTTGTACAATATGTAATATTCATTCTGTCACTGCACAAACATGAAGCTCAGTGTAACGGTTTGTGTCCGTGCTTCTTGGATAATAGAGGTTTTGAGAGCGTTGGAGGCAGTAAAGTTAGCCAAAAGTGTACAGCCACATGTGTCTGGGGTTTCCACAATGCTTGTCATTTATTACAAACCACACATCAATCTTACAAAGCCCAGTTGTATGGCTGCTATTTCATCATACATGAGCAGATATTAAGCATACACGGTACCCTTACTTCAGTGTTGAGTTTAGAGGCTACAGAAAGACAGGAGTTTGGTAACAGGCATCCCTCCATGGCGAGAGCGCCGCTAACTTCAAAGATAAACAAGGCATCATCTAGTGTCTTAACTTAGCAACACAATATGTCTTAAAGGTACATTTCACAATTTCAACTGTAACGTCAGGTTTACAATTGTAAAACATCAAAAACTTTCTAAATCACCCTCCTGGATTTAATAGCCTACCTCTCTTGTAGATCTCAGAACTCATCAGCTATCACTGTGACAGCAATAATCTTATGGGGGCAACAGCTAATACTTACAGTGGATATCCAGGCTAAAACTTCATTTTCTGTGTGCTAGTCATTGTCTGCAGTTGAATTAGCAACTTAAGACAGGTTCAGATAACATTTGAACTAATCTCAATAACAAGATATCTGTATTTTGAAGCAAATACATTTGTAAAACTCTAAAAAAATAAATAAATTAGACATTAGACATTAAATTAGATATTAGACAATATCTGAAAGTTTGAGCTGAGATTACATTTTGGCCATTGCATATCTGTTGGCAACTAAAACCTACTTAAACACGATTGTTCACAACGAATCGAACTACAGACTGAAACCAGAAAGCTTCTGATACCAAAATCTTAATATTTTGCCCATGGATTCTGCATACATATGCAGATATCTGTTTATAGAGATAACTGTCGTTTTAACTTAGCCAAGGGTGTCCCATGCTACCACCAGAGCTTGTGTGGCTGATTAGATTTTCAAAGAATGTGTTTGTACTTTTATTATAGATAGAAAGCATGATGAAAGCAAACTGAAACAGAGTGATCAACAGTTCTTTGTAAAAACGCTGACTCAGTCCAGTAAGCTCCACTCTGCTGCATCTATTTCTATGTATCCTTGTCATCATCCTGCTTTATCGCTTCCTGTTTCTCACAAATGTTCTTTTCTTTTCCTCTCCTCAGATGTCTTTGAATGGGAGTGAGCAGCTGGAGAAAGCTATGGAGGAGGTGTTGGATGATGATGATGACATGAAGGTGGAGAAGAGCAATGTGGAAAAGATGGAGAAGCACAGTGACCCAGAGAGCCGAGTCCTGGAGCCACAACCAGCAGGTAAAGACTCAGGTCCGTTTACAGTCAGTGTATCTACTTGCAGGCAGTTAAAGTCAGCTATTCTTAAATTCACTCAAACATGCTTTAAAAGTGAAATGTCAACTATATTGTACTTTTAATTTTAAAAAATTACTACTGTAGTTAAATGATACGTTTTGCTGTTTATATTTCATATTCATATTTGCTGTTTTCCTATATTTGTGTTTAAGTAACGAATAGGAACAGCAATTTTTGAAATTGTCCAGGTATTGGCCAAGATAAGCTGCAGTAACCATTCAAGACATGTTTGCACTGTCCACTGAAAGTGCTTGTTATTCACCACTAACATGTTCAGATCTTTATTGTAAGCGTTGAACAACTTATGGAAAGGATACCTACAGAGGTCGACCTTTTTGTTAAAGATTAAAATAAGTATAATTTAACCAGAAACGGTCTCAAAATCGCTATCAGTAATCCATTTAATAACTCCATTTAATAAACAGTAATTTTATCATCCTAAACACTCACAAAAACACACTCTTCTTTCTACACCTCCAACCCAAAGTGAATCAGTTAGATGTGGAAATATCCTGGCTGTACACATGCTAAAATTAGTTTTTATTTAAATGCAACTTGGTGGAAATGGCAATGGTTATTTCAGAGCTGTTTCTGGTTAGAGAAAAATGATCTTACTCTTTAACAATCTCAACAACAAACTCTTTAACATGCAAGCATGCCCAAAATAGTTAACATTGCAGCTTGTTTTGCAGCTGCCAACTGCAGCTGTCTCTCTCAACACTGTACCAATTGAACAATTTGTTGTTCCCATTCATCACTTAGACACAAAACAAAGGAAAATAAGGTCCAAATTTAAAAATACCTTTAATTTAGAAAGGGCACTGTGACAGTATTCATATATAAGCTGTCAGATTTTAATGAGCTTTTTATCATTTATATAGGACAGTGAATCACAATAAATTGAATAATTGATGGATAAGTTCATGCAGAACTGAAGGCCCAGGCCATGATGGAATGAGAAATGTAGTTTTCTTTTGTAATTGTTTATCTGGATGTAGTTGTCAAATCATGTTATTATGGGGAATGAGTTTCAGAGATTTATAAGTTAGTACAAGTCTTTTTTTCACCAGAGTGAAAATAAAAAGCACTACTGGATGAGAAATGTTTTAAATTATAGTGCTGTGCAGGTAACGATGTAGCTTTTTGCATGGCATTGACATACCAAAGTAAAGTTTTGCCATATCAGATTAGCAGGGCTGGTATCTGAACTCTCTGACATTGATTCGACTGTCTTTGTTCTTTTAACAAGGACAGGTTGACCCTGAAAGCTAAACGAACATTTCTGCAAGAACAACAAGCTAGCAGTGGTCAATGGACTGCGCTGTTTAGCTCAGTGGCAGGTGCAAAGCTACCAAAGTTAAAACTTACAAGTCCCAGTTCCTCTGAGGTCTCTCATTATTGAAACTGTTGAATTATATTTCATTTTCTGGGATTTATTTATGGGCATTTATGTTTAAGAATTTTAGATTATTTTCCTGCAAACTTGATGCATCATGAGCGTTATTATGTTTTGGTTTCATGTCCATCCCTGTTCAGCCCTGATTTTACTGTCCAAATTATCCAGTTCACTCAAACATCAAATGTGCTTGTTCTAGTGATTTACAGACCTTAGGGGTATTCCACCAAGGTGGATAAAGGAAAAGCCTGGTTTATTTTGATAGGTCTCGCTACATTAAGCAAGACATCAGTTCCATGAATGTGTCTTATGTGAGTCCCCGTTCAGTAACCATGGTAACTTATGCTGCCGAACTAGTCTGGCAGGATAACTGTTACGCTTAGTTTAGCTACATGTCAAAGAATCCAAAAAGACAGCTCCGTATAGCAGCCTACCTTCACTTTTGTCCCAGGTTTAGGACGTTTTTCTCACAATGTTACCAGTCATAAATGTACATATTTGATTTAGTTACAAAGAACTGAATAATAAAACGTCTTCAAAAAATCATCTCTCACCACTTTAACAGTCTTAAAAAGCCAGTAGATTATTTGATATAGGCCATCCTATATCAGGTAATCCTGATTTTATACACAATCACCCTCAATCTACAGATTTTAGACTGTAGGCTATGTTGTAGCGATGCTCATTTCCCATCATGCCTTGTGATGGACTGAGTAGATTGTGATTTGCAGTTAAGTGTGCTTTTTTATGGTCCAAAATGCAAATCTCACTCTTTTTAGTGTTTATAATTTGTTTAGTCCAAAAATGGTAGTTTATTCTGGTTATTGTCATCTTTGTGTTAGTTTATTATTTGCACCATGAGTGAGTTGGCGGAGAAGGCTCAGCGCTACAATAATTGGGCATATTCCATATTATCAAGAGTCAGTGTGGACAAGAATATAATAGTTTTCCTTTTTTATTTTGATGGAATACACCCCTGAACCTTCAGCTCCTCAAATGCTACACAAAGATAGCTTTCATGCCTAGGATCTTAGAAGAATAAGTCAAATGAAAGCTCCTCTGTAGGTGATTATGGATGACGTCTTCTGGTGAAGCTCCTCACTTTCAGGTGAAATGAAACCGCAAGCATCATAGAGGAAGGAAGTACATGGCTAGCTCTGTTTCTCCAAACATACAGTGGGTTTAGCAATGTTGTCAACAATGAAGTTTGTAGCACAACAAAATGCCAAAAATCAAGGTATGTCAAAAATATTTCATGGTATGAGGTGATTATTTTTCACGCAAACTGTGGATTGGTATTTTTAGATTCTAGAGAGAACATTTTACGTCAGGAAACATTTTTATTTATTTACTTGCCGTTATTTCATTTCTTACCTCCTAAGTGTTGTTTTTGTGCTTAACAATTGCTGAGTGAACTAAGAGGAAATAGTTAGCATGGTGTAGAATAATAGCCAGTCAGTTGTGGAAATCCAGCTGCTGCTCTCATTGTTCTGCTTCCTGTTTGCAAAGTGTGAAAGTATCAGGTCAAAGTGTATTTTAGAGAAGACCCTCTAACTTCCTGCGTAGTCTCTTCCTGTGCTCATCTTAATTTCTTACTTCGTTTTTGAGGGTTTGTCTGTTTCCCTCTCCCCTTAAATGCACCGGTCTGGTATATCTGTTAGACCACAGGTTGTGAAATTTCATTCTCATGACACTTTTGACGGCTTGCCAGACTCATGGGAAGTGATGTTGTTGAAAGCTGGTAATAAAATATATATTTATTATCTTGGTTAAAATTTGGTTAAGATGTCACGAGATAGTAGAAAAGCAGACATCTGTTTAGCTTTGAGTACAAACAGAAAACCAGGGCTTTCAACTTTGCACAACCTTTCTGTCTGCTCAAAGAATCATGTCCAGCACCACCTAGCCCTACAGTGCTGGAGGAGGACAGTGTCCAGTTCAACAAGCTGTCCTACCTTGGCTGCACCTGGGTCAAAGCCCCGCGCAATGAGGCAGAAGCACAGAGGGCCATGGCCACCTTGCGTGCTGAAAGTGCCATCCCCATCCCCATCACCCTGCATGTGCCCTGTGGATCAGACGGCTCTGTCAGGTCAGGCACACATTGAGACAGAAGTATGTGTCTTTGATGTTGTTGTTGATTTAAAATGAGCTATGAGGAAAGTTTGCTGAAATCTGCATTTTAAACAGATTGAACTACAAATTAACAGTAAAGAAACAAAAACACAACACAGTATATTAATGATGCATGGTCATCATATAAACCAGTGATAACTGTGTTAGGGATACATTAAAGAGGTGAACATGACTACAGAGACTCTAAGTCTGACTACTACATCACTATTTCTTTGTTAAAGCAGAACTTTGCACATCACAGGTTCCTGTGTACAGTATAAAACATGTCAGACCAACCAAGAACAGATCATCATGAGTTTTTTGCCTGTTAAAGGTGCCTATCGCCTCTGAGGCCTGTTAGCCAGCAGATGACATGGAGTTTCAGATAGAGTGTATATTACAGGATTTGGAGAGAAACTTATCTGCAATCTTGAGTCATGAAATGAAAAGGGAACATGAAATGCAGCTGCACCAAAGAGGAAATGAGACATGGCTTTTTTTTTGACCATGCTGAAAATGTTTATATTTATGCTCAGCTAGACAGCAGTAAGATGAATGCCTCACCTCTTGATTGAATGGAAGCTAGGTTGAATACAAAGTTTGATGCCATTGATTGAGTTGACTGTTACAGAACTTCTGTTTAGTCCAAAGTAATGTGAAGTATCGATGCTAATTTTGCATGATATGACACATTTCAAAAGTTCTTCGAAATGTTTGATGTTTGCTCTGGCATTTGAGCTCACAGAGCTATAGAGAAAAGGGAATCTTGAAAATGTTACTTCTTGTTAAAAGTTGAAATAGATTACACAGGTTTACAAATTGAAATTTAGTGTCTTTAATATGCTGTTACACTGATCAGAAGTCTGGACCAGAGCATCATTTTCACGTGGGAAATACACTGACTCTTCTCAGGATTGTGGACCAGGCCTCGGGTACAGAGATTGCCTCATTTCCCATCTACAAGGTGTTGTTCTGTGCCCGCGGACGAGAGGGTTCTGTGGAAAGTGACTGTTTCTCCTTCACCGAGAGTTACCGAAGCTCTGAGGACTTCCAGATTCACGTCTTCTCCTGCCACATCAAAGAGGCTGTGAGTTACATACATGTATTCCACATTATAAACTGCAGAACTCCACACCAAACTCAGTTCTCAAATTTAACACTTTAAAGCTTCTATATCAGTTACTTTTCCAAATATTTATCCGTTACTTTTTGAGATCCACATATAATACAAAACCTCAGCAAATTGTCACTTTTTAAGGCGGTTAACTTGGTACTCCTGTCATTTCTTTTTTCAAGAAAGAAGAATAGAAGTATATTAGATATTAATAGAACTGTTGAACAGGAAACAGAATTATGAAAGTAATTTGGTTAGAGTAAGATTTTAAGTAGTTAATCAAAATTCTGCATTCCAGAGACACCATATAAGCCGTCTCTTTCCTTTTTAAAATGTTAAATGTCATTTGAGTAAGTAACATTGCTGCAGATTTGATTTCAAGCCATCGTGATACACCAAGAGAGTGTAGTGTACAAAGTCATCCCCATTAACATTTATAAATACAATACAACTCCATAATCAGTGAGTATTTGTCCGAAGTGAATTCATTCTTAAGTGGCAGATTTGTGAAGCTGTCTTCAGGCTCTGGACTCTTATTTACATAATACCCTCTTCTGCTGTTACTTAAAGAAAAGCCATTTCAGTATGTTATATAGATGTATTTCAGTCCTATAGGTACTGACACTAGTATACCAGCTGAGGGCGCTGTTGTCTTTTTTTGTATATTTTTCTCAATGTTGTCCAGTTCTTTTCCACTCTTGTTAGAAATATCCTTTTCTGTCATGTTCTGTTCATTTCTATTTGTTTCTTTTTATTCTTTTTACTAATTTCCTTTCACATGTTACTTCATTCCAGTTTATTCTTTTTTTATTAGCTTTTTCTTCCTAATATTCTCTACTTCCTTGTTATTCTGTCTCTAAAGCTTCTCTTTTTATTTTCTTTTTCCAGGTCAGTCGTATCCTGTACAGTTTCTCCACAGCCTTTCGGCGTTCTTCACGGCCAGCAGACATCAGGGACTCAGCGATGTCCAGTCCGCCTGACGGCGACCTATACACCTTCACTGTCTCGCTGGAGATCAAGGAGGATGATGGCAAGGGGAACTACAGGTACACTGTCCACACAGACATGCACTAGGTCTATAGGTGTTTCCAAGTAAGATGGCTCTATACATTCACAAAAAGTCTTCTACATTATTTATGAAAACTGCTTTCGAATTAAACAACCTTTTTTTAGCAGAACTATAGAGCTACATTATTGCAGTGTTTCCCTCAGATCAGCTGTCTTGGAGGGGTGGAGACAATATAATGGCTAAAATGGCTTAACATAAATATTAAGATGCTTTCTGGCATTCTTTGAGTAAAGTTCAGTTTAAACAATGCATTATTTTTAATGAAACCTAATGTTTTTTTAAAAATGTAGCTATTTAGAGGTGCACATTTGGAGCTTCAATTTAGGTTGTTCTCCAAACTGAGCCTGAAAACTTTGCTTGATTGGCATCTGTATGTATTCAGAGTCAGAGATGCCTTCATTTTTTTCCCCAGCAAATCAAAATTAAAGACTTAAGCATATTTCTTTAATAGGATTTCTTATTTCCTGTTTCATGTTTTATAATTCCTGTAAATATAATCTAATAAATATTATTTCATATATATGCTTTGCATATACTCTATGTTAATATCATATTTTGGAAAGAGGACATGTGTGCCCTAGACCGGCTTAGTTAATATAAAGGCTTTTACCATAAAGGTTAGAGTATGGGTACACTCTAACTTTTGAGGTAGCTAAAGTTGCAAGTGTCAGCTGGCTTGACTGTTACTCCGTTAGTTCTCGTGCTTCACGAGGCAGCATCTGGATCCCTTGACCATTATGCCGATGGTTATAAGTTAGTCTCTTTCAAATAACCCAAATAAAGTGCATCCTGCTGCAACTTTGCATGCTACAACTGAAGCAAATAATGTGTGTGTTTGAAAGATAAACAACCTTTTTATATGGACATAATGCCACAACATTTAGAAATGCAATACATGAAGCCTACATGATAACATGGGACATTTTTCAACCTTAAATGTCAAGTTTATTTAATAATATCTTTATGTTGATTTAATTTAAAAGAAGAGTAAAAGAAAAAAGGTTTAATTCCCTGTTGGTGAGGCAGGGTGGGCCATACCACCAATATATTGGTAGGGGAAACACTGTTATTGTATGATCATGGGGTGCCATTATTCATTTTTTTGAGTACAGCTCTGTGATAGATGTGGCACACACACACACACACCCGCACACAAAACTCATACTGTGTGTTTCTTATCAGCTCAGGACCGAGTGTTTATATCACAGATATGTTCATAGTTGAAAAGCATTAATATTTTGCTGCAACACTGTTTTATCAGATTGTTATTGTTCTTCTGTTACAAGCATAAAGCTTATCGGCACAGTAAGACAATTTTTCCATTTTCACAAGCCATCATATATCGAGTTTTTTAGTGATGGATTTTCATTTCTTTTCTCCTCTGAAAAATGGCGCAGTAGCTACTCTGAAAGCACAGCAGACACTAGATCGAGATCTAGCAAAGAAAGGGGCATTAGGCAGAGGGAAAAATAACATAAAACAAAGTACATTCAAAATACACTTGAAATTACATTAAAGAACACCTCAGTACAACAACACAATAAATTGAATCACATCAAAGTCTCTAAGGTTATGTGTAACAACCCCCCTGTTCTTTCCCTCCACAGTCCAGTGCCTAAGGACAGAGATAAATTCTACTTTAAGCTGCGACAGGGCATTCAGAAGAAGGTCGTAGTTTCAGTTCAGCAAATGTGCAACAAGGAGCTGGGCATCGAGAGGTGAGGATCACTGTAAAAAGAGATGATGCATCACGACGTCCTAGTAACGTTCCACTGGGAGGTCTTAGTTGGGGATGGGGGTCTGTGCTGCAGGTGTTACACTGTATTTATTCCTCACACATTTTCATTTTCAGGATTTTATCTTATCAGCTCTTTATTTAAGGTTCACCCAACTAATAATGCACTTGGCTCTCCAAAAGTTTGGAACTAATGTCTACTGTCTATAGTAATGCCACATCTCTATCCTTCCTCCTATTAAACTGATGCTTTTTCAGGGTTTTTTATTTATGTATTTTTTTAAAATATTGTCAGTATTGTCGCTATACTGAAATTTTAAACTTTACCATTTTCAATATCATCAGGGAAATTTGACACTAAGGGCATACAAGTTAAACATTTTATTAATAGATAAATATACTAAACTGAAGACAATACATTTTTCCCTTCTTTGGTTTGTAGCAGAGAATAGTTAACATGAGTTAACATGAATAACAACAGAGAGACAGACAGTGCGGCTGGCACCCGTGTGTTCATACAGCAGAAAAGGAGTATCGAAAGGATTTTATAATTGATATATTTTGATAAATCAGTATTTTTGACAACAGTACTTTGAAAAGAGAGCTGCATGTTAAACTATCTTGGTGCTGTTAGCATTGCATTTTTTAAGGCAGCTGTCTCAGCAGGATAAATGTGCTGAACTGAAGGAGGTCATGAAGAGCTCAAAAACAATGCTCTAAACATGTTGGATATTCACACAGCACACAGAATATATCTATAGCCGTGTCATACATTTCATTATGGGAAATTAGACTATAACCTTTCAGTATAAGACACATGACTGTCCATGTTTCAGAATATTACAGAGGGGAAGCACAAACAAAAAAACAAAGATATGTATCCAGCAAGCCAAACAGAGGAATACTGATGTACTTAAAATCACTTTTGACTTTCTGCAGTCTCTCTCGTTTTATGTGTTTACATGTTCTAGCAGCACGGAAGCACCAAAGAACTAGGTCATCGTTATCACTCCCCTCTTTTCTTCTTCAATCCTTCACCTCATGTCGCTATCAGAGGGAGACAGACACCTGCCCTCCGCTTTATTTTTAGTATCTAGAGAAACCCCTATTGTGTTCTTCTGAGGTGCTTGGCCCATGTTTGACAGCACTTTTTTAAAATTTTATTTTTTTTAATTGCTGCACTCCCAGTGGTTAATTATTTGGAAATGTTTTGTGATTTCATCTCTGTTGTATTAACACAACAGATTGTGGTCTGTTTTAGTCCTGAGTAGCTATGTGACACCTTTGTTTGGGGGGAAAAAAAAAAAGCCTTTGACCTGGAAGTTATCTTTCGAACTCATTATGAACCCTAGTGGCTTAGTGCTGGTTTAACTGAGGATGTGTTGTTATGTAACGCATTTCTGAAATTAAGTGGTTCCCATGGTGACCACATGATGGCACCTCTGACCTAAAACTGAAGGGACTACTATAACAAGAGATTATGCTGGATTGGTATGATGAACGTGAAACAGGATAAATCATGCTGTTTCGTTGTAGTGCAGCATAACATTACATATGTGTATTAGAAACTATAGTTTGCCCTCTGTGTTTTTTTTTCTTGTTTATTAACCTCCTTTGTCTCTATGCTGACATGCTAGACTAGAATGTTTTGCGAAGCATAGATTATCGAGGTCATTTTAATTTCTAGCCAAGATTATATATTAATGAGTTTTCTAAATTGACCGATGCACAGTAAGGGGTCTTGAAGTCTTTTCAGATTTAAATATTGAAATGCATTATTCTTACAATATGTGTGAGTGTAATTCAGTCACGTCAGTGCCTCATATTCCAGTTTTGTTTCCTCTTAACTACTTTGATTCTTTCTGTTGTTAATGCAGGCTGTAACTCTGCAGTGGAAATTGTGATTATTGATTTGTGTTTTTTCCTTCTTTGTCTTTCCTTGAGGTGTTTTGGGATGCTGCTGAGTCCAGGACAGAGAGTGTGCAACAGTGACATGCATCTACTAGACATGGTGAGCAGGATCCACCTCAACTAAGTTAACCGCCTTTTTAATTTTCCAGTAAGACCAAAGTTGTTTTTTGTTTTTATTGTACTATACACCATCCTTTTCTTTCTTCCAGTTTATATAAGTGAAAAGTTTCCAAATGTTACATGAACCTGTTTTTATATTTCACATTAATAATTTAAGAAAAATCTTGAATGTGTTGCAATTTATGGTTTTTAATTTTATTCATTTATTTATTGTTTTTTTTTCGTTTGATGGGGACAGTGCAATTCAACATAGTTTCAATAAGGAGTATGAAACTGATGTGTTGCACAGTTTATAATTATTTCTTTTTTTCACCTCTTGCCCCTACTTGTATACCTACCTACAGGAGTCAATGGGGAAGAGCTCTGATGGGAAGGCATATGTCATCACAGGAACATGGAACCCCAACATGGCGGCCTTCCAGCCGCTGAATGAAGACACGCCTAAAGGTGAGTTAGACGAGTTATTGTCCCCCTAGATATTATGTCACACAGATAACAGTTTTGTTTATATTCAGACAAGCAGTGAGTGGAACATTTAAGGCTCGTTGTTGTATGTCTCTCAATGATACTAGCATCATTTTTACTTAAAAATCAACTTTATACCCCAAAATTACAAATTAAAGATAGAACGATGCATAAATAAATAAAGGTGAAATGTTTCTACCCTGATTGAATATTAATGATAAATGTCCTTTAATAATTCTAGTGCACAGCAGCAATTAGTTGGCTTTTTTTTAGTAATTGCCAGCTTTGTTTGGTGCATTTATGATCTGTGTGAAGTGGAACCAGCCATACCTTTTTACTGTTTATTACTATGCAAATAGAAATCATGTCCATACATTACTGTCACAAATTTGATGTGGGACTACGCAAAGCCCAGTCTTACTTGTGAGAATTATGCAGTGTTTGCAGTCTTCTGGATGTGATGATTGGCTTTATCCATTGTCTAGCATAACATGTAGTATCTCACCTGGCCTTGTGACCCATTACGTGTCAAAGCTTGGCATGTTTTCTCTTACTGAAACGGTTATGCATCATGTCAGGCAGTAGAGCCAACTGAGCTACGTGCTCTCACTTATGTGAGAAGTAGAAAGAAAACAGCATTGGAAGAGATTATTCTCATGCAACTCACTTTGCAGTGCTGTCGAACAATCCTACGCTTTTCCTCCAGTTATTGGTTCTTTGCTTTGCAAGATGAAGCTCTTCATGACACAACTTGATAACACTGGTCAGCAGGATTATTCACACAGAAATATGATAGAATGAAAATATACTCCATTGATGGCATACTTCTAAATGTAGTTATTAAACTGGATAAAGAGAAAGGTTTTTTTTTTGGCGTGGTCATAACTTTTTCTGAATATTAAAATCTAGAGCCTGAATTGAACAAGAACATATATGAAATATTCATAAATTATGTACACAAATATATACTGTAAAATGTAGTGTTTTAAGTTTTAATATAGAATTGAATCTTGTTGAATAAAGTTAGTTATCGTTTACCTGTAAAAGACCAATTTTGTTTTTTTTTTTTAAAAGGTAGTATATGTATTAAGACCAGATCTCACAGGCTATGTCCAGGGCAGGCAGAGAGCTTGCCTCACCACATCCATTACAAACAACAAATTAGACCACTTGGCAACTTGCTGACTCAAAGGCTCTGAGAGGCTGACTTAAAGGTGGATGACAGGTCTGTCAAAGCAGTCTACCTCATGGGAGTTGGGCAGTATCAAACTCCAACCTCAACACTCAACGCACATAGCTTTCCTTACTGACAGACGGAATTCAGAGATGTTTAAAAGAAGTTGATAGATGTTACACATGCTTTATATTCCGCTCATCATAAAACACACGTACAGTTAAACTTTTTACAAAAGAGATTTTAGTGTAATCTTAAGCTGATGGAAATAGTGGAGGTTTAGAAACCCTTTAAACAAGAAATTGATGAATGGATTGATTATTGTTAAGTCATTCTCTTATTTATTAATCCTTAAAAATCTACATGAGTAAGAGTACTCCACGTACTCATTGCCAATCTAGGGATTTCAAAAAAATGGTAGCATTTTGAAACTTAAGTTAACTTATAGGGCTTGTTTCCTGCATTTTGGTGACTTTTGAAGATTTGAATAAATTATAAGTACTCTACAGGAGGAGCATTTTTATGTTAAATACATTGAATTTTGTTTAATTTTTGATTCATGAACATGGTACTCAGGCAGAGTATCAGGAGGAGGCAGGCCAGGTTGTAGGCTTAGCATGTGCCGGGGACCCACAGCCGACTGTCTTTCCTGGCCCGTACGCCTCTGGGTCCTTAATGCCTAACTGGGAGGTTTGCAGACTGACTGGTGGAGTAGGGCAAGCTGAGAGCTCCCCAACCCCAGAGTTCCTCCAAGAACCCTTTGCTAGAGCATCCAATTGGTCTATCACAACATGGTCACATTGCACAGAGACAAGGTGTCCTCCTGCAGCCGCGCCCAACTCATGTGCACCTGACAGGCACCCCTCTCTGGCCCCACAGGGTTAAAGAAGGAGGGAGAGAGGAAAGCTCCAAAGGCTAAGGCTTGGCTTAAGCACACTGCAGCACCAAAAACACAATTTGAGAATGAAAAAAGGGTGTGAAAATTTGTCATAAATTTTGAGAAATAGAGGAGAACTGTGACCCAAGTAGGGAAAAGAGGGCAATGAAAAACGTACATATCTTGGGAAAATATGTAGGGTTAACAAGCATCCAGTGCTTATTTGAAGCTTCAAACACCCCCCCTTTAAACCTGGAGTTTGCTTTTGGCACATTCACAATTGCAGTCTGTATTAAGATACTGGTAGTTATTTTTGTTCCTCCACAAGTTGATTAAAAAACATAAAACCTCTCTGTGGTGAAATAACTCCTCCAGCCCCTCTGTCTCTTTTCCATGTGTTCATTTCTCCTTTTTAATTAGACTGTCCCCAAAACAAAAGCATGGAGTGATTAGTCAGTTTGAGTCTCACGTCTTGAGTGTTTGAAGTCCTTGTTATATAAACCCCAAAAGAAAAACCTACAAAAACAAGTTAAGTTCAAGGGCTAATCAAGCAGGATGAACTTTTTACCCATCAAATAAATTAGCAAACTTCAGTTGTGAAGTTAGACATAAATGTAACGTCCTTATCCACTAGGGGGGGTAGCATCCCCACAGGATACATGATGTGGTTTTCCTACCTCCCAGTAGGAGTCATTCAGATGAAAAGCAAAGTCGTCAGTCTTTACAGTTAAATTTATGGATTTCTAAAGCCATTGTGGAGTTTGTTTTACTAGTCTGATTTTATTCTAATAGAAAAAAAACCCAACAACATCTGCGTCACAAAATTTTTTGAATTTCTGCCAGAGGTTGGTGCAGACGTACTAATGTATACCAGCTTTCAGACAATTCATAACCCACTTACACTTTGAAAGCTGCATGCACCCAGAGCTGTTAATCATGTGTACCTGACATTGTAATTGAACCTTTTTAATAGGACTTTATTGACTGAAATTAAGTATAAAGAAGAGATTGTCACAAAATACCTACATGATAACCTGTTTTTTTTTTCTTTCCTGTTGCTTTTTGTCTCTGGTTTGCTCCAGATAAGCAGGTCTACATGACAGTGGCAGTGGACCTGGTAGTAACTGAGGTAGTGGAGCCAGTTCGCTTCCTCCTGGAAACTCTGGTCAGGGTATATCCATCAAATGAACGCTTCTGGTACTTTAGCCGCAAGACCTTCAGTGAGACCTTCTACCTCAAACTCAGACAGGTAACTCCACTGCAACTAACATAATCCATTTTCATACTTAACATCATCCACTGTGTTTTTGGTTAAGTGGAAATGGACAACTTTACAACTTCACTCCCTAGCGTTTCCAAGTGATTTTATTGTTAGTGCCACTGTCACAAAAACAACAGGAACACTTACCGTTTTCCTCAGAGCCTAGCAACTACCTTACTCTGATGAAATATTTTCATTTATATGTTTTAAGTGTAATGTAAGTTTAACAGACATTTCTCTTTTGTTTTTTACAAAGTAACAGTTTATCAAATGATTTTTCAGGAATTGTTTATTTATATATTGTGAATGGGGGATATTATCACACCCTCCATAATTGTTTGGTTTTCAGTGACATGATCAAGAAAATGGTTTAATGTTCACCTTAATGTTAACTTTTAATCAGATTCGTTGCCAATCTGATATATCTTAGAAATCCATGTGGTAATGGTTCATTCATGTTAAAATCAAGAAAATAACACCAGGTATTATTTGTCAGTTTATTCAGTAGAGCAGGGTTTCCCACACATCCAAATCAACATCTTGTGTCATATATTGATTTTCTTCTTTTTGTTTCCTTGGAGTGCTGTCTGCACCTATACATATATATCTATCTATATATCTATATCTATATCTATATCTATATCTATCTATCTATCTATCTATCTATCTATCTATCTATCTATCTATCTATCTATCTATCTATATATCTATCTATCTATATCTTATCTATCTATATCTATATCTATATCTATATCTATATATATATATATATATATATATGTGTGTGTGTGTGTGTGTGTGTATATAAGTCTAAAAGTTTGCTGTCACTCGTCTCTGCATCAGCTTCTCCTCTCATCCATTAATCTGATCTGCCGATCTGATCAGCTCTGATTGGATCAACTGATCAATTATTATTATTATAATTATAAGTATTAAATAATAATATATATATAATTAGAATTATTATCCACCTGTGCTGTGTGGGAAACACTGTAGAACCAATCAATTATATCCTGATTTACCCAGAGTGTTATCAGCCACTTGCTTGTTTGGAATAAGATCTCCAAATATTCAAAATGAACAAAGTTCAATGGCCAATAGTCATGAACTGAAGGACTCTAAGTAGAGACATCTGGTACAGAAAAGTGTCAGCCATGTTGCTTTCACAAGTTTGTTTAAGTCAAGTCAGGATTATTGATATATACCCCATCATCACGTATGTCTCAGAGGGCTTTACAGCCCACAATGGCATCACTACCCAACTCAGCCAAGTCTCAAAGATAAGGGAAAAGGGGGGAGAGTGGATGGGCATCTTGGAGGAGCTGTGGAGTGGAGGAGGAGGTCAAAGTGGGCATTTGGAGGCCTGCTGGTCAGTCAGTGACCAGTCAAATCCTGTACACAAGAGAGCTGAAACACTTGGTTTGTTGTAAGAGCGACAGATATGTGCCAAAGGATGCAAATGTCTCACCAGCTGACTTCAATCTATCTCTTTCCATCTGTGCATCTCCCACTTTTGCATCCTCATTTTTTTGTGCCTGCCTCTCATTGTCAAGCTGGTGCATTGATGCTCAACATGTTTTTCCCTCCCCCTCCTACATCTCAATTTCTTTTAGATCTCTTTTTGCTTAAAGTGTTGGATGTAACGATGTGTATGCTCAAAACCATACCTTTGTGCAGGTCAACATGTTGCGGTATTGTAGTGCTGACTGTTGGTGCTTTCTCTTAATATTTACTGAATGAGATTTTTGATAAATAATCATCAGCAATGTTGATATGATGACTAAATGGGTAAAGAAAAGGCTGCAACTTTAATCAGTTATTTTTTTTCTCAATTAATCAGTTAGTTGTTTGGTCGAAAAAAAGACCAAGATAATGACTTCAAAAATCTTGTCTTTTCCAAATTTCCAAAAATAATCAGTTTTCTGTCATAGAGGATTGGAGAAACCAGAAAATGTTCAAATTTAAGAAGCTAGAATTAGAGTTTTTTTCTCTTTTTCTTAAAAAGTGTTCTGATTGATTGAACTGATTAATACATTTCCAAATTAGCTGGCTGTTTATTTAATAGTTGACTAATAATAGATTAAATATTGCAGCCTACTAAAGGCAAATAATAGAACAGCTAGAAGAATCTCATGATTTCATTACTTTACTGTTATGTAGCTTTTTGACCAGGAAAGGCAATACTTTGAATATTACAATGTCCAAAACCACAATAATATCTAGTCTTATATCACAATATTGATACAATATTGATATGTTGCCCAGCCCTAATGCCAACCCTGCTATCACATTTATCGTGTGATCTGATGTCTGGCAGCAAAATAAAAGTCATCACAATCCCCGGATGTGATGGGCTTAGTTGATAGCAACACATTAAGTGGATCCCTCTTGTATCTTACAGTTGATGTGTGATGTTAAACATCACACACCCTGAAATGTTTGCCCCTTCTGAGTTTTTGCACTACTTGCCTGATTAAAAAGTGCTGAGAGAGAGTGAAGAAGGCCCATTCATTCATTTACCTCCCACCGACACAAGGACACCCAGCCTGAGCAATTGCTGCAGGTGCTTAAAAAATACAGTTAAGCTGTAAGCTTCCTCTTCCCTCTTAAAAAGCAGATCTCCTTTAGTAGGCCGTGGGGAGTTGGCAAAGCAGTGGACTGTGAGGAAGCTTTGGATTGTAGGGAGCTAATAAGAGGCTCTGTCTCATTATTGGCATGTGGGTAATTAACAGTGGCGGTCTGACTCGTCTGCCTGATTGCCTCTCTAGTTATCTCCTCAGTAAATGGAAGTGGTGCTGTGGTTAAGAGCTAATTAAAAGATAATATTGTGTGGAGGTTTTTGTGGAAGATGGTAATCAGAGGTGATACACGCACGCATAAAATATGTACGTAGTCCTATTGTCTTATTTTGCCAAAAGCAGTCATTAGCCAGGTGAAGTACCAGGGAGTCATTATGTGTGCCCACTTCTCAGAATGTTTTCTGTGTGTGCTTCACTGGAAAATGTATTCAGTGTCTCCTTTACTGGGAAACAAACCTACCAGGGCTGTAGGGTAGATCATGTGTGTAAAGCCCAAGTTGATTTCAAGATTGAGCTCTGTCAAGTCTGAACCAGATTTAGACACTGTTGGGGCGAAATCAAGACAAGGACTGAAGAAAATGTTGTGTACAAGAAACAATAAAGGTTTTGACTTTCCTAAAGATCATCAGATACTTAGATATATCTGCAGGAGCTGAAATTGGCAGTTCTTTACATACATGTTTGTGCAAATCCTTTTTTTCTGGTGCTCAAAATAAAATTAGAAAATCAATAAAATATAAAAAATATTCAAGAAGAGCAACTAGCAGCTTGTGCCAGCATTCAGAGGTTGATGGAACTAACTGCAGAGAGTGAAATCAGTGGTATCCGAGAACCCATATTTGAAATAACAATAATTGAAAATTGCTTTGTAAAAGAAATTGCTAAGTCTTACATCAACTGTTGTCCTGTTTTGTAAAGACAAATGGCATTTATCTTACAGAATAACATTTAGCAGTGAGAGAGATACTCTTTCTTTATGCATCAACAAACCTTACTTTTTTCTCCTTTTTTTATTAGAAATCCACAATAGTTAGTGTTGTGTTTGTACAGGGGGCCTTCTTTGGCCATGATTTTATCAGTGCCGTTAATAATTTATCCCATAGGGTTAACAATTTACCATAAGCTATAGAAAAGTCAACATGTTACCTAAGCCTTCTCAGTTTTCCTCTAAAAATAGGCAAGGCTTGATATTCTTTCCCAATTTGTGCTCTCATCACTGACTTGAGTTAGTCATTAGACGCCACGCAAGTAGGCAGATCAATGCAGTTCATTGATCCATTCTACCAGGTGGAGGAGAAAGAGGCAACAACAGTAATTGAATAGGCCAGAAATAAACATCAGTAGTTTATGACACCCAAGGTTAAGTCTGCTGGCGTCTTTGCTCTCGTTTGCATTTCTTCAGTCTAGTGTTTGAGTGGATTTGGGGAGTAAAACTTGTATTAAACAATGTAACGTGCTAGACTTCAAAACAAACTTGTTGTAGTGATCATTGATATAGTTCAGCAATTTTCAGTTTCATATGTATTAACTAACACTTTAACAACAGTACCTGCCTAGCAGAAACATAGTTATAATCCTACTGTAGATCTCTCTACCTGTCAATTGTAAGTCAAGTCTGTATTCACTAGGGTCCTATTTAAACCATACATAGCACATGGTGTAAAGCGCATGGTGCAAGTGCATTTAGGGCATGTCTAACTTGACTTTTGCTAGTTAATGAGCACATTCAGGGTGCTAAGTACAGTGCAAGGGGCTCAGTGGTTGTATTTAATCCCTTAATTAATCATATTTGCTTTTGGTCGTGACAGGAAATCAACCAATCAGGGCTTCATCTTCTATTCTCTTCAAAAGCCAGGTGCATCAGCATCTGGCGCACTGCTGTTTACATGGATAATTCAGCATACTGAAGAAGCGAGTGGTTTTCTGCTGAAAGTAATAAAGTACGTACACTACTTACACGATGTGGGTGCAGGCCGCGAAGATGACAACTCCCTCAGTCTGAAACAAGCAATGACAGTTGCACTGCGCTATGCGCTACTCCATGCTGGGTTTAAGATCTGGCCCCGAAGGCAGTGATACACAACTTAGTCTGGCACCTACTGATACTCACTTTAGCCCCCCGACCATTTCTAAATTCACTATAAAAATAAAGTGATTCACGCTGGGAATTGTTTTTGTACTTTTAGTATACGGTACCAGGGTGCATAAAAGAGCATCACAATATAGCTTCTTTATTTAAAAAAAAGGGCCAGCGGAGGATCCCCAGCACCCCCGACAGAGGTCCTAGCTAATCTCCTAATGTCCAAAAATCCCCGAAATGTCCTAAAATCCCAGAACTGTCCAAAACTTGTCCTAGAAATGTCCTCAAATTGTGGAAACATGTATGGGGCTACTGTGTCTGCCCTTGGCCTCCTGTCATTTCACAAAAGTTGCCCCCAAGCAAAACAGTTGAGGAACCTTGCCCTTGGGTTTTATCCCTACCAGCTCCTGAGTGAAAATTGATATTCATTGTTTATTGCATTCATTTGAGGGTATAATTCCAAAACAACATTGCAGATATAATAGAGCATGCATTTCATTACTGTAAAGGAGCCAGGATAAGAAAAATCTTAAGTCAAAGAATCATAAACAAAAATGGCGAATGTCTTTCAGCAACCTTTCGCCACAAAAAAATGAGCTCATAGTGAAAACACACCCACTTTCAATCAATGATGGTTGTCTGAATCATTTTATATCAAATTGATAAGTGAATTCTGTACAGTTTTTCTTTTCTTTTTTGACATTTTCTTGCCTGTCGTCATTTTGCACTGGGCAGGTGGTGCACGGTCAGCTTGTGGGAGCTTGTTAGCTGCCGGTGTCTGTCTGTGGTTTTATGTGGCTCTCTTTGTTCACCCCTGTGACTTCTACTAGGTTGGCTTAATTGAGGGGCTGGCCTGCAGACTCCTGGCATCCCATCACAGTTGAAGCACAGCGGGCTCTCTGCTGCTGATGGTAGTGCTACAGCCGCTAGTTCCTCACACACGGCTCTTATCCTTTTATTGGTGTCACCTGATGGGACAGTGAGCTCTGGACTGTCCACCTGCTGGATTGATTCCGAAAGCTGGTCCATGTTAGGTCTAAGACTGGTCATACTGATAACCTTGTCGAGATTAACCCTCACTGTCAATCTCATACTCACCCAACAATACCTGCAGGTATTCTCCCTGAGAAATGAGAATGGATCGTATGCTGGTTGGAGGAACTCTGTGCTCATCCATGACTCTGGTGCTTCTTTGGCTGCCACGATAGAGTGGATGTCCTTAACTCTGCAAATGAACACTTAAACACCGGATGATCCTCCTCCTCATAGCTTTCCTGTGTTTGAAGGGATCAGTCATCTGTATATGTAAAAGTGTTTAAAGCTCATCATTGAGCATCAATTGAGCCTCTTGAGCCCCTGTAGCATGTGATTGTCTCCTGGAGCTGATGTACTGTAGCTATTTGAGTCCATTTGTCTTTGAATTACTGCTCACATGTTGTATCTAATGAAAGAGAATGATTTTGCATTAAAAAGCATCTCGGGGTTAACTCATAATATCTTACATGATATATATCCAAGTTTGCATCATTGACGTATTATTCTTTCAGATTAATGACCAAACCATTTTAGATTTATAAATTATTTCAACTTTTGGATAATATAATAATATAATGTCTAAATATAAGTGTTTGTGTGTGTGTGCAGCAGGCACCAGAGAGGATGGGTCAGAGCGATGCTGTGTATGAGGTGGTGAGTCTTCAGAGGGAGGCGGAGAGAAGCAATGAAGGACGACTGGCCTCGCCCACTGAGGAAGAGGAGGCTGATGAAGGTATGCATGTTTCTCATCTCTCTCTCTTACACTCTCTCTTTTCCTCTTTCTCTCTCTCTATCTCTCTCTTGCTCTCTCTCGCTCTCTCTCTCTCTCTCTCTATCCTCAGTCGCTTGTTTTCTACCCCTTTTACTTTTAGTTGAGTTAATCAAATACAATATATACTAAGTCACAGCACATAATCACCAATGATGCAAATTCTTCAAATCTTTCAAAAGCCAATTCGGCTTCTCTGTCTCTGTACATCGTTGATAAGATTCCAGAATTCCTCAGCAGAATGCCTTTCCCCAAATATACACTCACATATCACACACGCATGCGTGCTTACATAATTTGTCTTCCAAATCTGGCGTGATTGAAAAATGCGACCTTACATTGTGTAGTGCTGCACCCCTGTATCTCTCACTGCCTGTAATATCAGAGAGAAACGAGATGCTTCTAGGAACATTCACAGGCACAAAAAAGAAAATAATTGCTTTACCACAAATAGCTTGTCAGAGGGAGCATTTACTTTACATTCCACATATCCAGCAGTTTTTTTTTGCGGAGTGGCATGAACCTCTCATCTAAATGAGATCATGCGTCCAGATATTCAGTCTGAAATCGGGGCTACCAACACACACCTACTCTGTTTTTTTTTTTTTTTTGGTAGCAATGAATTGTCAAAAGCGCAAATGTGCTGTTCATTGGCTGACATGAATCAACAGTGAAGTTTCATTTTGTTTAGGCACATAAACATCAGGGGCAGGAATGTATGTACGTTTGTGTTTGAACATGTGTTTATGTTGGTCATGTGTAAGTGAGTATGGCAAGGCATGTGATCATGGGTAAGGACATTGAGTGTGGGCGCATATGTGTGAAAAGAAAGGCACATTTTCTGTGTGTTTTACAACTGATTCTGTGGGTGTGTGTATTACATGGGACAGCTATTTGTGTGATAATGCATGGCTGTGTGTACTCCTGTGCATCAAGTGTGAGCGGTTTTGTGTGAAGCCTGGCTCAGTCCTGTTAGGACTTGTTGGCTCATAGCACTACAACACTGCAGCGTCAAACTACAATTTAACATCCCCTTCACAACCTTTTTGGGTGAAAAGATCAGCCTTTGTCAGTCGAGCGGACCAACGAACATCCTAGCCAGTCAGATTTGAAATGTGACAACAATATTACAGAAAAATACGAAAAAAAACCCAAACAGACACTGAATTTAATATGACCATGACCAGTTGAGGTAAGAAACCAGAGCAGAGTGGATATTTTCCTGTCAATAATGGAAGCCACAGAGCACCTTTGGCCCCATGTGCAGAGGTTGTATGCGTGCCGCAGCAGCCAGGGATTCGATTCTGGCCTTGGCCGTTTGCTACATGGCATCCCCTCTCTCTCCTCCCTTTCACGCCTAAACTATCCAATAAAATAAAAAGCCCCAAAAATAATTTTGGAAAAATAATAATAATGGCAGCCACGTCAGAGGGATAAAAGCCAAATGGCATTAACATTAAAATCACCAACACTGGCTGTTAGACTCCAGTAGCTAACAAACATGACCCAGTTTCAGTCCACTAATATAAACAGGGCTGGCATTTCCACCTGACCACTGGCTCAGTTGTGCAGGTGTCGCAGATTACTCCTGGCCGCAGTTCAGGCTGCATGCTTTATGATGTTGTTTTGGATAAAGGTGTACAGTTTTATGTTAATTTTGTGTGTGTATTTACATGCATACTTACATGCATCCCTGTGTCACCTCATAAGAGACCTGGATACAGCGTTGGAGATCGGACTTGTTCTTTCCTATGACAGCTGCTCAGTTGCGCATGAGGCCAAAAATGCCCAACTACCCCTTATAAAACTACCCAGATAATCGGTGCTGCCTCAGCATCAATGAGCCCATACAGCAGGCACACTAGAGACTTACAATTCCAGTTTAGTGCCTCAATAACTTGAATTGGGATTAAAATGATTTGATCTTCATATAGACTTAGCTAATGTAATTAGACCAAATGGATTTAGATGATAGTGAAAAGAGTCATTTTGCGGGGATTGTAGCACCCAAAAAAAGTATCCACTGACTTACAGATGTCAATGTCACAATGTGCTCCAAAGGAAAAAGTATTTTTGAGCCCAATGGCATCACATGATGGACTCAGGAGTTGTAATTTCATTGTTTGTCCATTAAGAAAACTGGCTTCAAACCCCAGCTCACTTCCTGGGGGCCTTGGTTTTTCCTCCACATTTCACAGTGTGTGGATTATTGTTTCGTAGCAGCTAAATTAATTTAATGTAGATTATCATATAAACTAAAATATTTAAAAGGCAGTATCCTTTATTTTAAATAAGTGTTTATACAAAGAAAAAGCTTTATACTACGCAGGTTATTGAATCACACCTACCTTGGAAACATGACATTTTAAACAGGTAACAAAAGCCTAAAAATTGTTCCAATACTAAGGTCAAAGCACAGTCCATTTGGACATGAATGAACAAAACATAGACCTTAAAGGCACCCCTTTTTCAAAATGAATTCAAAACCTTTTGTAAAAATGTCATCTTAAATTGTGATACTGCAACATGGGAACATCTAACATTGGAGGATACTCTTCACCCTAATGTGTTGCTACTCTGTCTTCTCTGCCACTGTCAACAGTCTTCTACTTTTTTCATCTTGAAGCACTAAAATGTGTTAACAGAGTGGGAGGCAAAAATTGTCACCCAAAGTCACGAGTCAGCCACCAAGGCTGGAGCTGACGGCTTTCAACTGGCACTGAAGGAGCTATTCAGAGAGCTTTTTCTATAACGCCCCTTTCCTCCCCAGAGCTGAAAATTGGAGGCGCTCAGGGCCGTGGAGCTGGGGGTCAGCCTCATTGTGTACAGAAATGAATACACTCCCAGTGTAGATACCACCGCTGTGACACACACACATACACACACACACACATTCAATTCATGTGGATGTTTTTTTCTTCTTCTTGAAAGCTGTAATGTGAAAAATAGGCCTGAAGCTGACATATTTTTTTTTCTGTTTTCCTTTCCATTCACTCCAAGGCTTTGTGGTTGTTACATATTGTGTTTTTGTTACCCTTTTTTGTATACATGTAGGGGCACAATTTGTGTGTGCACTCTATGTTCTGCTTTCATATACACTCACACCGACTGTGATCAAACACATACACGTATACTGTACATGCAGCCACTCTTTGTGATTTATGACTGGAATCGTCTTATATCTGCATAATGCAACACAATAAGACAAGAAGAGCTTGACTGATTCAGTACACTGCTGTCACATAAGAAGTGATGTTCGAAAAATAATTGCCAGACTCAGTAAAGGACATTAAATTTACAATTAAATGCTATAACTTAAAGAACACTGAAATAAGGTACTGTGAAATATGAGATGTTGAACATCTTCATGCCGCAAGCAGGGAACTTCTGCTCACTTAAGTGTAGACAAAACCAATCTACTAGTGGCTTTAACATCAGAGAGATCCAGTTTGAAAGTAATCCTATAGTAAATGCACAGCCCCTCTCCAGATTAAAAGGCAACAGTAATGGCCCTCATCCTCACCGTTTCTTTCATCACCTGGTAAGTTGGCAATGGCTTTGGACTCACGCTTCCTCGCCACGTGGCCTCAACCAATCTGAGGACAGAGGCAGCAGCTTTGTGCTGGGGGCCAAACCATTTGAAAGGGCTCATCAAGCATTTATAAAGACCTGAAAAGCTCCTGCTGAGGCTGTAAGGATGTATAGAAACAGCAGTGCATTGAGCATAGTGGCTGCATGTTCCAGAAGAAAATGTCTTCACTCATTATTTAATGCCAAAGTCTTAGTAAAGGCTTCAGGGAGACTAAATGATGTCTTCAAAGACTTTTGAGGGGTGTTGCTGCTCAGTTTTGTTCAGTGAAACTTATTACAATGCTCTGAGTAGTTCACACCACCATTGTGTTTTTTTTTCATATGTATTTCACTTTTATTTTCATTCTAATTGTGTACTATGTGCTGGATGTAACATGTAAAGCTCTGTGTGGACCGCGTGTGTGCTTCTTCCAGTGGGTGGTTTCTGTGTAGTGATCAGTTCATCTCTCCAGCAGCAGAGTGGGACAGACAGTCAATTAGTGCCTCTGCATCTAAACACAAGTGGTTCACTGTGCTGATTGCCTCTTGTCTGCCTCACGAACCACCAGACAGAAGAACAGCAATAATGGAAAGTGTAGGCACTGTACAGGCACTTTTCCTCCATTTGACTGAGTGGCATCAATATTAACAGATTTTAGAGTGTGCTGTGCAGATTATGGCTCTCTGACATACATACATAAAAAAAGACATTGAGATGTATATATCTTATTCCAACAGACTGATGGCCCTCGTATAGCTGCCAATCTAATCTTAAAGATCTGCATAAGCCCTGTTTGTACAACTGCTTAGACACAAAGACAACTATTTGCTCTTTGACAAAGTTAAAGGCCTCCTCAACAAGGTGGTGGTCTGAACACTGTATGCTGATGTTCACAAGGGTTGCAGATATCAAGGATGATCTGTTTATGCTAAATATCTGTTAATGTCTGTGTTTGTGTTTGCCATAGATAGCGACAGTGAAATCTCCAGTGGAACAGGAGACGTTTCCAAAGACTGTCCTGAGAAAATCCTGGAGTCCTGGGGAGGAATCCTCACCAGATGGTAAGCCTTCAAAAGAGAAAGAAAGACTTAGAAATTTGGAAATTGAGTATGATTAAAATTTAGATTAAATTAAATGTTCTCTCTATCCAGCAATACAGGATAGAGTGAAAAATAGAGTTATGGATTTGTATGTAGTTGGACAATATAAAAATAATGGGATAGAAAGAGAAGCTGCCTATTTAAAATAGGGAGTTTAGAGGTGAATAGTGAAGAAATGGAGGCGTGTGGATATAGATGTGGAGAATGTGGTAATGTACTGAGTCAATTTTCCCCTTGAATAAAATTCTATTGTTCAAAAGCCACATTTTAGATTTACTTTTTTAATTTCAGTGGAGATTTAAATGTTTTCAGCTTTACCGAAAATACTTAATACTCATAAAAGTCAAGCATTAGGAACATTCAATACATATCTGAACAAGCAAATACCATACCATGTTTATCTAAATTTAGAGAAACGTGGTCAATTTTAAGGTGAAAAACAGTGACTTTTAAGAGTAACTTAATCCCTAAACCACTTTATTTCCAGCTGGAAACGAATGCATATGGGTATTTCTTGGTGTATGGGATGGATTCAAGTTGAAATCTTGACCTTTTAGTGCGAAATATTTGATTTCTGCATATCGTATGATAAATCTGTTTGGCGACTGCCCTCTACTGGTTGAAACCAAAGCTGTTACAAGTAAATTTTGCTATTGGCTCTTCTGGTTGCAGGTTATATATATGGTGGCCACAGATACCTCTTCTCAAGGGCAAGAAATTCTAGCCATAGGTCCAATAAACCATGGTATTGTGGGGAAACAAAGACACACTGACGTAAAATAATGTTCCTAGCTAGCTAACTTAGTTTTTTTTGAGTCATTGTCAGTTTGCATCATATTTTGTTTTACAGGAAGAAAACATGATTATATTATGATATGACAATACAAATGAATAATTTTTCTGTATTTTTTGGTAAATATTGTTAAATAGGTACAAATTAAGCCTGGGGATATGAACTACAAGGGTTAATCTGGACTTTAAGAGGCACTATACTCAAACAATGCCCAAGAAGATCTGTGATTTATGCAAGTAACTTGTGAATAAATCACTGCAGCAGTAACTTAGAACTGGATACAGCATAAGAAACTGAGTGTAAATGTAAAATGGAGGATGAACTAGTGTCAATATACCTTGGGGGTTATAAATGCAATTACACCAAACATGGATTTTAGCTCTTTGTCTTGCGCAAAAATACTGTGACACGAGACACAGATGCTGAAAGGTGAATTGGGCCCACCCTGCCACATACACACTGATTTACAGTTCAGAGCCGGGGTCCTTTGACTGTTTTACCATCTCTCTTAGTATGGAAAATCGTTCCCTTCAGATACAGCCATTAACTTAACCTACTATAACACATACTGTCATTTTTCTAACACTGTGCTTTTACAACAACCAGCGTTGTTACATGCAGCTTTAGGTGGGGCATGATTAACTGAATGAGAGATGAAAGATGTTTCTGGCTTTTTGTATCATTTCACAGCCTGTTTTCCTGCTGTTGCATCAGCACAATGAAGTGAAGTAGTTTATTGGGGGAATTGCTTTTATATGGCTTCAATAAATGCATTATGATGAGATTTCAAGCATCATTAAAAAGAGCTGAGGCAGTGTGTTTTCAAAAAAGCAAGACATTTTCTCATGTGGGAGAACTCTCATAGCACGGCAGCACTGCAGTTAATATTCTAATTCACTACAGTATTATAGTTGGTACTGTAGTTAGTATAGTAGTTACATTGTTACTGCACTCAATAATATGACATTTAATAGAGTAGGTAGCACTGTGCTCAATACTGAAGTTAATACTGTAATTTCATTGTGTTTGAACGAGGCAGTGAATCTAGAGTTGCTTGAAGTAGAACCATAGCAGCAGTCTGGTTGTACTGGGCAGCTCCCGTTGTAAATGTGTGTACCAGTATAAATAGGTAACTGGGTGTTCAGTCAGCCCAATTAGCTTGACCAGAATAGTAAGGAAAAAATATAAAAAAATTTTGGTAATTATACTATAATTAATGACAACTTTGTTATTAAGAAAAAGTAGTATTCATGTTTAGTGCAGCATGAATACCTCAGTGTGACAGGTGTGTCACTCTGCACTTGATTGACTCAGTTTGTCTTTATGCTGTCACTGCTCATAAAAACAATGATCAAATCTGTCCAGCTGCACTTTTCATTGATATTTAAAGTGGCTGAATTGGATTAAGTGATATAATAAAGTAATGGATTACCCCTGCATGTTGTGCATCAGGCATGGGAACCTGTCCACTCGTCCGAAGGGTTTGCCCTCGTTGGTGCGCAGTGGCATTCCTGAGCCACTCAGAGCTGAAGTCTGGCAGCTGCTGGCTGGTTGCCACGACAACCACGACCTGCTTGAGCATTACCGCATCCTCATCACTAAGGTAAACCCTGGCACACACACTGACACAGACCACTGAGGGACACCTTTGTACCAACTTCCCATTTCACTTTTTTTGTGGAAGTTTCTGAGGTTGTATATAGCATGTTCAGGTGTTTTCCAAACATTTTCTTTTAATCATATCCTGGTGCTTAGGGCTGGCATGCCAACAGGCTTTTTTGGTTTCCATCGGATTTTATGTGTCACTGGCTAAAAAGAGAAGGACTCCTAACTAAAGTCAAAAGGTATTTTACTCATATGTGTGTACAGTTGTGTATTCTCCTGCTCTGTAATTATGACTCTGGGTAAACTTAAGATTTGGGAATCAGTGTTCTCACAGGTTCTTGGTTGTGCTATCATCATTTATTTTCATTTTTTTTGTTACGGAAGATAGATATTATTTTTTACCATACAAACTGATGAAAGTATTTTATATTTCCCTTGTGTGTGGATGTTTCGTATATGATACAGGAGTTGACTCTCCACTGGTTCTGACAGGTATAGTGCAGTTTTGGGTTGTGTTTTGATGGAAACCAGATGAGTGGTGTGATGAATCTTTATGATATCATGTCACTATGATGGGAATGAAGTTTTTTTTCTCATTGTGTGTACTGTAGTATGTCTGTGAATACTGACATCATCGATAGCATTGCTCCTCCTCTGATCTGTGCGTCTTTTAATTAGCTGTGACATTTAAATTCATGTGACGCTGTCATAAGCCTATAACAGCTCCTAATGGCCCTTTAGCCTCCTACAGAGCTTCAGAAATTCAAGGTAAATTTTTTGACCTTCAGTATTTAATTTCTGGGTGTTCTTCATGCTGACTTCACATATACCTTGCTTGGTGAGGTGAGTTTGACTGTGTGGTTTTTTAATCTTAAGGTGTAGTGGTTATCCCTGTTGCCTTACAGCAAGAGAGTCCCTGCGACACCCAAGAGTAACCCAAGTGGTTATGGCTAATGAATGAAAAGTCTGAGGTGGTGAAAATGCTGTTGTACATGTGCATGTCATATTCTGGTGTACCAGCATGGCCTGAAAATTGGACTTGGATTGACTGCTGACTATCTTCACTTTAACACCATCAGTTTGTTTCATATGATCAGAACTAGGGGATCAAATAGATTTAGTGTCGCCTCTTAGTTCTGGTTCACTTAATTTGTACTCTGATCAAATTAAGAGCTGCAAGCTTCAAGTCATATTAGCTGTCAGGACACTCATTGATGGGACAGTTTTGAACTGTCAGTCTGCATGATCACTACTGCTTGAATTTACGATTTCTTTCATTTTTGTTCTTCTCCAGAAAGACTTATAACTTGTGCAGGGCTAGAGAAGAACAGTACACATCACATCTAAAAATGTGTAGCACAAACACCAACATTGTCCTTGCCAATAAATTATTGGTAACCAATAGTAATGAGGTCATAGTTAAAAGTTACAGGTTAGAGGTCAGAGTATCAATAGCCAGAGAGCAGAGATGGAAAGAAGTTTTCCATTGACATAAATATTGACGTGGAAAAGTGTAGCAAGCTATTAAACAGTTCTGGACTTTTATTGTTACACATTTTCAAATGAATCAGTTATGACAATGTTATATGTAAGGTTGTTTGTTTGTGATAAAGATAACAATCCATCTTTGTGTAATCCAGTAAACATCTATCACTTTGCTTGATATTTTAATGATTTCATAAATATATTATTGCCGCGTTAGTGTTTTGTTAACTCTGTTAATCTTTATAGATCTTAAATTTTTGTCAGTTTTCCACAGGTGTCAATCATAGTAAAGCTAAACTATCCAAATGTGATGGAGTAGTTGTGCACACCAGGTGTGTGACCCATCTTTGGATTTTAGCAAGATTTGTAAACCAGTAGGTAGAGTGACAAAACCCCAGTGGACCTGGCAGCAGCAGCAGCAGGAGGTGACAGACAAAGCAGACAGAGACCCTTGCTTTTATGGATAATGCAATAGTCTTTTCTCTTTGCCACACAGGATCGGTTGAAACTACCTGCCTCGATCAATAAGCAGAGAGAGAGAGAGAGAGAGAGAGAGAGAGAGAAAGATTGATGGAAAGAAGAAAAATGGAGAGAAGGAGGAATGTGGACCCATAAATATGAGGTTGTAGTCACTGAGGGAGAATTTGAGAAAAGGAATGTGTGTAAATGTCAAAAGAGCTGGCAGATTTCTCTCCTTCCTGAGTCACATGTTTTTTAGTTGTCTTTCATCAACTGTTTAAATTTCTCCCTTTGTCTTTCTCAATCTCTGTTTCCATCACCGTCTTTATCTGTTAAATAATTAGCACAGTTGTTCTTTTGCTCTTTATGTACCATTTCTCTACCTTGCTCGCTCTGTCCTTCTCTCTCTCTCTTTCTCTCCTTATGTAAGACCAGGCTTCTGTAGTTCAGGGCTCATTTATTCTCATTCCACTGGGTGGGCCATGCCCACATCCTCTGTCTTGCTAGAGTAGTGATGGTATTGATAGGCGGGTGGCCGAGCTATTAATAGCTGCACCAAATGAATGGAACTGAGGAAAGATGGAGGAGGGAGGGAAAGAGGGAAGAGAGGCAAATGACAGCAGCGGCACGGGGGATGTGGAGCTTATTAATGTCTGTTGTCTGGGCTCAGTGACGATGTTAATGCTGATTGAATTTAAAGTAATTGGACTGTCGTCCTTATGGAAAGGATATCTGTATCGTAAATCAGCACTTTTTGGGTGTTATGTTTGTGACCCACAGCCGATGGGTGTTAAACCACGTGCAGTTTCTAGTCCTAAGCCTACATCACTAGAACACATTTCATTTTTTATTCTCATTCTTTTTTTCCTTTTTCTTTTCTTATAATCATTATACTTGGTGATTGAACTGATTTTGTGATTTTGAAGTTTTGTATTTATAGAAAGAAAACACAATATACAATTTTATTATATTAGTGCAATGCCCACTTAAAAGGTGCCTGTTCCGAATGGGCTGATTGCTTGGCCTCAGGTATTGCTGCTTGCAGCTTTCTCGAGAACCGCTCAACCAAAAAACTTCCCACTCAACACTGTGCTTCCTTGGGGCCTGTGCAATACAAACGGCACGACATAGTTGCATCCCCTATAAGAGAGTATACGCACCTTTGCTAACCCCTAGCTGTTTGGGACCAGGCTATTCCCAAAGTTTCATCGCTGATATTCAAAATTCATCCGTTCATCTGTTGTTGAATGCACTGTAGCATGTGATTGATAGTGAGTTGCACCCAGCATTATGTTCGACAGTGTAACAGTTAGAATAATGATCATAATTATACATTTTACTTATAAAGTGCTTCTAAAAGGAACTCAAAGATGCTGTACAGAAGTAAAGTAAGTAAATAGGAGTCTCCTCTCAGTACACTACACATTGAACGCACTACTGATAAATATGTCTCGTAGATCTTAAGAGTGTGCATTCAACAGTGCACTTCCTTGGCTCCTCAACAATACACCCACTCAGTGTGAAGTCTGTCGAATGAATGGTTGTTAAGAAAATTGAAGGACAGACAGACAAACAAAGACTCCATCCATTTTATTAATTCTTTTTTTATCGACAGACTAGTAATTTAAGTTGTTTTTTCATCTTTTCAGTCCATTCATTTTAGTTAAATAATGTATTGTCTCTCTTATTAAAATGAGCTGTAGCACGCAGGTTTTATACCCTAAAAGGTGGTTAAAGTCAAGATCAGCATATTTGTGTTTTTTGGTTTTCATTATTGCATGAAACGAGCAACCTTTTTTATAGCTCCTTCTGCCTTATTGTAAAGGTCTTAAATATATATTTTTTTTTACATTTTCAGTACACTCCCTTTATGAATGTGATTAAGATCACATTTTATTTACTGTCACCTCGCATGACATGATTGTGAAGTTCAACAAACTGGGAGGACAGACAGCAGAATGTGATCTGGTCGTTTGTAAATTATAGTGTGCACAAAATATGTATCATGTCAGTGTGTGCCTACAAGTTTTCATTTAGACTTGCAGACCTACACATACATCTATCAGTGAAAAAAATGTTTAGGTCTTGAAATGCACTGTTTTTAATTTGGGCATATAGCTGCTCTATTTGCATAGACTGCTATAATCACCTGCAACTTTTATCAGTTTAAAGCCCATATCATTGTTTACTGTTTAGACTCAGACTAGATGAGATGGATAGCTGTTGTTTTTTTTTGTGGGGGTGGGGGTGTTATGGTGATAGCTGAAGGTGAGGTACTACCTATTCATGCTGCATGCAAGATGGTGAAGAGTTGAAAGAAAGATGGATTTTCAAAGAAGGATTTTCTGAAGTACTGTAGTTTATTTAATTGCTTATCTGTTGAGACTGAGAAAATTAAAACTTATCATAAATCATGTTGCGAGCCTCCACAGTGTTCTCAACCCTTCTGAGGAGTCCATTCTTGAGGTGAGAACCACTGGGTTAGACTAACTCACTTGTCATTTAGCAGCTTGTGGCCCGTGGCCGGCCAGCTTGATATCATAGACTGCAAGTGTCATGTTCAGTGTTGTACTGCTCTCATCTACAGTCATCACACACAAAGTCACAAATGCACACTTCGTCACACACTCCATGGCCTGAGGGCATCGGAGACATTCACAAATAACTCATTTCTCAGCTGGCATAGCACTGTGTTTGGGGTCGGGGTTGGGGGTTGCTAGTTACATTTGAGCAACCTTTTCGTCTCCCTAGAGCTGAACAAGGTGTGCCGCCTCGCTTGAACCCACAGCTTAAAAAAGCTCGGCCAGCTATTTCCAGGACTGCCTTTCCAAAGACCAATCTCACTCACAGCACAGCCAGTGTGTTAAGAGGTCGGCATCTCTCAACAGGTTCAACGGCTGTCACCAGTAGCCTGGAACAGCAGTTTCACCACAGCAGGCTGTAAGGAGACTACACTGTATGAAACTGAAGGTCTTCCAAGGTGATTGCTTTGCAAAGGGCATTGATTTTTTCCCTTTAACTTTTCTGTTCAGTGCTTTTGTACAGTTTCCCACCCTTTTCTCCCTGGCTAAACACATTTGCTCCAGTGAGCTAGTTAAGTGATTTTGTACTTACAATTAGCACTGGCTTTGTAACTGATTCTAATTCTTTAACAGCACCAAATTGAATCACTATACTTTAGACTGATGCACACAGAATGTTTCTGGCCATTTACAAGGAGATTCAATAGATCAAATTGTATCAATTCAGGAATAGATAAATGGAACTGAACAGATGTTCATTCATGTTGTTATTGTTTATGGTTTAGGTGCAATTACCCTAAACCCTGCCCTTTTTCTCATTGGTTACTTGGACACTCACTAAAAATAAGAACACATTATGACCCTGGTATAATTAGTTATCATAAAGAAAAGCTATTTTGAACTACAGAAATAAGTGCATAGTAAAAGTATAAAAACTAATTTCAGCCATACTTATTTTATGTATCCATCATTTTCTATTTCTTTTCTGAACTTTTCTGAAATCCCCACCCATGACTTGAACCCTCTTAGTTTAATTCTTTACAAAGCATGTAATGAAATCAAAGAGCAAGTCAGTCCAGCACTGAGAGGTGCTTTACATTTTGATGTTGAATCATATTGAGGCCAGATGCCAGCTTAGTGATGACATTTAACGTTGTTGTACAATCAAAGCTAGCATCAGCCATGCAGCCAGGCTGGAATAATAGTACACCCACGCTTGATAACCCACATACAGATTCATGGAGTACAATGTACATAAGATAGGCTGCCATGGTAACTGCGAGGGTCTATGGACTTCTATCTGCTAGAAGTTGTCACCATAACACTTCGGTCTCCTTTCATCTTTGTCTCTTAACTTCTGCTTAAGTTCATTAAGTGCTTCATATTTGGATAATTGTAAACTGGGTAGGTGAATACACACTTCCAAATTTCACCTTGTACTTTTTTAGGCCTCTGGCAACCACATTATGTGTACACATGCAAGTCATAGTTTGAATTTCAAACAAAACTTGAAGAGGTAATTGGGGTTGAGTATGAGAGCACAAAGCATGTTGTTACTCACAGGGTTTCATGTTAAAATTGAATGGATATTTATATATTCTTATATTCATTATGGATTAGAGTTACTGAAAATCACATCTTCTAGATTGACCACAGCATACAAAACCCATTTTTCTTAATTCAATGACAGGAGAGTAGAAACATTGCTTTTCAAATAAATTGCTGGTATTACTTTTTATTCTTTTGGATGATGCACTGTAGAAGCACATGTGATGCATGCATTGAAATCAGTGTCAGAATCTAGTTTTATTGCCAAATACATTTACATATACAAGGAATGTGACTTGGTGTTTACCTATCTATTGAAGGACAAAACTCCAACTTTGGTGTTGTTGATGTTTGAACCTCTGCCAGATCTCACTGACCCCAAAAAGACATTGGTGTAAGTCCAAAAACATGCAGTGTGATCAATCAAAGCAGAATACTAAATTGTTTTTCTTGGGTCTTTAGACATTCACATTTGAGAGATAGAAGGTTTTTACCCCTAGCTAAAAAAAAGTCAAAATACTAGGGCTGACTAGAGTGCTTTGAAGCTTTGATCCTTGCCATGGTAGTTGATGTCCAAATCAGTATTTTAATATTAAATTTTTCTATGCCATTGCCCCGAAAATCCCAAATAGTCCATATATGTAGAAATAGTAATCCAACATGATTCATTATGCAGCAACAATTTTCATTATTATTTAATCTCAGATGAAGGCATTTGAACTTAGTAATTACCTGATTTTGTTACTCTGACAGTTTGACTACAATGACAGGCTTGCAGGCTGCACACATGCATTTATTTGTGACTATCCACCATAATCAACTCACACGCACAAGAACAAGTAGTTTGCTCACCCTCCCACCCGTTGCCAGCGATTCTAACTATGTGGGAAACACTGAGATACCCAAGTAAGATGTTGAAAAGGTTAAGGGTTTTTAATAGTTAAATATTGCATAAAGACGACCCCAAATAGTCAAAAGCGAGATATGCTTTAGGAAAAAACAGTAAATCACAAATCTACAATGACTTTGGTAAAGCACCTGAAAACTGTAACTAACAGCTTAGCCATCTTGTAAAGTATTCTTTTTTAGGGCCTTTATGCCAGCAAAGTGGCTATTTATCATGTTATTTTATGTGCATTAACTGAAAAGTCCCGTCTTGAATTCCCTCTCCCTCGCGAAGCTTCAATTAATCGCAAGTATTTCTTAATGAAGCTTTGATTCTCCAGAACTGCAGAATTTTGTACAGCCCTACAGTATAGATGCCTGCACAAACACACATCATGCACATACATTAACATAATTCCTCTCTTTGTTGTATTCTCTGTCACTAGTTTGAAGTCTGCCATCATTAAAGGATAAAAAAATCCCCTTGAGGGTTTAAAGTCTTGTCACAGCCTTTCACACAAAAACACGCACACACATACTGCCCATAGCCCATCCTGCTTCATAGTATCTGTAGGGACCAGCTGCACTGCATGGCCACAACACAGCCAGGCAACACCACTTCCATTCTTCCGGCCTCACAATATAGGTCTATTCACAGCATCCCTCCCATCCCAGCTCTGTGTCTGTCTCCATAATGCAGCCTTCGAGCTCCCATTCACATATCTACAGCAGGACCCCAGTAGGCACCACAAAAGGACACACTTCCTGTCTTCCACAGCTTTAGGATAAGCTATATCAGGAAAAGAAAAACAAAAATCATATCTGTCATTTGTCATGTCTAGTAATTGATGAATTTGGAGTATTTAGGGCACATACATATGCATGGAAGATTTTCATTAATGAAACATTTCTTGCATAGATGGAAATGAAGAAGCAATACCACTGGTTTGATATCATTGTATAAGTAACAGTATGTTTTGTAGCTGTAAATGGGCTGCCATACAGTAGTGAGTAAATCTGCTACATGTGTGTAAGCATAGCCTCCTAGCCATACTGACACTGATATGACAGCTCGGATTAAAGGAGATCCAGCCTGCAGCGTCTTCTCTGGTCAAAACACTTCTGCGTCTCAGCCCTCATATTGACTGTAGCCTCACAGCCAGAGGAGATCTCTGCTTGTCCCTCTTCCCAACTCTTTAATTCAATAAATGTACAAGAATCTTCATGAACACCATCACTAACATTTTCAGATAGATGTGGAGTACATTTTAAATAGGATCTCTTCAGGAGAAGTACAAAAATTAAATTATGTGATTTATTTGCAGTTTAAGCAAGAAAAAGCTTAAAGAAGACATTTCCCATAATCAGTAATAGGGTAATACACAACACTAAACTGACAGTAGTGACACATACATGATTAAGAACAACAGGCCACTAACAGACTAAACTTTCGACATTTCTCTGAGGAAAGTATTGCGTGGTATTAGTCTTAGAAATGAAATTGCAAAATGTCGGCCATGACCTATATTTTATACAATGGCATAATTCAACAAATACCCATTTATTATTCTTTGATTTTTTTTTCAAAGTCACTGAGACTTGTTGTTTACATTCAGCCTTTACAGATGACTAATAGACGCATGTTATGTCCTGACCTACATACTGCAAGGACAATAGGTGCTACAGAATAATGAATTTAAGTATGTCAACCTGTGCGTTTGGACAGGTCCCCACTGCCATGTGTTGCGAGGTTTCGTGAAGATGATAGATGGTGATTTCAGTAGGCAGGCTGTCTGACGTTGACCTTTTGCTCCTCTTTACCATTTTAACTGCGGCAATCCCAGTGTACGAAGTATACATGGTGACATTATGCTGGAGGTGAACATGGTATATAGATATTTTCTTCAGTTAAGGGTATCCAACATAAATTGTTGTGAAATGTGATAAAAATAGCTTAACTTTGTTGTGTACATGCTGTGAGCAGTCTCCTGTCTTTACATTTGACATTTTCCTCTTCCCACTGTGTCTGCTTCATACATCTTCCCTTGTTATATTACCCAAAATAGAATCGGCCCTCACAGCCATTACTCTCTAAAACAATAACCATAACTAGCTGCCTTACGTGACTAACTTTACTGTGGCTGATTCTAAGGGAGATTTTGGCTAAATTTGAACTTCAAAATTCACTGATGGCATTTCAGTTTTCTGTTTTTATGCTTTTCTGTAAAACTGTATACAGCAGGATACCAAAGAGCCAAGAGAGGCAGCAAGTCTAACAAAGAAAGTCTGGCTTTTACTGCATTGTGTGTTTTAATTGTCACAATATCTACATTTTCGGGATTTCAGTTTTGGCTGTGTCAGTCTATGAAAACTCTATTTCCAATGCAGTTTTTATGATGAGCAAGTAACCTTCCCGCAGTAAAGGCAATGACTACTAATGTCAGTGGTTGAGATTCTTCCTCTTTCTCAACCTGGGAACTGAATCCACACAAAGCTTGGCCCACTGTTGATAAATATAAATACCAGCTTCTGCCTGCTAAGCTGGTTTAGTGTTGGTCCGTTGATGGTGCTTGCTCAATGTTTGTATCCAGGCAGTGAACCAGCTCTAATCTGCCCCAATAACCACCTATCCCTCCATATCCCAACCCCCAGACTCTTGGACAAGAGAGTGATCACAGTTACAGAAGCCATTACATTTAAATTTTACGCTTCAGGCAAATTGAATGACCTGAAATTCATTGACAGCCAACCTTACAAACAACAATTGGTAGCTAAAAGAAGCTGAAGCACATACATTCATATAAAGAACAATGAATTAGTAATGCCTTCAAAATACTGCCACACAGTATAATGGAGTTTAGCTGCAGAGCGAGGGTGCTTCAGAACTTAGTAATGATAAATTGTAGTTGGAGCAAGCCATTCCTGTACCCTAATTTTTTTCTTTGCAATAGAAATATAAAAGAGCCACTGAGACTGCAGTAGAAATGACCAATTACCAAATGTATGGCAACAAGGACCAAATGCTTTACTATCGTCGTTATTCAATATCAACCGTGAATGCCATGACTTTGTCTAATAAATCATAATCCATTAGGCCTGAGCCGAGTAAACAGTACTTGTGTCTGTATCTTCAGTACACGTTGTGTCAGGCTTACCTTCACTGACCATAAGTATCGATAGGCTGTGCCTTGCAAAAACACAATTTGACTTATGTGAAAAAAACACAAAAAGAGGAAATTAAGGAAAAAAAGGAAAAAAAGTGCTGCAGGTCTGCATCACCCTACCAAGATTTTTTAAAAAATTGTCTTCTCGCATCTTGTCATTTTAGTCTGATCACACCAAGGCAAAGTGTTGAGCTCACAAGCTCCTTCCACCAACACCAGCTGGGACAATTTAGTTTAGAGAGACACAATTTGGTGTTTTACAGACATAGCCTTACAATCACTGAACCCTTTCAGCTTTCTTTGTATTTATTACTAAACAAGAACACCGACAATGAGAAATCAACACAATTTGGCTAACAAACAAGAATAATAAATAACTAACAATAGAAGAATACGATATGTGCAAATTTGCTAATTTACCCATGTTGCTCTTGGGAAGAGCTGCCACTATTGATGATGTCATTGGACCAGGGCTTACAGTACTGATGGCCCCTTGATCAAAACTCCAGGCTGGCTACTGTAAGCATTTATATGGTCATCAGGGTCTGTAATTTTCTTCAAACAGCTGAGATCTCTGAGAAACATTTTTTCATTCTGCTCAGCATGTAAACGTATAGCAAAATGACAATAAAGCTGAATGGAATAGAATAGAATCAAATCTGAAAGCGTATTTGTACAGACAGGCTTTGCATTAACCTTTCTTTGAGTGTGACGTTTGTCATTTGTTTAGTTTTAATGATTTATTTTATTGATCAAGCATTTCTAATGCTTGCTCTATAAAAGTGCTGCACATAGAAACTTTTCTCATTCACGTAAACACTCACCTTGTCTTTGTATAATGTCCTTGAACAAAATGGTGAACCCCCTACCTCCTTACTTTCCATACTGTAAGCTGCTGAGGATAAGCGTATCAGCTTAACACCTGTAATGTAGTTGTAAACTCCCTGCTTTTGCCAACACATTGCTGTTGAGACTGGAATCAGCAGGAGCCCAGGGGTGGAGGAGAGTGGGATGCTGGGAAGCAGTGAAAGGTGAATCAGCCTCCACCTTTGTTTCCAAGTGGCCCCGCTGGCTTTGTTTTGGAGCAGAATGAATTATTAACAGTGGCCTTCTGGTCGTGTTTTTTTTATCCGAGTCCACCTCCAAAGGTAAACTGTGCTGAGAGATCTCCATTGATTGGCTCCTTCCATAGTGACAGCACAACTACATGTCTACCTAAAATTTTGTTTTTTTAGTCCTCACTTTGTCTCTCGTTATTTTTAGTTTCCTTTCCTTCTTACCCGTCCTTTTTTTCCATCCCACTGTTTCTCTTGAATGACCAAATTAAGCAACACAGGTGCTTAAATATCTGGTCTCCATGGCAATAAAAGAGCTGTCCTTCTGCATGACAGACTTTTTCATACTCCAGTTCACAATGACATTGTAAAGGGATGTTCCACTTCACTTAAGTTGAATAATTGAATAATAAGAGTTTGACCTCATAAACATTAATTATCAGACAATAAACCACACCCGTAAAAACTGACTGAAAAGTCCTGTCATCATACATGTTTTATGTTGTCCATGTTGTACGGTTTCACTGCGTCACAACTTTTGGCTCAAAGTACAATATGGTGATACAGCCTGCATGTGTTGCATTTTTTAGCAATGTGTAGTAGAGTTTTAACCAGGTGTCTCAACAGTGATTTAATTAGATTTTTCAGATTGGTAAACCATAAACTGAGGTAGGAATGCCTTGCCAATATAGTAAAATTTATTTTACTTGCATGCGCAGTAAAGTGAGGCAATACTTATTCTTCTGCAAACTAATACAGACAGCAAAATTATAATTGAAACACTATATTCAAAAACTAATGTTATTTATTATTTTTTAATATTATTATTAGTATTTCAGAAAATCTAATAATAGCAATGTTTAATGTTGATGATATTATTGTTGATAAACTTGAAAAACAATAAACAAAAAAAAACATAAAATAGTATGAGTAATTTGTTTTGGTCTTTATTAAGTTTTTATATAAAGCAGTACACATAAAGAATAACTAGCATTTTTTTATTTGCAAAATGAACATATCATTCCTTTTAATTCCTTGTAACGGCCATTCAACAAGTTAACCCCTTTATCAAATATTAATGTTGTCAAAAGTTAGAGTATCCCTTATTTTAAGCATTAATACAATTAAAAATATGTATAAATAGCTAGGTAGGATACCTGAACTGCAAACAGGTATTAAAGATTTTTTGTTGAAATAATGAAATCTTTACACTAGATGCTCTTTTAGATTTAATTCCAGTGGCTGCTGCTTCATATTCAACAAGTCTGTTTAAGCCATTTTCATTAGGTTAAATGTTCGGTCATAAACAGGTGTGTTAAAGAATTGCATTGGCTGCGTGCCATCTTTTTCTGCATAATATTCTTATCACATTCATCTTCCTCGAGGACACACAGTCATGCTGAGGTTCAGCCAATTTCTGTCTGTGAAAGTCTCTTCCTTTGGAAGGCATGTAATTTCTCTTGTCGTTGTTTAGATAACATATTTTATTGTCCTTTGAGGGTTTGATACATGACTTTCTGTGTGGATTTGAAAAAACACTTTTCTAAAATGTGGTTTTGTCATATTAGATGTGCAGGTATATAGCATCATGTTTTTCTTTCCTTATTTGTGGTACATAAGCATACTTTGTAGGTTGACAAGATGTCTAGATTTTTTCCATTAAGGATGTAATTCTTGTCAAGCAAAGCACTCTGCTCTTCCTGGAAGAGGCCAGGTGCAGTGTTTTCCAAAATAGCCATATCCCATCTAACCTGCAGCCAGCCACTCCTCATCATCGCTAACTGGCTTTAATTGTAAAAAACAAACAAACAAACAAACAAAACGACAATGTTGGCAAAGTTGATCTGAATTTTCTTCTTAAAAGATTCTCCTCCCTGGCCTTGATGCTTGACAGTTTCTTTCCATCCGCCCTTCTGCTCAGCGAATTTGCTGTCACTTGATCCTCTTTATCATCTGCTGGCCAGAGGATGCTCCCAACTGGCCGAAATGCTGGGCAACTGTAACTAAGGAGCAGGCATAACTGTGCTAAGCTGTCAGTTGAATAAAGAATAAATAAAGTATTCAGAAGAACCTAGAGCTTTTGCTAGATAGGGAGAAAAATCATTTTACAAGGATTACCTGTCCAAGGTGTTGCATGTGATGGAGGTTGAGTGTCATCCTCTATTCATTAACATTATCTACTTATGTATTAAAGACAGTGAGGCTGAAACTGAGTCTGATGACCACTGACACTAACATTTTCATTGCTTCTACTCCCCTAAAAAAGAGACAGTATATCGTGTGACTCATTAGGTCATAACATGTATATTTAGCTTTTTTTTTGGATATTTTATCTCATCTTGTATTTTCACTATTGTTGGTTTTTATTATATATGAATTAGGTAGACTTGAGTGTTTTGTTTTTTACTCGGGCGAGGTAGATGTATGGAGAGGAGATTTAGGGGAAGGAGAAGGACTGAAATAGGGAATGAAAGAAAGAGGGGGTCGCGGGGACTTTGGTTAATAGAAAACAGACTGTGAAAGATAAGTAATATGTAAATAGGAAATGTATCCCAATTCACCTCTGGGTGCACGCCAGTGTGAGAGACAGAATAATGTGGCAGGGAGCCTCAGGTGCAGCTGGGATGGGAGGAGGCGGGGCAACGCGCGAAAGGCTGAGGGAGAGAGCGAGAAAGAGGGAGGGTTCATGTGTGTCTGTTTGAGTGTGTGTGTGTGTGTGTGTGTGTGTGTGTGTGTGTGTGTGTGTGGAAAGAGAGAGAGGCTGAGTGTGCAAGCTAGAGAGATTGTGTGGAGAGGGAGGGAGGGAAGTGTAAGCCAGTCACAGCATCTCTCCTTCTCACTGCACCAGGGCTGAGGGACTCTTCGTCCCCTCGCTTCCCTCGCTGCAGATTTAACTCATTTCCATCAGCGCAGTCATCCTTTTTTTTTCTTGCCTTTTACTTGCTGCTTGTGACAGATGCATTGCATTCATCCCTTTCTGTGTACCAGGATTTAAGGATTTTTACATTGAAAGCGTGGGTTGTCCTGTTTAACGGAATTAAAAGGGGGACGTTTGCAAAGGACAGCGCTTGAAACTGGGACTCCGACTGGGACTTGGTCTTTTCTTTATGCTGCTAGAGTGGATTCCCTTTTGTTGTGCTGCCAGTGTTTTGTTCCAGGCGACAGACACACTGAGAAAGGAGTTGTAGGACCCTCATACCACTACAACTCAACAGAGCGCATACTTTAAAAGACTAAAGCAAGTTAGAAAACCTATGGTTGTATGAAGCACTTGAGGAAAAGGTGCACAGCCTCCCCTGCCAGAATGTCACAACAAAAACGCAAGTTAACATGTTTATGGGATAAATAGGCGGATCGCTGATTGATCCCCACACCCCCCTCCATCTCTGCAAGTGTCTGCTACAGGATTGCTGAGGAGTCGAAGTGAGAGGAGCGCTGAGCTATTCAGCTGGCCTCTCATTGCTCCAGGAGAGTCCTTCTACCTGCCTGCATGGCAGTCTTACATTCAGCTCTTTTATCAGCTGCGGGACTTTTACATTTGTTTGTATTTCTCGACTTGCAGTCCAGAAAGCTGAGAGGCAAGTCTGCACATTTGGATTTAAACTTTAAATCACTTTAAAAGCATAACTCATCCAGACATTTCGATCCGCTTGGTTTTTTACCTCATTCTGCCGAAGGGATGCCTTGTAAACACATTTTTCCCCCCAGCACTGTGTGTGCTGAGAGAGCTGTGACATTATCTCCTGCGGAGATCCCCATGTTGTTCTAGCCTGTGTCTGTGTTTTGATTCAGACAATAGCTGGGCATGCATGGGCTCCAGACACTGACCAGAGGACCACCAAAATAAGGGAAGCCCGCTGTAACATTGTAAACACGCCAGCGCCATGGCACAGTGAAACTTTGGATTGAATAGAGGAGTTGATTCGCAGAGATGGATATAATTTTCTTTTCCAGAGAGACTCCTAAGAACTCTTTCCCCCTTAGAAATGGTTGCCTCACATTTATTTTTTTTTATAGGTAACCACTCAGTAAATTTCATCTGATCTCCAGGAGTGAAATAAGAGCCCTACCGTGCTTACTCATCTGATCTCCTGTGAGGATCCGTCAAGAGCAGAGCGCATTGTGCTTTCCGTCATGCTTTAACCTCTTCGTATGGTGTCCTCTCGCGCATCTTCTGTGCTCTCTGCCCTTGTGCGGACAGCTTATGCCTTCAGCCTCCCTGTGGCAACCCTCATTAGGATCAGGAGATGAGGCCACAGACTGGCAGGCAAAGCAGCAGGGAAATTCGCCTTTGGGATAGATGCCTGCCACAGCTCTAATGTTACCCTGCTTTACTGAAGGAATACATTTTTTCCCCCTCTACTCCTGACTGTTACCCACCCACTACTTTCACTAACCATGAGTGATTGGAAAAGGAGAGCTAAACGGGTTGTCCTACCCTCCCAGAGGCTGTATTGATTTTCCTCCAGTCAGTGTTCATTTGATTGAGACCCAGCTATGTGAGAGTAAGGTGAAAGAGAGAGAGAGTGTGTTAGAGAGAGTATTGAGCTCCGTTAACTGAGGAAGGCTGCAGACACCTGGTGTAGAGCAGGTGGGGGGGGCAGGGGGGGCAGGCAGTTCTCCAGTTTCAGACCAGCTGCCTTATGGGTGACACACCACAAACCTGACCCACCTGGATAGCACCCAGAACAATGAACCAGTCTGAACTGACAACGGACCCGGTGCTTGCTGCCAACAGCAGTCATGCAGACTTCTTTCCTGGCAGGGCCACCAATCACTCTTGTCCTTTGGGCTGGGGGCTGAATGAAGGCCTGGAGGCTTGCGTCCTGGAGACTGCTGTCATTGTACTTCTGACAGTGCTCATTATTACAGGGAACCTGACGGTGATCTTTGTGTTTCACTGTGCCCCTTTGCTACACCACTACACCACCAGCTACTTCATCCAGACCATGGCCTATGCTGACCTGCTGGTGGGTCTCAGCTGCCTGGTGCCCACCCTGTCTTTGCTCCACTACCCAGCAGGTGTCCAGGAGCCCATCACATGTCAGGTCTTCAGCTACGTCATCTCGGTTCTGAAGAGTGTTTCGATGGCCTGTTTGGCTTGTATCAGTGTGGACCGCTACCTGGCCATAACTAAACCACTGTCTTACAACCAGCTGGTGACGCCATGCCGGCTGCGAGGCTGCATCACCCTAATCTGGGTGTACTCCAGCCTGGTTTTCTTGCCCTCCTTCTTTGGGTGGGGTAAGCCAGGCTATCATGGGGACATTTTTGAGTGGTGCGCTCACTCCTGGCCCACCTCCGCACTGTTTACAGGCTTCGTGGTGTGTTTGCTCTATGCGCCTGCTGCACTTGTGGTTTGTTTCACCTATTACCATATTTTTCGCATTTGCCAGCAGCACAACAGAGAGATCAGTGAACGGCGGGCACGTTTCCCCAGTCAGGAGATGGAAGCTGGCGAGGGGGGTAGTAGTGGGCATCATGGAGGGCATGGACCGGATCGGCGTTATGCGATGGTGTTGTTCCGCATCACCAGTGTTTTCTATATGCTCTGGCTACCCTACATAATCTATTTCCTGCTAGAGAGCTCCCATGTGCTGGACAGCCCTGCCCTCTCCTTCATCACCACCTGGCTGGCCATTAGCAACAGCTTTTGCAACTGTGTTATCTACAGCCTGTCTAATAGTGTGTTCCGCTTGGGCATGCGTAGGCTCTCACAGACGATTTGCTCCTTCAGCCACTGCGCGGCCGATGACAGGGACTTTGGGGAGCCTAAACCGAGGAAAAGAGCAAACTCATGCTCCATCTGAAAGGATGAGGATACTGCTGGAATCTACGAATGGGGAACATGAATCTTAACGAGTTGAGCAGCTAGTTAACTTTCAGTAACCAAACAGAAAACAATTTTTCTGTTTTATCAGCCTGTCAGCTGACACCAGTGACATTGCTGTGGTCACAATAAACTATGGTTACAAGCTCTTAATGGAGATGGGTGCAGTGTCTGAACAGCGAGATTTAATGAGATGGGCACTCTGTGATGGCTTTTATTCTGTGGTATGTGAATTAGCTGTGGATCATATAGAAGGTAGTCTCCCTGTGGCTTTCTCAGCTTTTACATCTTACTGTGTGTCACTGTATCAGCCTGGTCAGACATAGTGGGATAACCGTAACCCCAAAAGATTCACAAACATCTTCTCAGACTTGAAATGTGACCACACTTTTTCATGCCTGTTAAATTTTGTTAGTGGTTGTGGATTGGATCGATCTTTGTGCTCTATATGACTGTCATTAGCAGAGACAAGGTAACTTACACTTACTTGTGCTCATAAACCTGTTTAAATGGTTTTTTGACTTTTTAACTGTATAAACACACACAGCGACAATGATGACAGCCATTATGCTGCCGATAAATCACATATTGCGTACGGCCTTGACTGTTTTCTAGAGGAAAGGACGCAGTCCATTTTTGCTAAAGTATTTTTGGTTGAGTCAGTAAACATGATGTGCACAGGTGAACAGGAGAGAGATGCAGAAAAATCATGGTATTGTGGTGCATTTTTTCTATAATTAGAGTAATTGGCCAATAGTGATCTGACAGCTGGTTGAAATTTGTTTTTTCAGACCTTCTGCAAAACATGCTGCATGATGAAACATTGCACAGCAATCTTAAACCATGAAACGCCATTATAGCACTGTTATTCCTACATCATGGCATTAGACCAAGGACTGTTAAAAATGTCTAAACTTAGAAAAAAAATAAAAAATCATTGAAATCAAGTGAAAATCCCCCATATTAAGAATTAATAAAATTTTCACTTGACTCAGCATGGTTAGCAATTTAGAGATTCAAATTGTCTACTAGTGCTTACTGCTGTAGTGTGACCTGTATTAGATTTTCCACAGATAACATGCTGCTTTTACTGTTTACTGATTTCAATAATACCTAATTATGGTTGGCCACCATTCGATTGGTTCCCCCCTTCTAAAAAAAACACCTTATTTCCAGAATTCAGATAAAGGATGTATCAGTTTGACACTAAGACCTTTGTATTGATGGCAGTGAACTGATGCTTGGGCCAGATAACTACCCAGCAGAGTTTATTTTTTCTCTGGCTCCTCCCTTACGCTTATGAAATAGCCCATCAGCGCCAGCACTCTCACCACTGATGTGGCATTCCTGATATGGCTGTATTATGAGTATTCTGCTAACAGTTTGATGCATGAGTGCTCATGACAGCCATTTCTAACCAGCAAATAAATATTACATCCCCTCTGTATATGTAGGACCATGTGGATAGTGATCAAACAGGAGAATTGGCAAAATTAAACGGCATTATCGTAATATGAATTTAAGATTTTTATTTATAATGAAAATGGTTGAGGATTAGAAACTCTCTGGGATGTTATTATTCATAGATGTTGGATGTTGCTTTAACCCCACTCACAAACTTCCCTGAGTCTCTTAAAGGTAAAAAAGCTTATAGGCAATGTAGACTGAAATATTTAGGCAGGTTTTGGGTACTTTGCATCAGTGCCAGTTATCCTTGTTAAAGATGATATTGGATTTTTTTTTTCCCAGCAGCGATGGACAGGGGTTCAGGTTGATGTGATCTGATCTGTCTGGAGGTCGCTGTGAGGTCAAAACTTAACTGATCTGACATTACATGCTTAGTTGTGATAAAGGTGGAAGGCTATAAGTAGCTTATCTTGTGGTGGTTTGTTAAACTATTGGCCAGAATTCACATTACTTGTAATTTGCTCCACTGTCTTTCAGCTATACCTATCTCGATGCTGATTAAAAAGTTACTGCCTGCAAACTACAGGCCCTAATGTGTCAACATACTTCTAAATGCTTTTGTGAATGACCACTGTATTTAGTGTGCACTTCTCACAGGGTCAAACCTAACTGGGAATCACACTTTAAATTTGGACCATTTGAATTTTTCTTGTCTTTTTTCATGATGTCTGTGCCCAAGAAAGAGATGACTGGGCAAACTTTAGGTGTTGAAACTGAGTCTCTATTGCATTGTTTTCTAATAAAAAAAAAATAGAATTAGTTCTTCTACTGTGCCCATTCCAGCTTGGTAAATTCTAAAGACTGTTCCCCTATTTGGGGCTTTTTGCTATACAAAGTGCAGACAATGTGTGTTGTTAAAGTAACCTACAGTACAAGACTGCCTTTGGTTATGATTCTCATCCTTTGCTACAGCACAGAAGGATAGTCAATCACTTCAGTTTACCTTGTACATTCCCTTCATGATCACTGGATCAGTGTCAAAGCATAATTCTTTTTGAATACAGCCAGGTACTATAGCCATTAACTAATTTTCCCTCTTTGCTTATGTAGAAGTGTCATCTGTAGTTTAGGCCTTGCTTATACTGTATGTCCCTGCTAAAAACCAAGTGGCACAGCAGTCCCAGACCCTTGATATTGTAACTGCATTCAATGCTGCTTCAAAGTAGCCTGTGTAAGTCATTCCTCTTTTTAAAGCTGCATTAAGTGACTTTTGAAAGCTAGAGGCAGAGAGACCCTGAGCCTTAAAGCTTGATTTATGTTATATGCTTCTTTACATCCAACAAAAACAGAGCTACATGATCATTCCCATTCTGATGAATGTAAGTACAATAGTGTTTTTAAGCTGAGGTTTGGAAAACCAACATCACCAACAAAAAAAAATGTCTCTTTTGGTTTATCTAAATACTTTCTTTATCGGCCCTTTGTTTACTTTGGTTCTCTGCAGTTTTGCATGAGGCCCGTAGTCTACAGTCAACTTAAAATACTAGTGTGCTGGGAGTGGCTGCCCATGGTCTGTACTGTATGTGCTGGCATTGTTTTGGTTGTGTTGGTTCAGACAACTACAAATCTGTGAGTGTAAAGTTGCAGTATGGGATGTCGATTCTTAGCGGGATCATCAGCATCAATAACCCTTTAACATTGCCAGGAGTTGTTTGATTCAGTGTTATTATAAACTATATTGCTTTATGCAGCTTTAATGCATTACAGATTGTTCTGTATATGTGCCTAAAGATGTATTTTGTAGGAAAAGTGAAAAAAAGAGGTTGAGAAGTAATTTCAGTTACATGGACATGCTGCACTTTTTAAAAAACATTTTCCAGCTCATGAGCATATCTTGTGACCGTGTGCACATTTTAAGGTACATTGTTGTTGGATTTAGTTTTCCATGACTTTTAGCTTAAAGAGGTTTCCACTTGAACCAAGAACGGGTCAAGTCATTCATGTATCACAGTCGATCTGCATTCTGCCTTCAAGTGGGTACATGTTATACTATCTGATGTCTTCATCAGATCTGTAAGATAAGAGCAGACAGCAGATTTGTCTCGTGAAATCCCTTCTGTAGCCGTATGACCTGGCATATATGAGGAATAGGAGTAGGGAACCACAGCTTAGCCGTGTCAAATACTAGACTTATTATGATATTTTCTTATTTTGATAGCTTGTGTTTTTGGTGCTCCGTTGAAGCACAGTGCAGTGAAGAAATAGTAGAAGAAATGTATAGGGTCTGAATTAGTGCTGTATTATCTTCACAATGTGGTGACAAACAACACAATAACATATAAAACAGGAGAACGCAAAGTTCTCTATTAGCCTAAAATAAAATAGCTCAGTTGTTACCACTTAATGTAAAATTTGGAATTTACCATTCAACAGAAGATTATTGTATTTGATCAGAAGTTGCACAAATATTCATTCCTTTGGTGGGCTTTTTTTTGTAGCGGGTTATGTGAAATGCGTGTCTTGGCTCAATTTTTCAAAAATCCAAGAGCCATTGAATGAGTATTTAAAAATATATATATATTTATATGTGTCTGTATTACACTGACCAAACTGAAGTGGTAGAAAATCAAAACTGTTATCTTGTTCTGACAAGTCATCTTACTTTCAAGTGCATTGATCCGGGCTTTTGATATGTATTTATTTATTAAGTTATGTTCAAACCTTTACACAATATACTGTATATGAGTATACTGTATGTAAAGTGTGTGTATCTGTTTTTAATCTGCTGTATAGCCAAAAAAAAAAAAAAAATCAATCTCTGACAAAGGTATGGCGCACCCATTTGTGTTCAATCAACTAGGCTGCTGATGTTTTGAATAGGAGGCAGAGTGTGTTGAATTACATAGTATCTATTTTTTTATTTTGAGATTTTGTCAAAGACTATGGTTTTGTTGTTGCTGCCAACCCAATAAAGGTGAAAATAGTAGACATTCACATCTGTGTTGTGAAATGTTTCAGTCGGAACAACCATCATTAAGCCAGCTTTTATTTAGTCACAATCAGCTGCACTCTCCAGAGTCACCCACATATTTCTACTTTTCACCTACTTAACCTACATCACTTTACATACATTACTCCACTTAAGGGGTAATCATGAGAATGGGGATGTGGGCTCGAGACTGAGTAGCTACCAGGTTGTATCCCCACTCTTGATGGTATCAGAGGGATTAGCTTACGCTTGCCTCAGCAAACATTGTTGGGGTGCGCTTGAGCAGGACAGTTGGATATTGAGCACCAGTTACTTTTTAATTGCACTGAATGAGTAATAATCACAGAAGGAAGACAGGCATGTGTTTGTGCATTAAAAATTTAAATGTAGTTCTAATGAGCAGATCAAATGTTTAAGCCATGTGGCTCCACCGTGGAAAAAGAGAATCTGGGACAAAAATCACCAATTTCTCAGCCATTTTATTAGAGATGAGCCCAAACAGGGGGACTCTACTGTCATTTTCCCATTGATGACATATCTGTCTGAAGCTCCAGCTCTGTTGTGAGCAAAGCAAAGATTTATTTAATTTTCATCTGAGCCACAGATGGCTGATCAGGTGGCATTTGGTTGGTAACAACTCTGTAGCAGGCTAGCCTTTCCTTTAGTGCCACTGGGAGTTAATGCACACCATCATGTCCTCTCTCTGTGTGAACAGTATCCTCATTATAGAGTCTGATCCCTTGTTCTTGGTCTTAAATTGGCCTTTGAAATTCATACACTCAACCTTTTCGACTGCAGACAAGCTTTGAAACAGTCATAACTCCACTGTGTTCACTGAGTAGCTTAGTGAGACGAGTGAGAGGAGATGGATGGGGATATCAGAATAAGACTGAACGTATAAGCAGCAGATTATGGAAAGAAACTAGGTAGAGAGAGAGAAGAGATTGAGAGACAGTTGAAGTGGTTTAAGGTATACTATTTGTTACTGTTTTTAAACACCGTAACCCTAACTCCATGATTCACTTGCTTTTGGTGTTTTGCCTCACGATATTTGCGTTTTTCAGTACCGTTTCTCTTGGATACCTGCTGCTTACAGTCTGGCATTTGGTTGCCACCTTTTTGTAAAGCTATGACCTCACCCGAGCGCTGTTGGGGGACACACCTACAAAAGTCTCAAGCACAGAAAATTAGAAGATAATATAAAAATCCAGGCAGAAGTCAAATTCTTTGAGAAAAATGAATGCTGCACACTTCTAGTGGATTATAAATGATGATTAAGATGATTTTTTGTTTTTTTAGTCTATTACGGTTGGGGGGCATCATGGTATTAGGATATACCAGAGTGTTTAGAAATCCCAATGGTGTGATTTTAAATATCATTAAATATACGGACCCTCATCTTTCTACTAACTTCATACTAGAGAGGCTGTATTGAGGATGTTTTGCTTGCAGTGCTCATCACGTGCGCTGGAAGTTTCGCCCAGGACACGCTGCATGTGTGAGCAGTGTGTCCACATTGGCAGAGTTTGTTGCTGCAGTGCTGCTGCAAAGCTGTCTTATTTAATAACTGCTATATCACCACAATTAAAGCATAAAAAAAGAAAGGTGGAGCGCAACAGATATATTTCCTTGGGTCTGTGACTGATAAAAACATTAAAACTGTAGTAATAGGTGGTATAGAGTCGATATAAATATCAAAGGACCATTTTCAATGTCTATTTTTGCTGTAAACCACACGTATCATGCAGAAATAATTGGCGAGACTCCACTGCTCAAGATGTGTTGCGCCTGAGCAGCACTACTCACGCCATCAGTGTGGCTGCTCTAGCCTGGGAACACAGGCACCGAAATAAAAAACAATCAGAAACATGAAGGTGTACGGCGCTTGTTCTCTGATTGATAAGGAAATTGGGTGTAATAATATTACCTTTTTTTGCCATCATGAAGTGAATTGTGTATTGAGTAGACTGAAAATGGCAAGACAAGACAGTCTGCAGAGTGTAGCACACTTGCTGGTCGATGGTGCAGGGGGTGGTGCATGTATACCGTGAAATTCCATGAAGGTATGAAAAAATAGATACTGCAAGAGCCTAGAGTCTATGCATTGCATTATATATATATATTTCAGTAGACTGCCTGAATTTTAGAAGACAAAGGTGATGGAAAAAAGGAGAAACATTAGGGAGGAAGGTACGTGGAAGTTAGAGGAAAATATAGGTGGAAAGAAGAGGAGGGTTGGAGAAGGAATAGCAGGAAGGAGCAAGAGAGAAAGGTTCATTTTGACAATGAAGTTGGAAAAAGCTTACTACAAGTTATTGTTTGGTGTAGTTTTGTTTTTATACACAAATTATATTTTCCAGTACAAAAACACAATTTCTCCACTTCTATGAGACAGTCCTTCAGAGTTTTTCTCACAGTTCTTTGTAGTTCTGTCTTACATCACTGTAAAGCTTGTGAGGAAAGTATATCAGCACAAAAGACTGTTCACTATTTGTACCAAGCTGAATAAGCAAAGTGCCATGAAAAATGCTCATTGCATTAAAACATGTTCTATGACACAAAGCATAATAACAATCTTAATATGCAGTATTCAGTCCTCGTGTGTAGATAAAGCATGCTATAATGTCATACCAACAACCATGTTTAAGAGCAGGCAGTTTTTGGCAGATTTACCAGGTCTTTTTGTTTTTGAAATCTAGTTTTGGAATGAAAATCTGTATTTGTTCCTCCTCCCAGAAAGTACTTCATCCGCACTAACTATTGAGCCAAACCAAGAGCTGCTTCACGGTCCAAGCTTGTTCAATATTCATGGCCGACTCTATATCAGGAATTCCCTTTTATTTCCACAAATGGCAGCACTCGCCTTGCTTCCTCTTTCCCTTTCCATCCTGCCACTTTCCTCCTCCTCTTTCCGTCCTGATTGAGAAAGGACCACCTGACTGTCTTTTGAGGTGGGGAAGTCATAATTGGAGGGGAAGCCACTTCCTGCCCCTGTGTGCTAATGGCGGAGGCTTGTGGCGCCCACCAAAAGCCTTTGATGGCATAAGGAGGACACACTCATGCATCCACACATCAACACACCCTCATACATCTTGCATGGCCTCAGCTAGTCTTTGAAAACGACGGCTGTGTATGTGGCCCAATAGCTGACAGGTGTTAATCTTAGCATAGTGGATTGTGTGCTCTTACAATACATAGTATGTAGTGTTAAACATGTATGTATTCACTGACAAGTGGGTCTGTGAGTTTGCACTTGTAGACACAGCGGTGCTTTGAATCAAATGTTTGCTTCACTGGCAGTTCCTCAAATATTTGTTAATACATTTTACTCAAAAAAACGCCTCATGGTGGTGCTAATAGATAGAAACCAGTGGTCTATAAAAAGCTTCAGGGAAATCTCTGTAATAGTTGTTGTTGAGATTTTTTGGTCTGGATCAAAGAGGTGGACTGGCCACAGGCTGTATTAATAATAGATGTAGCTACAGTGACATCACCTGTTGGTTTGTGGACTGCTGTTTTAAAGCCTCATGTTTAGCTTTTCAGCCATCTCCTATTGTTTTTTTTGGAACCAGAAGTGACCATATTTCAACAAGAGACTTGAGCTTTGAAGAAGCAAGTGGCAGATCTGACGGAAAAGTCAAAGATAGACAGCTCGTCATTCAAACGGTCCCGCCCTTAAATACATAACTTTGGGCCTTAATAAAAGGCAGACGGGTGAATTATAAAAATAAACACCCCCTGTACAATTGTCATGAATGTTGAAAATAAGCTATAGAGACCAAAACCGTTTTTTGTACCAGGCTGTAATTATTTTTATTTCTACTGTAAAGTTGGGCATTTTAACTTGGGGGGGTCTTTGAGGAATTAGTCTGTTTTGGAGCCAGCCTCAATTGGCCATTCGATGAATTACAGTTTTTGGCACTTCTGCATTGGCTTAATTTTTCAGCCTTGGAGGCTGGCGCTTGGGACCCACCAACAGAGTCAATCACTGCCATCCATCAAGCCTCCATCATGGCTAAAACGTGAGCATACTTGCTCTTTTTCAGTAACAGGACATGCTCAAACATTCACTTTATAGCTACAATCTCCTACTTCCTATGTTGGTTTATTGTCGTAGTTATTGTGGAAAGAAAAGTTCTTACTTTAATGTTTTTTATCTTTATCCAGTTTTCACAGTTGGGGGTTTTCTGGTTAAAGGCTGGTGGTGCTACTTGGGAATTTCTTCGTCATAATCTGGACTGTCCAACTGCTCAGTGTTTAATGCCATCTTTACTGTAGTTAATGTGCCAAAAGTTATCAGTTTAATAAACCAAATACAAAAATCCCACTACAATTCAAACAAAACTTTCATACAGTGCTTTGTGAAAAAGTGTCTCAAATGTTTAATTTGAAAAAGTTGCCAAAGTCTGTCTTGTTGTCAGTTTTATTAATCATTGCTTACCTGGAAACATAACAGTCCTAATTATGCCGTTTCACAAAATTCACTTATTTGCAGTCAGCAACAGATTGTTGCAGTCAACATCTGTGGAGAATCAAACTAAAAAGTGCCTAACTTTCAGTCATTATCACTTTTTGTAAGCCAAATATGGCTACTGTGTAATGTTAGTTGGGTGTACAGCATAGTAAATGTAGTCACTGATCATGGTAGCACAGAAAGTACCTGCAGTTTAATGACAATACTGTGAGAGACTCAGCAGAGCTTACAGTAGGGACTTGACATTTTAACCACATTGTACCTTTTATTTTCTAAGTGTTTCAATCTCTCTAAACGCCATTTTTGCTAAGAGGTTACATTGTCCCCCAAGTGACAAAAGGAGGTTGCTGCAGGTTCAATCCCCGTGGTGAACCTGTACTCAGGGCAATAATCGGAACACTTACCTGCCCATTCATTTGAGGGATCCCTCGATAGGAACATTGAAAATGTCAAAAACGTGGAATCACAGGAAGTCTTCATCAGTTGCTTTTCAGCACTTTCATTTCACCTTTGGACCTAATAATTGCTATAGGTAGACTTTCTATACATCTGCAGGCACTTGACTGAGAGCTTTCTTCTCCATCTTATCTAAGTGTTTTGACTCTCCCGAATGTGCTCATTGGTCCCTCCTGGTTTTGAGTCACATTTAACATTCCATTCTCAGTTGGAAAAGTCTGATTCTGCAAGTTTCTGCTCATTGTCTTTTTAGTCTCTGTTGCTTAATGTCTCTCTCGTTTTGTCTAAAGTAATGCTGACTCTGCAACTAAAAAAACACTGTGAATTCCCACCTCGTCCTTAAGCGCCATAGCATCTCCATGGTTAGCGGCAACTATAAAAATCAATTTAGGTCAGGGCTGTTATTTGGCCTGTGATGGGACCACATTGGCTATGTTGCTGATCTGGCAGGTGATGCTGTTTTCTGCCAGGTCAGGAGGAATTTTTTATCGTGTTAACATGGGTTATTTTAAGCCAATAAAGAACATGTGTTGTGTTTGCCACTATGCCTTCAAGGAAAACAGTTTTTAGGCTGATAGTAAACACAGAAAATAGTTCTCCATAATGGCCATTAGGCTAACTGCATTCTAAAATTGCTTTTACGTAGCATCACAAATTAATAGGAAATAGTGAGGTTGAAATATATATGTCAGAATTTGTAGATTAGAGCTTTTTATTCCTATTGTCTCTGAGTTTCAGACTTTAGAAATCGATGAATTTTTGCGCAAGGAAGATGGTTTTAGGATGTATATCTGAACAAGAAATGTGGCTGTGGGAGTAAAGTTATTTTTTTAAACTCAATTATAATCTGTGAAAATCATCTGATCTTAAAGACTCTTAAGTATTATACATTTAATAGGTATAAATGCAGAAATCAAATACAAAATTAAAGTCTTGAGGAATAAAAATATAGATAGATTGCCTTAACTTGTTAGTTATTTATTCACTTGAACCACCATAATGATTATTAAACCTGATTGACAAACTGCCAGCAGTGATCTGCAGCACCACCTCTCTCCCCCACTTTTCTAATCTCCCCATATCTAATGGACAGAAGCACTGAATATTTTAACACTGTTAAATGTACAGGAATTAGGTCATAATGACTACCATTTTAGTTCATATCATTTCAGTTCAAATTATGATATACTTTAAAAGATGCATTAAAAAAAGCTTAAATTACCACAACTAATTTTAGTACAACCTTTATCCACTAGTCAACATGTGAGGGAGAAACTGTTGAGTGAAAAATCTGTCTGTGTTACAGATAAAAAAATGTACAATATGGGGTCTTATCACGCACATTATCGCCTAGTGTTTATAAAAATTGATGGTGCCAAAATTTAGGCTTTTATATGTGAAGAAGCATTCCTAAATTTCTGGTCTTTTTCAGTCTGTCTCAGACTGTGATGTATCCTCCTCTTTTCTCTTCTATGGTCAACATTGTCAGAATGCTGAGCCCGCCACAGCTGGCACTTTAACCTGCAGACATTCTTTCTCCTGTTTGAAAAAAGATTTTATTGTGACAGAATGGAGCTCATTATAGTATTGGCTTTGGAACCGCTTTAATTCACTTTCCTTACCACTGTACTTAAGGAACATCTAAAGATTATTTTTTATTTCTTTTATTTCGTCCTTTCAAATTTGATTTAGCATAATTCGCACCAATATTCTTGCTCCGGCTATTCATACATAGAGGACAAAGACAAGCACCTTGACGGACACTGGAGGACAAACCTGTTTTTTACTGTTAACGTCCCTGCAGACCTCAGGTACTGATGCTCTGCCAGCAGATGTACAGCCAGCTTCTCTAATTCTCTCTCAGGGCATTTTAGCTGAATTAAATACCATAAGACAGTCAAATTACCCCCTTGGCATCTTAGCATATTTCCTCCTTCCTTCCACCTCCCCTCTTTTGCTCTTCCTTTCCCTCTCTCTATCCCGAGGCAGTGTTTCCCATAGTAGCACACCAGGCCTGTCTGTGTTAGGCAGTTATTTAGTAGTGATGGTCCAACAGCTCGCCTCAGGCCAGAGCTGATATGGTTCTTCCTCTGTGGCATTTAGCCTTGCTGCTGTTGCCAAGGCAGGAGGAGGGGGGTGTCTGAATGCTAACAAACAAACAAACAACAAATAGAAAAATAAAAACTAGCTGTGTTTGCTGTGTGACAAGTGTCTCATTTGAGTATCTCTGAGTCTGTTAGTCAGTCAGTCAGTGGCTAAATTCAGCAGTCAGTCAGTAAATAAAGTTGGATCAGTAAATCAGCCTGGATCACATGCTGGGAAACAGAGAAGAGAGAAATCTACATACGTAATTACTGAAACCAATTCAAATCTAAATAATGCATTCGGGCCTCATCTAGTAATGGTATTTCCCCTAGCAGTCTGTACAATAATTGTTTATCAGGGAATCATCAATACTCGTCACATTGGCAGCTTTGTTCACCGCAACAACAAAGACAAAATAATAAATGTATAAAAAGTCTTGTTATATTCTGAGAGGAATTAGCATAGCCAAACAGTAGTCTTAACTAAACAAGATTCCCTGCTATTTATTTTACTTTCTTGTGCATGTGAGAAATGTGTAGTAATCAGGTTAATCAGGTAATAATTAAGATTTAAGGCTGCAGTTCAGGCTTCCAGGGCCAATATTTCTGTGTAAAGCACATCTTTAAATTGGCAACAACAGCTGCAAAGGTTAAAGGGGACCTATTTTGTCATATATACACAGTTATGATGTTTTGTGGTCATATTAAATGTGGGCAGACTTTCAATTTTTAATGTAAACGTATGTAAAAGTAATCCCTTGAGCAAAAATCTCATCTCATCAATCATTGTGAACAGTTTTCAACATTTTTTCCTACTTTGGCTACAACTGATATCCGATTATATCTTAAAAGTTATTCTTCTTCAGGCACACCACTACAAGTGTCTACATTACATAGCCTACACTGCTATGTGCAGCTGAATGTTAACATCTAAGAAACTTGTAAACTTGGTTGCTAGTATTGTTAATTTTTCTCAGATTTTGGATTGTATGCTTGCTGGATTATGTCATGTATATATACGTGGACCAAACAGAGCAGACTGTGTTTTTGAGTTTTTTTTTTTTTTGTCTTAAGGAGACAGATGCCAAATCAGAGCATTTCAGAGGGTGAATACAGGCGTTCTAGCACAGACAATAGACAGTATGAGGAAGTGTTTTTTTGAACATTTATGAAGCCCAGGTACCCACCTGTAAGGCTACTTGAAGTGAATTTTAGCATCACATTGGTTATAGGTCTCAATGAATTTGAAATAAATAGTTTTAGATCATTTTCATACAGGCAGTCCTTTCGACACAGTGTATATGTCGAATACAAATTACAGGTTTAATCTTGTGTTGCATACTAAAAAAAGTTAAATGCAGTCCTAATTGATGCTTAATTTCTGCTTGGCTGTACTCTCCCTGTCAATTTGTGCATGTAATAGTTGATGAGAATGTAGCATGCCATGTAGCATCACATTCCTGGTCACAGTGGAGTGTTTCCATTGTCTCTCTGGTTCTTCCCAACTGAACACCAGGACTTAAGAGGCACTGTGTCGCTATGGAAACCCCGTGTTGAGTCTGAAGAAGCAACAAGGTTTCAGAGAGTTCATCTGAAGTTTCTAAATAGGCCGCAATTAAAATGGATGTTAACATTGGCTCCAAATAGCAACCTCATCATTAATCATTCATGTGCGCTTTTATTTTGAAGATGCAGGGGAAGGAAAATGCAGGCAGGAAAGGAAGTCTGAAGTGTCTGCATCTCTGTACGGTACAGGCTGTTTCTTTCACACAAGTGAACACGCAAGTGTATTGTATGACACAAAGATCCACTCACATATATGACAGTTCACATAGCTTTATACAAGGGATGTCCCGATCTGATCTCAAACATGGGATTGGGGGCCAATCACAACATTTTTTTGACTGATTGGAATCAGGAATATTTGGCTTATAGAACATCCGATCCTTTGTTTTATGTCAGATGTCACACAGGTGTTTAACTTTAATGCAGAGCAAAGCTGACCACAGCCTACTTCACCTCTGTTCCACTCAGCTGTCTGTCTCACCTCACTGCTGAAGTGAAGAGCAGCGGCTGAGCCCGCCTGCCACAAAACACCATAAACAAACATGCAGTATGAGACTGTTTATTTTTATTATTTACCGAAGTTATGAGCGCTCATTTCATTTCATCTCAGTCAAAGATTGGAATTTTGATTGCTCCGAGGAAACCAAGAAAAATGGCTTATTTGTTAATGAATCGTAATTTGCCAAAATATTTACAGATGACAGAAATAAACACCTAACAGAATACAAATCATTCAGATTACTGACACACAGGCTGCAGCGCAGCAACAAATACTGGATTCTTTTAGGGACATATTCTCTTGGGACAATGAGAACCCAGAAAGATTAAAGGGAGGGTTTGTCATTTTATACTTTATTTTGTAAAATAAATAAATAAGTAATATTAAAAGGCAAATAAATAAATAAGAATGAAAGGCATGGAAGCAGGTATTTTTAAAAGTAACTTTAAGGGAGCCTTCTCAAAGTGTGCACTATGCAGCTGCATTATCTAGGAAAACAAAACTATCAGATCAGGACTCGGTCTCAGCAGATATTCAATAGTAAATGACTCGGATTGGATCGGGGGCAAAAAAAACGAGATCGGGACATCCTTACTTTATATACCTCTATACAAAAGTTGTGGACAGAGTGCTGAGTGTCTGACCCTCCACTACCTCCACCTCCATCATCCCTTGGGCTCTTCTGTCCCCACATTACAGAGACTCAACTCATATCCCCCAGTAAAAAACACAACACACAGAAAATGTCAGATATCTGGGGGGATGCACTTTATCCACTGACCTCACTACATGGTGCTCTGTGTGTGTGCGTGCGTGCGTGTGTGCGTGTGTGCGTGTGTGTGTGTCTGTGTCTGTGTGTAAGAGAGAGAGAGAGAGAGAAAGAGAGAAGCGCATCTTATTCTGTTCCAGCCCCAAATTGTTCCCTATCAAATGCAGACTGGAGCAGTACAGCATGTTTTGCACATTACTTTTTGTTCGTTTTCTGCATTATTTTTCAACGGCATCCAAAAAATCATAGAGTGCTGCACTTTGGCTGCAACCTAATGTAGCCAGACTAATGTATATCCTTGAAATACAGTCTGAGACACTACATTACTTTACCAGTGAAGTCATTCACTGAGTTTACCATGCATGTTTTATTTACATGCATGTTTATGATGCCTTTTGCCTTTGTTTTATTACTACAAGATGTCCTACTTACATTATAGAGTATATTGTATAATAATTAGGACTGTCAACATTAACACCTTGTATGTAATGCCATCAATCAAGGTCCGTACATAACGCTTATATTTTTATTTAATTCTGTTAATTGCCGGTGGACATTTCTGTCTTTAAGAAGTTGAGTTTTAATATACATACTGGTATCTTATTAAACTAGACCTTATGAATCCAGCAATACCAATCACGTCATGCTAGCTTCTCAGGAAGGGGGGTAAATAACACAGCAAAGTTAGGTTAAATTTTGGCGATGGAACGGCATGGCTATTTCCCAGAGGTCCCTTGACCTCTCACCTCAAGACATCTGAATGAAAATTGACTCTGTGGGCACCCACGAGTCTCCCCTTTACAGATATGCCCACTTTATGCTAACATTTGATTCCCAATCAAGACAGTCTGGAAGAGATTTGCTTTACTTTGTCAATATAAACTTAAAAACTGTTTTTTTAACGTAGAATAATAGAATTATAAACATTATATTATTAAAGAATGTGATCAATCCCGAATTTAAAAAAATATCATCTGACAGTCCTAATAATTATTTACATCATTTACATTTATTCCCCTGGTTACGTTGTGGGACACTCTAGGTTTCCTATTTGCTTTTCAACATGTCTGCTATCAGGGACATGGTTTTCTATAAATGGGGTTAGCCAAGAACATTTCAGCCACACACTTACATGCACCTCTGTACCCAAATAGATTTCAATAGACGTTATCTTTTGAAATTCATTTTTGCTCTGGACTGTTTGTGCAATGAAATCACACACTCTATATGGCAACAGTTATGACGTGATTGCTTTATATCCTAACCTCTGCAAGCACATCAAACCTTATTTGCACATACTGTAGGTGAAAATGTAGTCAACAAACCAGTGTAAGCTACTGGCATGTTAATGTTTTCATGTGTTAATCTTTGATGTTATGGTATTTACATTCATTTAACTGATAGCAAGATATTGGTTGGGCTTTTTAATTCATCAACCCCCATTAAAAGTCCCTTATTTATTCTACGGCACTGGCTGTAGATTCTCAGTTCTGCACCCACTGCTGAATTCAACTAAGAAGACAGCTTTTCAATTTGTTTTCCAACTTGAAAAAGAGGGTTTCTCTGAGCTCTGAACGTTTAGTGCTGCAACTAATGACTTATCATCATGTTCCCTTTTTTATTCATTGATATATTTGTCTGTCTATTAAATGCCAGAAAAAATGCTCGTCACAATGTTCCAAAATCCACACCTATGTCTTCACATTACTTTTTGTCAGACCAACTTTCTAAAATCAAAAGATTCAATTTCCTATCAGATAAAACAGAGAAAAGCAGCAAATCCTCATAATTTACAATCATTACAATCAGGTACCAGACGTGAAAAATAACAATACACACATAAACACATCTTTTTGGCACATTGAGGACTTTTGCCAAGACAAGTTTGTTGAGTAAAGAACGGACCCTTCGAGACAATTAGTGTTCAGTGTAGAGTTTTTTGTTGTTTTTTTTAGCAGTTTCCCTCAACTTGCCAACTAATGACACCCTGCCTTTTATCAAGAAGCTTTAGATAGCAATTGATTGGCATATCTCTTTCAACAATTATTTTAAGCAGTTGTCAGTAATGTGGCTAATTTTTTCCGGCGATCAACTTATAACTTTAGCGCTGCTTCATCAAAAAAATAAAAGAAAGTTAAAAAAAAAATGTTAAGCAAAACAACTTATCCCAAAAAGCTCTGTTCCCCTTCAGCCTTTGGTGTGTCAATTGTTTTCTCCAACCTGTGTGCTTGTCACCAATTTCATTGCAAGCAAAATGAGAAATTTAGCGTTTATGCTTACTCTCTTAATACTGCATCTGCACTCTCAACTCTGCTTATTGAGATGCAGAACCAGCCGGACCATTAAAATGCCACGGCAGCGATACAGAGACAGATGAATTTGCAATCTGCCAAGCGGGCCAGCTGTTGCCCCCCCACACACACCCTCAACCCTCCAGGGAAGCCTCTAGAAACTTCCTCGCCAGCAACCAAGGACAAAGGCCTCAGGGGGAGCTGGTTTTTAATTACTGGGCTGCAGTCCTCTGAATATCACACCAATAGATTATCTCACTGTGTCCAAGTGAAATGAAGAGAAATGAGGAGTGTTTGTGGCACCCAGGTGTGTCAGCAGAGAGGGGCGGTGTCATTTTCACATCCAGCTGTCTGAATGTGTTATGACTGAAGGCTAGACTTTGAAGTCATAATACAGTCTGTGCTTTTTGTTCCTGACATGCTTCGAATTAGAACCTTTCTTTGGAATCTGAAGCACAACGTGACCAAGGCATTTTTTGTATATTATGTTGATGTACAATACCTTCAGTACTCTGTCATTTTTTGAGTTTTTAACCCTTTAAAACCTGAGCAAATTAGTTTGACTTCTTTGAAAAACAATAGAGGAAGGCAACAAGAAATGAAAACAGACATAACTCAAAAAATTAGCAAAAAAAAACAGTAAAAAGAAAATTCCACTAAAACAAGTGAGGAAAAGGAAAAGAAAATACAAAACCAAACAAACAAGGAAAGGATCTGGAAATAGTGCTCAAAATATATAATAATTCTTTAATGTAATTTTAAATCTGTAATTTTTTCTTTTTTCCAAAGACATTTTCCCTAGCTTTAAAATATATATATATATATATATATATATATATAATTTGTAAAAAATAATAATAATTTTCTAAATCTGCTCATTTCCTGCAATTGGAACATTTCTTACCAAGTTTCTTGTTGCCTTTTGACCCATGTTTTTGAAAGAAATCAAATCAATTTGCTCTTTGTTCAAAGGTTCAAATACTTGAAAGGCATTTGAAAGGAGCACAAGAAAAGTGATTTCTTACAGGTTTCAAATGGTTAAAGAAGACTCAGGCAAATTTACTGATTAGCTGATAGCACTGTGAATCACACATCACTTTCAACCGCTGTCTGCCCTGTCTCAATGTCTGATTTACAAAAGATATTGCACAAATTATATAGCAGCGTAAACACAGCCATAAAGATTTGCAGCTAAGTGCAATTTGCCTTTTTTGTGTCATAATGATCACAGTGATCCATGTAATAAATCATAAGTGTCACCTTTACAATAAGAACACAGAAGTCAAATGATGGTAAAGAGAATAGGAAAGTGAATTGTTTAGAGTGTGAGCCTCAGGTCCTGACTGATGAGGTGCAGAGGCATTCGTCAAAACTTAAGGCAAGGAATTCAAACATGAGAGAGAAAAAGTATTTGGAATTGAATATTCCAGTCGGTCAGTGCTGTTGGTGTTTTGAAATGCACACCTTTGGACTATTAAAGAAGATGGCAGGATGAACACCAACTTTCTGAAGTTCTGACGCTGATATATTCATTGCAACTGTATTGCTAGTAGCCCTGATATTTGTGAACTAGACTTTTTTGTGTGAGGTTCATTGCATAGAAAAGGGAGTTTTGCACCAAATGATCAATATTACTGAAATACATGCAAATACCACAGGAACATAGTATTTGCTTGGCAGCGCAGTAGAGGGTGAATTTCACCTTTTGTAGCTGCTTTAAGAATCACACTGTTTCTTTTTGTCTTAATTGTGCAGGTTCCATCAAAGCTGCACAATACTTTTGAGAATTCGCCCATCAGTGTTTTATTCCCAAGAAAGGTTGTTGTTCCTCAAGCCTTAGCACAACAAACTTGTTTATCGTCTGAATTCATGTTGGAACTTTAGAGTGTAAGCAAATGTTTTCTAATAGCTGTCAGACAAAAGAGAGGACACACTAAAGCACACTATTTTTGAGATTTTCTTGGCGGCTAATTGACCAATTGAGTTGATCCTCCAACAAATAAGATATACTGTAGTTTAAATACCTCATTCGGCCCTGGGGTTTTTACTCGAATCATCATTATTTTAGGAGGCCACGAGGTGCCTCAGTTGAAATTAATGACAGACCTTTGAAATGCCTGGCATTTTATTTACCTCTACAAGGGAAGGTTTGCTGAGCACCTATTTTTCCTTTAACAGCACCCATCTTTAACCCCACACTCCCACTGATCAACAAAAGAAAACCTCATAGACTAACCAGTCTTTACTGCACCTATGCATCTATGCAGTACAACATCATGCTTAAATGCCTTCCTCAGAGGCTTGCTGGTCCATCGAGTGTCTTCTTGCAGTGGGACAGTGATGTGTCCAGGCTTTTTTCACTGGGGTGGCCCAAGAGGGACACTGACTTATGCAAGGACGGCATGAAGTACGAGCACTGCTGCAGACACATGTGTCAGCATATCTTTAATTTGCCGTTTTTGTCTCCACTACCCATACCTACTTTAACTGCTAATATTACAGTGTCTTTATAGTTTAGTTTAAAAGATTAAGAGACCTACCAATCACGACACAACAAAGTGACATCAAACAAATGTAAAATAAAGCTTCCAAAAAATGTTCTTTCAAAAGTAATTAGTACAGTAGCAAGTATAAAATGCCAACAAAATTAAAGTGCCTCCCAGGTTTAAGAGTGAATTGCACCTTTAAATAACATACAGTTTATAGTTCTTCAGGCAGATCACACATCATAATGGGGTGGCACCTGGGGTGACTAATCAGATGTCAGGGGTGGCCCGTGCCGCCCTGAGCCACTCCCTTGAGATGCCCCTGGCTTCTTGCTTTTACTCTTTTATGGCAATCAACAGATACAGTAAATGTGACTGACTCAAAGGTGCAAGATAGTTACATAGCATGATGTAAACAGGTTTTCAAGGTCAGATCACTTCATTTTAAAGTTGTCACAGTTTTTTACTCGCATTTATAATATTTTTATCAAGCTCTCATCCATCTGTTTGCATGTGTGGTGTGCATACATAATCATATAGGACTTGTTTCCTGTACATTTCAAATGAGCAGACATTTAGCATTTTGCGTTTAGGAAACATGAAACATTCAATAACTAGGTAGGATAAAATAATTACTGTTGTGATTGAAAGGTGTTTGCAACTACAGTATTTGTGTGCACTTTCCAGTGCCATAAAAACCTCTCTTACAGCATCTTTTTTTTTAATACACCACACATTTTTCATCCTGCTTTCCTTCCATCTTTCCTGTTTTGGGGGGATTTTCGTGGGGTTTTTTTGTGATCCAAAGGCAGCCTGTTTTCACTTTCAGTTTTTGGCCTTCCACTGAAGGAGCTGCCATCCATCCAAAAGATGAAGAGGCTAGCTAATATTCTGGCTGTCAGTCACTCAGCTATCGCTCTCCTCCTGCTCTCCCCATGTGTAACCCTGTCTCCTCTGTCTACCTTTTTGAGTCATTTCTCCTTCCCTTTATATTTAAACTGTACATTGCATAGATTCTCTACCATGCACCACAATCTGTTGTCCATTTGAATGTGTTTGATGTCAAAATGGTTGCTGCTTTACTCTGAAGTAGGCATTTTTTCCAGCCAGTTTGTAGACTCTGAGTTTATGTGCACTCTCGCCTGGTGGAGCTCCGGGGTGCAGCTCTGCGACAGACGTGCACTTTAACATGCCATCCTGCTGGTTTATCACAGTCTCTGTTGTCTAGCATGGCCCATAATGCACCACTCCTCACTCATTCTGAAGCCAGGCTCAGATGGCGCAGCACTTGTTTTTTGTTTTCTCGTTCCCATAATAAAGAATGGTGTTGAAGCGCGTTGAATTTATGCAATTGATCCTCCACTCTGCCAGAATGAGAAGGGGTGGACTAGCCTTCTGACTGAGAATAGGATCAATAATCAGGTTTGACACTAGATGAGTAACACAAACAGTAACGTAATGATTTCTCTTATCAGCTTCAGGAGTGTGCTTTACTGTAAAACCTGATGTGAGACCTGGCTCAGGGAGCTGTTAACCTTCCTAAGAGAATTTAATTACTCTTTGTTTTAGTGACATGATGCTGATTGCTGTTTGAAATTTTTTTTTCATACACTGACAATAATATGATTCAGGAAAGAAAGACTGAATAATTGAATTTTAATGAAATGAAAATCTAAAAATATAAATGTTTGCACAAAACATTGTTTGTCAGTAGCTGCAGTCCAAAAACCTGTCTAGGTTTAACACTGTTGTGACCCTCTCATCCTTCCTCCTTTAGCTCTCACATTTTGAGCACCATCAGAGTGCTGCAGCCTCCCATTGTTGGATGTAGTGGTATTTGTTTGTGGTTGTCTAGGTGTACTCAACTAAAGCTAGCAGTAATACTCAACTTATGGTCAGCAGGTCAAATCTGGCCACCGATAGTGTCCTGGGTGGGGTACTTTTTGCATACGTGAGGTGCTAGAGTCCATAAAATAGCATCAAAATGGAACTTTTTATATCAGAAATTCAGAGAAATGTCTAGAAATCCCAGAAAGTTCCTTAAATCCTAGAAACATGTATGGGGCTATGACTGGCCCCTGGCCTTCTGTTGTTTTGCAAAAGTTGCCCCCAAGTAAAGCTAGTTTAGTATTCTTCAAATACAGTATTAATTTTTACACAGTCAACAGTATAACACAGTAAACATTTTAGGTGGGGAATAGGCAGTGCAGTAACACAATTTTGGTTTGTATTTGATCAGCACTGCTTAGTTTTGCCATTTAAATTAATACCATATATATATATATATATATTCATATGTCTTCATGTGAAAGACTAAACGGTAGCGGTCTGTTGGTTGACCAATCACACCAAAAAATTCAGGCAACCTTTTTATTTGTGGCAAAACGTGTATTTCTTCAGCTATGGACTGGGTTGTCTTATCCAGTCATCACTGTTTCCTTACAAGTGGCAGTCACTGGAGTTGTTAAGTAAAACATTTAGGTTTCATCTCTTGCTGTGCTCCCTCTGTAATTATTCTGTACACACAGTTTGACTTTGTACTCAGCAATCTGTCTTCATGGTTGCCTCCAGCGGTTTAACGCTAGCAGCATCCTCTCTGATTGGCTGGGCTGTCACTTCAGGAGTTAGTGGGCTCTGAGTGTTCAGCTGTCTGAATCCGGCGTATTTCGCTGCCGCCTCATCGGTTTAGCAAAGCGTAGCTGCCTCTCTGTCGAGGGGCTCACCAGCCAGCACCCGTGGGCCCCTTCCACACCCGGGAGTTACATAACACTGTCAGAAGAGAAGGGTAACTTGAGAGCTCACTGCTCTCTCTAAAAAAAGGAGAAAGATGGAGCTGCTTCTAAGATTCTACATTTGCATTTTTACATTTTGAGCATTTAACTACCACTTTTATTCAGAGAGACTCATAATGTGAGAGCAGGTAGGTGGTTCATTATCTTTCTCAAGGACACTTTGACAGCATTCAGTGCTGTTGATGGACAGACTGACTCATGCTTCTAAAGTAAAATGTTGCAGTGCGGTGAAGCACACATAAGTGTCGGCATAATTGTTCTGACGTTACTCCACTTTGTGCTCAACATGCCTCATGTTTAAAAATGACCCTTACCATTATACATGCATTAATACTTGCTTAATAATGAACACCTCTTCCACAGTGAGGACAAAAACTGAACATGGCAGGCATCATAAAACTAGACTTTAGGGCTGAACACTTGGATTACATTAGGAACAGTAAAGCTGTATCTAAGTGTGAAATGTAACATTTTTCTTATGCTGATATTGTCTTTTCCACTGGTAACAAGTGATTTTGAGGTTGTTAGTCCACTTGAAATATATTACAGTGGTGTAAAAAGAGCAAATATTTGCCATTCTCCCCATATTTAAAGACAGGCTCACTGAATCTTGATACTGTACCACCGAATACCATAGTAGTGGATCTAGTGTAGGTATAGCACGATATTCTGTCAGTGGAAGAACTTGACCTGTCTACCTGATACTGCGGACACTCAGAGCAGGGCAGCATGACCAGACTTTACCAAGGTCACCAGTCACTAATGTCAGCTAGTCTCAAATGAGTGACCAGCAGCCCTGAAGGTCTCCTGGTTTTATCTTTCTTAACTTCAGAGATGAGGGGAAGCTAACAGAGCCTAATAGCCAGCAAGGTAACGATTAAGGGGACAGACGACTTAACCTGTCAGCTGCAGGAGAACACTTGACATGAAACAACTTTGGTGTCAACTCAGCTGTACAAGCTTCTGAATGAGCTGTTTTATCATAAAATGACAGGTGTTTGGTCTTATTGCCTTCAAGCTTAGTACAAATTAAAGCACACCTCCCAAGGCAGTGATTAACATTTAAAGTATCCCCCATCAAGCATCTGCCCTTTTACTGCTTTCCACTCGTGACATTGTAGCAGACGCAGTTTGGTTTTAGCCACTGGGACTTGTTCTTTCACATGTGTTATGACAAAAAAAAGGTAGATTGTAGTACACATATTTACCAGCTGATCTGCAGCATATATATCCAGCATCCTCATAAATACCTCCATGTATCTTATCATTATTGGGTGTATTTTTGTCTGCTATTTGTAATTCTTCTCTTCTTTATGAGTGTTGTTCAGGGCTGCAACTTCCAATTATTTTCATAATTGATTGTTTCTTAAATGTCTAAAATGTCAGAAAAGGGACAAAATAGCCCTTAAGAATTGCCCAAACCCCAAAACAATCATAATAAATTCTAGCTTAAGATATTTAAGAGATCAAATGTCATTTGATCATCTGTTGCAACTTCTAATGATTGAAATGGGGAAGCAAAGTAAATGAATGTATTTTGAAAAGCATGATTGTTAATTAGACAACCAATTTTCAAGGAAAAAACCTTGAGAGTTCAATAAACCACTTAAAACAGGGTGTAAAGGTATTTGAAATTGAAAAATTCCTCAAGCCATACCTCAGGCCTGGCTGATTATCAGGGTTGATATTTGGCATTTTGCAGATTATCTGTATCTGTGTTTTATTTTAGTTATTGCCAATGAAAGTAATTCAGTGGGAAAAAAGCATAGGAGCAACTTTTACTTACTTATTTATTCATATTTTATTTACATTTTCACTTGACTTTATAAAAGAAAAGTTGCTGGGAGTTTGTTATATTTCAAATTTTTAATATTGATAGAAAGATTTTCATGTTTATTGGAAATGCATATCGGTTCCAAATATCAGTTATTGGTCTCATTAACTAATTATAATTGGTATCAGTATCGGCCCTGAAAAACCAATATTGGTCAACCCATACCATGCATTATACATTACTGTAATCTAATGCAGTAATTGAAAATTCCCTTATTTGTCCGCCTGCCACTATAAATGCTGGATTCCAAAATCAGCCTCTCATTAGTTTACCATTGTTTTTTGGGCTGGTGAGTGAAGCAAATCTAGCAGCTATTTGCATATTTTACCAGCATTTGGCTGGTGGCTTGTGCTAATTTCCAGCGCCTATCTAATGTACCCTTTAGTGCACAATGAGTTTTGCTTATTTGCAAAAATAACATACTTTACAAATCATGTATGTAAGCAGAGAGTGACTTATAAATGCACTTGGTTTCCCTGTGTGGATGCAAGTTTGTTGCCCGTGTACAGTCAGTGTCTAGTGTTTTTCCCATCAGCTGTTTTGCACTCCGTGACTCCGTGAACCTGTGGCAGCTTCCACTGATAAGGCCAGTGTGGGTAAATGAATTGCTGTTGAATGTAGAGGGATGTGGAGGTGGAGTGCAGATTTGGACACATCAGCATTTTTTTTAATTTTATTTTTAGCTGCATGTGTTAAGTAGGTTACCTGTTGGTGAGGTCTGAGTAATGGACTGTCTGCCCAACAAGCCCCCAGGCTACAATTACAGGAAGCCTCTCATTCCCCTCTTTGTACATGTCCCTCTCCCCTCTCTTTGTCTCTCTTTCTCAGCCTCTGCCTCACTTTCTATGTTATCTGTCTTGATCTCTCTCCTCCCTCCTCGCTCTTTGCTTCTCCCACTACTCTTCTTTTTCCCCCATCTCCTTTTTTTGATTTGTTTTCCGCCTTTAGCCAGTAAGTTTAAAAGTCACCAGGGAATAAATCTGACAGGTACCCACAACTCTGCAGAATAAACACACTGACAAATACACGCACACTGTATGTTTGATCCAGACTGATGGTGGACAGTGTTTATGGAATCCCCCTGCTTTTACTGATGCTTTTTAAATCCCATTGCATTTATTATGTCTTATGTGCTTATGTGTGACATCACTGCTTATTTGTACGAAGGTGAAAGGTGGAGTGTATGTATGTGGGCCAGTAAAGGGTGATTATATGTGTTTGAATGCACTTTGTTGCACTCACATTTGTGCTGACTTCCATTAATCAGAGTGCATTTGTGTGCATGTATGCTGACTATAGTCTAGTATGCTAATATATGTGCATATAGCTGTGATTTACACTGGTTTTATAGTCCAACGGGCTCTATAGGATTGTCTTCTCACTCCTGTGGAGCAGCTTATTGAATTTTGCATATACTGTTTTTTCCAATCAGGAAGGATCTGGCAGTATATAAATGATCACACCTCAAACCACCATTCACTTTTTCTGAGCGACTAAAAGAGCAACATGAAAACTAAGAGGATTACCTGCAGTCAAGAATAGCCCTGTGTTCTCTTCAGATATGATGCTGTCTTTCTCTTCGTGGTCTTATCACAGCCACAGATTCTCTGTCCTTCTCTTACCTCTGTTTGGAAATGGAACAAACACATCGCTAACAGTCTTCTGGATCCCCTCGACTGTCTTTTTCATTGATTCACCTGTGGCAGCAGTGGAAAGGTAATTCTGGCTGAAGCTAGGGCTCCAATGGTTTTGGTTTTCCTCACCGCAGTGAGATGTAAAGTTTAAAAACCCACCAAACCGCAATATCATAAACTAAAACTGAAACTAAAAATAAAAAGAGCTGTGAAAAATATTGTTTAAACTAAAATGATATAGTTCAAGAAAAGCTAAAACTAAATTAAAACTATATTGTTTGGTTAAAAATAAATAGAAATAAAAGTACCGAAAATGTATTTCAACTGAATTTTTTTAGCTTTAGTGCATCACTACCAAAAAAAATAGGATGCTTCACATTGGACTCTAGAATAGCGTGAAGATGAAAGGATTGACAGTTACCCATACGTCCTGTAAACCACACTTTGGCCACCAAAGTACATTGAGCTAAAAGTTGCTTGTTTTCTTCCACTCTTTGGGACTACTCTGAATAGAATGCACATGCTTGGGGTCAGGATGAAATAACAGGAGACAAGTGTTTTTTTGAGTGTGGTAGTGAAAGAGTATTCAAGATTTAATCGTATTGCCATTCCTATCAACTTTTCCAACCATATATTTTGTAAGCACTTAAACCTAGACTGTATACCTGGTCCTAACAAAAACTAAAACAACTTCATAATATACAATAAAGGTGAAACTTTAAATGTTAAAATAGTGAAAACATTTTGATGCCAATCCAAGCCATTAATAATTGTGAAATGTAAACTTGATTATCACATTGAGGTAAATGCATGTCATATTTATGTGCCTGGGAAGTGGGTGTAATTGCAACCCACCTGCTTATTTTAGGTGACTTTAGTTGTTATGATTTGAGCTACACAAACAATTTGAGCAGAGAAAAAAAAAGGAGAAAGAAAAGAGTAACAAGAACAAAAACTAAGGAGTTCAAACAGCAAGTGCCGGTGCTTCAACCCCTAATTACTGTTGATCTGAATATAAAAAATTTAATCTAAACCTTTCTGAAACACTGAAATTAAACTAAAACTAGTGAACTCACTCTGAAAACTAACTAAAACTAAACTAAAATAAAATTTTTAAAAGTCAGAATTAAAATCAAAAAACAATTGAAAATTCAAACTATTATAACTGTAGACTTCGCTGATTTGTCTGGTTTCGCGGCTGATAGAGCCTGTAAGTAAAAAAAATAAAAAAACATCGTAGAGAGGGTCTACTGACCTGGTCACACTGCTGCTTGTTAAATATCTGGCTTCTTGATGCAAGGTGAAGGTTTAACAGCTGCTGCTGGGAGGAATCAGTGGGTCTGTCCTGATTAGCCAAACTAGTACATGCAAATTTTCATTGCAGGATTAAGTGGGCGGACCTATAGAGCCTATCGGAGGGCTCTTGACCTGTGCTTTTACAACCAGGGTTTAGGACATCGACTTTTGTTTGTTTTGTTTGTTTTAACGGTGTACTGCAGAGATGTAGAACTGGGGCACTGTGACAGAAAGCTGATGCTGCTGATGAGGCTGCAGTTCCTCCTGAACACCTTAGCCTCCCTGCAGAGATCAAAGAGCTGCCAGCCTCAACATTCGCAAGCATGCACGTACACACACATACATACACACACACACACACACTCACATCCATCCAAATCTTCAGCATATCACTCGTGTTCCAGCATGTAGTTAGCAAGACAGTGTGTACAAAAAGCTCAGATCTGCAGTGAAATTAAGGAACAGTCCACAAATAAACAAAAATGAACTTGGGAGACATTGAGGGGGAAGACAATAGCGACTGTAGTTTTGTTAGTCACTGTGATGCCTCTATGCTAACCTGGCTCGTGCACACTCGCTGACTAAGATTAGCAAGCCTGTGACCTAGTGTCTCTCTTTGTGTGATGCACTAGATGTAAAAGTGTTAGCTGAGCTTCCTTTAGTGAATGCATTCTCTCCCTGAACACAGCTTTGTCGTCTCTTCAGCCAGCTTGCTTTTTCGGCCATTTTTCAAGGTGTAGGTGTATATACATTAACTGTTCGTGTAGGAGTCCATGCCAAAAGCTTTCAGCCTTTTCCTCATCAGACTTCTCGCCTGTGGCATCTTCCTTGTGGTGTTTGTCCTGCTTCTCCCACCTCTTCTTCCAGGGAAAAGGACAAGTGGCCAATGAGACCACAACCCCAGTTGTGATGTGACCCTCACCTGTTTAAACCACACCCATGTCTACAAACCAATAAAATATTAAATAACTCTATCATAACACTCACTAAATAAACTGTTATTATGGAGTTGCGCTCTCCATAGTTGTGCAGTGACTGCTGAGATGAAGATGACAAATTTTTAATTTTATCCTTTAACAGAATCCAGAATATTCTACATTAAAGATATATTAGTAACTAAAGTAAATTAAGACTAGAAAGTACAATCCAGTCATTGTACATGGCACTATACCTGATAGATGATTTAAACATTAACATGTGGATCTATTATTATTATCATTATTATTAAGTTTAGCAGGACTTTGGTGTTACAGATAAAAATCTGTATGCTGTTAATACCCTAGCAAGAAGAGAATATTGGTGCTTTAAATATGTGAAGAATCACTGTCAAGACAAAAGTCTGGTCTTGTAAACCTGCACACTGAGTCCATAGAGCTTAAGTGAGTTTGCTGTCTGCATTGACAATGAAAGGATATGAGGCAAATATTTAGAAGGATACATGAAGGTGTAAGGAGAGGAGGGAAGGAAATGAAGTAGAAAATAGAATAGAAGATGAAAGAGATCTATATAACAGGGAAGAAAAGGAAATATAGAAAGCAATGGAGGAGATGGTATAGTAGGAGATGAAGCAGAAAAGAGGGGAGAAAATGTAGAAAATGAGGAGAGTATTAAAGGAGATGGGAGAAAAGAATAAAAGAAAATATGCAGCAAGAAATTGAAGAGAAGAGAAAGAAAGGATTCAAGACGAGAAGGAAGGAGATTAGGCAGAGTAGAGGACGTTCTCTCCTTTTTGTGGTGTTTTTTGAGTAATGAGGCTGTTAATTAGTCGAGGCATGCATGGTTTATTAAATCAAAGTGTTTACAACTTTCACTGTCAGCCAGATTTTTGCTGGTCTTCGCTGATGTTGCCTTAGTAATTACAATGTCATAAATGTGTTTGCTTTTGATGGGCTAACTCATAGACAGTCATATATTAATCATTGCTCTATAATTATTTTAAAGGAATTTTTTTACTTGCTGGATAATTCTTTTAACTGTTCTTTGTCTGGTAGTCTCCATTCTCTTGTTAATGTCTCTTGATTTAACTGATTGGTCTTTGTGAAGATTAAAACAAATTGTTTGGGGGAGGAATGCAGTGTTTCAGTCTTCAGTCGTGTACTGTATTGGTTTAGCGGAAATAAGGCTGCAACTGACAATGATTTTAAATTAGACTTTATTTATCATTTGGATCTGTAAAATGTCAGAAATAGTGAAAAATATACAGTACAGTTTACACAGTTTTTGTTTTGCGATAAATGGAGGTTATGCCTCATGGAAATACCTTTTCCACACAGCAAACTACATATCCAGATTTATCCCATTTTCCATCTTTTAAATTTAAACATGATTTAACAAAATCTGAAGTGTAATTTTGTAATTTTAAAAATGAAACATGAGGGGGAAAAAAAATGTACACAGCGCTCCTTCATTACTGAAGAGCTGCTTCTTTTTCTTTTTTTGTGCAGCAGAAGGAACACAATGTAAAACTGTTAGTTCCATTTCCAACATATAATACACAGTACGACACACCACCTCCACACTACAAATCTCATTAAAGCATTACATACAGTTGTGCCAGCAGCTTCTGTCAAATTCCTATGCGTGTGTGTGTGTGTGTGTGTGTGTGTGTGTGTGTGTGTGTGTGTGTGTGTGTGTGTTTGTGTTTGTGTGTTTGTGTGTGTGTGTGTGTGTGTGTGTGTGTGGTTGATATATGTAAAGCACACATTTAAACCTCATATATTTGCGCTCATATAAGATAAGCATATTGCAGGATATTTGCAACAGAGTGAACAAGGTATTATATTTAGCCATATCTTTGAGTAAAGTTACCGTAATGATAAATGAAACGTAATGTGTACATAATTGCGTTTGTGATTATTTCACATTTAGTGGAAGCGTTCTATTTTTTTCCACAACAATATGACAAGAAGTAAAAAGTAAGATCGACATGATTGTAAATAATAGTCAATATTCTGTAAACTCCCTTTGGTGTGTACTGAAGGCGTAAAATGACCCAACACATCTTTTAAAAATGAGAAAAAAAAATAAGTGCATTAAAATGACTACAAAACAACATGGGCTGCAACTGGACGTTATTTTGATGATTAATTAATTTGTGGATCATTTTTTCAATAAATTGCATGTTCCAACTCAGTTTTGCTGAGCCCAAGTTTACATCTTCCAATGTCTTATTTTGCCCAACCAACAGTCCAAAACCCACCGATATTATAAGAAAACAAGCAAATATTGACGTTTGAGAAGCTGAACCAGATCATTTTGGCATTTTTTCATTATAAAGATAACTTAAAATTATTACTCAGCATCATTGCCAATGTTTTTTTTTTCTTCTGTTGGTTTCGCAATTAATTAATCAACAGCAAAAATCAAAGATACATTAAAAGATATTACCTTACAGATGATTGAGGAAAAAATGTGTATTTCGGGTAATTTGAAAGTTTCTCTATTTCATAAAGTAAAAAATACCTTTCCTTTCTGTAAAGATTTCATTTTGGAGGCTGTTTTATAGTAATTATACTGGCAGATAGGAAACATGAAAGAGAGGGGTTGACATCCACTAAAAGTGTCAGTCCTACGAAGTTGCAATCACATTGTAATATGTTTTAACCACTAGGCTGCCAGCACACCAAAAAAAAAATATTTTCTTCGCAACCTTAGTGATGCAGTTACACCAGTCTGTAGGTGATGGCACATGAACTGACTTCCATTGTTGTCTGAGCAATCTCCTGGCTAGCCTGATCTGCTTTAATACATTCAGCGAGCATCGTCAGACCTTTGTATTTTTTCAGGTGGAGGAATCTCCCTGCTCAAATACATAGGGGTCAATAAGGGACCTCCTTACCAACAGCCCTCACCATTTGAGCATTTTATTCTGCAATGGTGTCCACAAACATGCAGCAGACTCCGTCTGCTCTCTGAGACACTCCTAACTTCCCTCCTTCTTTTCTTTTCCCTCTACTGTCAAGAAACAAGGAGAGGAAACAGGCAAGAAAGATGAAATTTCTCGCTCACACACACTCTCCCATTTTCTCTCTGATACACACAAACACACATCAAGGCCAGTGAGGCTCAGGGTTGGTTTATCTGCAGCTTACAGTGAGTTGTTGGAGAAAGCTGTGGTGCCAGTCTTCTCTCCAGTCATGTTTGCACTCTGTGTGTGTGTGTGTGTGTGTGCGTGTGTGTGTGTGTGTGCGTGCGTGCGTGTGTGTGTGTGTGTGTGTGTGTGTGTGTGTGTGTGTTTGTGTGTGTTTGCAAGCGCACGTGCACGTGCGTGTCTTTGCATGTGTGTGCATGTGATTGACTGTTGTGTGTGAGAAAAGAAAGTGAGGGGGAATCAGCAGAGTGGCTGTGTGTGTACAGTATGTGTGTTTGTAAGTGAGAAGCGCATCGGAAAACAAGCAGACTTGTTTGTGTGAATGTGTGTGCGTGTGTTGCGTGTGTGTGTGTGGTGTGTGTGTACACTGCAGTGCCTGTGGATTAGACGGCACAGACTAAGAGACTGAGGCCTGGGGAGTGCTGTTGCAGGAGGAATGGGACAAACATTAATATACAAACAAACAAACACAGTGACATAGCAGTGTGTTGCTTTGTATCATAGCTGTGAACTGATACAGCTGATTCTGAGCTGAAAACAATACAGAGACTTCTTTTCTTCTGTATATAAACATGTACAAACAGAGAAAAGATATGCGTGATCAGTGTAAATATAAAGAAAGGTTGTAGGTGCTGAGGTGAAATATTCACTGTTCTTGACATCTTATGAATCCATTAGAAACTAGAGAATAAATCAGGATTGACAGTATCTAAACATGCACAACCTTCATGCATGAACACAGGATATCAAACCTCAACACACTGGCCCTCATTTATCAGTCTTAAAAACCAGTGCAGAAATCGTCTAAAGATAGGGTTTGCATGTGATTCATGAAATGTTCCCATCTTGCCAATCACAGCATAGAAATGATGGGGCATTCATAATTGTGGCAGCTGAAAACAATTGTCATTTAAATATCCCACCCCAATATAATTCTGCTTTAGAGGCGCAATATGACCAAGAGGAGAAACTTCTCTGAACTAGAAATTGAAATGCTGACGTCCCAGGTAAAATTTATCCAATTGGATCTATTTGACATCAGAGGAAGTCAGACAAACGCAGTATGGAAAGAAAACACTGCTCTGGTCAACAGTGTTGCAGTGGAATATTTTATGTATACATCAGTGAGATGAATGTGTCTATAGCCTTCATATTTTAAGAATACTAGTCTTTATATGAGGGCTGTTAAGTGATTAAAATAAATATAAATGAATCTGATTTATTACAGGCTCTGTGGCACCATGGAATAAGATTAATCAGAGTTGATTTTTTTTAACTCAGCATTTTTTCTGTGATTAATCAAAATAAATGCGATATTTTGATAGCCCGACATAATGTGAATAATGTTATAATATATATATATAATAAAAGCTTATAATTGATCCAGAACAAGGAGTATGTGGCCACACATATCACATCTACATCCATTTCAGAACTAACAGGTGGTTGAGTAGACACAGACGCACCACCTTAATTCTTGTTGATGAATTTTTAATAAGAAATAATATAAACATGCTTTGAATTGTCAATGGCTTTTTTTTCAAGTTTCTGATAAATTATAGCCAGGTTTTCAGCTTTCAGTCTGTCAGCCTAGAGCCAGTCCCACAACTGCCAGCTGTGATGGAGAGAGCGTGTTGATGTAGGCATTTAAAAAGTATAATTTTTCGCATGTACTTCACATTTTTAATTGATTGATATATTGCTGCATATACTTATGTAGATGCAAGGGTCTAAAAACAGTTCTCCAACTCATCCCGATTTACACCACTTCCAGCCCACGCTGATTCAAACTCATGCACAAGTTTAGAACTGACCAGATTTGATCATAGCCTCGAATAAAGTCCACATTGATAAATGCCGAGCTTTGCGTGTAAATGACCATATGCCCAGTATTATGTCGTACATTTGTCTCGTCAATGTGGGCCAATGTGTATCAAAATTTGGCATTAGTTTGGTCGTGTCTGAAACATTAAATCTGTGTGTTGCAGGACTCAGTGCAGGAAGGTGTCATCACCCGGGACATCCACCGCACCTTTCCGGCACACGACTACTTCAAGGACTCTGATGGAGATGGACAGGATTCCCTTTACAAGATCTGCAAGGTAAGGCTGAGATATTGGGAATGACATTAAGGTTGTGGAGGGGTGTGCATGGAGCAACAGAGCTGATAAACTCAGCGCTGGATTATACAGTACCGCATGCTACCCCACTTTCTTAATGGCATCATGGAACAGAAGGCAAATTTCGTCACACACTGTTTCATGCTGCGTTCAAACATTTTTGAAAACTTTCCTGCTGAGAATAAAGTGCTGTGAGATGAGAAGCTAATTCTGAAATGTGTGCTAGACCTTGTAAAATTTGTGCTTTTTCCTACAAAGCCAGCCATTAGTGTTTTTATTTTTTGCTCTTTGTGGTCTGGCAAGGCTCAGTAGGAATTTGCTTGGCATTTTAAGTTGGCTCTGCAATATATGACTGACAGTGCTCGCTTTTACTGAGACATCAACATGAACCCTTCCTACACATGACATACCGGACATACACACCACTCAGTGAACAGTCATTGATCTTTTCTTCCAATTTTCAAAGTGGAAAATCATGGTGGCTGTTATGTAGGTGGCAGATTTCTCTCAAATTACCCACCAGAAATGCTTTCTTTGAGGCAAGAAAAAGGCTGTTCAGTTGCAGAATGTTTCATGCTTCTATTGTAACTCTCTAAAGCTGACTTTAAATGCTTTAGGTTTGGACAGTTTTAGAGGCAGAAATAAAGTCATCACTTTAACTACTCTCAATAATTCACTGACTGAGTAGATACTCAGGATCGCAATGTCAGGCATGTCCTGAGAAGATGTCCTTGAGACTAAAATTTAGTAGCAAATAGTAGCGTGTGAGATCCAGCCTGAGTTTGCAGGGGTACTGAAAGACTGTAAACTGTGTCAATATCAGCCCAGTTTTCTATTAAAATACAGCATTTTATGTCATATTGCTTGGTATTATTTATAGGCTGTCAGTCGTGATGGCAGCTGAATATATCTGAGAGAACATGGCTACAGGCACAACACCAGCATAGTCACACATCAAAATATAGCAGATATAAGGCCATGAGTGAGGTAGGGCAAGCTGTCCACTGTGCAGTGGCGTACTCAGACCTTTTCTTTTACTGGGGTGGCCCAAGTGGGGCACTAACTTGTGCAGGTGTGCACAAGTTAGCAAGTGCACTACTTTGGTACATTACTGCCTCTAAGGTTTAAGGCTGGATTGCACTTACAAACGAAAAGTAACTTTACATGTTAAAAAAGTCCAGACTGACTGGACAGATACTCAGTGTTAATGGGGTGCATCTGTGGTGGCCAATCAGATTTCAGGGGTGGCCTTTGCCATGCCAGGCTACTTAGACACGCCCCCACCCGTGTGAAGAGTAATGCTCTTTTAGTTAATATAAGTTGAAAAACATGCCAAGTCCTCTGTACTATCTTAATATTAAGATACAATAATATAAAGATGTGATCTGACAGATAAAGGACACTTAACTGTGTCATGTAGGCCCTGCTCATACAAACCTACACATACAGTATCTTTCACGCTGACCTTTCTTGGATCAGCCATGAGTCTGGTACCATAAAAAATATGCGGTTGAGCCTTCCTTCCATTAAAATGAATGAGAAAAATAAGTGCTTTAGGGAGAGGGTCCCAGTGGACTCACGTCCTGGGGTAATTATCTGTGAAGACACACGGTACATTTTATTCAGACAGAAGCCAAGGTCAGCACTACTGTACTGCATTTAAGCCAGTCTTAATCTCTGTCACTGTCCTCCTCTTAGATTGTCTGCAGCTGTGAACTCAACTGAGAAGGTTTATTATGCATATACATCTTTACATTGTCCTTAAATATATATCCAACACCTCTATCATAAGAGAAAAACTAAATATGAAATCAGCATGTTTGACTTTAGCAATGAATCAAATCAAAAAGATACTCTTGTTAATAGTTGACCAAGCTTTTCAGTGGATTACGTATAAATGGTATGAAATTTCTCAAAAATTGCATCTTCAGAAAAGAGTTCTTTATTCTCTTCAACTTCTTTGACGTGTATTCAGTAAGAACAGTGATTTGGCAGACACTCATCAATCTGTTCACAGTTCATCAGTCGTACTTCACTCAAGTCTGGACAGCCAGAGGTCACAGAAAAACTACTTGATGATAAAGCATCTTAGCTAGCTTGAAGCACAAACTTTGAAACTGTTTACAATGAAAACTTTAACAGTCATCAACTGCTTATATGCATGAAAAAGCAGAATCATTCCTTAACAAATGCTGTATAATAATTCACTTAAAGTAATCAACTACTGGCCTTACAGTATTCTACATGTACTGCCTACTACAGGTGCTGCATACTACATGCCCGTTATAATGCCCAATCACATAATTCCCCCATAATGAAATGACTTTACTGTATTTTGCAAAAGTCAGTAAAATTCAATAAATAGCTGAGCTGCCCATTTCATTACTTTATATCCATTTATTAAAATTTGCAAATGTCTGTTAAATGCTAATCTGCATGAGAAGTAAAAAAAAAAAAATTAAAAAAATTAAATAGTCATCAATATGACCCCTACAGATGTGATTACTTTGAGAGGTTTCCACTGTAATCCACAGAAAGTTTGAAAGTAACTTCCTTTCGATTAGGAGACCCAACCCTTGTTAACATAACTTGAATAAAACAATTTCTTGAACATGCAGAGTTTGTCACATATATGCATAATATAATTAAGAAGAAGTTAAACTTATTACATTCAATCACAATTAATGAAAATAGATAAATGAATTAATTATACTTCTTTAACAGATATAACATTATTTTATTGTACTCAACTCTGGAACTACAAGTCAATTTGTATATACAATATACAGATTGCATACTATATACAGTATATACAATTACTCCTGCACTGATTTTGTATTATATACACACAGTAGTTGTTTATTTAATTCTTTATTTTTTATTGTGAGCATTAAATTGAGATTTTGGACTCTTATAAATTCTTTTTATTTTGTATCGTCACTGACAGGTGTAATTTACGCATGTATTATTGTATAAACAGAAAGTAGTATACATGCCATGAACAACACTTTTTTTCCCATTTTGGGAACTTTTCATGGAGATATATATGTAGAATTGAGATACTGAACTGTATGTGCACTGTATTTTCTGTCTGCTGTTTTATATAAAAGGGAGAGATTTCGGACACAGCAGTCGTAAATTTTTCTTTGTTTTAGCTTGCAGATCATTTATACCTGTATGTGAATTGTCATGCCATTGGCTATGTTAATGAAAGCATATGTGGCTGGTGAATTGCAAGAAGTGATAAAATTACAGAAAATGGAAGTATCTGACACAAAGGCTTCTTTGTAAATCCAGTCTAACACTCTACACTAAAATGAGAGCACTGCTGTTCCAAGTAACAGAGTTTTCCATTTATACAAAAATTAATGAATGGTTAATGGTTAATATGGCTTTGGGCTCTGGTGCTCCATCTCCCCACACAGTGCCCAGTGTATGCTCTTTGTACTTTGGGCACTGCCCTGAGTGCTTGTGCTGCACTGCACTGTTGAGTATGGGCACTCTGCGCGCTCTGGGCACTGTGTGTCCAGTTTGTGTGTGTGTGTGTGTGTGTGTGTGTGAAAAGGTCTGAATAACGGAATGATAGATCCCAACAGCAGTCTGAATTCACAAATGAGCCAAAGTGTGCTCCTGCGCTTAGAGATTGAATGCACCCAGAATAGATAGTGAGATGAAAAGGTAATATTTTGGTAATTAGACCATCTTTCTATAACCTAACTCAATGCTAACATTTTGTATCCAGTAATTATATAATGAACAGAAACCTGTGAGCACAAAGCAAAATCAAATGAGAGAAGTGTAAAAAGGGTATACATTAAACATAAGCATGGTGTTTTGTTTATTAATATATAGATAGTTTACGAACGGTGAAGCAAAACTTTTCCTCCTTTGTATTTTCCTGGTGCTGCAGAAGTAGAGTATGGCCGGTCAGCGCTCTGGGAGAACCTGTCAGGAAGGGTTAGCATCCAGTCTGGACCCAACTAGGTCAGTGGCGAGCCAGCCTTCATTTGTATGCAAATCCATGTAGATTTGCTGCTGATAAGGTTGGTTGGATCTTGAGGCATGAGTGGGTTACAGACACAGAGAATTGAGGACAAAGTTTCTATTCATCTTCATATTCTACTCAGTAATAAGCCTGGAGTCTTTTATTTTCTAACCTTTATTCTCTGGGGAAGGTCACCTGAGCTCTGTGCTCTTTCTCAGTAATAATTTGCTTCATTCTCTTAATGCGCCACTCTGTCACGCTTCCAGCTAATGTGGACAACCTCAGACATCCATTGATGGTCAGTCAGAAGGCCTGCTGGAGCAGTCAGGGGTTGAGTGCCTCAATCAAGACTCCGACAGTTGTTTTTTTTGGGAAAGAGTAACAAGGGAAACAACTTACAAAACCTGCATCTCTCAGAATATCTGCTGTATTTCCATGGAAACAAAAGTCAAACAAAGCGGAGGAAAAAGGCAAACATGATAACGCCTCATCAACCAGGCTAATGTTGCGTATCCCAGTGATCACTGAGTGTTTCCATGCACACAGTATTCAGGATACTACCTCATGTCCTGGTAACCGTCATCCGGATCAGATCTGTACATGTGTAAATACAATGCCAGCGGGATTTATTGAAATAAGAGTTTGCGGTGCTGAATCCCCTCCTATTCTGAGGCTGACATTTGATCTACAAAAGTGAGAACCTGAACGCTGAGCAAGTGATGTATCACAAAAAAATTATATTACCATGGAAACAGAACTCAGGCTGCAAGGTCTTAACAAACAAAGCTTTAATATTCTTACATGTTCCATCATCTTATTCAGTACTTCATGGCCGGTTAATGAACAGCACTCCCTATTAAGTTTATGTTTAAGTTTTTTTTGCACATTTAGGCATAATTTAAAAAGAATAGAAGAGGGAAATAAAACAATTACATGTGCAGGTGGGGTAGAAACCCATAATAGTCTTTTCTAAGGGCCTCACCTAAAGGAGAAAATAACATTTACATAGACTTAGAAATGTAACATGATGCAAAGTAAAACATTTATATAAATACTAGGGCTGTCAGCGTTAATGCATTATCACAATAACCTGTGAATTATAGACATAAAATTCATTAAAGCTTTCTGGTAAGTTTGTTTTCATGTACTTTACATTAAAAAAGGTAATTATTTGGAGGATATTAATGTCAGAAATGGTCAATACATTATTTCATTTTTTGACCATTGTTTTTATTGAACATTTCAGGTTTTATACAAACAACAACAAGTTAGTTTAGTTATACATGGTTTCTTCCAAATTCTGTTGCACAGTACATGTAGTATAACAGATTACCGTCATATCATTTCCAGTGTTTACTATGTTCTGTTAAAATATACAGTCTACAATTCAGGAAGCCTATACAGTTTGTGGTTTGCATACCACATCCAATTGCGTTTTACTGCATATTTGCGTATACAGAAAGCACTGTGCAGAGACCAAGTTGGTGATCACAGCACATTAACAATTGCAATTCCACTCATATATATACATCCAAATCATATCACGCATGCATGCACACACACAGGCATGCATGCACATGTGCACAAACACACATATGCTCACAGTCTGAGTCATGCATACATACATTTGAATATGAGAAACCTCATACATGCATAGGAAGACCTTATAATCCATAGGAAGATTGCAGCATTAGTGTAAACAGGAGGATAAATCCTGTTATCTCTTTACTATTGTCTGTCTAATAAAAGCATGTAATGCCTAAAAAACATCTTAAAAATGATATAGTATGTGAGACAAATCACAAAATCAATAACTGTGAGTACAGAACACTATCCAATTACCAGTGTGCCAAAGCAAACACATTTTTGCACTACAGTATTTCACCTGTAGTCTTAATGACCTCTTATATTTTTTGTGCCCAGGTTTTCCAATAATATTGTAATGATAATATGGTCTTTCTTTTATCACTGCCACAATATCACTCTCATCTCATTTCCATATCTGTTTAATAAATTCTGTGAAACACTTCTCTGGAGTGAAGTGTTCACATATTCATTATTTTGCTCAGTGACACCGAGATGATCACCGATAGTCCCATCGGCTGCTGCAGGATCAGCCTAAGACCTGTATATTTTCCCGTGTCTGGATGGTGTGAAGCATTTTTCTAAATGCTATTGCATGAGTAGTAATAATACCTGACAAAATGCTCTAGGATTATAGGTGAAATGGTGTACATTTGCCAGCAAAGAGTAACCCACACATACCTAATTGCTTTCACACAATAACTATTAACACATTTTGACAGTCTGAAAGCTTTCACCAACGTTATACACATTTAACAGAAGAATAAAAACCTGTTATGAAATTCTAAGCATTTACTGTAGATGCTAATAATCCACCCCTCTGAGCCTATTATCTGCCCAGGCTAACAAATTTAGATTTCACCCACCAGGACCTCCCCCATCCATCTGTCAGCACGCACTTCTCCCAGCCGAGTTGGGGACATGTGAATGCCACACTCCATCAAGCATGTCAGCTTGTAGATTACACTGCAGACAGCTCCACAAGACTTCTCCATTACGTCCACATCAAACCCCAAATTAGCTGAACAGATCAGCAGTGGAGCTCTGGATGTCTACACTTGTTTTTCAAGAATGTAAAGGGGGAGAGAATCTTTCAACCCAACTTGCGGAGATTGGACTGCTGTTGAAGTTAATGTGTCCATCAAAGAGTGACCATCCTGCCAAAATGTCTGTGAGGAAGATATTGAACCATTATCAGCTGAATCATATAAACTAGTTCTGGATAAGGGCAGAACTAGACACATAGTATTAAAATTTTGCATTTCATTAAACTCCAGACACTGTGTGTACAACCTCAACAATTGTACATGGAAATGTAATTACAGACTTTCTCTTTTTCTCTGTGTCAATGCTCAACTGTGGAGCTGCTGACCTCTCAAACATTTTGAGCTGCGGGGCTGCAGGTTTTGTCCACCAGCTTATATGTGGAAGTCAGGTGAGCTAGTTTACTGGCCCTTTTTGGCAGCCTGAAGACTCCTTTAAGGCAAGCATTGGAATAACGCTGATATACTGTTCAGCAATAATGTACGTGTCCTCCAGCTTGTATGTCTTGCAAGGGTATTGGCAGATAAGAGTTTTTAAAAGAAGTGTCGGTCAAATGGTTTAGATGCTTTTGCCTCTCCCTGGATATGTGTTTACACTGTGAAACGGCCTGTCTGTCTGCTCATTAGCATGATTGGTGGGGTGTGTCCACATGACCATTTTGAGACATCGCCTCCCCCGAACGGTCATCTGTAGGTTACTCTCCTTGGTCAGTCTCCAGGACTTTAATGATGGAACCTGCCATGTTTCTTATGTGGGACAGGCCACCTCTTCTATAACTGCTGCCGCGGTGAGACATTTTTTAGTTGTTGCAGTTGTTGTGGAGTGACTTGACTGTTCAAAATCAAACAGGCTTTAACCTTTTGAAATCTGGAGCGACATCACTTTCTTTGTTCATCTTTAAAACATGATCTAAGGTTTTGAGCAAAGTGGTGAATTTTTTTTTCAGAAACACTGAAAAAAGGCATTAAACACCCTGGTGTGAAGTTTTCCACAATTGCCAAAAATTAGTAGATTTACAAAAAGAAAAGTCTGGGGAAAAACGATAAAAGCTAAGGGAAAAGCTATAGTAAACATTATCAAAATTGCATTTTTACAGTTTTAATTGTATATCAATTTTTAATAATAGGATTATATTTTTTAAAGCATATTTTTCAAGTCTTACTTTCTTTGTAAACTTTGCTTTTGGTTTATTTCTTTTACCAATTTTCAGGTAATTTCTCATACTTTTTTTACTAATTTTTGGGCTATTTCTTCTTTCACTGCTCATTGCCTTCTCCCCATGTTTTTGAAAGAAATCAAGCCAATTTGCTCAGGTTTCAAAGAGTAACAGGGGCAGTAGATTTGTCTATATAATTGGATTGGTTTATCAGTTGCAGCTCAGCTCTATGGTGATTTTTTATATTGCATTGGTGCCACAATAGTGAGTACAGGGATCAGATTTTGAATGAAAATGAATGTTTTTATGATAAAGTTTTAAGTGACCTGCATCTTCACTGTGTTCGTTCACTCACACCTCACAACAGGCAGCTGTTCACCACCTGGTCAGCAGCAGACAGCAAACTAGCCGGTGAAAATAGCATAATATTTAGTAGCTTCAGAGACAGATATTTCTCTTAGGAGTTGGTAGAGACCAAAACTGAGTTCAAACAGAGTTAATATTAACATAGACTGGGAAGACTCCAGAGGAATGATAGTAATGCTGCATAACTGCTGGATATGTAAACAAGCAACTGTTTGCGCATCATATTAACTTAAAAGCCGATAATACGTCAGTGTTGTTTTCATGACTTGTGTCAGCTACCCCCAAGGGGCCAAACAATCAATAAGGTAAAGGAAGTGCCCTTGGCACTCAACTCTTCAAAGTCATAAACTTGTTGGATATGATGACATGTTGCAATTTGCCTTAAACACATAAAAATCGTGGCAATGTAAGCAAAGATCCAACAAAGTTTCCCAAATGTTCCAGTTGATAGTTTTTCCTGAATGTCTAATAATTTCATGTTGACTGAACAGTCTTATTATTTTTAATCACTGCTGCACTTGTCCTAAGAAAATCTGTTTCTTAAAGTAGCCTTATAATTTAGACATTATGTTGTCAGATAGTAATGATCCCCGTGTCCGCGTGGGTTCTCTCCGGGGTCTCCGGCTTCCTCCCACAGTCCAAAGACATGCAGCTCAGGTTAATTGATGACTCTAAATTGCCCTTAGGTGTGGCTGTGAGTGTGTATGGTTGTTTGTCTATATGTGTCGGCCCTGCGATAGTCTGGCGAACTGTCCAGGGTGTACCCCGCCTTCCGCCCGATGACAGCTGGGATTGGCTCCAGCCCCCCCGCGACCCTTACGAGGACAAGCGGTTACAGAAAATGACTGACTGTTGTCAGATACAGGGATTTGGTTCAGCATGTAGTGAAAAAATTATAAAGAGGGAAAAAGTCAGAGAAGAGAGAGGCTGACACTGAAAAAATAAAAACCAAAGTCAGAGAGAGATGGTCCCCAGGGATATTCTTGGGAAAGAAGAAAAAAATGCGGGTACTGGAGAGAAATGGTCTCTAAGGAAATGTCCTCTGAATGTGCAGATGTTCTAGATCAACAAGACGCCGAGCATTTAAGATGAAATGGTGTAGAGATGACTTGTTTCTGACTCTGAAAAGGAAGCTGGAATTCCTGAGCATACTAAAAATATAACCATACCGTGTGGTCACAAGAAACACAGTTTTCTTGATGACTCAAGCATAGCTAATCACTGTTCTTTATCCCTTTAACCTATGATACACAACAAGCAGCTATAACAGCACTTTTGAACACTTTATGTAGCAGTTAAACTGACTGACTGTGTAACTGTATTACTGAATGTGAGCTGTACAGCACCTTGAATGTTTGTCATCCCTGCCCCACTGGTCACTTCTGTCAGTACAACAGTCCCCCCGCCCCCTTCTGTACCAGCTCCACACAAGGGTGTTTTATTTACAAAAAACAAAGGAATAAAACAGTTTTTTCTGTTTTATTTCATAAATTCAACTGGACTTTTTTTTTAAATTTCCTGGTTGTACACAACATAGCTCAGAAAGTCTACGGTGCTGTAGTTTGATTGGCTGTCTTGATGTTAGCACCATTTGAATTGTTTGATTGTCATTGCCTTCTGTCCAACCGCCAGACTGGTCCAAGTCCTTGGTGTCCCATCATGCTTGTGTGCATTGAATCAGTTGCTGCCAATACACAATGAATAAATATAAATTTCTGGTCACATATAGGGGGCATGCGCCATAAGAAGGTACTGGCAGGAAGGTATTCAGGATGCCTACTGGTTAAATAATAGATATATGAAAAAAATATCCACCTGCCAATCGTGGTAACAACATTACGGTCAGGAGTCATTGTGTTTCCTGTCCTACATGAAACTACTCACAATAAGGTCTTTGGATTAACTTGAGTAACTGGGACATGATATCTGGAAAAAGACAATGTTGAGTTTCTCTTGTGTGCTTTTTCTCTTGGTGCTTTTAGAACCACAAGTGCCATCTAGTTACATTAAGAAAAGGCTAACATATCTATGGCTATTATCGCTAAAAACCAGCAACTATCAACAAAACAATCTAGATTGATAAAGAGTGCTAAAGGAGAGGAAAATATGTGTTTTTGATTTAGGGGTGAACTGTACCTTTAAATTGATGTGAAAAAAGGTAGAATATTGTAAGTTTTAAAGTACAGCATTAATTGATACATTATAAATAACCTTGATTAACGTGAGTTACCTCGGATGTCTTGCTGATCAAATAACCAAACAGATTTCCCCCCTCTTTTTCTGTCTCTCTCGCAGGCCTACTCTGTCTATGATGAGGAAATCGGTTATTGCCAGGGTCAGTCATTCCTCGCTGCTGTTCTCCTGCTGCACGTAAGTTAACTTAACATCCATCCATCCACTGAGCCTGGCATCTCATGGTCAAGACAATGCACCATATAGACAAATAGATAGATACACGACATACACACATGCATACAAACCTGGGCTGAACAAAACATTCTCAGAAACAACAAAGTATAAAAGTACAAACTATTACATTTACCTCCCTTACATTTACAGAAGAAGTTACTTCTGGTGCTTTTCTCTTGCCCCATGCTTTCAAAATAAAAGCTCTATGGAGCTGCTGGAATTTTACCTTGATGCTAAGGACAAACAGTCATACAAATTATTAGAGGACCAACACTTATACAAAGAAAAATATGTCAGCATTGTGCAGATGCACCTTCGCCTCCCCGCGTCTATAGAAACCAAGTCTGTTAGCTTGTGCTACGTGTAATAAAGCAGAGCCCAGACAATATAAAAGAGTAAATGGAAGCTGAGAGGGAGACAGAAAGAACGGCCCTGGCTGACTGCTGGAGTGAAAACACTTCATAGCAGACCGATGTGGATGAATAGAGGGAGTGAGAGAGTGTGAAAGAAGGTGAAAGCATAAGACAGAGTCATAACAGAATATGAGAAGTGGGAAAAAGGTTGACAAGACACTCATTCACTTTTTCACACATTTATTTTCAAGGTCACTGACAGACACACGTCTGAAAGAACTCCTGCTCTATACAGCGTTAACCATACATGTTGGAAGTGCTGTTCAGTGTTTCTTGTTTGTTCAAAATGTGTCGCGACTTGTTGAAAAGTGCCTGAAATTTTTTGTTTGAGGAGGTGTTAAAAGACAGATGGAGGGGAGACAGAGGAGTAGACACATGGAGGCGGGAGTCCCAAGTGGAGGAGGAAGTTTGGTTGAAGTCCAAATTACAAGGACATCAGAGGTTAAAGAGGGGGAAGATGGAGGGAGAGCAGAGAGGCGAAGAGAGGTCAGGAAGAGTTGGGGAGAGGAGCAATGGTAGGAGAGTCATGAAGGAGAGCAAGTTTGGTAAAGACCCATCATGATGTACAGAGGAGAGGAGACAGGAGTGAAGGAGGAGGAGGCTATAAAGGTGAAGAGGAGGAGGGGAGAGATAAAGGGGACAGCAGCAGTAAAAGAAAGAGAGGTTATACAGGAGGAGGAGGAGGAGGCAGACAGGTTATAGAGGAAAAAGGGAGAGGTTATAGAGGAGGTGTCAGGAATATTAATAGGGGTTCAGGTTTACCTGCAGGAGCCCATTCAGCCCCAAACACATACTGTCACTCTGATTAAATATCACCTCACCGTCTGCGTGTGTGTGTGTCTGTGTGAGGAGAAATAAACCCATATACCCACAGATACACACAGTTTTAAGCCTTCTCTCATGCCTCTTATCTTCATTCATCCGAGCAACACACACTGAAACGTAGAGACAATAAAGCACACACATAAAAACATATTTTAGCTTGATTTGCACATACAAACAGTGAATTATGTCCCCTCACCTTCTTTTTCTTCTCTTCTGGCTTTATTTCAAGCCAGTCACATAACACTGGATTAAATGTGTCTGTTTCTTCAGAACAAAATGTCCTGGTTGTCTTTTGGGACAACATATTTACATTTCAGATGGACAGGTTTCCAGAGTTTTAGTTCGTGTAGCTGTAGTTTATTGTTCTCCGTGTGGTTTCAGATGCCAGAGGAACAGGCCTTCTGTGTGTTGGTGAAAATCATGTATGAGTATGGCCTCAGAGCTCTCTACAAAAACAACTTTGAGGATCTCCACTGCAAGTTCTACCAGCTGGAGAGGCTGATGCAGGTTAGTGATCCAGTGCTTCATGGTATTTGAAATGTAATTGTGTGTATTGTAAAACAAAAGAAAGCAACATCCCTTCTCAGTTTGTGTGTGTGTGTGTGTGTGTGTGTGTGTGTGTGTGTGTGTGTGTGTGTGTGTGTGTGTGTATGTATTTGTATGTGTGTGTGTATATATATATATATGTGTGTGTGTGTGTGTGTGTGTGTGTATGTATTTGTATTTGTATTTGTATGTGTGTGTGTGTGTGTATATATGTGTTCAGTCAGGGGGTGACCTTCTGCTTTGAGGGTCAAAGGATGGAAGGATGTTGTACGTTGTGAAGCCCTCTGAGGCAAACTGTGATTCGTAATGTTTGGCTTTGTAAATAGAATTTAATTGAACATGCTGAGGAGACGACCCTGAGTGGATGGTTGAACAGTACGGAAGGGCCGTGCATGTTTTTTCTCCTTACTTCGTTTTTCTTAAATCAATATCCACAATGTTACATTACATAGAAACATGGGACTCTCCTGGATAATGTAATGATCCCATAGGTTTATGTTATGGATCATCAATTTTCAATATTTCAGCTTGATTTATGAGAAATCATGTTTTGTTTGGGGTTTTTTTTGTGGGAGAGGGGGTACTGTCAGCACCACAATATGCAAACAAGAGCTGAAATGTCAACAAAATGACTGCAGCTAGCTAAGAACTTTAGATATAAGCATTACAAAGGATTATTTACGCACCTTATGTCTCCCAGAGAAGAAAAGTTATAGTCAGCTTCAATCTCTAGTTTGTCTGGTCAAATTAGCAAAATACTTGCTACTTATGGTACATTTTGTATCATACCATAGTTTCGCCCCATTCTCTCTGGTGATCCATCACTTTTGTATCAACTTTTGTTGTCCTCTTTAAAGCTACTTTTTCGTTTGACAGCTCATAAACATACATTTTTCTGTTGTATGCTAGCAGACATAAACCATCGCTGCCGATGGGTCGGGGGGGGGGCTTAAATGCCAGCTCCAGTTTGTCAGTTGATCTGTTTATTTGTTGTTTGTTCCTCCCATTTTATTGCCAACTCTGGCTGTAGTTGGAGATTTGATAAATCTCACCACTTAGTGTCCAAAATTGAAATGATTTGGCCTCGGGGGAAGAACTACAATTACAGCTCAAAGTTAAAATGTTAATTAGTTGTTTTGTCAATATCACAAGTTCATAAGTTTAAATGCCATTAAATTCACCTCACATATCCAGCTATCCTTGTTGTACAAACTAGTCTCTGGGATCATGAATTCACACTAGCTTTGATTTTCCAGCATTTTTACTTTTACTATGAGAATGAAAGTTCCTTAGGCTGTTCTGTTTAATTAATGATTGAATGCAGAGTTTGTGTAATTATTTAAGGTGGGTGCCACTAAAAAAGAACAAGCAGACAGTGCAAATAGCCTGACAAAATGTATTTGCGTTTTCCAAAAACGCAGGAAAGTTTGATCATATTCAAATGTGGAGCATGTTACCAGTGATTGCATCATCTGTGGGGGACGGCATGTTTGTTATTGCCCTGTTGACTTGTCTCGGTCACAAAATATAATAGAATATAACAAGAATTACTTCTAAGCCTGTGTGTATGTGTGTGATTTTCAGTCTCTGTAGGCTAAACAGCATTCTTTGTCTGTTGAGGCTAATGCTCCTGGTGCTGGTTAAGTCCCATCCCACTCAGGTATTGCAGCTTAAATCCACTCTCTGAGTAGTTTAATTTGGCCTGGAAATCCATCCTGGCCCTTCTTGCAGTCGTCTCTTGGCATTAAGATCAACTCGGTTAGCATTGACAAAATCTGCTTAATGTAAGGATGTTAGCATTGACTGCTAATTATTAGCGTACAGGTGGGAGTTCACTATCTGATCCAGTCAGGTGTCGTGTAGCATGGTAAGTGTCAGCTGACAAAGAAGATTACTATCTAGATGATTGAATCCTTTATTCACTGTACATGCATGGACGCTAAGATACACATGTACACTTTACTACCTTTATGCTACAGCTGTGTTTTTCTCCTTGTGCTCAATCACAATCTGACAAAACAAATGGAGTCAAAACAGAAAAACTCGAACCAAAATATGGTGAGGAAAGAAACTAACAAGTGGAAAAAGAAAAGAACGCATGTATGTATGTATGTATGTATGTATAGGTATGCATCTATATGGGTATATATACATATGAGTGTTTTCTCTCTCTCTCTCTCTCTCTCTCTCTCTCCCTCTGTCTCCTTTTTTTCTCTTTTTTTCTGTAGTCATTGTTATTATTATTTGGTAACTATGAGACCCAGAACGGGTGAATGGGGAAAGGTGGAAGGTGGTTTTGGGTTTGTCACTGTCTATAAAATAATTGCACGGCGATTTTGGAATATTTACACGTTATATATATTTAAAACTCAATAAAAAGAGGTTTGAAAAAATAAAGAAAAGAACGGATGTAGGAGCCCTCATTGAAAGAAGTACAAGGCAATGTTGAGATCTTGTGCTCATCTATTTTATTTTTTTTTTTTTTATGAAAAAAAATTGCTCAACAATAAAAGAATCACTTATCCTCATTACAGATTTGTAAATTTCAGCGTTTGTGAATATGCTTGCTTTGTATCAGTTTGCTTTTATCTTTATACTGGAAGTTTAACAATGTGCAATGCATGAATAATGTCTCTTTGGCAGCAAAGACATGATACTGAATTGTGTTTAGTGTCTTTTTAAACTCTTCCTTTTGTTCTTGGTTCTCTCTTGAAAGAGATTATCATTTCAGTGAGACAGCATGATTTGATAAAGGATGAGTTAAAATGAAATAATGTAAAATTGAAATGAAAAACAGAGACACATCTTTCTGTTCTTGTAAGTACTGTCTCATCTCACTTCTCCTTCTTCTCTTCTTTCTGCTCCCACAGGAACAGTTTCCAGACCTGTGGTCCCACTTCCAGGAGCTGAACCTGGAGGCACACATGTACGCCTCCCAGTGGTTCCTCACCCTCTTCACTGCCAAGTTCCCACTGTGCATGGTTTTCCACATCACTGACCTGCTGCTCTGTGAGGTACAATTTGGCTCACTGCACTACTTTATACTGGGAATATATGGAAAGTGATTTGTTCAGTGCTTCTACTGACCATCTGTCAGTGACCATAAGTAGAGGGTACTTAAGGCAAAGGCTAAACCGGTACCAGCATGGATCCATCTGCCTTCTGCTCTTTGGTTTGATCTAATATATTACCAATATAATCAATAGGGATGCCCTGATCAGGCTTTTAAGGGCTGATATAGTCATTGATATAATGTCATTAGGACTGCTTGACCAGATAACAATCACTGGTTGCTTCTTGTTCGAAAATATATTTACAGAAACTCTAGAGACCTTTCAGTAGTCACCAGTTTACCTCATTTCTGTTTCTTGTGGACTCAATATTTAACAATATTATAATGATAAATGTAATTATGAATAAATTATTATTGCTATTATAATTATTTTTAAAATTCTGGACAAGTGTATTTACTCTGAGATCCCAGAGATCTGAGATCAAATAGTTTAAGCCCAATTTTTTTAGTAAGACATAAAACTCTGTTATAACAGTTGTTGTATGTATTTTTAGTGGCCTGTCATCAAACACCATGTGATTTGAAGTGGTTTTTTGAAATTCCTTTCTGACATGCTAGCATACATGGTACTGTAAAGGATGCAAAACTAAAACTTAAACAAACAAACAAGAAAAACATCTTACAGTATAAAAGCTGAAACTGAATATCTTTTGTCATAGCATGCTAACAAGTTTGTAATGTAAATAAACCAGTCATCATCATTATCATTCTTAGTGCTATAGTTATTTACAAGTCAGATAAGATTGTGCATCAATCCATTTAAACACTTAATGCAAATGCAAAGAGTAAAGCAGAGTTGAGTAGGCAAAAAAAAACCAAGAAGTTAAAACAAGGACGAGAATAGTATATAATAAAAAAGATTATGATAAAATAATTTTCTTGGAGTCTCATGCGGGGGTCCAGGAGATAGCTTACTTGTTCTGTGCTCACATGGGTAATTTTGGTCCAAAAAATAAAATCTCCAAGATCCAAAGAATCCCAGCAATGTTTTTTTTTGGACTCGCCCTCGACTGTTCCACCTGATACCAAAAAAGTTTTTGTTTGGCGGTATTAACTGATTTGCAACAATATGATTTGGGGTCTCAGGTGAAAGAGAAACAGCTTTCAGCACCTGCTGGTGACTCTGATCAGGTGGCAGGTGAAGCTGCCAGACAGACCTGGTGAAGCCAAATGTATAATGAGTGTGCACTGGAAGTGTCTGACTGAGGTGGAGCTGGAACCTTTCAGCTGGATCCTAATGGAGACTAAATATTGTGTTTGAAGCATAGAAACTCAAGAAAAGTAACAAGGGGCCAAGAGCAGAGCCTTGAAGAACACCATGACCCACATGACCAGATGAAGACGAAACATTATCCAAAACAACAGCTTGAGTGCTATCAGAGAGATCATAACAGTTCAATATCACCCAGACAGGTGACTCAGCAAAATATTATCAAATGCTGCACAAAAAGGACTTATCTACCAGTGCTTGATGGAATTTTGTGTTACTCTTATTTTTGTGTGTAAAAAAAAAAAGAAAGGGAGAAATATATGGGTTTTTTAAATCTTTGACTTGTTAGGAAAAGTTTTATTATATAAAAACATCAAAAGTCAACTGCCCTACTTGTTTCCTTCCTCTCTCCTGCTCTCTGTCCTCCTATTGGCCCCAGGCAGAACAATTAAAAGTTTCCCAGGTCTTTCTCACCCAATGAGCCGCATGATGAAAATCTGCTCGTTAAACCAGAATTCTTGTCTCCTGCATCTCTCTCTGTCTGCTCTCCTCTTATTGGCCCTCTCCATCATCTTCTCCCACTCCTTCATTGTTTCCCTTCTCTATCCCCTCTTTTTCTTTCCTTGTTTACTCTGCAATTTCTCTGTTGTCTTGCCATATCTTTAGTTAACAACTTTTTTGTTGTATGTTTCCTTTCTTCTGCTGTCTCTTATTCATTTGCTCAATCTTATATTTATTTACCCACTAGTGTGTCTCTGTCTTTATGCTGTTCTTTTTACTGGTTTTACTTATTTACAGTTTAGTCATGATTTATTTTACACTTTTCATCCTGTGAGCTTTTTTCTAAGTCCTGTTTATTAATCCCTCTATATTCATTCTCGAGCCTCAGTCAGCTTTTGCTTTTCCTTGATGAAGTCTCCTCAGCAGTTTACAAAGTTTTACTCTTTTTTTCTTTTACTTGTTTCATTTCTACTACATTGTCCCCTCAACCAACTTTCTTTCATTTATTTTATTTCATTTAACATTGCGTGTATAGAAATTGTGAGTCAAAAGCTGTACTTGCATGCTAGCTTCCTGAAAAGATAGGTGAAACATGCTCCAAAATTAAGAAAAAAATTGGCGAGGGAATAAGTATGGCCATAGCATCCTTATCATTGTAATGAGACATTTTTTTTAAACTTTACCCCCTGCATAAAATGACCTATTGTGACCTCTGAGATAATCACAGCCTCATGAAACTTAACAGCTACAACTTAAGACCATGGAGCATTCAGAGGCTGTGTGGCTCTTATAGGTAAACTTACAACGAGAGGTTTCTCAGCAGTTTTGAGAACAAATTTCTTGTCATCCAATTCCTGAAAAGTGCAATTCTTACGAAAATATCCAAATGTCAAAAGTTTTTAATGCCAAGTAACAGCAGGATTTTTTCTGTGGTATTCTTTAAGGTTGCAGTCTTTTAATGTAGCATTTTGGGGGGTTTTGACCATTTTTATCAGTTCTTGAGTGGTAACAAATGATTACATGTAGTAGCAAATCAGTGTAACAAATGGTATTAGCCCAAAAAATTGCTGCAACAACTTATAAAACACAGAGCATAACAATATCAATCATATACTTTGATCATAATGTTCTAACCTCTTAAACATTGTAAACTTTGAAATATTTGAATAGACACCCACCCAAAACCAGGTTTTAGCTACATATCATGACCAGAAAAACTTGTGAACACACCGTGCTGCACTGCATCTCTAAATAATCGTCAAACTCCCAGTTTACAGATGATGTGTACCACTTTCTTTTGGAAGATACGTTTCACCTGCTATCTCCCCCTACAGACCCAGCCCCCAAAAAACAAAAAACGACACAAAAAAAAACAACAAACAACAAAAGCCTTCACTCCTCCTTGGCTTATTGCCTCATCACCTTCTCAGTCAATCTCATTATATTTCCCCTTTCTGCATGTTTGTCTGTCTTTCTCCCCATGAATATGTCTTGCTTCAACACACACATTCTGAGATTATCTTTACCTCTCTCACATACACACCTTTGATCCTGCCCCGGCACTGTAGCACCATCTTGAGGCACACAAAGATAGGTGTGCGTGAAGGCAGAGCTCCCCCTCTCTTCGCTCCTTCTCCAGTTATATTTAGAGCTGTCCAGATATTTTTAGCTCTGTGTTGCCATGTGAACTGGTTGTCACGGAGACCAAGGAGACGGGTGTTCCCATGCAGAGCTGACATCAGCTTTACATTTTCTTTCTTTCTTTCTGTGTCAAAACCACAAGCATTGTGTCGACAAGGAGGAGGAAAAATGTCGCACCAGCATTAGTGTTATATAATATATATCAGTGAATGCCTTAATAATCAGTGTTTCTTATAGAAACATTTTACATGTAATGGACAAAGCAAAGTTTATTTTACAGTTTTCCCTTCTTCTAGCTTTTACAGTAACTCTCTCTCCTCTGTATTGCTAAAAGACATTGTACAGTAATCGGACTCTGTGCTCTCAGTCAGGGTTCCTTTGCCACGTTTTTACCTTTACATTTACATTTAATTATTTTACCAACAAACTTAATTTGTGTAGCACTTCTCAATAATTGTTGAAATGAAAGGTTTAAGCAATGAAGCAATAAACAGTCTAAGTAAGTAAGATAAACAGTGCAATTAATTGGAGATATCTGAATTTCAAGATGCTATGAGACCATTGGATCTAAATGTTAGTGAATTAATGGTGATAGGTTCTTATAATTCAAATACTCAATAGTTTTACAGGTAAGATATCTATTTGTATGGAAAATGTCATCTTTGAATTTGAGTTTTCTAAGCACTTAACTCTTTGTGCTTCAGTCTTTGCTCTTTTCTAAACATTTTAACCCTTTTTTGCTGGATGTTTTACTTGTTTTAAATGTTATCAGATGTTTTATATCTCATGTTTATTTCACATATTTTTTGCTCTCTTTGTTTATCTTGAAGTTGTTGATAAAAGTTACAATAGTACAATATTCCTGGACAGAAGACTATTCTTTTCTCAAATTAAATCAGCTAGATGAGAAAGTGCATCTGCAGCAGTGTATTGCTTTGCTATTAATGGATGCACTGTAGATGGTGTCTGTATTGGTGAAGGTGGGAACATCTTCTCTTGAATCCAGATGTAGGGTAGAAATTAAAACTTTCCTAAACAGTGGTGAGAATGGAGAAAGCGAACACTTTGGTATCATTTGACATTTGGCTATAAACTGCAATAAATTTAATCTCCTTAAATTTTCAGGTTCACTGTATCAGAGATGAACACACTGATTAGCTGAAACTTTTTAAAACCTGCTGACACACATAGATGTGATGGTTTTGGTTTTACTTGTTTCTGTATTCACATCTAACTCTCCTCTTTCTTCCAGGGTCTAAACATCATCTTTAATGTGGCCCTGGCCCTGCTCAAGGTCAGTACTCACTTTAATTCACTTAACTGTAACTATCTGTTAAAGTTGGCTTTACTATCAAGCTTTTATGTCAAAAGTTATTTTTCCTTGAAACTCACCAAATTGTGTTTAGTGTTGGATCCACTTTGCTTTCGTGAAATTGGAAAAAAAAAAAAAAACACCTTTATATTGTTGTCTGATGCTATATAAAATTTGTTTTGTGCTCCAAAGATAAATCTGATTTTTCTTAAAGCAGACATTTTGTACAATAATTGCAGATAAATGTAAACAATTAAGATTATAGTTACACACAGATGTTCTGAGCAGTTCATTTGAGTTGTTTACTGAGTTGTTTGAGTTTGTTTTCTTGAGATTTTTACCACAAGTGCAGATCAGTGTTTTTGGGAAGCATGATTGTGCAGAGGAGGCATTGTGTGTGAAGAAACATTCAGAAAGTTGGTTTGTTAGCATTTCTCGCCTCCTGGTGCTCAAATCCGAAACTGCATCTGCAATTGAGGAGGCTGATTTGTTCGTAAAGACAAATTAGACAAATGGGTGAATTATGTTAAACATCGTGTTGAATGTTATGCAGTATTTGTCACAACTGCAAGTGATACCTTTAGGTTTTTGATTGTACTATTATGCTGTAGCATATTTTTAGAGTATATGAAATTAGATATATTTGAATAATGCTTTCAATCTGCACTCACATTGACCCCAGCTGATGTTATTAACCCATGCATCTACATTTTAGAATTTAAATACAGTCATAGGTGCGTACAGGGGTATTCATTGTTTGGTAAGAAAGTGTATCATTTAGAATCAGAACATAGAAACATACAGGCACACATACCAAACAAGAGATACAAGGTAAAAAGATCAAATCTTACCTTTTTGTTTTTTTTAATCAATCATGATTTCAGTCTATTATTTAAAGAGTTGCAATTTATGGCTGCAATTTTTTTTATTTTTTTTTTAATCTTCTTGAGTTTAAAAAAAAAAATAAAAAATTAAATATGATAAAACTGCACGATCATGCCGTCAGAGCAGAATGGTTTAAAATTACTACTTATTGTGTTATCAGATCTGTTTGTGGTGGGATAGATCGATGAATTTTGGTAATGACTGTGTCATATTGCATGCCGGTGTTTGCTTATCAATGAGGACATTGATTTCATGAGACAGTCTTTGTGGAAGTCATGCTGAAACTTAAAAAAAAAAAAACCTGGTTATGAAGAGCAGGCTCATTTGTCTATTCATGTAGTCCATATCTTGATACTGAAACAAAATGAAAAAAATAATAATAATAATAGTAATGCATAGTAATGTATTTGGAGGTGCCCTATGAAGCAATCAAGGACGTCTTACAAGACACAGCTAAAAACAAGCAGCAGTGAATCCATTGCTTGAGAGTCAAATAAAACAGTAATATACAAAAGACAAATAAGTGAATAAATAACAGAAATCCTAATTATAAAACCTAGGACTAAAATCATCATCATAAAGTTATCATTAGAGAAAATGTGAATGTGACACCCTTATATCAGAACAAATATGCCATTTTGAAAAGGTGTGTTTTCAGACAGGATTTGAAGATGGCGATAGAACCAATTTTGCAAGTAATCATTTAGCATTACATTTAATTTATATTTTATTTCTTTATGGTTAGTATAAAATAATTCATTTCCTACAAACATAAAATAGATTCTTAGTCATCAAAATAGATTATTAGTCATCTTATAAATAGAAATCAAAAGAAACCCAGCTAATTTCCAAGTGTAATATTCAGCTTCAATTTTCTGCCGACTGCAGCCCTACTTTTGCCATGTACTTTTGCCAGCAGCATTCTCTAAAAAACATCATATAAAAGCTAAAGTAAATCACACATATCACTTAATTATTAAAAGTATGTTGTATGTTAAAATATTTCTAACCATACTTGGATGTGTTTTATTTTTCCTTCTCCCCCAATCAGCTCATAAATAACGATACGTCCAGTCAATTAGTTATTTATTATGCTAAGTTAAAACTTATATTTGTCAGATCCTCGAGTATTGTGTGAAGTATTCATTTACAGCTGCTGTTGAAAAAATAAGATACTAGAAATATGCAAAAACACAACACAAAAAAAGCCAAATTAAAATGTAATAAGAAAAACCCAGAGCAAGATTGTTCGTAAATAAATGCCACTGTGAGCTCTGATTCGGTTATTATTTTTCATAATCCAGCTGCACAGTTTAACAACATATTATCCAACAGACTATTAAAACTGGCGAAGCCAATTCAGTTTTTCACATCGGCTTAGAATATTGATAATAATGACATATACATACATATATATATATATATATATATATATATATATATATATATATATATATATATACATACTAAGTGTAAGTGTTTTTGCTTTTCCAATGCAGTAATGCAGCTGCACTCAGGCTTTCCCCTCTAAATGAGTCACATGGTTGGTTTTAAAAAGCCGTCCTGCTCTATATCTTCTCAATAATAATGTATTCTGTGTCAGACGGAGAGATATGTGGTGCATGCAATGATCGGGAATGGAGAACAAATGAGGATGTGAGGATGGTGGAAGGGGCTTCCACTACCTATCTCTCATTGGCCAGGCATGACGGCATTCTCCCCCGAGGCTCCCTCCTCCCTCCTCCTTCCATCATGCTCTCCTCCCAGCTCTCATCACCCCTCCCTCCATCTGTGTTCACCTCCCTCCCTCTCCTGCTTAGCAGTCGCCATCCACATCACTACAGGAGCATAAGCTATAACGTTAGCAATCTGGACCTGGAGGAGAAAAGCTCTGTGTTTTTTTTTTCATTTTACATTTTTTTCCATCTTCATCTTTCCCCTCTGTGGATGTCTGCTTGGAGCTTCTTCTTTCCGACAGTTCTTCGCTCTCTGCCTTCTTTACCTCCTATTCCTCTACCTCCGCCTTCTCCTCTTCATGTTGGCTGGCTATGCATTTCTCCAACACGCTACCTCTGTCCACCACCCAGACCTCTGCAATGGAGCCGCCCCTGCTAGCTGCTAGCAGTTAGCATAACAAAGAGAAAGTGAGAGATAGAGAAAGCAGGGAAGGCTGAGAGAGAGTGAAAAGGAGAGAGACGGTGGACAGGAAACACAGTGTGGTTTCTTTGCTTTGCCTCACCCAAGCTGCTGGCCGGAACCATCACTCCTGGTAGCACAACAACTCACACACTCACGCAACCACTCATCCTTTTAGCTGTTGTTGTTGAGAGGCAGAAGTGACTTCCATCTGAAGCATCTACTGACCGATACAGACCGGATGCTTGGCTGCTTCTGCTGATGGAAAATTGCTGGAGGGACACACTCTGGACCCAATGCTGGAGCTGTTGACTGGACTGTGCTTTTACTGCTCTGTGTGCTTCGGATCTGTTCACACCTCACATCAGAGAGTTGTATCAGTGAAGAGGACGAGCAAAGATACTGAGAGGCTACCGTGACACATTCTGTTTTTTTCACATCTTTCCAAACTTGTCTTGTTTTTCATGCATCACTATCTTAAATTTGACTCGAGTTCAGTATCCACTCAGCCATAAACAAACACAAATGCATCATCATCATCCGAAGGCAGAAAAGTGCCATACTCCCATGCAAACAGACCACATCTTGTCTGCTTCTGCCGTGTCGTCAGCACCGCCTGCTCAGATTTAGGCTGGGGCTCTTCATATAAAAGGATTCATACTGTTATTTCAGGTCATTCTACATTTCAAAGAAAGCTAAAATCCTGTCAGCTTCATACCAGATGCAGCCTTCCTCACTGGAAACCAGGTAAAAAAACATGAGTGCTTTGATGTGTCGTCACACACGCGCCGAGTGTTGAGCATTAAGGCCACTCGCAGACTGAGAGAGATTTTCTTGCCGTCTTTGAAGTCTAACAACGAAGGAATAATAAAAAAAGGTGGAGTACTTATCCATCGCTGCTGTTTGCCAGAGCAGCGGCCCACGTGTTGAGCAGCTTTGTTGCTAGGCAACGGCATACTGGATTGGAATTAGTTGGGGGAGTTTGGCATGGGAAGATGAGAGTGGGTAGTGTGACTGGATTTCAAAGTGAGTCTGGCAGGTAGCTGGAAGACTCAGCATTATGCCGAAAGCAGCATCAATGTATCCATTTCTGACTGTTATTTTGTCGCACCTTGTGGCCGTTACTGGGCTCTGACAGTGGTACAAGCTGAGTGGCCTCCACTGACGTCTTGTCCACTGGTCCAAATTCTGTGGTGCCTAGATGAACTGGATCAATCTTAACGTAGCACGCCTTGGATGCCTGGACTGTCTCTGCTGAGTTGCTGTGTGTTCCTTTACGAGCTGGCATCCTGAAGATCACTCTGTTGTGACACTGCCTCATGTGGCATTATCAGCTTCCCTCCTCAGAAGTTCAATCACCTTCTTCACCAGGACTCAGCCTGTTTGGCTAGACCCTGACCTAAAGAAAAATCTCGGCTCACCTAAGTTGAACACACTCTGCTCACCCCTCCTCCAACTCCACAAAACCTACTGGGACGTTTGGACGACACGCTGGAGTCATCTGCCACCCTGCCCCCGGAGCGGGACCACCCCTCTCCCTCACCCTGCCCCACCCCACCACGATCTCCTCCACCCTCCCCTCCGCCCTCACCTCCACCTATACCTGCCTTGACCCCGCATCTGCCCCTACCAGCAGTGCGCAGGGTGGTGGAGGACGGAGAGGGAAAAAACGAGGAAAGGGCCCACAGCAGTCAGGCGTCAGCGGACTCATACTGCAGGGTGATGGGTCTCCTTGGGATGGGACACCGGCTCTTTGTCCCTAAACTGCTGGCGGTGAGAGAAGGGGGACATAAAATGAACGAAACCGAGCATATTGGTTCTTAGAGTGACTTGTGTTGAGAAAAAAAAGAGTTACTGATGGGGACAGAAGGTGTGGAAAAGCATGAAAAGCATGTCTCAAAAAAGAAACTTCTGTCTCTCCAGTACTTACATTGACCAAAGTAATATTTAAACTGGTTTGGCCCTTGACATCCTTTGAAATTGAAGCTTGGTAATTCTGCTGTGGACAGTCACATTGGATAGATGTCAAGAGATGGCTAGCCCCTTAGCTTTCTGCCATTATACCTAAATCTTACATTAACAAATTCATATTTAAAACTCATACAAGATAAAAGCAAACATCAACTAAAAAAGGGACACTTTGCCTCATAGTCTCATAGAACAGTGGATACCAACGGGTCAAGCTTAGGGGTCATTAGTTCAAGGTCCACACATTCAGTTTTATATAATTAAATATAAACAACACATTAGTGTAGAACAAAAAGAAATAAAATGTGTTGCAAGAGTAAACAGACATGGCACTTCAAAATCTAACCGTTTTGCTGTAAATTTACTAAACTTCACCACAAACTTTGTTTTTTACAAACTTGGCACACATACGAGTCATTTGCTGTCCATTCAGAATAGACCCACGACCCCCTTTTGGACTGTGACCCACCATTTGGGAACCACTGGCTTAGAAGTTATATTTCGTAAAAACTGATCCCACACTCTCAATTATCATAAGAAAGAAACAGCCAGGACATGGTCTAAAGCGGACCAAGTTTAATAAGATAAATACTTGGTCTTTGAGTAACAGTTGATCAGCCTTGTACAGTACATATATAATAATGTCTCTAGATTAATTCTTGTGACAATGCATCTTTACACCACAAGATGGTGTTATGGATTCTTATTGACTGATTCTCATGGCACTTAGTCTGGGCTTTTGTGTCTGGCATCTTGACACTCATTTTCAACAGAATAGAGTGCTTTCAAACAACTAACATCCTGTCAGTGCCCTCTGCTTTAACCTGTTTTCTCACACCACCTTTCAAGACTAATGAAACTTGGCAGTGGTTTCTAGGTGGACAATTTTAATTTTTGTTTTATTTTATTTATTATTTTTTTTTATTGTTTTATTTTGTTTTGGTTTGGTTTTTGCATTTTAGACATTAAGCTTGTGCTCTCTTGATTTAAATAAAAGGTCAAAATTAGAATAATGTCAAACTGCTTTAAGCATGCAATAAATGAAACATAGCAAGTGCAACAGCACCTGTAAAGATCATGAGATACACCAAAGAAAGACTCAAAAGCTAAATGGCAAAAAAGAAATTGCTCTTAAAAGGAAAGAGCCTGTCTGCCCTGAATGTAGAAATCTAATGCAAATTAGCAATTGTTGAGACAGTTGGCCAATTAGGTTATGCTGTGCTCTGTATGTCTGACTCTCAATGACCATTCTGTCTCTATCTCTCTCCACCACCATCCCCTCGCACCTCCTCACGTCACAATCTAGACGTCCAAAGAGGACCTCCTGCAGGCGGACTTTGAAGGGGCTCTCAAGTTCTTCCGAGTCCAGCTCCCTAAACGCTACAGAGCTGCAGAGAATGCCCGCAGGCTTATGGAGCAGGCCTGCAACATCAAGGTAAGGACCTCTACAGACAAACACATGCAACTGCTGTCCCTGAGCCCTTTATTCCTTACTTTCCCTGTGTCTTAATTTAAAGTTTAATTGTAAAATAAAACTTTTTGCAATGTTACAATACAAACACACACACATATATGCGCGCACACACCCACACCCACACCCACACACACACACACACACACACACACACACACACACACACACACACACACACACACACACACACACACACACACACACACACACATCCTTCCTAGAGTGACTATGAGATTATTGTATGAGTCCAAGCAACACAATTAGGAATTCCTGTCTTGGCATCTCCCACTGAGACACAAATACCTTTAACCAGAGGAGTCAGAGGTCCTGGAGCGTGTCATATACAAGTGGCTGTTGTAGGAATTGAATGCAGTATGGTGTACTATCTAATGGAGGGACATCACTGATTTTTATTGCACTGCTGAGATGTTCATTGGTGTCACCTATAATTTTTTAAACCTCTTTTCTGTCTTTGTATTTGGTTAGGTTACTTGTATTTTATTTGCACTGCATTTTACAAAGGTTAACTGTCAAAAGGAGTAGGTGCTTTGTTTTTATTAGTCTTTTTTACATGTTTTTGTTTCTTGACCTGGACTGCCTGCTAGTCATATTTTTTCAAAGCTTACTGGGTTGCGTGGTCACAAAATTCCCTTACATACACATACACGCACTATCACACAAACACACGCACACACCTTATCATCCTTCTATTGACCTTAATGAGGCTGCTGGCATTTGGGGAATTTGCTGAGGCCACCAGAGACCAAAAGCTGTACACAGTGTATATCATGGTGTGTGTGTCTGTGTCTCTGTGTGTGTGTGTGTGTGTGTGTGTGTGTGTGTGTGTGTGTGTGTGTGTGTGTGTGTGTGTGTGTGTGTCAGCAGAGTGTGTTGAGATAGAGGAAGGAAAGAGTTGACTGAGAAAGATGGAAGAGATTAACATCCACCCTCCTCTCTGTCTCTCCCCTGCTCGCTGCTCTCTGTCTCTCTCCATGACTCCCTGTATCTACATAGAATTAATATTTTACATTTCAGGCATTTTTGGACTTTCTTATCTAGTAAAACTTTCAATGAGTAAGCAGGTTGTGATGTTGTGTTGTGCTCAAGGGCGTTATGGCAGGACACAGGCCCTGCATGTTTGATGTATTTCTCTGCTTTTCTACATACAGGATATCCTGCAGTGGTTTGGTAGCTTTTTGGCACTCTTGCACAATCCTGCTGCATTGCAACCTGTCATATCAGGCATTATGTTGTATAAGAGTGCACACACATACAGGCACGCACAAACACACGCACTCAAACATGTAGTATACAGGTTCACAAACTGATTACACACACTTACAAGTTTCATCACAGAAATTGATGAGTCTCAACCCCAACCGTTCTTCCTAAAGATATTCCATCTTTCTGTGTCTTGATTTTGGTGGTTGACCCAAATAACACATCATTTTTATTGTTATTTCCAATTTTCATTGCCTTTGTCTTTGGAACAGTACATTGTTTTACAATGTGAGATATTTGTTTTTGCTTTCAGTATGTGTAATATCACTGGTATAAGCGATATTAACAAAAAAAATTAATAAAAATAAAATCAATAGTATAATGGGCATAGTAGTAATAGCATGACTAGGAAGACTACCCATGAAACATATAACAATAACAGTTACTATCAGGGGACATTCATACGACAGGTTTATCAGTTAGTGTTATGTACATCCAAAAAAGATCCTAAACTACTCTTGTTGCTGATATTCATCTTGTCAAGCATAAACTCACATAAAGCCACTTTTACTATGTGCTTTTTATTTAGACATCTGGGTGTTTTCCAGTATCTTAGCATTGTCCTAGCAATCGATACAGTGCTTGTCATTATTACAAAATTTCTCACTTTATTTGTTGTGTATTTTGGTTCTGTGTCCAAAAATTGTCTTAGAGACGGTGATTTTATTTCCAGCTAATTGCTTAAGTATGACAAAATTGTTGTGTTGCTTAATTGGGTGGTGTACCAGAGTGGTCAACGGGATCTTAATCTGTTGACAGTGAAGGCCAGAGTTCATGATTCACATCATTTTCACACTCGTCAAACTATTCAGTGACCTCTCCTGCCCCGTAGCATCTGCATTTGTTGTTTCTCCACTCATTTATTAAGTTTTTTTCTCCATGTATTTGCCACCTGTCTGTATGGGTAAATACATTCACAGGATGATGGACACACACACACACACACACACACACACACACACACACACACACACACACACCAGAAGCCACTGACTAAATAAAGTGTCAGCAAAACACAAATGCTGAATGAAGAGAGACTGTGCTCAGGCAGGTAAAGTGAGCTAAAACAGGTAGTGTGTCTGATAGGAGGACACAGCCTGAGGACAGACAGAAGCACTTCATGTCTCTGTCTTTGCTCATCTCTTGATCATCCCTCGCTGATCTTTCACTCCCCTGCTGTTCCTTAGTTTCCTCTTGAGGTGGCATGTTGATTTTTCACTCCTTGTTCCCTCCTCTCTCTCATCTCTCAGACAAGCCATAGAAAGACTAGCTTTCTCCTCTGAATTTTCTTAGCACTTACACAATGAAGTGTGTTGAATTTATTCAGTCTGATTGGGTCTTTAACTTGTATCAGCTGTAGAAGCTGATACAAGCTCATAGAAATATCACAAACATCTAGCCGCCCTACAGGAAGGCTTCCTCAGGCTGCATATTTTTGGACTCTTGGTTACAAATTTGAGAGAATTCAGACTTTTAGAGAGAGAGAAAAATACTGAACACATCCTGATAGCCAAGGTTTACACATCAGAACTGTGTGTGTGTGTGTGTGTGTGTGTGTGTGTGTGTGTGTGTGTGTGTGTGTATCTGAATATCTTCTCCTTGAAAACGTCTCCTTTATACTGTCATGTTTTCAAACCAGTCACGCTTTTGACTTTTAAAATAGAATATTCCCTGTGGATAAAAGTATATGGAGCAAGCCAGTTAGGGGGGAGAGAGATTAAAAAAAGACCGCAGAGTGATGAGAAGGATGAAAAGAAGAAAGAGTCTTCCTTTCCTTCTACTCCTTGCTTTTCCCCAATTTTATCATTGACCATCCAACCAACCCAAACTACAGTCATGTAGTCATTTAACATGTGGTTAAATGGTGACGTGTTGACTGGGAGAGTCAGTTGATACACTGCTTTCCTTGGATGAGTGATAGAAGACCTGCCATGTTCAATGACTATCAGAGAAAAAAGGAAAAACCTGCTTTTCCAAACTTTGCTCTCTGTTCACCCCGTATTTTTTTTTTTTTTTTTTACATATTTTCTCTGTCGACGTCTAAATCGGATCAGCTGAACTCTGTAAGCTGCTTAAAACATTGAAAGAATTCACTGGCACCTTGGTTTGATGAACACAACGGGCAGTAGGGTGGCTTATCCTCTCTGGGGATTATGGGAAGAATTTGAATTTCTCAGCCTTCTTAAACATCCACCCGGCCACAGCTGGAGTGATGACTTTTCAGGACTTTGAGGGAAAAAAAGGAGAGCGATGTTGTGTATTCATTTGCTACTCAGAGTTTGACTGATTAATCCGGTTTTTACCAAATCCCCCCAACAGAAAGGCTAAACTTTAACAGACTGAGCAGGAGGAAGATAGAGGGATGTGTGTAGAGACTGACAGAATAATTTATAGAGAAGGAAAGATAAAGAGTCCCAGAGAAAGGCCTACATGGATAGATAAAGACTCACACAGTCACAGACTGTTTTGTGAAACTGGCCTCTTATGTTAACATTAGATGAACCTGCTGGTTAGTTCATTAAAGAACAGTTTGTTTATCATGTTCACTAAGCTGACTTTAATTAAACTGCAACTCAGAGTGAAAGATTTACAGAGGAAAGTAAATGCAGCTAAATGAACACTTCATATTATTGTACTAAAATATGACTTAATAGATTAATTAAATGTGAAGTTTATTGAACAAAAAATAGCTGATTGATTTTATTATTCCTAATTTTTTAAATCTTTTTAGTAATTTAAAGAATTTTGTGTCCCTTCTTTTTTATATACTACTTTAAAACCTATATCTAAGAAATATTTTATTAATATGTTACTTATATTATTTATGTATTTTTGATAAATAATTCAGTGTGACTCGTAATTCATGGTCACTCTTTGCTATTATTGAGATTTCTCTAGCACAAAGGTTATTTTGAGATTTGTAAAGCTACCACTGTTTTCCTTTTTAATACACATGATCTATGTTCTTCTGCTCTTTAGAGGCGTCAGATATTACACACAATAGTGCCCTAACACTTGCATGAACTTTATGCCCCATTTTCGCTGTATGGTACGGCTCACCACTTGACCCAGCTCAATTTAGTACCAGGTCCTTTTCTTTATTTTATTTTCCATTGCAGAGAGCCCCTAAGTGTAGATGGGATTGTCAGCTGATCGACATAGTGATGCTCTGTGAAACTGCTGCCACATCATCTTCAGCATGGCACTCTGAATCCTTTAATAGGCAACCAAACAGGAACGTCTGTACTTCGTTAACTGTACAGCATAGTGTATGTAGTGAATGACGCAGTTATGAAAGTTTTTGAAATATTAAGATTTGGGGTGCTATTAACAGTAGCTTGGCTTAAAAAAATGCCAGCTGTCTCAAGTAAAATTCTGGCACATGGTAGTTTATTATACAACACATGCAAAAACACAAATACATGGGGTACAAAACATGAACATAAGAATAAAAACACAAATAGCAGTGAAACAATAGTCTAGTCCCTGAGCTACTGCAGAGAGCTGTCACTATAAGAGATATGCTGGCAGTGCAGATGTAAGTGGATGACAGTACAGGTATTGCAATGTAAGGTGACTAAATTAAAATGTACCTGCGATAAATGCATTCATGTTGAGCTTGTGACGATTCTCTGTGACCAGTTAGTGGTCTGCAGTGTTAACTCAACCTTGTAGCATCAGTTCATCTCGCTTGGAACCTCGACTGAGGTGATACTCAAAACATAACCAGGTGCTGTCCACAGTTTTTGGTAATGGAAAACCAAAAAATAGAGAGTGGAGCCATGCTGTACCATGCCGTAGAAATGTGGCATTAAATTAGTTAGTGTATCTCCTTTTGTTGTTAATGCAGAATTATCCTTTTAAAATCTTATGCATAGAGGAGATGACAGGCAAACAAAGCTGCAGAATGCATCAGAAATGAGGCACAACAGGGCTAAGTAAATCTACTTTGAAATAGAGGTTGGGCTTAAAACATAACATTTTACTGTGTCACAGGAGCACAAATCGGCAGATCGACCTCTATTATGCAGCCAGATATGACAGGGAAAGACAGAAAACCCACTGTGGCATCAAAAGTCACATAGTAAGACAAATACAGAGAGATGAATCCATGAGAGGAAACTACAGTATTCAAGCATTGTCCAGCACAGCCTCAAAGTGGCTGTCACTTCACTTCCTGGGTTTAACTGTTGGAACAGCGTGCAGCTATGAACGACAAGTCACTGTGGTTGATCTGACAACTTCCTTCCTATCTCTCTCAGATGCACACAGACTCAGTGTAGATGTGTAAACAGCCTTTATCTTTATTTTTACCAGCAGCAGGAAACAAAAAAAAGAAAGCCTCCTGAGTGCAACTGAAAGAGAGAGTGTAGGAGAGTGAGAGAGGGAGAGGTACAAATAAGAGACATTAAGAGAGAGAGGGGGAAGTACTCACTCAGTGGAAAGGAAGAAAAAGCAAACTCATCCCCCTTTGTCGCCCACTTCTAGCGTTACAGAGAGAGGGCGAGGGAGAAACAAACAGGTGTGTTGTACTACCCTCTCACTCCCCCCGCCCCCCCTCCTCTCAGTGGGCGGGTCTTGGCTCCTGAGGGACTCTTGAAAGCAGCCAGTCGCCTCCTCCACTCTCTCAGAGAAACAAAACCTGTCAGCTGCACTCCTCTCCTTTTCCCTCTCTGCCACTTTTCCTCCTTCTTCTTCATCCTCTCCCTCCTCCTTGCCGTCGGGAGCAAGAGGAGTCAAGATGATGCAGGAGGTTTCCATCATGGTGGCGTACGATGCTCATGTAGTCGACCGACCGGGTGAGGAGGACACCCTGGCTCGCTTGGTCGCCCACTCCAGACCTCTCAGAGCTCCCAGACCGGTGGTAGGTCTGTTCTCTAGTTCTGTCTTTCTTTATTTGTTCCTTGTTTCATCCCTTTCTGGATATATTCCTATTTACCTCTGATGAGAAACATTTCCAACTATTCCTTCTGAACCTTATCTCTTACAGTTCTAGATAAGAGAAATGGAAAGTGGAATTCACCTGTTTTTGTAATCGGCTTTTTTCAGTTTATCTTTCCTCTCTTTTTTATTCTGGCATTGCTTATACATTAGTTCATAAACAGGTATCAGTAGTTAGATTTGACAGAAATTACATTTTTCTTTCCATGAGGTAGATGTTGTAAGACTTTGTGTTGGTGTGTGTATATGTTTCTACTGAAAGTGAGTCTGGTGTTTGAGGTTGAGGCTTTGTGAGTTCAGATGCTTGTTTGTGGCTGTCAAGTTTGTTTCAATTACTGATTTAAATTTGGAATCAATGGAGACCTTGTGTGTGTGTGTGTGTGTGTGTGTTTCCCTCACGTGGGTAATTGAATGGCATGACCTATTTTTTCCTTAGATGTCCAGTTGGTTTTGCCCTAATTTCAATATTCAAACTCTTGGACAGCCACTTTATGTAAGAGCAGATCATCCTCCGCCATGGACACACACACACACACACACACACACACACTCACACACACACAGGTAGTATAATACCCTGTACAACACTACAGTGTGATCTTGGCTTGGAGGTTTGGGACCAATTCCATTTTCTACTTTAGGGATTCAGGTCAGAAATCTAAAAGTGGGCCTGGTACCATTTCCTGCAGCACCAAGCGTCTTTAATCGCATTACCTGAATCAGAGTGGCCATTCTGTCCTCACACTGGCTTTTAACATTTACTCTGAAAGTTCTGTGAAGTGAGTGTGAGCATGCATCAGCCGGTTTGAGCCCTGAAACTGTAAGTGTTTATGTGTTTTAGTGTCTATCAGTAACCATGTGTGTCTGAAGTGGCCTTGAGTGCAGTGCTGAGCCCTTTACATACTCACCAGTCGTGACTAAGCAGAGCATTAAGTTTGAGATGTCGGGGAAGTCACTGAGAATGTCGGAAAATTATCAGCACTTTGCTGTAACACTGATGATAATTTGTGATGTTGATGACCTGAAAATTGTAACTAATTTTACAGTTTTACTGACTATAAGTAGCTCTAGATAAATATATCAGCAGCAGGATGAAAACAAAATACGTTATCAATGTAAATGGCAGCAGTCTCTCTGAAGGCAGGGAGTTTTGTAATATTGTCATTTTGTAGAATATGTTTTGCAACATATTTACATATTCATTGCATCAGTTTTCAATCCAACTTGAATTACAAGCCAACTGAAAAAAACAGCAGATTTTGAGATTTGGAAGCGCCCTGCGGCAGTTTTAATGGAAGGTCATGGAGTTGGGGAACTTGTGTGATTGTAGCCATAGTGGGTCTGTATGTTTGAATAAAAGCCTCACCTCTAACAGGGAAGCACAGCCTAGATTTGCATTGCATTTCATTACACAGTCATGCTGTAATGTTTGTGTGCTTAAGGGGTGTCGGAGAGCAGCAGGTTGCATAATCAGTAGCTAGATTTCAGCTTGACTGTCGATGCTTCCGATTTAAATGTGTCACTATTAGAGAACAATGCTTAACACTGGCTGCACATGTAAATACAAAGTTAGGGTTGTAAGAACCGGGTTGTTAAAACAGAAAGTCTTTCCTGTACTGTGCCATTACATGTATCACCAAGACAGAGCCTCTTCCTTATTTTTGAAGTTCTTCACTTTGAATCATGAAGGTGGTGTAAATCCAGGACAACCAGGTTCAATTACCCAACATGCTTAAGTGTCCTTGAGCAAAACACTGAATCTCTGCCAGCTGCTTTTCTTTAATTGATCCTGATCACTAAAATCTGTTCTTCTCAGCCAATCAGGGCTCAGCTATGTTAGAGCATTCATTCAGTTTCACAAATTCAGCTTTGTGTCAAACAAAAGTGAAATCCTTTTAGACTTACAAAAATAAATAAATACTGAGGCTGTGACGTTTTTTTGTTTTTTTTTGTTTTTTTTTATATAAAATTAGGATTAGTAGAGAAATTGAGTTATGGTAGCATGCCATTGGGAAAAGGAGAGCGGTTGTTTCAAACAACACACGCAGCATGTGCAGCCTGTTTTCACAGAAAATAGAAAATACCCCTTTTTACCCAATAAAAGCAACCAAGTGAGAGCGCGATATCTCAAGTGTACCTTGAGGAAATTTCTTAAAATTGAGCACAAACGTCCACTTGGACTATCAGTGAATTGATTAGACTTTAGTGATCGAAGGTCAAGGTCACTGTAACCTTGCATCTGACTTATTCTTGTGAAAGCTGTATTTCAAGAAGGCCGTGAAGAAATTTCTTCAAATTTGGTACTGTGACCTTTCAAGACACATTTTGGCCATACCACAAGAATTCATAAGCTAATTATGGAAACATTTCTCATAAATTGGAGAAAAGAGATTAAGTGCTGACATTTTATATCCAAAAGGTCAAGTTCAACTCCGCTGTGACATCATAATAATCTGGATAAAACATTCCTCTTGCCATTATTTGATGCCGTATCTAAGGCACAGAAAAGGAGACATTTGATGAAATACTGAATTGGTGACCCTAATCTTGGGTGTCCACCTTGAAACTGTGCTTATTGTATAGATGCCGTCAGTGCTGCCGGGTTAAAGATGTGTGTGAAGTATCCACGTTTTACAATATGTAGCTTTTTTTGCAGCAACATCCAAGCCTTCTTTTTAGGCATTGTCTATTGTTATGGCTGCATCTTAATTGTAGTGTCAAAACTTTGTGTGCAGGTGGAAAGTTGAACATTGGGGTGGGGGGTGGGGGGATCCTGCTTACTGGCAGTTTTGGTTTGTTAACCTGCAGAAATCTGTCATAAACCGCTGCATCACATCCACGGTGTTCGGAAAAGATGACACAAGCAGTGTCTTTGGTTGGTGGGGTAGATTCTGTGGGAGAATTGGTAAAGGCCATAAATGAGTGTGTGAGAGGAGGAGAGCACATGTAACATGTGGGCTTTTTGGAACATGTGGGTGTGATCGAGTCTCAAAATCAAAACTGGAGCTATTTAAAATCTCAGGAAACGCACACACCACACAATTCTCCCTCTCTTTCTGCCTCTTGTGTATTCAGTTTATATTTTTGGCATTAATCTATGGCACAGGTTTCAACACTCAGGGCTGAGAGGGAAGTTGGTCTTTTTTTAATATTGTTTTGTTTATCATCAAGGGAACAAATGACAGAAAACCAAATCTACTTCATCTACTACTATCAAATAATCCTGAAAGGGCTGCTTTGTATCATATTTCACTGTGAGAAACATGAGCTTTGTAAATTTAAGGTTGGACTGTATGTATTGGGCCACAAAAGACCTCAGTCACTCCCATTTCAGAATAAAGATTAAGTGTACAAGGGTAGGTTGTGTATTTTTACAGGCCTTTTTACACCCAGGCAAGAGTAACAAATTGGAAGAAAATACTAAAAACGTTACTTTTACATTGAAATGATTAGCTAAAACAACTTAGCTAAAACAAAGTTGTAACATAGTGACATAATGTTGCTGCCATGTAAAACAAAAAAATCTTATCTACTAAATATCAACTTTCAGGAACTAAAAAGACAGACTTTTATCACATTGACTGACAACAAGAAGAGAAAACATTATAATTGAATTCATTAATAGATTGGTTCCATCCAAAACCCCTCTCAGCACCATAAGTGTGTAAGAGGATGTGTTAGTGCCTGCAGAGGAACACCATGTTAGTTGTTTTGTTACAATAAAATTATTATTAACCAGCCTGCAGAGACCAAGCTGCTCTTTCTTCCCACACAGATAGCAACAGAATGAGTGTGAGATGTGTTATCTGCTGGGGAATTGTGTGTCAGAGAGATTACAGTGTGATGTTTATTCACGTCAGGGCTTCCTTTGTCATAGATGTAAAGGTTTAACCTGTTGGTCAGTAATAAGGGGACAGGTTTTGACTGCCTTGGTAAGCACTCTGAATTAGCAGCTTGTTCAGTTTCCCTCATCTGGTTTTTATTATAGGAGGAAATCTATAATGTAGTGTTGCTCTGCTTTTTAACTTGTTTATTGGGGCATTGTGTTTCGTCATTCTGCAGGATATTCTTCATTTGTAGCCTGATAGGGTTGCACAATTAATCAGAAATAATATCTACATTTCAATATAGCCAAGTGCAATAAACAAATTGCAGGAGCTGCAATTTTTTGATAAAGGTAAAATGTGTCACAAAATGCTATAATTAGGTAAGCATCATGGTGATACAGAGATTCCCCGATTTACAAATCATACACCAGGCTAATGGGAATGAGCTTGTTTGGTACACACCCCGGAAAAACAAATCAAGTCACCCCAAAAAAATCAAAACATCATCTTTTCTATATTTTGCCAGTGAAAATAAAATGAAAAAAATTACCATTTCAATTAAAATCCACTCATATCGCAATCATATTGTCTGTCAAAAATAATTGCAATAGGGTATTTTTATACCTCCAGCCAGGTTTTATGATTTCAGGTTGTCTGTCTCTGTCTTTGTCTGTCTGTCTGTACGTACGTCCATCCGTCCGTCCAGCACATTCTTGTAAACACAATATCTCAACAGCACTTCAAGGGAATTTCTTCAGATTTTGCACAAACATTTACTTGGACTCAATGATGAGCTGATTTAATTTTGGTGGTCAAATGTCAAGATCACGGCGACTCTACATTCATCCCATTCTAATGAAAGCGATATCTCAAGAACACCTTCAGGGAATTTCTTCACATTTGACAAAAACATTTTATTAGTTCTGTAGTGAATAAGTACAATTTATGTGAGATCTGTAAACACCAAATATATAAGAAGTAAATGAGTTTAATTCAAAGTCATACAAGCAGCAGGAAGGACATTTATTGATTCAATTTGTCACAGCAGTAACATATGACGCATGACTATATGACTAAATGTTCAGAAAAAGCTTTAAATATTAATCTCTGACATCCCCTGTTAAGTAACTGTACAATATGTTCCTCTGGTGGCTCAAACCTATACTCAGTTCACGAAAGCTTTTGTTCGTGCTGTCTTGTAACACTCTTCTGCCTCAGAAAAAGTGATGTCTGTTTTGTTCAGTTTTCATAGATGTACTCCATAGCACATGAATCAAGAGATCTTTGGCATACAGCTGCACCCATGTAACAGTGGATCAGGTACTTGACTTGATTTAAACACAGGACGGTAAAGGACACACATGCTCGTAAAAACACACACACGCTAGTCTCAGAGGAGAGGGTCATGTGACTGAGACTGGCCTGGAATCCCCAGCCCTAACGGTGGGCGCTATGGCAACGCTGTTTCCACACAGGGCAGATAACATTACCACCCTTCTGAAGCGCACACACACACACACACACACACACACACATATGCAGTTCGATATCAGTCAGTCATCAGTGTTGTCTCATATTTCACTGCTTACATTTGGGGTGTTTTCACTCCATAACTGTGATTGAAAGTCTTGTTTTAGTGTTTGTGTATTTTTAAGCTCTCCGTGCTTATTTGACAGTAAATTTCAGAGACAGTTACACCTTACAGAAAATTGATTTGGCAGAGACTGTATGCGGTATGTTTATGTGAACTGGACTTCAGAGATGTGGAAATGCAGATTTTATGTTTCCATAGCTCAGAGAAAAATATCTTTTATGGGCTTCGGTTAACACAGTTAAACTCTCTGTTCCTTTCTGCGTCCAACTTGCTGTAACTGAGGGTCACAGGTTCAAAATGGATTCTGACCGATTTCAGAAAATTGGACTGTTTTAACAGTTATCTTGACTTGCTTTGGAGTACTCAATTACTGGAAATAAACTGAAGAAAGTGGGCTAAACTACATAAGCTCACCATCAACCCCACTAACTTAGATATCCAGTGTTGATGGAGAAATGCTTAAATGTCAAGTCATTCATTTTGACCACAGAAATATTGACTCATAATTGGAAAAAAAAGAGGCATGTATGATAAAGAAATAATCATATGTGTGTCTCCATTTAATAGCTTTTGTTGTATTTTAAGAGACTTGTTAATGAGCGTGGGCAGAATGACAGCCTCTGGTCTTTTGTGTTTACATTTGGATTACAGATTGTGCCTTAAAACATTTTAACATTTAAAGTTGAAGTTCTAGAGGATGGGTCACCCCCATTTTGCACTTTAAAGGAAGGACTTCATGTTTTTTGTTTGATATTTTATTTTATGACAATGCAAATATCCGTACAACTCATGTTTCTCATAGAGAGATTATAGCTATTGCTGGTTTCCAACTCCTGTCCTTAGTTAGGCGTTTAGTAAAGAAAAAGAAAAAGAAGATATCAAAGCTACATGCAATAATGTGCATATAATACCAGTTATGGTAATAGACAAAAAGGTAAATATTTATATTAAGGTTACATATAGTTTCAACACACAACTATAGAATGTAAAAAAGTTAAAAATGCTCACAGATCAGATTTTGCCTCAGGCACCCTTTATCACTTTTGTTAAAAAGCTTAATATTTTGAGTTGATTTTATTTTGGAGGGTAGTGTGTTCCACATTTGAGACCCTTTTGTGGAGAAAGCTGACTGAACCAAGAAGGTCTTACTTGCGCTTATACTTGCCGCTTACACTTTCCACTTACACTTGCTTTTCTCAAAATGATGAGCTGTGCTGGGATTTTATCAGGCAGCTTTAGTTTCACAAAGGTTAAAATGATGACATCAACTTTCTGTTGTTTTTAGGTTCCAACCAAAAAGCTGAAGAAGTTTGAAAAGGAATATCAGACACTGCGAGAGAGCCAGCTGCAACAGGAAGACCCCATCGACCGATTCCAGGTAGGATGCACGCACACTTACACACAAACACGCAGACACACATACACACCAGGGTTGGAAATTATCACCACTCGCCACTCAAATGCTGCTAAAATATGCAAGTGGCTGCTAGATTTGCTTCACTCACCGGAAGAAAAAAACAAGGCGTTTGGAGGAGTTTGGAAATTGTTTTATTCACCCTGTGAGGATGTTAAATGCACCCATCCCCTTTAAAGTCACGCATACAAAGGCACATACAGTGTATTTATGTGACAGCAGCCTCGTTTCCTGTAGGCTTTAATTCAGTAACTTCTCAGGTAGTGTTGAGTCTTAGAGATGGTAAGAAAAGGCTCTGCTCTTTGATAAAAGTTAGAGTTTATGATGTACTAAGTATCTGCTAAAATTAGCCGTGTTTCTAAGATTAGACATCTCCTATGAATACACTATTGTCTTGTCAAGCTGTACCTTTGTTAATATTTGTGACACTGTTCTGGCTGGAAAAGTTACTTTTCACACATCACAGACTTTTATCATTATTGACCCAAACATCTATAACATTTATTTTTGGGAGAAGCTGCTGAGGTGTTGTCAAGGGGTTTTTGGCTGCTGAAAATGATTTTATCATCAGAGGGTAAAAACAGGAGCAGTTAGGCAGATATTTAGAGATTCAGACAAACTCAACCTGTCAACAGACAGCATCTCTTGTACCAGCATCTTGTCTTTTCCTCTTGCCCCTCTATAAATCTGCTGTTCTTTTTCTTTTCTTTTCAAAATCAGCTCAGGGAATATTTTTTATTTATTTTTATTTTTTCAAAATGTGACATAATCAGAGTTGTTCAGATTACATTTTTATGGTCTGTGGATTTTTTTTTTTTAAAGTAAAAGGAATAGTTTTATTTTTTAAATTAATTTCTAACATTTCAAACAAAGTTTGCTGTTTCATTGTTCCTGCCCACGTTTGAGCCAAAATCCAGATGTATACATGACTGATCTGTAAGGCAAATGTTTGGGGGTTTTTTGCTTTAATTTAATAGAATCAAAATGCTCAGTGGCTTGTTAGTTTATTTGTTTGTTAGTTTCTTAATTCTCATAATATGTTGCAGTCATGGGCTTGTTCCCCTGGAGTCATAATGTTCCCTAGTCAGAAAAACTCTGCATTGCTGATGAAATATCCAAAAAGTTGTAACTGTGAGTGGATAAAATCACATGAAATCAAGATGAGAATTTAAAAAAGTAGTTGTTATAAACATTCTGATAGACAAGTAACCAGCGTGATATGTTGGCGTAAACAGCGCTGTATAAGCTGCTGGATGTGGAGGGAAGGAAGGAAGGACTTTTATTGTTGATAAGATGTTGGCTCAGAGCCATCTCCTCTGCAGCCTGTGGAAAGACTTTCTTACAGAGCAAGAGGACAGAAAGGAGACAAAGCAGGAATGTTACTGCCTGTAAATTAGCACAGGGTTAAAACTTGCACGCTTTTATTGAAGCAGTATCTTTTTTGGATTCTAGTTACTTAATGCTTATTGTATTTTAACATTTTTATGTAGTTTTCACTCCAGCTTCAGGTATGTACTCATTGTGTTGTGCTGTTTGGGGTGTGTGTTTGTATTCATGTATGTCGCATTATTTTTATGTTTGTAAAAATCTGTATGACTTTTTTTAGACAGTTGTACTTTTGCTTGGCTGCTTTCAATCTCTTTATTATTACAAAATAAAAGCAATGGAAAAACGAAAGAGAGGGGAGCGAGAGGGTGAGGCTGAGAAGGGAAACTCTTGTCAGGATCATGTGTTTAACTTTAGTCTGTGCTGCTTGAGGCTCAATCTGAAGACGTGATCGTGGACAGCAGCACGGTAAGCTGCTTCTGCTCCAATAGAGATTTTGATATGAGATTATGTACAGGTCCTTATGCTTACTGTTTGTCCTCATCTTAAATTATATTTCCTAGACATTAAACTTTGATGTGTGAGATTTAACTTTTTTCTCTGATTGCTATGAGTTGACCAAAGACTCAGATGTTTAATCAGTCTGAAACATGATTAAATGGCTGCAGCATAGAGAACCTCCCATCCAGTCTAACTGAGACGATGCAGGTCTTTCCTGTTTGTCCAAATTAAACCCATTTCATCTCTGCTCACAGGAAGTGATTAATTTAATCTGAGGAGCGTTGTACAAACTGCCTCCAAAGCATATGACGGAGTGTGCGTTTATGTACAGATGTTGAGGTGTATTTGTACTCTGTGATCTGCTTTTCAATACTTGCATCATTATATATTTACAGATTATTTGTATCACGTGAGCGTACATATGTCTGTGTGTGTGTGTGTGTGTGTGTGTGTGTGTGTGTGTGTGTGCGTGTGTGTGTGTGTGTGTGCGTGCGCATGTGCGTGTGTGTGTGAAGATAATCAGGGGTAAAAGAGGTTATTGTTGCAGAAGTGACAGACATCTGTGTCAGGTGACCACTCGTAACCACATTAACTGTTAAGTCCCATTGAGGCATGGCCATCATGTGAGACTGTTTATAGGCAGACCAGTAGTCATGAGACTACACTAATGGTCTACAATGGGGACTTTTTTGTGTGTGTGTGTGTGTGTGCGCGCGCGCGTGTGTGTGTGTGTGTGTGCGTGTGTGTGTGGGCACTGGGACATTTTTTTAATTGACTGCAGCAATAGATTAAAATTGAAACGTTGCACTAAAATACACCGTCATGTTAACAATTAACTTGTTTGTCTTATTTCAATTATGACTTTGTAGATGCTAAATGTGTATTTATATTACAGTATTTATACAAAAACATCATGTTCTGCCGTAAAATGTAACTAATGAGTAACTTCTCTTGATATGCCTCCATTTTATCAAAAGGAGGCTTGTGTTCTAAAGTGCATCTAACATGTGATCTGTTTACAAGTTTGTATCGACATCAGAAGCAGTAGTACACTGTCCAACTGTGTGTGTTTGTCCAGAGAGAGAACCGTCGTCTTCAGGAGGCCAGTATGCGTCTGGAACAGGAGAATGATGACTTGGCCCATGAACTGGTCACCAGCAAGATTGCCCTTCGGAATGACCTTGACCAGGTAACACAGCAGGTCTACAGGATGCTTTCATACCCATGAATACATAGTGTGCTTACATACAGTACATATAGTGTTTCAAGTCAAGCAGAGGTGATGTGGTTGTCTGCTTGGTTTCTTTCTTTGTTAAGATGTTTTAACATATAGTATTTGTTCCCAAAAACCAACATTGGTTGTTTTATACATAAAGCAAACAAGAATGATGTGCTCCAAATGCGTAATTGAATTTCACTGTAATTGTTAACTTTTTTGATGGAGTAGTGTCAGACGTTGAGCTGATTATATTAGCCTTATTGTGACATAAACAACATACAAACAAAATATTTCCCTGTCTTTTCTAATATTAGGAAGTAACTAAACACCAGAATTTTAGCTTAAGTATATCTTATCTGCAATGTAAAAAAAAAGAATCAAAATGTCAGGAACATGTGAAGTCCTGGGAGGCGGGCTATGACACACCCATACCATAGAAGAGTTGTCGGATACTGTTTGTAAACAGTGTCGCCAGCAAAAAGTTACAGCCAACCCCAGAGGTGCTAAATTTGCTTTTTTGGCATTATGTATGCGATTGATACCTGTTGGTTACATTCTGGCATCACGGTTGCTACCTTTTTATATATTCTCAAACTCCCTTGTGCGTGATTTAAAGGGGTTACTTTTTTATAAATGTATTGTTTGTTGGTATACATTTAAACAGCTCTTCCTCAACAGTTATTGTTGAGGTGCTCAAACATTTCACTTAACTTCTCACTACACCACTGGACCACTGTGGCTGCACAGTTCTCAGTCTGAATCCCTGGCACTGGATTAGATTATAAAAGTGCAGATGTTCCAGTGCTGCTGCATTTGTATTTGTTTGTGCATTCTGGTGGTTGTTTTAAATTGACTCCGTGCAGCAGTTGCAGATCTGGTATTAAATTAAGGCTCTCTGTGTGCTTCTGTGTGTATGTGCACTCAGGCAGAAGACAAGGCTGATGTTTTGAACAAAGAGCTGCTGAGCACCAAGCAACGCCTGGTGGAGACTGAGGAGGAGAAGAGACGACAGGAGGAGGAGACGGCGCAGGTAACATCTGTTTCCCATCACCTCATTAAGCTGCTTAGGCCTTATTAGACTACAGGCCTAACTGGTCAAGTGGCTCAATGATATTTGCAGTCCGTTTTTTTTGTTGTACTGTATTTTGTTATTTTAAAAAAACAGATATTTGATTGAATTATTATAAGGCAACTAGGGCCACTTGTTATGAGGAAAGTATGCGTAAACCTTGTTGAATATTGCAATAATGTTATTAAAATTAACATTATTTAAGAGTGCCCAGTTAGGCCTTTCTGTTGCTTTCATTATACTTCTGAACTGATACTATTTTCAAAGAACTTGATCATTGGACTGAACAGAAAAAGCACCCATAACAATTAATTTTTGTGCAGTTTTCTTCCGATACTCCCATCAACTTGAAAAAAAACAATATTGCAGTCTTTCACAATATGCTATCACCAAATTGACAGTGTGATGAAAAAAAAATAATGATATATTTTGAAGCTCTAGAGGCAGCACAGAATGTTTGTCCTGTGAAGTTGGCTTAAGGACAAAACTATGATTATAGTTACTTAAAAATCCACTGAAAGGCAAAATTAATTATGAATAACTTAAATCAGTTTCAGTCATTGATCAAAGAAAATAAATGTATGATAGCTATAAGTCATCTTGTCACAACAGAATTAGTATTCTAGATAATTAGAGCAGAAATTCCATAAAGGTGTCTAGAAAACAGGTGCTAAAATCAGCATTTAAATGATATTCAGTCGTATAATTAGTGTTAATCAACAGCTCAATCAAGCCCTCAATGAAATTCATGGCCTCTGTGTTTTTAACATTTAGGGCATCTTTAAAACTCATATTTTCTTCTAACATAACCTTACCTATGAATGGTGGTTGCTATTGGTCACTTAAGTAGCCAATATTGCTGATGTTTATTTGTTATCATGCTATAAGAGAGCTTGATGCAATATGCTATTTAACTATATAATAACATAAAAACTCTGCAAAGTGGATGTGTGAATGTTTTTAATTCTTACCTAGGCTCTTTTATCCCACGGACATTTACATTTGTATTAACATTGTGTTACATCAGCTCACCGTCCTCATCAGTGTAAGATTTTATGTTTCTGTCATCTTGTTTTGTTTCTCCCAGCTGAAGGAAGTGTTCAGGAGGGAGCTTGAAAAAGCTGAGCTGGAGATCAAGAAAACCACAGCAATCATAGCTGAATACAAACAGGTTGGTCAATTTTAAAGACCTAAATCTATCTGCTGTTTTTAGAATGGAAAAAATAACTGAAAAAAACACACACCCTCTGGCCCTGTACTGTCAGTGCATTGGACTATTTACTTTGTGTCTGTTATTCACACTTCTTATTTTGTGAGTTTTTTTTCAACTGTTTTCACAAGTGTAACATAAAGAAGCAGTAAAACTAATGACCTTTGTACTTTGATTAAAAGTTACATATCAGTATCAGCCTGACTGTTTATATCAAGCTAGTTCATTGCAACAGGTAAAAACATTTTTTTGTTTTAATTGCATTTGTATATTTTATCAAACATACTTCACTGCTACAGTAACTGTTCACACAGAGTAACAGGGTAATATAGACTGAAGTACATACAAGGTAAAGCTCAATATTGAGTAAGTGGAGATAAGTGATTGTGGAAAGAGTTTTGATGAAAACGATCTTACTCCTCAGTTTAATTTTCTTGAATAAACAACAACAACAATAGTGTATCTCTTATCTTGTACTTAAAATGTCAAATCATCTTTTATACTTCCTCTTTATGTTTCAGATCTGCTCCCAGCTGAGCACCAGACTCGAAAAACAGCAGGCAGCAACAAAAGAAGAGCTGGATATCGTCAGGGTGAGGTTATACTTTTAAAAGGACAGCTAGGATTTTATCAAGTGGGGTCGAATAAGGTATTTATCCATATTAAGTGTATTATATACCGTGTATGGTGGTCGGCACAACCGGAGTTTGGAGAAGCAGACTGAATTGCTGGAGCAGAGGCTAAATAATGTTCTCTTGAAGATGGGATCAATATCTGTGTAAGGGTGCGCGGTTCTCGAGATATTGTCACTGCTTTACCTTGCTTCTTTTTAGCAGGTAACTGAAGCCGTAATACTGCTCTCTTCAAAGACACTAGGCAGTAACACAGTAATCCTACCTTCCTGGTCTGCCGCTGCCTTAATTAGTTAATTTGTGTTATTGCGTGAATTTGGTGAATCCGAAATAACCCTCGAAAGCCCCAAATTCATACGATAACACAAACTAATTATCAAGGCAGTGGAAGACCAGCAACTGCCACGTTCTGCGAGGTAAATTTGCTGTTTATGTAAATGGAGGCTTTCAAAAGAGTACAGATGATGGCTTCAGTTCCCTGTCGGGAAGGGCTGTCTGACAAAAAGGTAAAAGCAAGGTAAAGTGCTGATAATTCCCCTTGTATAGCATATACTTCAACTGATACTGATTTTGTTTTAGGTGAGACTTTTTTTTAGTGGCTAAAATACGTTTTGTTGCTGCCGCCATCCACAGAAGTACATTGCTTTGCCTCTGTGGCAGTACCCCTGCCTGCTTCTCCAAACTGGAGGTGCACTAACTGCCATCTACTTTAGGTACTGTAACACACTGAATACAGATATGTAACTCATGCAGCCTAACCTTAAAAAACTCAAATTATCCCGTTAATAAACAGCTCCTGTCGAAGGAAGCAGAAGTAATTTAGGGGATATTCTAACTTTTAAATAAATCCACAATATGTTGCATCACAGAACCAATGAAATTACACGACTGCTCTGCCTTTCAGATCAGTTAAGACAAGCCCAGGTTGGTACATTACCACACACCTATAAAGTAAGCAATCATCAGCTTGTTTAGCCCTTCTTCAAATGTGATTTGTACTTTGTGGGTGTGACAGTGCATCATCTCAGGCCTTGAGAAAGATCAGGACATCATTTTTAATGTAATATTTTGCCAGTTAAAACAGGCAGGCAGACATTACACAACCCAACACGGGGAGGAAACAAAAGTGTACAGAAGAAAAATCATCTGTTTATCATTGTTAATGGTTAATATAACATTTCCTCTTATGTGATGGCTAGTTTACTACTGGACCCTGCCAATGGTAACATGACTGCAGCAGCCCTGAGCAGTTATTTTAAACACTTACATTTATTCAGAGAACAGACACTGTTATCCAAAGTGACTTACAATAAGTGCATTCAAAGATGTGGGTACAGCCCCAAAAATTGCAAGAGTCACGCATTTATTTTCTGTTCAGTTATGATTAACTGTCATATATATTGTAAACTTATGCTATAATTGACCACTGTAGCATGCTCACCTTTGGCTGGACTGTGTGTTACATTTTTGTACCCAACAAAGATCGTTTGGCTGTATGTGGATGTCAGGGTGGAGCTGTACATGTAGTATGATGAAATGACTGAATTAAACTTCCCCTTAAGCAGCAAGCATGTAACAGCATTAATATATATATATTTCTTAAACAAAAAAAACTTTTCAATGCATCTGCTTGTAAAGTCATGGCCACCAGGAAAAAGTCTAAATCAAAGGAAAAGATTAATCATGCATTCTGATCCCATTACACAAGATATCCATTTTATCTTCTTTTTTGATCACAGTGTGCTCATTAGGGCAAAATTCTCTCACAATGATCTAACACTGAATACATAAAATGAGTTTTGCGTAACAACTAAGTGTGCAATTGTTTGTCTTTAAGAAATGGCATAAACAACCACAAATATTTTTGACCGACTGCATGACAGCAGTTTTCCTTCACATGATGTCTACAAAGTATGTTCACTCACCAACCTCCGCTAACAAACATGTTTTTTTGTGTGTGCCCTGTGCAGAGTAAAGTAATGGGCTGTGACCACTGTAAGGACCTTTTTACAACCCTGGGGTCCCTCCAGGCTTCGTCCCCGGGCAGAGACAAGACATCCTCTGAGCCGCTGGATGAGGAGAAGGACGGGCTGAAGGAGCAGCTGAGGCATCTGGAGCTGGAGCTGGCACAGACCAAACTGCAACTGGTTGAGGCCAAGTGCCGCATTCAGGTCAGAAACACCAGCAAACAGTTATATAAACAACAATAACAATACCTGTGGAAGAGACGCAGGGCAATATACAGAATTATATAGACGTAAGTAATATAATAAGTAATATATACTGACTTCTAAGTAATATATAGAAGTCATCTTATGGAAATAGACATAAGTTACTTATAAAGTTCTTAATCATTATCTTAAAGACATCTTTTTGTGAGTATAATCATAATAGATAGAGTTTACTGCAAGTTTAATTATCCTATTACTATAGCTTAAGTATTTTCTCTGTGTGCTCATAATACAGCAAAGGTAGAGAAAAAGGACACCAAGCAGGCTGCAACTGGAATCTAAGACCATACTAGCTGCTCTATGACACTTTACTCAAAGGTCCATTGTACTGTGTTTAGGGGCAATTATTAGCAGAAATGCTATAATATTCTTAACTATGTTGTCATTAGTTTATAATCACCTGAAAATAAGAATTGTTTTGTTTTTGTTACCTTAGAATGAGCTGTTTATATCCACATACGGTCCTGTCCAACGTAGTCCGCCATGTAGCCCAAAACCCCCAAAAAATCTAACACTGGCTATGGATAGGGTCATTTTCATTTTCACATCCACTGTAATCCTGCTTCACACTTACCACATGGGAGAAGTTTCAGTTCTGCAGCTCCATTACACACAGGAGCACATTTAGCTACATGCTAATGTCATCATGTTAACATGCTGCTGTTTAGCTGGTGCATTTATCGGCATCTTAGCCAATCTTTGTGTACTGTATTAGCATGTTAACATTTGCTAGTAGTACAAGTACAGCTGAGGCTGAGGGGAATATCAGTAGTTTCACAGAATTGTGGCCATAAACCTAAGTATTGACGCATCAACATTTGACCTGATGACAAAGTAAGATGAGAAGTTAAGGAATCAAAGTTTATTACAGTTAAAGTTGAAGAGGACATCTGTACCAAGTTTCATGGCAGTACCTTCAAGATTTCATTAAAAAACAAAAATATCAACTTCAAAATCTTGAAAACAAAACAGAAATAAGATGAGCTGTAGTACATACAGAAGCACTTGAACCCACTCCAAAGAAAATCACACACAACTGTGGATATGGAACTTAAAAGTATAGACACTCCTAGAACACAGACCCTTAACCCTTTGAAACCTACCTAAGAAAATTGTGTCAATATCAATATTATAGCAAAAACATGGGGAGAAGGAAATGAGCAACTTAAAAAGACAGGTCCCAAAAATAGCCAGAAATTAACAAAAAAGAACAAGACAATTACCAGAAAATAAGCAGAAAAAGAAAAGTAAAAACAAACACAAACGAGAAAATTACCTCACAAAAAATGTGCAATTTGTTTTATACATTTTTCTGTGATACAATTTTAAACATATAATTGTAATAATTATAAACACTTTTTATAATTATTTAGTTTTTGGACATTTTTCCTTTTTTAAAAAATTTTATATATTTATTAAGTTTTCCACTTTTTTCCTAACTCTGTCCAGCCTAATTTGGTGTCACTTTTTACCAATTTCTAGCATTTTTTTTAACATTTCTTGCCAAGTTGCTCACTGCCTTTTCCCCACGTTTTCAAAAGAAATCAAACCAGTGTGCTCAGGTTTCAAAGGGTTAAACATCTTGTGAGGGTATGTGAATGAAGCACAAGAAAACTCATGTCAATCCAGGTTTCAAAGGGTTAAGAGTATCAGAATTCACAGGTGCATAGAAAACTGCTAATTTGGTTACTAATTTAAATAGTCAGTTTTCATTAAATGCTCTTGTATGACTGGAGATATATTTAGTAGCTGGATGGTTTGGATAATGTGCTAAAATGCAGACATAGTTGTCGATGAACTCCTCAGTCCTCCTGCTGATCCCTCTGGTCACCCTGCAGGAGCTCGAACACCAGCGGGGAGTCCTGATGAACGAGATCCAGGCAGCCAAGAACTCGTGGTTCAGCAAGACTCTGGGCTCCCTGAAGAGCTCAGCCTCCTCTTCCTCCAGCTCCACCTCCCAGACCCCATCCTCTCCAAAGGAGGGCCCTGTGTAGACAACCCCGCGTCCATCTCTGATTGCCCTGCAGGATGCACACTAGAGCTGAGGAACAAGAGTTGGAAAAACAAGCAGCGGAGAAATGCAGTATTCCTTTTCCAGCCGGTGGCAGAGTGATGCTCACCAGCTTCTGGGACTGCAAAAAGCTGTAAAGATGAGGGAAGGAAAAAGGGTGGAGGACTGGACCTGTCGCCTGTCTTTCACAAAATGTTTACATTTGAGTGAACTAAAAAAAGTCTTTTGACCCTCTCTGCGTCACAGTTGATGTGACAGTTGAGAATAAATCATCAGTGAGGCTTAACGTTGATTTAAAGTTCAGTTGTCATTGCTGACACTTTTCTTAGAGTTCTTATAAAAAAAAGCTTAAATAGGCATACACAATGGCATTCCTCTTGCAAGTGAATAATTTAGCTCCACCTTGTGGTCAGATATAGTTACTGCAGAGTTAAAGTAATATTATCTGAGTGAGATTATATTTTTTAGGTAGCTGAAAATTAAACCTGCATTCACTTTCTTCACAATTTTATCAGTAATTTCAATGAAAGTGATACAGCTACAGATGGAGAAATATTATACATTTACTGCATAGAATTATAGGGATCTATATTAACCATCTTCAGCGCAGCAAAGCCACAGCGCTCTGAAAAAGGAATACTGCATTCAGTCTTAAACAAGAACAACACAAAAGTTGTATTTCTTTATAGTAATATAACGTAAACAATGTTGTCATATAAATATGTATAACTAATTATTGATTTTTGTAATAATCTTGTACAGTTCTTTAAGAGAAGAAAAAAACAAGGAAATTGTTCTTTAATTTCTTCTTCTTCTTCTTTTTTTTTTACCATTTTGAATTTGAATGTCATCTCTCTAGATGTTGACGTAAGCACAGTATGTGATCGATCTGGTCGAGTCCAAAGGCTGGAGAACCAAAGTGACAACCTGCAGAGATCTTAATGTCCCTACTGTTTCCTCAGTCATGGGTTTAAACTTGAGGTGCGTAATATCACTCTAAAATTTGGGAGTGATATTACACGCTTGATAATTTTTTTAATTGTATTTTTTCAATCTCAGTTTAAGCTCATGCCTGGATGTGTTAAATAGTCTGTTGAAGTGATCATAACAGAGAAGGACTCTTTTCCCTCTCTGTGTCCGTTTTGTCTTTGTTATAGTTTTAAAGAATCAGTTGGGATTTTCATAGCACAATGTCACACATCTTCAGTGATAATGGGAAGTCTTCAGAGTGGTTTTAAATATGTAGAAGCTGCATATTGACCTTTGTTTGAGATGTTCAGTTTTAAAAATTTTTTTTTTAATCTTTTACTGTTAAGCTTGTTTTTTAAAGGGACATTTCACCCCATATTTTTCCTCTTATGCGTAGTACTATTCATCAGTCCACATGGTTGTGGTGTGAGTTACCGAGTTTCGGGAATATCCGTCCCTAGAATGTCTGCTGTCTGTCAAACTTAATGGAACTAGATGGCAGTCCATTTTTGAAAAACTCAACAGCAATGTCTCTTTCCAGAAATCATGGCCCAGTTACTCAAAGATAATCAACAAATCTGCAGTTTCATGTAGGAACTTATTTTTCCAAACCAAATTTCACCTGTCAACCGTATCACCGCGTGGAAGAAAGCGTGCATCTACTCATGGAAGAGCGGCTCGTGCTCGTTATGGTGTGAGATGTGAACATTAATGGCGTCCTCCTCCGATGAGCTGAGACATAAGTCATTGGTGCTAGATGAGCTTGCAGTAGATGCTTGTTCCCTTCTGTACAGTTATATGGTTGCTGGAAAAAAGTTTGTAAGAAGGAAAATAGTTCCTACATTAAATTGCTCTGTGGATGATCTTGAGTAACCAGGTCATAATTTTTAGAAAGACATTGCTGTCGAGTTTTTTAAATGCATTTTTTTTTTCACGCTTTTAGCACCAAAAGCCGAGTGCCATTTAGTTCCATTATACTGGAGAGAAGGCAGACGTCTCTTCAGCTGATATCTCCAACATTCGGCAACTCACACCAAAACAATCTACATAGCACTACAGGTAAGAGAAAAATGTGAATCTTTGTTTTTGGAGGAATTTTTTCCTCAGGTCATATTAATTGTCTCTGGTGGCTGTAAACAGACATTACAGTTTGAGATTTCATGGCTTGTGATTTTCTTTTTTCTTGAGCAGACTGGAAAAATGACTACCACAGAGCCAGATAATCCATCACAGTAGTCATGGAGAAACTGAGTTTAGGTAACAGTTCCAGCATATGCTCTACAGTATCTGTTACATAGCACACATAATCCCCAAATAAATGCCTAGCATAACATTAATAAGCACGATTGAGTTGTAATATTCTCCTCTCATTTCCAAACTGTCCTAAGGCGATTTGCTCGGCTGTGCCAACGTTTTTACGCTTTGTTTGGTTAAAGCAAGAATGCAATGTGCATACATTAATCTTTCCTGTGTCCATGGTGGATTGTTGACTGAGTTGTTCAGGGATAACACCTAAGTATGAACAGAAATTCAGCCCACGAGTAGTATCTTTAAAAAAAAATTTAAAAAAAAGATTTTGAAATAATCTGCAGGTAAAACGGTAAGTAAGTAAAATTTACATTTACAATTTCAAGTCTTATTTTAAGTCACTTGGGACCACAACCTAAAAAGATTAACCTGAATACATGAAGCTTTATCCACAGTAAGTGTGAGGACCACAGCCTCTGATCGAAGGACATAAAACAATTAGTTGCAAGTTGTTTTTTTTTATTTTATTTTACCATCATGAATGCATGTTAGTGCTGTGTTAGCAGGCTGAGAGCTGCAGTGTCAGTGCCAAATGTCCTGCTTTATTCTTAACTCTGGTTGTCACTTAAATCAGCCTTTGGACTCTGACCAAGCCCTTGTGTACTTGTGTGTGTGTGTGTGTGTGTGTGTGTGTGTGTGTGTGTGTGTGTGTGTGTGTGTGTGTGTGTGTGTGTGTGTGTGTGTGTGTGTGTGTCTTTGGATGTGTGTATGTCCATGTGTGTTCTGCACTGTATCTCATGTGGTTGAAATTGAAATGGTTTTTTCACCACGTGGCTGCCTTTTTCTGTTGTCGACTGAAGCTGTTGGCTGGTGAGAGGAACACCATCTGACAGTCTGAAATGTCGGAGAGTGTCAGTTGTGCCATAAGAGCCTCCCATCTGTTCCGTCCTCAGTGGTCTTCCTCCGTGCACCCAATGACCTGAAACAACCTTACCTATAACCATGTCATCTAATGTTATTGACAGATTTGCTGGATATCATCTGTTCTGACACATTTCCACCAGGGCCTCTCAGTACGACCAGTGTCCTCCCACTGGTGGCTACTGGAAATGCATCCATATCAAGGAAAGGGAGAAAAGGAAGTGACTGGCTTTCACTGAATCCCAGGTGTGTTTTGCATTTCCAGGACATTCCCTCTTCACTATCATGCATCATTCTTTTTAGTCACGCCTGTGACATTTACAAAGTCATACAACCAATTTACTGTAAACTGTGGCCAAGTTGAAGAGAGCTCCCAGTCTTTTATGTGCACTAACACAACATTGATATTTTAAACACTATTTCCAGATGTGCGTTTGTTTAAAAGTTATCCTGAGCACAGAGCATAATTATTTTTTAACTGATGATTACTGTTGCTAAGAGGACAGCTGCCAATTTATAATCCACTCTGATTCAGTTCATTTCAATGATGCAAAAACAGGCAGTTAGTCAGATTAGAGGTGTGATGTGTGTCGTGTAGTTTACAGTTCGCTGTAATGCCACAGTCCTGTTACACAGAGAGGGACTCTTCCTCAGCTGGTCCGACTCACATCACTGTTTGCTGTACAGTAACTGTCATTAATAAATTTCAGTTTTCTGTTTATGCACTCCGAGCTTTTATTGAACAACAATATACAGACCATACATTGACCAACTTCAATACGATATCCTGTCATTTCACTGACACAACTAGTGGTACAAGTTAATTTGCAACATCATGCACATGGTTGTATCTGCTAATTCAGACATCAAGGAAACGGGCATTGGAATAATTGAACTGAAAACAGTAATGTCACTTCAGTATAAGCACCGCTGGTGTCCATGAAGCGCATACAAGCACAAACTGTAAGACTTTGTAATAGGATGCTTAATGTTTAGCAGCTACTGCAAAAAACACCACCATTTAAAAGTTTGGAATCACCTGTTACATATATGATTTTCTTCTTTCCTTCAATGATGGGTATTTTAACATACATTATAACACTATCATTCAGACACCAGATTTATTATTAAGATAAAAAAAGTTTAATTTAAAAAAAATTGAAAAAAATAGAACTGAATGACTGTAGTGTTTTGATCTCCATGTACAAAACAAAGCCTCCATACAAAATAACATCTGTTTGGGAAGAGGACTTTCTTTACAATTTAAAGATGTAGAGTAGTCCTCTCAGACATCTGACTGTAGCGTTTAAGCTCAATTAAGCTTTTATGACAAGCAATTTTGAACATTTGAATGGTAATGTAAACATTGACTGTTTTTGTAAAATTCTTTAGAATACTGGTAAGTTCTAGGTAAATCAGATTTGGTTCATATGTAATGTTATCAGCTGTATAAAGATTCAATATTCATGGAGTAATGTGGAGGGAAAAACTGATGAGTAGAGAAAAGCCCCAAAGACACCATGACTGGCAATTCCATTTTAATAAAATCCAACGTTATCATTAATACAACAGATTAAAAACGAGCACACTGTTTGTGCGTGGTTTAGTTGTTGACAAACTTTAACAAAAATGGAACATAGTAACAATAGCTATTTTATTCAATGATCTGGTGCAACTACAGGGCTTACACATTGGACCTGAGCTGCTGGATGCTGGGTCATTTTAAAGATCATTTTGTTAGAGTCAGACAAGGAAAAAAAAACATTTGCTTGCTTTTTCTTACTATTCTTTGGTTTCAGTGTTGCTATACAGGTCACTCAGCTCATCAAAATAACTGTCAGCGGAGCGAAGAATCTGGATGATGGCAGTGAGCAGCAGGATGTCACAGTGCAGGTCCAAGTCAAACTCTTTGCTATAGTTCTTCACAGGAACAACACAGGACATTGGCACACCGAGTCGAGCGCTGACCTCCTGCATCTGGATCACAAAAGCAACACCAAAACACAAAAAAGAAGGTAGTTTTTACTTTTTTGTAAACACCACAAGACAACTGCACTGGTCCACAGGCAAAAAGGTTGATAATGTCACATTTTTGCATTTTTGGATGTAATAATCACACTATAATTTACAAAAAAAATGTTATTTTGTATACCTGAGCCATTACAGTACACAAAGGCAGATTGCTGAATCAGATAAAAAATGTTATCTTGAATTAATTTCACATTTCTTCTAAGACTGTCGCTTACATCCTTCCGTCAAGGCCACAGTTAATCAAAAATCCAGACAGCAAACAAGCATATTTACATTTTCTGTGTAAGAATAAGATCCTAGAATTTAAAGTTGATCTCACCAGTTCTTCAATGTAGCCACTCTTATAGATGTTCCTAATGTCCTGTGAAACAAAGGGGCAGGCTTCATCCACTTTCGTCATCAGTACCAGCTGAGGAATGCCTGGAAAATAAATCGAAATTCAAATAATGCCCTTCATTGGCTCTGAAAAAGGAGGTTCTGTATATAAGCACAAGTACATGCTGCTTACCATGTTAGCAGCCTGTACATATATCAATGGTTTGTGAATATCAAACAAGTATGCTATGATATGGCTGACATATTATACTCTGACTTTTTTTATTTAGTTTTTGAACATACTATACTTAACTATTTTGTGATATTTTTGAAAGACATACTACACTATAACTCTCTAATGTCCTTTTGGACAACATACTTGAATATAACGTTTTTTTATGCCATATGACGAAATATTTTTCCAAACAATTTGGGACCACATACTGTACTATAACTTTATTCTGAGATTTTTTAAACATACTGAACTAAGACATTTTTAGGATAATTTTGACAATACACTATACAATGACATTTTTTATGATACATTCGAAGATATAAAATGACATTTTTGGGTAAGCATACTGTAGAAATAGCCGAGACACAACATAGCATAGAATGTTGCAAAAACAGCCAAAAACAATATAGTAATACATGTCCATTTGAGTATGGCTAAAAATGTCAAAATATTATGTGTCCCAAAAACAGCTGGAAACACCTCAAAACAGCTTAAAATAGTGTGCCGAGACAAGCCATAGCATAGAATTTATTAAAAATGGCCCAAAGACCATGATATAATATGTTGAAAAAATGACCGAAAACTATAACATGTTCCAAACAAAGCTGAAAACACCTCAAAATGCCATAGCATAGAATTTTGCAAAAAAAAAGGCAAAGACACCATAATAATGCATGTCAAAAAATCACCAAAAAGGCAAGGCGATATTAGCATTCCAAGACATGCCATAGCATAGAATACGGCAAAAACAGCCAAAGATGCCATAATGATGATTGTCCAAAAAATTACTGAAAATGCAAGGCTTTAGTATGGCTAAAACTGTCAAAATATGACATTTCCCAAATACAGCTTAAAACACCTCAAACCATCATCAAATAGCGTGCCAAGAAACACCATGGCATAGGAAAAAAAAGCCAAAAACACCATGATAAGGCAAGGCAAAAAAAAAAAACAAAAAGAGAAGCCGAAAAGACAAGGCTATGGTATGGCTAAAAATGTCTAAATATGGCATGTCCCATGAACAGCTGAAAACACTTCAAAACAGCATAAAACAGCATTCCAAGACACACGATAGCATAGAATACTGCAAAAAGAACCAAAAAAGCCATAATGATGATTGTCCAAAAAAAGACTGAAAATGCAAGGCTATAGTATGGCTAAAAAATTCAAAATATGACACGTCCCGAACACAGCTGAAAACACCTCAAAACAGCATGAAATAGCGTACAAAGACATGCACTAGCACAGAATTTTACAAAAACAACCAAAAAATGCAGGTTGAAAAAAAGACCCGAAAGGCAAGGCTATACTATGGCAAAAATGTCAAAATATGACATGCCCCAAAAACAGCTGAAAACACCTCAAAACATCATAAAACAGGGTGCAGAGACAAGCCATAGCACAGAATTTTGGAAAAACGATCGAAAACACCATAACAATGCATGTTGAAAAAAAGGCCACGAAAGGCAAGCCTATAGTATGGCGAAAAAAGTCATGATATGACATGTCCCAAAAACAGCTGAAAAAACCTTAAAACAGTATAAAAGAGTATGCCAAGACACGCCACAGCATAGAATACTGCAAAAACAGCCAAAAACACCACAATAATGCATGTTGAAAAAATGACCCAAAAGGCAAGGCTATAGTATGGCAAAAATGTCAAGATATGACATGTCCCAAAAACAGCTCAAAACACGCCAATACAGCATAAAATGGTGTACAAAGACACGCCATGATGCAGAATTTTAGAAAAATGGCCAAAGACATCATAATAATGCATGTTGAAAAGATGACCCAAAAGGCAAGTTTATACTATCACAAAAAAGTCGAAATATGACGTGTCCCAAAAACAGCTAAAAACACGTCAACACAGCATAAAATAGCGTGAAAAGGCACGCCATGGCACAGAATTTTGCAAAAATGGCAAAAAACACCATAATACTGCATGTTGAAAAAATGACCCGAAAGGCAAGGCTATAGTATGGCAAAATTTTCAAAATATAACATGTCCAAAAAACAGCTGAAAACACCTCAAAACAGCATAAAATAGCGTGAAAAGGCACGCCATGGCAAAGAATTTTGCAAAAACAGGCAAAAACACCATAATAATGCATGTTGAAAAAATGACCAAAAGGCAAGGCTATACTATGGCAAAATTGTCAAAATATGACATGTCCCAAAAACAGCTGGAAACACCTCAAAACAGCATAAAATAGCATGCAAAGACAACCCATAGCACAGAATTTTGGAAAAACGATCGAAAACACCACAATAATGCATGTTGAAAAAATGACCCGAAAGGCAAGGCTATAGTATGGCTAAAAATTTCAAAATATGACATGTCCCAAGAACAGCTGAAAACACCTCAAAACAGCATAAAATAGCATGCAAAGGCAAACCATATCATAGAATGTTACGAAAATGGCCAAAAACATCATAATAATGCATGTTGAAAAAATGACCTAACAAGCAAGGCTATACTATGGCAAAAATGTCAAAATATGACATGTCCCAAAAACAACTCAAAAAATCTCAAAACAGCATGAAATACCATTAAAAGACACACCATGGCACAGAATTTTGCAAAAATGGCAAAAAAACACCATAATACTGCATGTTGAAAAGATGACCCAAAAGGCAAGGCTATACTATGGCAAAAATGTCAAAATATAACATGTCCCAAAAACAGCTGAAAAGACCTCAAAATAGTATTAAGTACTGTACAAAGACACACCCTAGCACAAAATTTTACAAAAACGGCAGAAAACACCACAATTATACATGCTGAAAAAATGACCCGAAAGGCAAGGCTATAGTATGGTAAAATTGTCAAAATATGACATGTCCAAAAAACAGCTGAAAACACCTCAAAACAGCATAGAATAACGTGCAAAGACACGCTCTTGCATGGAACTTTGCAAAAACGGCAGAAAACACCACAATTATACATGCTGAAAAAATGACCCGAAAGGCAAGGCTATAGTATGGCAAAAATGTCAAAATATGACATGTCCAAAAAACAGCTGGAAACACCTCAAAACAGCATAAAATAGCATGCAAAGACAACCCATAGCACAGAATGTTGCAAAAACTGCCAAAAACACCATAATGATGCAGGTTGAAAAGATGACCTGGAAGGTAAGGCTATAGTATGGAAAAAATGTCAAAACATAACATGTCCCAAAAACAGCTGAAAACACCTCAAAACAGCATAGAATAACGTGCAAAGACACGCTCTTGCATTGAACTTTGCAAAAACGGCAGAAAACACCACAACTATGCATGCTGAAAAAATGACCTAAAAAACAAGGCTATAGTATGGCAAAAAATGTCAAAATATAACATGTCCCAAAAACATCTGAAAACACCTGAAAACAGCATAAAATAGCGTGAAAAGTCACGCCATGGCACAGAATTTTGCAAAAACAGCCAAAAACACCATAATATTGATTGTTGAAAAAATGACCTAAAAAGCAAGGCTATAGTATGGCTAAAAATTTCAAAATATGACATGTCCAAAAAACAGCTGGAAACACCTCAAAACAGCATAAAATAGCATGCAAAGACAACCCATAGCACAGACTTTTGCAAAGACAGCCAGAAACACCATAATGATGCAGGTTGAAAAGATGACCCGAAAGGTAAGGCTATAGTATGGCAAAAATGTCAAAATATGACATGTCCCAAAAACAGCTGAAAACACCTCAAAACAGCATAAAATAGCATGCAAAGACAACCCATAGCACAGAATTTTGGAAAAACGATCGAAAACACCACAATTATGCATGCTGAAAAAATGACCTAAAAAACAAGGCTATAGTATGGCAAAATTGTCAAAATATGACATGTCCCAAAAACAGCTCAAAACATCTGAAAACAGCTTAAAATACCGTGTAAAGACAAGCCATGGTACATAATTTTGGAAAAACGTTCGAAAACACCACAATAATGCATGTTGAAAAAATGACCCGAAAGGCAAGGCTATACTATGGCAAAAATGTCAAAATATGACATGTCCCAAAAACAGCTGAAAACACCTCAAAACAGCATAGAATAAAGTGCAAAGACACGCTCTTGCATGGAACTTTGCAAAAACAGCAGAAAACATGACAATTTTGCATGCTGAAAAAATGACCTAAAAAGCAAGGCTATAGTATGGCAAAAATGTCAAAATATGACATGTCCCAAAAACAGCTCAAAACATCTGAAAACAGCTTAAAATACCGTGTAAAGACAAGCCATGGCACATAATTTTGGAAAAACAGCAGAAAACACCACAATTATGCATGCTGAAAAAATTACCTAAAAAACAAGGCTATAGTATGGCAAAAATGTCAAAAAAACATGTCCCAAAAACAACTAAAAAAATCTCAAAACAGCATAAAATACCATTAAAAGACACGCCATGGCACAGAATTTTGCAAAAATGGCAGAAAACACCATAATACTGCATGTTGAAAAGATGACCCGAAAGGCAAGGCTATAGTATGGCAAAATTGTCAAAATATGACATGTCCAAAAAACAGCTGAAAACACCTCAAAACAGCATAGCATAACGTGAAAAGGCACGCCATGGCACAGAATTTTGCAAAAACAGCCAAAAACACCATAATGATGCAGGTTGAAAAAATGACCAAAAGGCAAGGCTATACTATGGCAAAATTGTCAAAATATGACATGTCCAAAAAACAGCTGGAAACACCTTAAAACAGCATAAAATAGCATGCAAAGACAACCCATAGCACAGAATGTTGCAAAAACAGCCAAAAACACCATAACAATGCATGTTGAAAAAATGACCTAAAAAGCAAGGCTATAGTATGGCTAAAAATTTCAAAATATAACATGTCCCAAAAACAGCAGACAACACCTCAAAACAGCATAAAATAGCATGCAAAGGCACACCATGGCAAAGAATTTTGGAAAAAACGATCGAAAACACCACAACAATGCATGTTGAAAAAATGACCCGAAAGGCAAGGCTATATACTATGGCAAAAATGTCAAAATATGACATGTCCCAAAAACAGCTGAAAACACCTCAAAATAGCATAATGTACTGTACAAAGACACGCCATAGCACAGACTTTTGCAAAAACAGCCAGAAACACCATAATGATGCAGGTTGAAAAAATGACCCGAAAGTCAAGGCTATAGTATGGCAAAACTGTCAAAATATGACATGTCCAAAAGACAGCTGAAAACACCTAAAAACAGCATAAAATAGCATGAAAAGGCACGCCATGGCACAGAATTTTGCAAAAACAGCCAAAAACACCATAATAATGCATGTTGAAAAAATGACCAAAAGGCAAGGCTATACTATGGCAAAATTGTCAAAATATGACATGTCCCAAAAACAGCTGGAAACACCTCAAAACAGCATAAAATAGCATGCAAAGACAACCCATAGCACAGAATTTTGGAAAAACGATCGAAAACACCACAATTATGCATGCTGAAAAAATGACCTAAAAAACAAGGCTATAGTATGGCAAAAATGTCAAAATATGACATGTCCCAAAAACAACTCAAAAACTCTCAAAACAGCATGAAATACCATTAAAAGACACGCCATGGCACAGAATTTTGCAAAAATGGCAAAAAAACACCATAATACTGCATGTTGAAAAAAAGGCAAGGCTATAGTATGGCAAAATTGTCAAAATATGACATGTTCCAAAAACAGCTGAAAACACCTAAAAAACAGCATAAAATAGCATGAAAAGACACGCCATGGCACAGAATTTTGCAAAAACAGCCAAAAACACCATAATGATGCAGGTTGAAAAAATGACCCGAAAGTCAAGGCTATAGTATGGCAAAATTGTCAAAATATGACATGTTACAAAAACAGCTGAAAACACCTAAAAACAGCATAAAATAGCATGAAAAGACACGCCATGGCACAGAATTTTGCAAAAACAGCCAAAAACACCATAATGATGCAGGCTGAAAAAATGACCCGAAAGTCAAGGCTATTGTATGGCAAAATTGTCAAAATATGACATGTCCCAAAAACAGCTCAAAACATCTGAAAACAGCTTAAAATACCGTGTAAAGACAAGCCATGGTATATAATTTTGGAAAAACGTTCAAAAACACCACAATAATGCATGTTGAAAAAATGACCTAAAAAGCAAGGCTATAGTATGGCAATAATGTCAAAATATGACATGTCACAAAAACAGCTCAAAACATCTGAAAACAGCTTAAAATACCGTGTAAAGACAAGCCATGGCACATAATTTTGGAAAAACAGCAGAAAACACCACAATTATGCATGCTGAAAAAATGACCTAAAAAACAAGGCTATAGTATGGCAAAAATGTCAAAAGAACATGTCCCAAAAACAACTAAAAAAATCTCAAAACAGCATAAAATACCATAAAAAGACACGCCATGGCACAGAATTTTGCAAAAATGGCAAAAAACACCATAATACTGCATGTTGAAAAGATGACCAAAAGGCAAGGCTATACTATGGCAAAATTGTCAAAATATGACATGTCCAAAAAACAGCTGGAAACACCTCAAAACAGCATCAAATAGCATGCAAAGACAACCCATAGCACAGAATGTTGCAAAAACAGCCAAAAACACCATAACAATCCATGTTGAAAAAATGACCTAAAAAGCAAGGCTATAGTATGGCTAAAAATTTCAAAATATAACATGTCCCAAAAACAGCAGACAACACCTCAAAACAGCATAAAATAGCATGCAAAGGCACACCATGGCAAAGAATTTTGGAAAAAACGATCGAAAACACCACAACAATGCATGTTGAAAAAATGACCCGAAAGGCAAGGCTATAGTATGGCAAAAATGTCAAAATATGACATGTCCAAAAAACAGCTGAAAACACCTCAAAACAGCATAAAATAGCATGCAAAGACAACCCATAGCACAGAATTTTGGAAAAACGATCGAAAACACCACAATTATGCATGCTGAAAAAATGACCTAAAAAACAAGGCTATAGTATGGCAAAAATGTCAAAATATGGCATGTCCCAAAAACAACTCAAAAAATCTCAAAACAGCATGAAATACCATTAAAAGACACGCCATGGCACAGAATTTTGCAAAAATGGCAAAAAAACACCATAATGATGCAGGTTGAAAAAATGACCCGAAAGTCAAGGCTATAGTATGGCAAAATTGTCAAAATATGACATGTTCCAAAAACAGCTGAAAACACCTAAAAACAGCATAAAATAGCATGAAAAGACACGCCATGGCACAGAATTTTGCAAAAACAGCCAAAAAAGCCATACTAATGCATGTTGAAAAAATGACCCGAAAGGCAAGGCTATACTATGGCAAAAATGTCAAAATATGACATGTCCCAAAAACAGCTGAAAACACCTCAAAACAGCATAGAATAAAGTGCAAAGACACGCTCTTGCATGGAACTTTGCAAAAACAGCAGAAAACATGACAATTATGCATGCTGAAAAAATGACCTAAAAAGCAAGGCTATAGTATGGCAAAAATGTCAAAATATGACATGTCCCAAAAACAGCTCAAAACATCTGAAAACAGCTTAAAATACCGTGTAAAGACAAGCCATGGCACATAATTTTGGAAAAACAGCAGAAAACACCACAATTATGCATGCTGAAAAAATGACCTAAAAAACAAGGCTATAGTATGGCAAAAATGTCAAAAAAACATGTCCCAAAAACAACTAAAAAAATCTCAAAACAGCATAAAATACCATTAAAAGACACGCCATGGCACAGAATTTTGCAAAAATGGCAAAAAACACCATAATACTGCATGTTGAAAAGATGACCCGAAAGGCAAGGCTATAGTATGGCAAAATTGTCAAAATATGACATGTCCAAAAAACAGCTGAAAACACCTCAAAACAGCATAGCATAACGTGAAAAGGCACGCCATGGCACAGAATTTTGCAAAAACAGCCAAAAACACCATAATGATGCAGGTTGACAAAATGACCAAAAGGCAAGGCTATACTATGGCAAAATTGTCAAAATATGACATGTCCAAAAAACAGCTGGAAACACCTTAAAACAGCATAAAATAGCATGCAAAGACAACCCATAGCACAGAATGTTGCAAAAACAGCCAAAAACACCATAACAATGCATGTTGAAAAAATGACCTAAAAAGCAAGGCTATAGTATGGCTAAAAATTTCAAAATATAACATGTCCCAAAAACAGCAGACAACACCTCAAAACAGCATAAAATAGCATGCAAAGGCACACCATGGCAAAGAATTTTGGAAAAAACGATCGAAAACACCACAACAATGCATGTTGAAAAAATGACCCGAAAGGCAAGGCTATATACCATGGCAAAAATGTCAAAATATGACATGTCCCAAAAACAGCTGAAAACACCTCAAAATAGCATAATGTACTGTACAAAGACATGCCATAACACAGACTTTTGCAAAAACAGCCAGAAACACCATAATGATGCAGGTTGAAAAAATGACCCGAAAGTCAAGGCTATAGTATGGCAAAACTGTCAAAATATGACATGTCCAAAAGACAGCTGAAAACACCTAAAAACAGCATAAAATAGCATGAAAAGGCACGCCATGGCACAGAATTTTGCAAAAACAGCCAAAAACACCATAATAATGCATGTTGAAAAAATGACCAAAAGGCAAGGCTATAGTATGGCAAAATTGTCAAAATATGACATGTCCCAAAAACAGCTGGAAACACCTCAAAACAGCATAAAATAGCATGCAAAGACAACCCATAGCACAGAATTTTGGAAAAACGATCGAAAACACCACAATTATGCATGCTGAAAAAATGACCTAAAAAACAAGGCTATAGTATGGCAAAAATGTCAAAATATGACATGTCCCAAAAACAACTCAAAAACTCTCAAAACAGCATGAAATACCATTAAAAGACACGCCATGGCACAGAATTTTGCAAAAATGGCAAAAAAAACACCATAATACTGCATGTTGAAAAAATGACCCGAAAGGCAAGGCTATAGTATGGCAAAATTGTCAAAATATGACATGTTCCAAAAACAGCTGAAAACACCTAAAAACAGCATAAAATAGCATGAAAAGACACGCCATGGCACAGAATTTTGCAAAAACAGCCAAAAACACCATAATGATGCAGGTTGAAAAAAATGACCCGAAAGGCAAGGCTATAGTATGGCAAAATTGTCAAAATATGACATGTTCCAAAAACAGCTGAAAACACCTAAAAACAGCATAAAATAGCATGAAAAGACACGCCATGGCACAGAATTTTGCAAAAACAGCCAAAAACACCATAATGATGCAGGTTGAAAAAATGACCCGAAAGGCAAGGCTATAGTATGGCAAAATTGTCAAAATATGACATGTTCCAAAAACAGCTGAAAACACCTAAAAACAGCATAAAATAGCATGAAAAGACACGCCATGGCACAGAATTTTGCAAAAACAGCCAAAAACACCATAATGATGCAGGTTGAAAAAATGACCCGAAAGTCAAGGCTATAGTATGGCAAAATTGTCAAAATATGACATGTTCCAAAAACAGCTGAAAACACCTAAAAACAGCATAAAATAGCATGAAAAGACACGCCATGGCACAGAATTTTGCAAAAACAGCCAAAAACACCATAATGATGCAGGTTGAAAAAATGACCCAAAAGTCAAGGCTATAGTATGGCAAAAATGTCAAAATATGACATGTCCCAAAAACAGCTCAAAACATCTGAAAACAGCTTAAAATACCGTGTAAAGACAAGCCATGGCACATAATTTTGGAAAAACGATCGAAAACACCACAATAATGCATGTTGAAAAAATGACAAAAATGTCAAAATATGACATATCCCAAAAACAGCTGAAAACACCTCAAAACAGCATAGAATAAAGTGCAAAGACACACTCTTGCATGGAACTTTGCAAAAACGGCAGAAAACATGACAATTATGCATGCTGAAAAAATGACCTAAAAAGCAAGGCTATAGTATGGCAAAAATGTCAAAATATGACATGTCACAAAAACAACTCAAAAAATCTCAAAACAGCATGAAATACCATTAAAAGACATGCCATGGCACAGAATTTTGCAAAAATGGCAAAAAACACCATAATACTGCATGTTGAAAAAATGACCCAAAAGGCAAGGCTATAGTATGGCAAAATTGTCAAAATATGACATGTCCAAAAAACAGCTGAAAACACCTCAAAACAGCATAAAATAGCATGCAAAGGCACACCATATCATAGAATGTTACGAAAATGGCCAAAAACACCATAATATTGATAGTCCAAAAAAAGAATGAAAAGACAGGGGTTTTTGTAAGGCTAAAAGAATATGACATGTTCCAAAAACAGCTGAAAACACTTTAAAAGAGCATGAACTAGCATGCCAAGAAACATCATAGTATAGTGTCAAAAAAACATCGAAAAACAACAATATAGCACGTCGAAAAAATAAATGAAAATGTGCAGCGTTTTCAAAACTAACGGAAATGATAGGCGCTATGATCCGATGTAAGGGTAAGAGTTAAAGGAAAAAGCTGAATGCACAATACTTAATAGGATCAGAAATGTCCATTCCCAATAATATTTGTGTTGTGTTAACACCACAGTACAGCACTGATTGTACTACTTGTGTTTCAGTTGCTGGAAGCAAGGAGAGCTGTCTTGACCAAAGAACAAATGGACGTTTGGAGAGTGATCACAACAGACGTCATGTCGGATGAGGAAGATGGCACAGCTGATGGAGAAGCTATTGACTGTGAGGCCACCATCCTTTAGAGGCCATGTGCTATCTGAACTATGTGCTGTTCTTTAGGAGAGACTGGAAAGGAACCCAAAGTATGTAGCAACACACCACAAAAGGCTGTGTATTGGACCACCATCAGAGGGATCGGCACCGACTGCAAACGACCGCCAAGGAGAAAAGAGACATTTCAAGCATCTCATGTTATAAGAACAACTCTGCTTTGTGGCATGTTTTTTCTTTTTTGCTATTGAGGATAAAGCTTTCTTATTTTCAATATAATCCTGCCACATGTGTCTTTTTTCTGAATGAAATGATATTCTGAAAGGTGTAGTCATCAGGCAAGGCTATAGTATGGCTAAAATTTCAAAATGTGACATATCCTTTAAACAGTTGAAACCCCTCAAAATAGCATAAAGTATTGTTAAAGACACGCCCGAGTACAGACTTTTGCAAAAACAGCAAGAAACACCATAATGATGCAGGTTGAAAAGATGACCCGAAAGGTAAGGCTATAGTATGGCAAAAATGTGAAAATATGACATGTCCCAAAAAACAGCTCAAAACATCTCAAAACAGCATAAAATACCGTGCAAAGACACGCCATGGCACAGAATTTTGCAAAAACAGCCAAAAACACTATAACCATGCATGTTGAAAAAAATTACCCGAAAGGCAAAGCTATAGTATGGCAAAAATGTCAAAATATGACATGTCCCAAAAACAGCTCAAAACATCTGAAAACAGCATAAAATAGCGTGAAAAGGTACGCCATGGAACAGAATTTTGCAAAAACAGCCAAAAACACTATAATAATGCATGTTGAAAAAATGACACGAAAGGCAAGGCTATAGTATGGAAAAAATGTCAAAACATGACATGTCCCAAAAACAGCTGAAAACAGCTCAAAACTGCATTAAATACTGTGCAAAGGCACACCATGGCACAGAATTTTGCAAAAACGCCCCAAAACACCATAACAATGCATGTTGAAAAAATTACCCGAAATGCAAGGCTATAGTATGGCAAAATTGTCAAAATATGACATGTCCAAAAGACAGCTGAAAACACCTAAAAACAGCATAAAATAGCGTGAAAAGGCACGCCATGGCACAGAATTGTGCAAAAACAGCCAAAAACACCATAACAATGCATGTTGAAAAAAATTCCACAAAAGGCAAGGCTATAGTATGGCAAAAATGTCAAAATATGACATGTCCCAAAAACAGTTCAAAACATCTAAAAACAGCTTAAAATACTGTGCAAAGACACGCCATGGCACAGAATTTTGTAAAAACAGCCAAAAACACCATAATAATGCATGTTGAAAAAATGACCAAAAGGCAAGGCAAAATTTTCAAAATATGACATGTCCCAAAAACAGCTGGAAACACCTCAAAACAGCATAAAATAGCATGAAAAGACAACCCATAGCACAGAATTTTGGAAAAACGATCGAAAACACCACAATTATGCATGCTGAAAAAATGACCTAAAAAGCAAGGCTATAGTATGGCAAAAATGTCAAAATATGACATGTCCCAAAAACAACTCAAAAACTCTCAAAACAGCATGAAATACCATTAAAAGACACGCCATGGAACAGAATTTTGCAAAAATGGCAAAAAACACCATAATACTGCATGTTGAAAAAATGACCCGAAAGGCAAGGCTATAGTATGGCAAAATTGTCAAAATATAACATGTCCAAAAAACAGCTCAAAACATCTCAAAACAGCATAAAATAGCATGCAAAGACACGCCATGGAACAGAATTTTGCGAAAACGCCCCAAAACACCATAACAATGCATGTTGAAAAAAATTCCACAAAAGGCAAGGCTATAGTATGGCAAAAATGTCAAAATATGACATGTCCCAGAAACAGCTGAAACCCCTCAAAACAGCATAAAATAACGTGCAAAGACACGCCCTTGCACAGAATTTTGCAGAAACGTCGAAAAACACCACAATAATGCATGTTGAAAAAATGACCCAAAAGGCAAGGCTATAGTATGGCAAAAATGTCAAAATATGGCATGTCCCAAAATCAGCTCAAAACATCTCAAAACAGCATAAAATACCGTGCAAAGACATGTCATGGTAAAGAATTTTGCAAAAACGGCCAAAAACACCATACTAATGCATGTTGAAAAAATTACCCGAAAGGCAAGGCTATAGTATGGCAATGATGTCAAAATATGACACGTCCCAAAAACACCTGGAAACACCTCAAAACAGCATAAAATACTGTGCAAAAACACGCCATGGAACAGAATTTTGCAAAAACGGCAAAAAACACTATAATAATGCATGTTGAAAAAAATTCCACAAAAGGCAAGGCTATAGTATGGCAAAAATGTCAAAATATGACATGTCCCAAAAACAGTTCAAAACATCTCAAAACAGCATAAAATACCGTGCAAAGACATGCCATGACAAAGAATTTTGCAAAAACAGCCAAAAAAGCCATACTAATGCATGTTGTAAAAATGACCCGAAAGGCAAGGCTATAGTATGGCAAAATTGTCAAAATATGACATGTCCAAAAGACAGCTGAAAACACCTAAAAACAGCATAAAATAGCGTGAAAAGGCACGCCATGGCACAGAATTTTGGAAAAACAGCCAAAAACACCATAATAATGCATGTTGAAAAAATGACCAAAAGGCAAGGCTATACTATGGCGAAATTGTCAAAATATGACATGTTCCAAAAACAGCTCAAAACATCTCAAAACAGCATAAAATAGCATGCAAAGACACGCCATGGAACAGAATTTTGCAAAAACGCCCCAAAACACCATAACAATGCATGTTGAAAAAAATTCCACAAAAGGCAAGGCTATAGTATGGCAAAAATGTCAAAATATGACATGTCCCAAAAATAGTTCAAAACATCTAAAAATAGCTTAAAATACCGTGCAAAGACACGCCATGACAAAGAATTTTGTAAAAACAGCCAAAAACACCATAATAATGCATGCTGAAAAAATGACCCGAAAGGCAAGGCTATAGTATGGCAATAATGTCAAAATATGACATGTCCCAAAAACAGCTGAAAACAGCTAAAAACTGCATTATATACTGAGCAAAGGCACACCATGGCACAGAATTTTGCAAAAACGCCCCAAAACACCATAACAATGCATGTTGAAAAAAATTACCCGAAATGCAAGGCTATAGTATGGCAAAATTGTCAAAATATGACATGTCCAAAAGACAGCTGAAAACACCTAAAAACAGCATAAAATAGCGTGAAAAGGCACGCCATGGAACAGAATTTTGCAAAAACAGCCAAAAACACCATAATAATGCATGTTGAAAAAATGACCAAAAGGCAAGGCTATAGTATGGCGAAATTGTCAAAATATGACATGTTCCAAAAACAGCTCAAAACATCTCAAAACAGCATAAAATAACATGCAAAGACACGCCATGACAAAGATTTTTGCAAAAACGCCCAAAAACACCATAACAATGCATGTTGAAAAAAATTCCACGAAAGGCAAGGCTATAGTATGGCAAAAATGTCAAAATATGACACGTCCCAAAAACAGTTCAAAACATCTCAAAACAGCATAAAATACCATGCAAAGACATGTCATGGCAAAGAATTTTGCAAAAACGGCCAAAAACACCATACTAATGCATGCTGAAAAAATGACCCGAAAGGCAAGGCTATAGTATGGCAATAATGTCAAAATATGACACGTCCCAAAAACACCTGGAAACACCTCAAAACAGCATAAAATACCATGCAAAAACACGCCATGGAACAGAATTTTGCAAAAACGGCAAAAAACACTATAATAATGCATGTTGGAAAAATAACCTGGAAAGGCAAGGCTATTGTATGGCAAAAATGTCAAAATATGTTATGTCCAAAAAACAGCTGAAAACCCCTCAAAACAGCTTAAAATAGCATGCAAAGAAACACTCTAGCACAGGATTTTGCAAAAACGGCATAAAACACCATAACAATGCATGTTGAAAAAAATTCCACAAAAGGCAAGGCTATAGTATGGCAAAAATGTCAAAATATGACATGTCCCAGAAACAGCTGAAACCCCTCAAAACAGCATAAAATAACGTGCAAAGACACGCCCTTGCACAGAATTTTGCAGAAATGTCGAAAAACACCACAATAATGCATGTTGAAAAAATGACCCAAAAGGCAAGGCTATAGTATGGCAAAAACTTCAAAATATGGCATGTCCCAAAATCAGCTCAAAACATCTCAAAACAGCATAAAATACCGTGCAAAGACATGTCATGGTAAAGAATTTTGCAAAAACGGCCAAAAACACCATACTAATGCATGTTGAAAAAATTACCCGAAAGGCAAGGCTATAGTATGGCAATGATGTCAAAATATGACACGTCCCAAAAACACCTGGAAACACCTCAAAACAGCATAAAATACTGTGCAAAAACACGCCATGGAACAGAATTTTGCAAAAACGGCAAAAAACACTATAATAATGCATGTTGAAAAAAATTCCACAAAAGGCAAGGCTATAGTATGGCAAAAATGTCAAAATATGTTATGTCCAAAAAACAGCTGAAAACCCCTCAAAACAGCTTAAAATAGCATGCAAAGAAACACTCTAGCACAGAATTTTGCAAAAACGGCCAAAAACACCATAACAATGCATGTTGAAAAAAATTCCACAAAAGGCAAGGCTATAGTATGGCAAAAATGTCAAAATATGACATGTCCCAAAAACAGTTCAAAACATCTCAAAACAGCATAAAATACCGTGCAAAGACACGCCATGACAAAGAATTTTGCAAAAACAGCCAAAAAAGCCATACTAATGCATGTTGTAAAAATGACCCGAAAGGCAAGGCTATAGTATGGCAAAAATGTCAAAATATGACATGTCCCAGAAACAGCTGAAACCCCTCAAAACAGCATAAAATACTGAGCAAAGGCACACCATGGCACAGAATTTTGCAAAAACGCCCCAAAACACCATAACAATGCATGTTGAAAAAAATTACCCGAAATGCAAGGCTATAGTATGGCAAAATTGTCAAAATATGACATGTCCAAATGACAGCTGAAAACACCTAAAAACAGTATAAAATATCGTGAAAAGGCACGCCATGGCACAGAATTTTGCAAAAACAGCCAAAAACACCATAATAATGCATGTTGAAAAAATGACCAAAAGGCAAGGCTATAGTATGGCAAAATTGTCAAAATATGACATGTTCCAAAAACAGCTCAAAACATCTCAAAACAGCATAAAATAGCATGCAAAGACACGCCATGACAAAGATTTTTGCAAAAACGCCCAAAAACACCATAACAATGCATGTTGAAAAAAATTCCACGAAAGGCAAGGCTATAGTATGGCAAAAATGTCAAAATATGACATGTCCCAAAAACAGTTCAAAACATCTCAAAACAGCTTAAAATACTGTGCAAAGACACGCCATGACAAAGAATTTTGTAAAAACAGCCAAAAAAGCCATACTAATGCATGTTGTAAAAATGACCCGAAAGGCAAGGCTATAGTATGGCAAAAATGTCAAAATATGACACGTCCCAAAAACAGTTCAAAACATCTCAAAACAGCATAAAATACCATGCAAAGACATGTCATGGCAAAGAATTTTGCAAAAACGGCCAAAAACACCATACTAATGCATGCTGAAAAAATGACCCGAAAGGCAAGGCTATAGTATGGCAATAATGTCAAAATATGACACGTCCCAAAAACACCTGGAAACACCTCAAAACAGCATAAAATACCATGCAAAAACACGCCATGGAACAGAATTTTGCAAAAACGGCAAAAAACACTATAATAATGCATGTTGGAAAAATAACCTGGAAAGGCAAGGCTATTGTATGGCAAAAATGTCAAAATATGTTATGTCCAAAAAACAGCTGAAAACCCCTCAAAACAGCTTAAAATAGCATGCAAAGAAACACTCTAGCACAGGATTTTGCAAAAACGGCATAAAACACCATAACAATGCATGTTGAAAAAAATTCCACAAAAGGCAAGGCTATAGTATGGCAAAAATGTCAAAATATGACATGTCCCAGAAACAGCTGAAACCCCTCAAAACAGCATAAAATAACGTGCAAAGACACGCCCTTGCACAGAATTTTGCAGAAATGTCGAAAAACACCACAATAATGCATGTTGAAAAAATGACCCAAAAGGCAAGGCTATAGTATGGCAAAAACTTCAAAATATGGCATGTCCCAAAATCAGCTCAAAACATCTCAAAACAGCATAAAATACCGTGCAAAGACATGTCATGGTAAAGAATTTTGCAAAAACGGCCAAAAACACCATACTAATGCATGTTGAAAAAATTACCCGAAAGGCAAGGCTATAGTATGGCAATGATGTCAAAATATGACACGTCCCAAAAACACCTGGAAACACCTCAAAACAGCATAAAATACTGTGCAAAAACACGCCATGGAACAGAATTTTGCAAAAACGGCAAAAAACACTATAATAATGCATGTTGAAAAAAATTCCACAAAAGGCAAGGCTATAGTATGGCAAAAATGTCAAAATATGTTATGTCCAAAAAACAGCTGAAAACCCCTCAAAACAGCTTAAAATAGCATGCAAAGAAACACTCTAGCACAGAATTTTGCAAAAACGGCCAAAAACACCATAACAATGCATGTTGAAAAAAATTCCACAAAAGGCAAGGCTATAGTATGGCAAAAATGTCAAAATATGACATGTCCCAAAAACAGTTCAAAACATCTCAAAACAGCATAAAATACCGTGCAAAGACACGCCATGACAAAGAATTTTGCAAAAACAGCCAAAAAAGCCATACTAATGCATGTTGTAAAAATGACCCGAAAGGCAAGGCTATAGTATGGCAAAAATGTCAAAATATGACATGTCCCAGAAACAGCTGAAACCCCTCAAAACAGCATAAAATAACGTGCAAAGACACGCCCTTGCACAGAATTTTGCAGAAATGTCGAAAAACACCACAATAATGCATGTTGAAAAAATGACCCAATAGGCAAGGCTATAGTATGGCAAAAATGTCAAAATATGACATGTCCCAAAATCAGCTCAAAACATCTCAAAACAGCATAAAATACCATGCAAAGACATGTCATGGCAAAGAATTTTGCAAAAACGGCCAAAAACACCATACTAATGCATGCTGAAAAAATGACCCGAAAGGCAAGGCTATAGTATGGCAATAATGTCAAAATATGACATGTCCCAAAAACAGCTGAAAACAGCTAAAAACTGCATTAAATACTGAGCAAAGGCACACCATGGCACAGAATTTTGCAAAAACGCCCCAAAACACCATAACAATGCATGTTGAAAAAAATTACCCGAAATGCAAGGCTATAGTATGGCAAAATTGTCAAAATATGACATGTCCAAATGACAGCTGAAAACACCTAAAAACAGTATAAAATATCGTGAAAAGGCACGCCATGGCACAGAATTTTGCAAAAACAGCCAAAAACACCATAATAATGCATGTTGAAAAAATGACCAAAAGGCAAGGCTATAGTATGGCGAAATTGTCAAAATATGACATGTTCCAAAAACAGCTCAAAACATCTCAAAACAGCATAAAATAGCATGCAAAGACACGCCATGACAAAGATTTTTGCAAAAACGCCCAAAAACACCATAACAATGCATGTTGAAAAAAATTCCACGAAAGGCAAGGCTATAGTATGGCAAAAATGTCAAAATATGACATGTCCCAAAAACAGTTCAAAACATCTCAAAACAGCTTAAAATACTGTGCAAAGACACGCCATGACAAAGAATTTTGTAAAAACAGCCAAAAAAGCCATACTAATGCATGTTGTAAAAATGACCCGAAAGGCAAGGCTATAGTATGGCAAAAATGTCAAAATATGACACGTCCCAAAAACAGTTCAAAACATCTCAAAACAGCATAAAATACCATGCAAAGACATGTCATGGCAAAGAATTTTGCAAAAACGGCCAAAAACACCATACTAATGCATGCTGAAAAAATGACCCGAAAGGCAAGGCTATAGTATGGCAATAATGTCAAAATATGACACGTCCCAAAAACACCTGGAAACACCTCAAAACAGCATAAAATACCATGCAAAAACACGCCATGGAACAGAATTTTGCAAAAACGGCAAAAAACACTATAATAATGCATGTTGAAAAAATAACCTGAAAGGCAAGGCTATAGTATGGCAAAAATGTCAACATATGTTATGTCCCAAAAACAGCTGAAAACCCCTCAAAACAGCTTAAAATAGCATGCAAAGAAACACTCTAGCACAGAATTTTGCAAAAACAGCCAAAAACACCATAACAATGCATGTTGAAAAAAATTCCACAAAAGGCAAGGATATAGTATGGCAAAAATGTCAAAATATGACATGTCCCAAAAACAGTTCAAAACATCTCAAAACAGCATAAAATACCATGCAAAGACACGCCATGACAAAGAATTTTGCAAAAACAGCCAAAAAAGCCATACTAATGCATGTTGTAAAAATGACCCGAAAGGCAAGGCTATAGTATGGCAAAAATGTCAAAATATGACATGTCCCAGAAACAGCTGAAACCCCTCAAAACAGCATAAAATAACGTGCAAAGACACGCCCTTGCACAGAATTTTGCAGAAATGTCGAAAAACACCACAATAATGCATGTTGAAAAAATGACCCAAAAGGCAAGGCTATAGTATGGCAAAAATGTCAAAATATGACATGTCCCAAAATCAGCTCAAAACATCTCAAAACAGCATAAAATACCGTGCAAAGACATGTCATGGCAAAGAATTTTGCAAAAACGGCCAAAAACACCATACTAATGCATGCTGAAAAAATGACCCGAAAGGCAAGGCTATAGTATGGCAATAATGTCAAAATATGACACGTCCCAAAAACACCTGGAAACACCTCAAAACAGCATAAAATACCATGCAAAAACACGCCATGGAACAGAATTTTGCAAAAACGGCAAAAAACACTATAATAATGCATGTTGAAAAAATAACCTGAAAGGCAAGGCTATAGTATGGCAAAAATGTCAACATATGTTATTTCCCAAAAACAGCTGAAAACACCTCAAAACAGCTTAAAATAGCATGCAAAGAAACACTCTAGCACAGAATTTTGCAAAAACGGCCAAAAACACCATAACAATGCATGTTGAAAAAAATTCCACAAAAGGCAAGGATATAGTATGGCAAAAATGTCAAAATATGACATGTCCCAAAAACAGTTCAAAACATCTAAAAACAGCATAAAATACCGTGCAAAGACACGCCATGACAAAGAATTTTGCAAAAACAGCCAAAAAAGCCATACAAATGCATGTTGTAAAAATGACCCGAAAGGCAAGGCTATAGTATGGCAAAAATGTCAAAATATGACATGTCCCAGAAACAGCTGAAACCCCTCAAAACAGCATAACATAACGTGCAAAGACACGCCCTTGCACAGAATTTTGCAGAAATGTCGAAAAACACCACAATAATGCATGTTGAAAAAATGACCCAAAAGGCAAGGCTATAGTATGGCAATAATGTCAAAATATGACATGTCCCAAAAACAGCTGAAAACAGCTAAAAACTGCATTAAATACTGAGCAAAGGCACACCATGGCACAGAATTTTGCAAAAACGCCCCAAAACACCATAACAATGCATGTTGAAAAAAATTACCCGAAATGCAAGGCTATAGTATGGCAAAATTGTCAAAATATGACATGTCCCAAAATCAGCTCAAAACATCTCAAAACAGCATAAAATACCGTGCAAAGACATGTCATGGCAAAGAATTTTGCAAAAACGGCCAAAAACACCATACTAATGCATGCTGAAAAAATGACCCGAAAGGCAAGGCTATAGTATGGCAATAATGTCAAAATATGACACGTCCCAAAAACACCTGGAAACACCTCAAAACAGCATAAAATACCATGCAAAAACACGCCATGGAACAGAATTTTGCAAAAACGGCATAAAACACTATAATAATGCATGTTGAAAAAATAACCTGAAAGGCAAGGCTATAGTATGGCAAAAATGTCAACATATGTTATGTCCCAAAAACAGCTGAAAACCCCTCAAAACAGCTTAAAATAGCATGCAAAGAAACACTCTAGCACAGAATTTTGCAAAAACAGCCAAAAACACCATAACAATGCATGTTGAAAAAAATTCCACAAAAGGCAAGGCTATAGTATGGCAAAAATGTCAAAATATGACATGTCCCAAAATCAGCTCAAAACATCTCAAAACAGCATAAAATACCGTGCAAAGACATGTCATGGCAAAGAATTTTGCAAAAACGGCCAAAAACACCATACTAATGCATGCTGAAAAAATGACCCGAAAGGCAAGGCTATAGTATGGCAATAATGTCAAAATATGACACGTCCCAAAAACACCTGGAAACACCTCAAAACAGCATAAAATACCATGCAAAAACACGCCATGGAACAGAATTTTGCAAAAACGGCATAAAACACTATAATAATGCATGTTGAAAAAATAACCTGAAAGGCAAGGCTATAGTATGGCAAAAATGTCAACATATGTTATGTCCCAAAAACAGCTGAAAACCCCTCAAAACAGCTTAAAATAGCATGCAAAGAAACACTCTAGCACAGAATTTTGCAAAAACAGCCAAAAACACCATAACAATGCATGTTGAAAAAAATTCCACAAAAGGCAAGGCTATAGTATGGCAAAAATGTCAAAATATGACTTGTCCCAAAAACACCTGGAAACACCTCAAAACAGCATAAAATACCATGCAAAAACATGCCATGGAACAGAATTTTGCAAAAACGGCAAAAAACACTATAATAATGCATGTTGAAAAAAATTCCACAAAAGGCAAGGCTATAGTATGGCAAAAATGTCAAAATATGACATGTCCCAAAAACAGTTCAAAACATCTCAAAACAGCATAAAATACCGTGCAAAGACACGCCATGACAAAGAATTTTGCAAAAACAGCCAAAAAAGCCATACTAATGCATGTTGTAAAAATGACCCGAAAGGCAAGGCTATAGTATGGCAATAATGTCAAAATATGACACGTCCCAAAAACACCTGGAAACACCTCAAAACAGCATAAAATACCATGCAAAAACACGCCATGGAACAGAATTTTGCAAAAACGGCAAAAAACACTATAATAATGCATGTTGAAAAAATAACCTGAAAAGCAAGGCTATAGTATGGCAAAAATGTCAACATATGTTATGTCCCAAAAACAGCTGAAAACCCCTCAAAACAGCTTAAAATAGCATGCAAAGAAACACTCTAGCACAGAATTTTGCAAAAACAGCCAAAAACACCATAACAATGCATGTTGAAAAAAATTCCACAAAAGGCAAGGCTATAGTATGGCAAAAATGTCAAAATATGACATGTCCCAGAAACAGCTGAAACCCCTCAAAACAGCATAAAATAACGTGCAAAGACACGCCCTTGCACAGAATTTTGCAGAAATGTCGAAAAACACCACAATAATGCATGTTGAAAAAATGACCCAAAAGGCAAGGCTATAGTATGGCAAAAATGTCAAAATATGACATGTCCCAAAATCAGCTCAAAACATCTCAAAACAGCATAAAATACCATGCAAAGACATGTCATGGCAAAGAATTTTGCAAAAACGGCCAAAAACACCATACTAATGCATGTTGAAAAAATTACCTGAAAGGCAAGGCTATAGTATGGCAATAATGTCAAAATATGACACGTCCCAAAATCAGCTGAAAACACCTTAAAACAACATAAAATAGCGTGTCAAGACATGCCATCACAAATAATGTTCAAAGCACTGCACAAAAACACGATAACAATGCATGTCGAAAATTTGATCAAAAAGGCAAGGCTATAGTATGGCAAAAATGTCAAAATATGACATGTCCCAAAAACAGCTCAAAACATCTCAAAACAGCATAAAATACCGTGCAAAGACATGCCATGGCAAAGAATTTTGCAAAAACGGCCAAAAACACCATACTAATGCATGCTGAAAAAATGACCCGAAAGGCAAGGCTATAGTATGGCAAAAATGTCAAAATATGACATGTCCCAAAAACAGCTGAAAAAAAATCAAAACAGCATAAAATAACGTGCAAAGACACGCCCTTACACAGAATTTTGCAAAAACCGCGAAAGACACCACAATAATGCAAGTTGATAAAAATGACCCGAAAGGAAGGGCTATAGTATGGCAAAAATGTCAAAATATGACATGTCCCAGAAACAGCTGAAACCCCTCAAAACAGCATAAAATAACGTGCAAAGACACGCCCTTGCACAGAATTTTGCAGAAATGTCGAAAAACACCACAATAATGCATGTTGAAAAAATGACCCAAAAGGCAAGGCTATAGTATGGCAAAAATGTCAAAATATGACATGTCCCAAAATCAGCTCAAAACATCTCAAAACAGCATAAAATACCATGCAAAGACATGTCATGGCAAAGAATTTTGCAAAAACGGCCAAAAACACCATACTAATGCATGTTGAAAAAATTACCTGAAAGGCAAGGCTATAGTATGGCAATAATGTCAAAATATGACACGTCCCAAAATCAGCTGAAAACACCTTAAAACAACATAAAATAGCGTGTCAAGACATGCCATCACAAATAATGTTCAAAGCACTGCACAAAAACACGATAACAATGCATGTCGAAAATTTGATCAAAAAGGCAAGGCTATAGTATGGCAAAAATGTCAAAATATGACATGTCCCAAAAACAGCTCAAAACATCTCAAAACAGCATAAAATACCGTGCAAAGACATGCCATGGCAAAGAATTTTGCAAAAACGGCCAAAAACACCATACTAATGCATGCTGAAAAAATGACCCGAAAGGCAAGGCTATAGCATGGCAAAAATGTCAAAATATGACATGTCCCAAAAACAGCTGAAAAAAAATCAAAACAGCATAAAATAACGTGCAAAGACACGCCCTTACACAGAATTTTGCAAAAACCGCGAAAGACACCACAATAATGCAAGTTGATAAAAATGACCCGAAAGGAAGGGCTATAGTATGGCAAAAATGTCAAAATCTGACATGTCCCAAAAACAGCTCAAAACATCTCAAAACAGCATAAAATACCGTGCAAATACACGCCATGGCACAGAATTTTGCGAAAACGGTCGAAAACACCATAATATGCATGTCGAAAATTTGATCATATAGTATGGCAAAAATGTGAAAAATATGTTATGTCCCAAAAACAGCTGAAAACACCTCAAAACAGTTTAAAATAGCGTGCAAAGAAACACTCTAGCACAGAATTTTGAGAAAATGGCCAAAAACACCATAACAATGCATGCTGAAAAAAATTCCACAAAAGGCAAGGCTATAGTATGGCAAAAATGTCAAAATATGACATGTCCCAAAAACAGCTCAAAACAGCTCAAAACAGCATAAAATAACGTGCAAAGACACGCCCTTGCACAGAATTTTGCAGAAATGTCGAAAAACACCACAATAATGCATGTTGAAAAAATGACCCAAAAGGCAAGGCTATAGTATGGCAAAAATGTCAAAATATGACATGTCCCAAAATCAGCTCAAAACATCTCAAAACAGCATAAAATACCATGCAAAGACATGTCATGGCAAAGAATTTTGCAAAAACGGCCAAAAACACCATACTAATGCATGTTGAAAAAATTACCTGAAAGGCAAGGCTATAGTATGGCAATAATGTCAAAATATGACACGTCCCAAAATCAGCTGAAAACACCTTAAAACAACATAAAATAGCGTGTCAAGACATGCCATCACAAATAATGTTCAAAGCACTGCACAAAAACACGATAACAATGCATGTCGAAAATTTGATCAAAAAGGCAAGGCTATAGTATGGCAAAAATGTCAAAATATGACATGTCCCAAAAACAGCTCAAAACATCTCAAAACAGCATAAAATACCGTGCAAAGACATGCCATGGCAAAGAATTTTGCAAAAACGGCCAAAAACACCATACTAATGCATGCTGAAAAAATGACCCGAAAGGCAAGGCTATAGCATGGCAAAAATGTCAAAATATGACATGTCCCAAAAACAGCTGAAAAAAAATCAAAACAGCATAAAATAACGTGCAAAGACACGCCCTTACACAGAATTTTGCAAAAACCGCGAAAGACACCACAATAATGCAAGTTGATAAAAATGACCCGAAAGGAAGGGCTATAGTATGGCAAAAATGTCAAAATCTGACATGTCCCAAAAACAGCTCAAAACATCTCAAAACAGCATAAAATACCGTGCAAATACACGCCATGGCACAGAATTTTGCGAAAACGGTCGAAAACACCATAATATGCATGTCGAAAATTTGATCATATAGTATGGCAAAAATGTGAAAAATATGTTATGTCCCAAAAACAGCTGAAAACACCTCAAAACAGTTTAAAATAGCGTGCAAAGAAACACTCTAGCACAGAATTTTGAGAAAATGGCCAAAAACACCATAACAATGCATGCTGAAAAAAATTCCACGAAAGGCAAGGCTATAGTATGGCAAAAATGTCAAAATATGACATGTCCCAAAAACAGCTCAAAACAGCTCAAAACAGCATAAAATACCGTGCAAAGACACGCCATGGCACAGAATTTTGCGAAAACGCCCCAAAACACCATAACAATGCATGTTGAAAAAAATTCCACGAAAGGCAAGGTTATAGTATGGCAAAAATGTCAAAATATGACATGTCCAAAAGACAGCTGAAAACACCTAAAAACAGCATAAAATAACGTGCAAAGACACGCCCTTGCACAGAATTTTGCAGAAATGTCGAAAAACACCACAATAATGCATGTTGAACAAATGACCCAAAAGGTAAAGCTATAGTATGGAAAAAAATGTCAAAATATGACATGTCCAAAAAACAGCTGAAAACACCTAAAAACAGCATAAAATAGTGTGAAAAGGCACGCCATGGCACAGAATTTTGCAAAAACAGCCAGAAACACCATAATGATGCAGGTTGTAAAGATGACCCGAAAGGTAAGGCAAAAATGTCAAAATATGACATGTCCCGAAAAAAGCTGAAAACACCTCAAAACAGCATAAAATACCGTGCAAGGAAACACTCTAGCACAGAATTTTGCAAAAACGCCCCAAAACACCATAACAATGCATATTGAAAAAAATGACACGAAAGGCAAGGCTGTAGTATGGCAAAAATGTCCCAAAAACAGCTCAAAACAGCATGAAATAGCTTGCAAAGACACGCCATGGCACAGAATTTTGCGAAAAAGGCCACCATAATACTGCATGTTGGGAAAAATGACCTGAAAGGCAAGGCTATACTATGGCAAAAATGTAAAAAAAAAAAAAAAAAAAAAAAAAAAAAAACATGTCCAGAACACAACTGAAAGCACCTCAAAACAACATAGCAAAAATGGCCAAAAACACCACGATAACGTCAAGGCAAGGCTATAGTATGAAAAAAAGTCAAATTTGATATGACAGGTCCTCAAACTTCAAAACAGCATAAAATAGCATGCAAAAACACCACATGGCACAGAATTTTGCAAAACTGGCAAAAAAAACAACCTAATAATGCATGTTGAAAAAATGACCCGAAAGGCAAGGCTAGTATGGGAACAAATGTCAAAATATGACATGTCCCAAAAACAGCTGAAAACACCTCAAAACAGCATTAAATAGCATGCAAAGACACGCAATGTCACTGAATTTTGCAAATACAGCAAAAAAGACAATAATAATGCATGTTGAAAAAAATGACCCAAAAGGCAAGGCTATAGTATGGCAAAAATTTGAAAATATGACATATCCCAAAAACAGCTGAAAACAACTTAAAACAGCATAAAATAGTGTGCAAAGACAATCCCTAGCATAGAATATTGCAAAAACAGCCAAAAAGACCATTATGGTGCATGTTGAAAAAATGACCCGAAAGGCAAGGCTATAGTATGGCAAAATATCAAAATATGACATGTCCCAAAAACAGCTGAAAACAAGTCAAAACAGCATAAAATAACGTGCCAAGACACGTCATAGCAAAGAATGTTGCACAAACAGCCAAATAACCAAAATAATGCATGTAAAAAAAATGAACAAAAATGCAAGGCTATGGTATGGCTAAAAATGTCAAAATATAACATTTCCCAAAAACAGCTGAAAACACCTCAAAACAGCATAAAATACCGTGCAAAGACATGGCATAGCACAGAATTTTGCAAAAACAGCAGAAAACACTGCATGCCAAGACACACCATAGCATAGAATGTTGCAAAACAACTGCAATAACTGTAAAAACACCATACCAGGACATGTCAAAAAAACGACTGAAAATACCGTATTATTATAGCATGGCAAAAAATGTCAAAATGTGACATGCCAGACAAACAGCTGAAATCAACATAATATTGCATGCATACACACACCATAGCATGGAATGTTCCAAAAATGGCCAAAAACAACATAATATAGCATGCCATAGTATAGTATGCCGAAAAATGTCAAAATATGACATGTCTCAGAAACAGTTTCAAACAGCATAAAATAGCATGCCAAGACATGCCATAGCATAGAAAGGTTGAAAACTGGCCAAAAACATTGTAATATAGCATGTCGAAAAAATGACTTAAATGCCATACTATAGTATCGCAAAAATGTCAAAATATGACATGTACCAAAAACACACTGTATTCTGACTTTTTCTGGGTGATTTTGAACGCCATACTATACTATGGCTGCAGTTGAATACCTCTTTTTGCTTCGGAAGGTTCCTAACTGAGTGAGATGAACCGGAAGTACCTGAGCGGCTGCCATGATAAGAGCTGTTTGAATTCTCCTAATATTACAGAAAGGTGTGTCAGTGCTTCCTGTATAATCTCCTTTAGCATAGGATACACCAGACCATCCTTTACGAAAGAAAAAGAGAGAATCCGCCCCAACAATTCTTTGAAGTGACGCATGTAATTGGTTGCTATTTGGGAAATCAGCTGTTTCATGACATCACAGATCCACAGTCGGTATGAGCCAAAACAACTTTAAAACACTATCACGTCAACATGGAGCTATTAACAAAGCTGTGTGCTGCATCTTAAGCTTTTATATACACAGGCTCATATATATATATATCTACATACACATCTTAAATTCTCATTTTGTTTGTACTTATTGTATTTTATCATGTTTTGTGTGTATTTAATATTTACTATTGACTGTTCTCTCTAATAGAACTTCTAGCAAAAATATAGACACTAAACATCTGTAGCCTGTAAGATCAGAATCAGCACATTAACACGAGGAGATGTTTAAAGACAACTGATGTTTCCAATTCATCATGTCTGAAACGTAAGAATGATCATATGAACAGTAGTGGATCTAACATGACGTACATATTTCCATATTTATTGGGCTATTTTTGTGAAATCATATGAGGATTCATGACGATAAATATGAGGGAATGGAGGGTGAGTGTGAGCAACTATCTCGTGTGACAACGTTACATTTTACTCCTTTGACTGGGAACCTATATTCCTCTTTATTTTTAATTCTCACCTTGGTAATGATTTAATATTTTTCACCAGGCTTTCCTCAATTAGCCTTTATAACATGCATTAAACAGCGTGGTGAGCACGGAAAAAAAGAAAAGTAGGCCTGATTAAGATAATAATGATAACAATAATAATATTAATAATAAGAAGAAGAATTATAGTCATGATCATAATAGTAATACTCAGAGTTTATGGCGCACGTTAAGATCCATGTTCATGACTAAAATTTTACTCAGTGAGGTCTGGGGATGGGGTAATTCCACTAGTGTCATATGAGACTCATTTTTACTGACCCATTAAGTTGACCTTTCTGCGGATGTTTTCCAGTTTCTGCTCCAGTTTTGCAGGCATGATGGAGACCTTGCAGGCATCAATGACATAGGCCACGCAGTGGATCTTGTCCTTGAGGCCTGGAGACTTCTGATAGCTGCTAGCCTCAGGATGCAGAGGAGCAGAAGGGTTGAACTGAGTCATACAGGTGAAAAAAAAGACAGTTTGAGAGACAAAACTACAATGAACTCAGAGCATCACCATGTGCTTTTTATCTTGCAGAACATTACAAAAAGCTTTACCTGATAAGTGTTTGGCAGATGACCTTTAAGGATGCTGACGATATCGTCCATGTCAAGCCCCGCCCCCGTGTTTTCCTCCAATCCCATAGTATCACACAAGATGATCGGCAGAGGTTTTCCTCCTCGTCCAGCTTTCACTGAGTAGGTGCGAAACTGTCCAGTAAAATGTGCAATATGTTGAGAATTATTAATGACACAAAATTTAATATGTAGACATGACTCACTTTGTCTTTTTCAAAAGCTTGCAGGATTGGCACAGGATACCACAAAGACAGCTGCTGTGCAGTCAGTGCAAGTGCAGTCAGCAGCGTTGTCATAAGTACTTATTATGGTGATACATTATGTTGGTAAAACAGGCTGAGCAAAAAACACCTCTAACTTTTCCTCCAACCCGGTTTTTGGAGCAGATCCCAAGCCAGATTAAAGATCTGTCTCAACAAGTCTAAAGCCATGCTAGCAGCTTTGTGAAGCTGCAAATAGCCACAGCTGTGCTTTACAGGCCCAGTCTGTCGGAATTAGAGTAGTCTGTTGGTGGACAGGAAATATAATGTTCATAATTGTGTCTTCATTGCTTTATACTCACCTTAAAGTAAAACATTATTGTGATTTTGCTAGCTTAGAATGGACCCTTCATATATACATAGTGTGTGGGTCCTCTTCCCAAGATTTTGTCATGTTCCTACAGTAGCCCAGAACAAACAAAGCAAACACTGGCTCTCAAGAGGGCCTTTCATGTTTTTAGGTTACCTGAAGGACACTATATATTCTGGAAACAGAGGGGTGAACGGACAGGTATTTTGTTGTTTGCAATCTACTACCTCACAGCTAGATGCCACCAGATCCTGCATACTGCTCCTTTAACACAAATGCTAATAACAGCATGCTAAAATGCTCACAATGATAATGCTAATGGATATCATCTTAGGATAACCTTAGGATAGCCTTGGTATAGTATTACTAAAATTTGCTAATTAGTGTTAAAAAAGTAGAGCTCAAGCAGATAAGAATGCTATTAGTTGTGCTGATTTATCTTATTTATTAAAATTTCATTGACTTAATATTAGCACTAGAGCAAAGGAGAAATCAATGTCTGAACACAACTCCATGGCCATCCATCCAATAGTTGTTAAGACATTTTACTGAAAAGCACAAATTTGAAACTCTGATGGTGCTAAAGGTAAAATCGGGGGATCACCAAAGTCAGTAGGATTTATCCTCTAGGGAGCATCAATGTTTGTACCAAATTTGTAAAACTTGTGCAAAAAATTTCTGAGATAGTTAAATCTCAATCTCTCGACCTACTGGCTATCAATCTGACTTTGATTTAGCATTTGGGGGCATAAGCCATTTTTTCAGTGGTTCCAGTATAGCCAGTTTATCACTGAGATGTTAGCATGGAGTTAGAGTTGAGAGACATCTGCTATGACTAAACTAAAATCTACATCAAATGCAACTTGTCAATACTACTCAGACTACAAACGGAAACTAAATGCTTCAGATACCAAAATCTTTTCCTTTTGTGACCAAAATGGGGAACCAACCGACCAATAACAACCACTAGCATGGAATTCGTCATATCATCATAGCTGTCAGGGTGTATCATTGTTGGTATTTTTGGCTAAATAGGGAATAAAAAATCAATTGATTGTTGCAGGAGTAGCTTAAAAATGAACCTGTGTGGTGAGGCTGGTGGTAGAGGAGCCAGCGATGGCCTGGTTGCTCACGTGGCCTCTGAATACAGAGTTGATAGAATTGAAGAAACTGGACTTCCCAGCTCCAACTGGTCCAATGAGCAGAACCCGGACCTGGGACACAGAGCTGATTATGGGGCAGTAAAACTTGATGATGTCCATCATCTCTGTCTTCTTCCTGATGAAATAAGAGCAGTATTTAAACATCTTCAATTATAACTTCCTCAGGTCCTTTCTGTATAGCATGACATGGCATGGTGTAGTATACTGTAACATATAAAGAATAGTACAGTATAGTGGTGCCTCGACAAACTTACTCATTGTCCCAAACCACCGGCCTCCATGGCTTCTCAAATTCTGGGATCTCTGTTGAAGAGCAAAATCTGCTTTTACAAAACAATACTTTCTAATGTTTTTCAAATATCATCCAGCCATTCAGTTTTATTTTTGTGATATTTTTAACATTAACAATATGAATAATCAATTAACTTTCTTTCGAAGTTATGAAACATGATCAAGTGATTAAATCTAAAAAGAAAAATAAATCACCCCTCAGACATGTCTATTACTAAGTCTATTAATTAAAAACCACCAAACTGAAATTTTGACATTTATGAGTGAAAGGTTTACAGTACTGTTAATTATTTGTCAATTAATGCTAAATATGCGTCTGGATTACCCAAACTGCAGCTTTGTATGTATTCAGGTCTACTTTTACAGAGCAGTTTGGTTTCCAGTAACTAAATTGGTGGTGTTCATTGTGTTTTTCTTGGCAGAACCTAACGAAAATACAGATAAATAAGAATATCACTGACAGCTTCCCAGTAGGGCTTCCATTGTGTAAAGTGCAACAATCTATTTTTTAGGAAAACAAAAATGTTAAATGCTCTTGTTAAGAGACTCAGTGCTCATGAGGGTTGCCTTATGCCTGAAGATAAAATCTGTTTGAAACGTGCTAAAAATCAATATTTCTTTGTTAGAGAGAACTCACCCTCCACTCCATAGACTTCACACTCAATCAGGTGGAGGTCGTTGCCGTGCATTTCAGCAGCATTGAAGTTGTAATAATTTCCTGGACTGCTATGGACTACAGCTTTGTTGCCATTGACAAGAACCAACGCTTCTCCAAAATATGGACCTGAGGTGTTTACCATTCTGACTGCATTAGCGGGAGTGGTGACTGGATATTTGAGTAGCTTTTCTCCACTGAAGGTGAAAAGAAAGGCCTGGTCATCATACACATACTGTCCTGACTGATTGAACAGTTGTTTGGTGAAGCCTCCAAACACATAACCAGAGGCATTGTAACCCACAGACACCGTCGGGCAGCGGTTGTCACATCGTTGGTGGAAGGCTGGGCCAGTGAAACCATGGATGCTGGCCTTGTACAGCAGCTGGAGTTTGACGCTTCCCAGCTGAGAGCAGATTGTTTTCTGCTGGCTCCTGGTTAGTCTTGAGTCCATGCTAGGTGGTTGTTTGGCTGAAGTTCCTGATACTCAAGAACCTTGAAAGTGTCAGAAATCAAAACAAAAACAGATTTGAGGGGGGTTTAGCAGTGTATATAATTCAAGATCAAATGAGCAGTGGTGTAAACTGGATGTATTTAGTATGATTCAAGTTTCAAGTTGAGATACCGAAACAGTTTTCCCAAGATAGATATTACTGGTATTTGAACCTGGTTTTGGAGCATCAAATGCATCTAATATGTATAATAACCTATATTGTTTGATAGTCGGCAGCACACTGTATTGAGTCTAGTAGTGGAAAAATGTCACTTTTATCATTGCAATAATTGTATTTAGTTCAGTTTAAAGAGTTGTATTCACTGACTACGTACTTCATGCATTTTAGCACTTACATAAGTAAATAAATGCAGTGCACTGCTGATCAAATGCACTTTAGTATGTTCATTAGTAGGGGTGGAGGGGGAAATCAATAGAGCACAGTATTGCAGTATTTTGCATGCCAATATTGTATCAATAAGCTCACGCAGAATCAAATTTTGTATCATAAAAATGTATATTGCAAATGCAACTTAAACTTTTGGTAGCTTACTAGAACAATATAATAAATTGCTTTGTAAGTGTATTAGAGACATTTTGCTGCAATAAAAAATATTGAAGCAAGATGAAGAGGTTGAAAACTATTACATAAAGCACACATTGACTAAGTTATCCTTCAAAGACATAATTAGCAACTGAAAAGTTAGGAAATCATAATAAATTACAATATACTGTATGTTATGGCAATGTTCAATCTATCAAGGAACATTTAACATCGCAGGATTGCTATCATGACGTAAGTATTAAGATGATATTGTATCATGAGACCTCTGATGATTCCTAAACCTACACATTGGTAAAGTATTTGTGGTGGTCAGTTTAGACTTGTTTGTGCATGTACTGAACTCTAATGTATCTTGGAATGTAATATAGGGAGAAATATTTCTTTCTCTCAATATGTATGGCTTTTATTTAGGGCTTTGTTTTTCATTAACAGATGTAGGCACTAATTTAATTATAATGAATTAATTAAATGTTCTTGTGTAAATCATAGTTAAGTTATAATTTCTACCATATAATTGTCACATTTGGTCTTCCATACTGATCACATTCACGTTCTGTTGACTATGAGAGGTGTAACCCAAATCTTCAGAGGCCAAATTTAGTCCCTTGTTTTACCCATAACAAAACACTTGCGTAAATGCAACGGACACACATGTCGTAGTAAAGTAATGTCTGATTAAATGGAAACCGTCATCATTTCACTTTCTACTTATCAGAAACATCCCAAAAACTAGAGAAAAAACAGGACTAAACTCAATATCAATATCAATATATGACAGTCGTCAGCCCTGCAGCATTTAATTAACATCTGGTATGCAAACTGGCATCTCAGCTGTTAAATGTTACCTGAGATTGCAACTGTTCTAGTCGGCAGCAACAACTCCAGAGCTAACTTTGGCTGAAGGTATTTACGACGAATATTTGAGTTCTGTTACCTCCTTCTATGAACAAAATGCAGCTGAGTCACTTCCCAGAGAGATGAAGGTGCACAAAGCATGTATTAGCAGGGCGGAAATACTAGGGTGTCACCTTCAAAATAAAAAAGTAAAGTGCAATTTTCTTCTTCAAAAAAGAAAAAGCGGACTTCTTTTAGTGTGGAATGGATTTTTACGAGTCATGGATACTACTAAAGTCCTATTAGCAATAACAGTTCTTTAAACATGAACAAAGTAAACGTCATAGATGAGCTGGAGTAATGTGGAGTTTTGACAAAAAGCCTTTATTGATTACATGGCTTGCTCTTTCAACAACTGACTAAATTGAAAGACCCTAAAAAGCAAAACTTTTCGGTCTACATCTAAGTTCGGATGAGGAAATAACACCAGAGCCTTACTTTTTATGTCTTCATTGGGGTGTAAGTGATAATCAAACAACAGCTGAGACATTTTGAGCGTCATTCAGAAAGTACCTTTGGTAAATTGCGTATTTAATAGACATGCTCAACCCCTTTTCCTCAAGAAAACTGATGTGTGTTTAGAGAGTGCTTTCTAGGATGTACCCATTCAACACCACTATGACTACTTTATTTTATTTTTTTTGGAAGTATTGTTATTATTATTTCGGACTGAGTGCATTTCTTTTTCTTAGACTTTTTTTTTAAACTACAACTGTGGTGTCTTTCTCTCATAGCCATTTTATTAACGGTTTTGTATTCCCAAACTTTTTTGTGTGTGCACTTTTGGTGCAAACATAAACACGCGGATAAATATTTTATTTTGAAAATAATCACTGGAAGTTGAAGTTACATATAGACTGCCTTGACAGACACAACTTTTAAGTTTCGTTTTCCCATGAAACAGATACAATGTACAACAGCAGGACAGTGGTATACACTCAGTTGCCAGTTTATCATCCTCCCATGATATTTTAAGCATTATTTCAAGATGTGTGTTTGCTTGCTTTAAAATAATTACAGAATTAGTTGCAGGTTATATTCTAATTTCAACTTCAAGAGGCATTTTTTAAAAGTTAATCTGAGTAGAAAGTTCAGTTTTTGTTGGTTTGTCTGGGTTTTGTTTTTTGTTATTTTTTTGTTGGTTTTTTTTTGTCTGTTCTGGTCTTTTATTTGTTCTTTTATTTTGTATATTTTTGATTCTGTGCTGTCTGACATGCACCAATAATCCTCAGTTTTACTATCCATCTATGCACTTTGTAATACTATTAAAACACAGAATACCAAATATAATCATTTAATTTAGGAATCATTAAGGGTCTTGAATGATTTTCTTAGTTTCCAAATGCACCATTGCATCCTCTCTGGCCGGCAAAAACTTTAATTGTCATTGAGTGCGTTTACATCTTGAAGCACAAGCTGAATGTACAGAACATGTACCATACTATAATGATAAATGTGATTATATCTGTGAAAGACTTATGAAGGCAATAAGAGCTAGCTCTGAAAAACTGCTTTGTACTTGCTGACTATGACCTCAGCTTCAATCCCCTGAAACAACGAATGATCATGCAAGAGTGAAAAATGCTATAATGCAGTAATGAACACATTTCCATACTTGCAGTAATATCTAATAATGTGTTCACTTGTCACACATGTAATGAAATGTCCTACTAAATGAGCCAACACTGTAATAAAAGTGTTAAATATGTTATATTAAAATTAGTTACATCATTTGAACACTTAATAATGTAGTGATTTTCTACTAATTTAAAGAATTTGCAACCACATCAGAAACAAATTTGCGCCTGAGAGAGACGATCAAAGTGAGGATCAATTCACTGAATTTCTGAATTCAGACACTGGAGGTGCCATACAGTCCCAAGACATATTGAAGGCACTGCATCCTCCAGAATTCAAAGGGGTGCTTGGAGAACTCAGAGGAGGAAGTGCACAGTGAACCTGAACTATGCAGCATCACCTGCTGGTAAACAGATGGATGCATGGATAAATCATTCTGATGGACATTTCATTAGAGCTGGACAAGATATAAACATCTGCTGCTCAAAGTCTTGTTATTCTTTGACATCAGTGGTGCTTAATTGGTCACTAATCTCGTCAAAGTAATTATCTGTGAAGCGAAGGATCTGCATTACGGCGCTGAGCAGCAGGATGTCGCAGCTCTGGTCCACCTCCAGCTCCTCACAGTAGTTCTTTACCGGAACAACACAAGAAACTGGCACTCCAAGCCGTGCGCTGACCTCCTGCATCTAGGTCACAAAAAATGTACAAATTGGTTTGATTACTTGCCATCTCACTCACGTATTATCAGTCATTTTAAAACACATGAGCAATCAAGATTTGATTTACCAGGTAACTTAAGGGCCTATATGTTTCGGATGTGATACCATAGAGTGAAGAGCTCACAGTGAAGATGAACACTCTCGAATTAGAAACACTGTCAGTGAACCAGTGAAGTACACTTCAATCTGTCTGAATTAGATGACACAAACTAATGGAAACAAACCAGACTGAGACTGGCTCGTCAGCTTTCATCTTTTATGTTGACAAACAAATAAAAACATATTACAACCCTACAGTTCAACAACTCCTCTTGCATTTTTTTCTTCTATACCAAATCCTAAAAAAATCCTCACCATTTCCTTGATGTAGCCACTTTTGTAAATGTTTTTCACGTCTTCTTTCACCAAAGGGCAAGCTTCATCTGCTTTGGTTAGTAGGACAATCTGAGGAATCCCTGGAAACATCGGAGCAGGAAGAGACTCTTAAACATCCTGTAGATATGCTTTAGGTATCAGGTTGTAAATGCTGAGATAACACTTCTAAAATACTGCAAAATATTTGTGTTGCATATTAAGTGTCTTTTCTCTGACTTAAGGATAATTGTTAATATAGACCATATCACAGTATGATAAAGAGCTTTCACGTGAAAAATCCCTGCATCACATCAATAAAATGAAAGGCTACTGAACAAATGCAGCCTCAGTTGGTTAGTTTTGTGCCACCTAAAAAAAATCAATGGTGGATGTGATATCTTTTTAGATGGAAAAAAAAATGTTTTGCTACTGTCCAATCCACAGCAGTCTATTGTTTAGCTTCCCTGACTGTAGATTCGTTTTTTTTAGAACTAGCAAAGCAACAATGTACATTTGACTAGAATTACAGCATTGTGGTTGTATGCATCTGCGAACCCATTGCACTAACAATTTACATCCATGTCTTTGAAAAAATGGATGCTTCACAGACGTCCCCCAGCACCTCAGATATTTGACAGAAATATCACTGTTTCAAGGTGGGCAACCAAGATTAGTGTCACCAATCACACAAAAAAGTGTTTTTACAGAACATTATGACGCCATAGTGAAAATGACCTTTGAAGTGTTGAGATAAAAAGAGAATAAACTCATAGTACAGAATGCTGAAAAAAGCCACAGTCACCGTAATATGAATTTTTTCGACACACTGTGCTATATTTTGTTGAAAATAAAGTCATTATAAAGTCAAAGTTTTTTATGTTAAAAAAGTCACTGTATATTGTGTCAAAAAGTCAGTTTTGTATGTTGTAGAAAAAAATCTGTAAAGTATATTGAAAACAGGTGAAAAGTGAAGATGAAGCTGTCATCGATATATCCTGTCAGGCATTTGTGTGAAATTTTGTCATACTCAGCGTATTTCTGCCGTTTTATGAAGTCACAGTGACCTTGATGTTTGACCTTGAGAAATTGAGAATTCAGACACATTCTAATAATATTTTAGCGTTGTTACGTGACTAGATTTTGTATTCATTAATTATGCAGCATTTCTCTGTGGATTGTCAGAGGAATGCGGAGTACATGCTATGGGGACTACTGTTCTCCGTACATTGAGAAAATGTTTGAGGACACTCATGCATAAATGTCCTACTTGCAGTTGCTATAAGAAGATGAAACCATCATGGTTTTCAAAAGCTAAACTTGGTGAGCAAAGAACAAACTACAGCTCCTATGAAAAAACTACAAGCTGCCGAGAGTAGCATTAGTAGAAATAAAGCATTTACTACTTGTAAGCTAGTAGTTTACAGAGTTGATCGCTGAAACAATAAATTTTCAACTTCACTACCAACAGTTACAATGGCTATAAACCATTGTCTTGGCCAAAAAAAGTGGTGATTCTTTTTTTTTTTCATAGAAATTCTCTTCCTTTGTAATAATAAAAAAATTACAAACAACAGATCAGAAAAATATGTTGAGATAATCAAATCAGATGGGGCCCCTTGTTGGTCCACAGTGTGTACTATGTTGAGATTCAGAGAGATTGTACATATAACATATATCTTAATTTTAATGAAGTAGGACTCGTTTTCACTGACCCATTAGATTGACCTTTTTGCGGACAGCATCCAGCTTCTCCTCCAGCTTTGCAGGCATGATGGAAATTTTGCAGGCATCAATGACGTAGGCCACACAATGGATCTTATCATTAAGCCCTGGAGACTTACGATAGCTGTGAGCCTCCGAATGCAGAGGAGCAGAGGGATTGAACTGAGACAGCAGAGGGAAAACAGAGAAACAGTTGGAGTACTTTCAGCCAAATCTATAATTTATACTTTTACTTAATAAAAACCTGTACCTGATAACGGTCTGGCAAATGACCTTTGAGGATGCTGTTGATGTCATCTATGTCAAGCCCCGCCCCTCTGCTTTCCTCCAATCCCATGGTATCACAAAAGATGATTGGCAGAGATTTCCCTTCTCGACCAGCTTTCACTGAGAAGGTGCGAAACTGTCAAAAACAAAGCGGAAAACAAATGAAGTAACAAAATGGGGCAGGATTTTCATTTTGAAATCAATCACAACAAATAGAAATAATTAAGATGCAGGAGCTGACCTGTGTGGTGAGACTGGTGGTAGAGGAGCCAGCAATGGCCTGACTGGTGACGTGGCCTCTGAATACAGAGTTGATTGAATTGAAGAAGCTGGACTTTCCAGCTCCAACTGGTCCAATGAGCAGAACCCGAGCCTGGGACACAGAGCTGATTGTTGGTTTGTACATTTTAATACTCTCCATTAGCTCCTTTTTGTTCCTGTAGAAACAAAAAAATTTAATTTTTCATTCAGTGTAAAAGTGATTTTGTCCTGGTTGTGCTAGAAATATTTTGTGCACATTAATTTACCTCTGTGGTTGTATGGTTAATATATGTCAATTAGTCAAGAAATTGTATAGCACAGTGAGCATGAATTGTATACATTTTGACTGCTTAACATTTGGCACAAAAAGTGAGTCAGTTTAATCAACAATAGTTGGTATAGTTTGTCCAGTCAAGTATAAAAGCATTACATGTCATGGCATGTTGAACACATCCATTTGTGACATACTGTGGTATATTATACTATAGTAAAGCATGATAATAGCATTATGTGAGGGTTGGTCGCTCTGTCTATCTTACTGAGATTCCCAGTTTATACTCCTCCATGGCCTCTCAAGTTCTGTAGTTTCTGTTGAAGAACAAAAACATAAAAACAACAAATGATCAAATTTGATTTAAAAAAAATATCCACCTTCTTCTTGTACAAAACATATCAGAAATATTGTTTTTAATGTTTTTATTACCTGCTGTTTGGGTTGACTTATGCAGATGAAATACTGCAATTATGTAGCCCAATGAAAGTTCAACAATACCACCTGAATTTCAGTGTTAAACTGTAACTGAAAATAGCACTGGTGACATAAGGACGGCCTCAGGGAATGAAGAGAAATACTTGAGGTGGGGTTCAGAAAAGTTAAGGGTTATTTTTTTACTAAAGGGAGGGTGGTCTACAGTTATTTGGACAGCAGGAGGATCTTCAAGCTTTTCTCTGCATTCTTATTCTTTCCTTGTCACATTTAAAGCAAAGAGCTGGCTGAGCTGTGCATATTCTGCATATCCATCTTCAATGAAAACATTGGTTTGTGTCACCTTGCATGTAAAAGTTTACTTCACCTACAGGTACCACAGAATGGCAGCACACGTCATCAAGCTTTAACAAGTTAATGTAATTTGATATTTTTAATGTTGCATTGTTTGAACAGTCATCTGGAGGACACATGTGGCCATGCCGCTCAGACAGTATATATTTTTATGTGATTATGAAACACACATACCATACTACAATGTATGTGACTGATTTCTTACTTTCTGTTATTATTTGGAATCCAGCAGTGGGGAGTCATAAGTATATGCTGCTGCTACTGCACACCTGCTGCATGTACTTGGTTCATTCATGTCAAGGCTGTAAAAAGATTTTTTTGCAGCTCAAAAAAAAAAGACTGCAGCTAGAATATTCACCTTTAATCTATATACACACATATACATATTTACCTTTATGTATATTTAATTTTCACCTATACATAAATGATGTTTTTCACTCACTTTTGAGTTATGTTTTGTTTTTTGTAAAATATGGTATTTTGAGATACTGGAGGGAGGGTTTTGCTGTTTTCAGGGGAGAGTCAAGAAATATTAAGTACTAAGTTGTGAAGGGCCTAACTTTTGTATAAATTGAAATATAATATTAAAATCCCCTTCCTATCCTAGTAGGTAGTGTATACTCCCTAAGACAAATTAGTTATTAGCCAAGTATTTGGTTTTGTCTTTAGAAAAGTATTTGAACAATACTAGACAATGATATGAGGGAATCACATAGTGGCCATAGTTGGTACATGTACATGTAGACAGACACATTAAAATATCATAGAATATACTGCCAAAGCATTAAAAATCCAAATATGGCATTTTATAGTGAACTCACCTTCAACTTGATAGACTTCACATTCAGTCAGGTTGAGGTCGTTGCCGTGCATTTCTGCAGCATTGAAGTTGTAATAATTTCCTGGACTGCTATAGACTACAGCTTTGCTGCCATTGACAAGAACCAACGCTTCTCCAAAATATGGACCTGAGTTAGCGATCATTCTGACTGCATTAGCGGGAGTGGTGACTGGATATTTGAGTAGCTTTTCTCCACTGAAGGTGAAAAGAAAGGCCTGGTCATCATTCACATACTGTCCAGACTGACTGAACGGTTGTTTGGTGAAGCCTCCAAACACATAACCAGTGGCGTTGTAACCCACAGACACCGTCGGGCAGCGGTTGTCACATCGTTGGTGGAAGGCTGCGCCAGTGAAACCATGGATGCTGGCCTTGTACAGCAGCTGGAGTTTGACGCTTCCCAGCTGTGAACGGATTGATTTCTGCTGCCTGCTGGTTAGTAAGGAATTCATTGTGGACAGCTGGTCTGCTGAGGTAGCTGTATAGGACACAAAAGAAACACAAATGGATTAAAAATGCAGGATATCTAGACAAATAAAAGCAGATCTATATATCTAGTAAATCATTAAAACTATTGAAAAATCATCATAAAACTACATTTCACAAAAAACAAATACTTTAAAAATCAGGTATAAAAACAATATTTAAACAATAGCATGACAAACTAAACCTAAAAAAATGAACTCAGAGTTTACTGCCTGCATACATTACTGGACTGGTACTGGGTGGATTAGATGAGACCTTCAGTGATTTTAAATATGAATATTGTGAGTGGTGAACTGTGTTAAAAACATACACATGTCAAATGATTCACCAGCTTCTATTATCAAATGCATGTGTATTTCAAAACTATTAAATTCTGTTTAGTGTATCAACAGTTAAAGCCCCCGTGTGTCAATGATCTTTTTTTAACACGAAATCTCAACATTTTTATTTTCCATTTGATTTACCTTTAAAATATGTAAAATACTGACTTAAAGTGAATGTCGTATCTTGAATAATAATGCCTGAAATAACATTGTCTTTTAATTTACTCTTTTATTATTTTTAGATTCATCTCATTTATTGAAAAAATGCAAAACTAAGAGCATATTTTAGCTAGTGTGGCACAGGGTCGGACAGAAATTGAAGTTATTTCCTGTCAGACTGAACAAAAAGTTTCCCAGGTTTGATAGTTGGCAGAACAGTAACTTTCGATTTCCTCGCAGACTGACAGAAAAAAATGGTTTGCGACAACTTCATTATTAATACAACCATAGCCCCGGGATAAACACTGATAATGATTTTTTTCCAGCATCGCCCCGATTTTAACATCTCTTTACGGTTTGCACTTTGTTGTACAAAAGTTAACTCGAACTTTGTCACCACTGTGCCACACCCTCTGTCATAAAAATCAGCCAAGCCTTAAAAATCCACTGACACAGGCTTCCATTGGAGATAGACAAAATAGGCCTAATAGGCTAAACTTTAAAATAAGTGTTTATATAATACTAAATGAGTATTTTCAACCTTACCTCCTTATCTTCTATATAAAGTAGAATGGTGACAGGTGACGAGCTCTAACCCTTCAAAGGAACCGTGAGCAGATCCAACAATGCTAGGCAGGTGTTTCAGAAACGAAACTTAAAGTAGCCTATCATAACTGGAATAATTTAGCCTTCAAAATAAAACTTGTCTTACTCAGAATAAAGCACTTTACGGTATCCTTAACATGATGTAAAAGTCTGTACTCCTTTTAGTTGCCAGTTTGGGTGCAAATGGAAGAGATTTATTTAGGGTTTGGTGAATAAACCCCAGTCTGTGCTTAAAAGTTTCAGGATGGTGCCAACTGTTAATGAGGAAATGCATATCTCTGGTAAAATTTGATCTTTAGCATAAACGACCCCACCCCATCTAACTATTCAGAAAGCTATTTGTTCAGAAATTTAATTTACAGTTGCTGCTATTTCCCAGTTTGCAGTTTGAAGTCCACCAGTTGAAAATCAATCATAGCAAACTAATCAGAAAATGTAGCCTTGTGCTGTGACAGAAATTAAAGGCACACTTTACCCCTAAATCAAAAATACAGTTTTTTGTCTTACCTGTAGTCTTATTTACCCTCTGAGATTTTTTTTGCTGCCAGTAGGAGATATCAGCCAGAGATGTCTGCCTTCTCTCTAATATAGTCTAACTGGGTGGCACTAGGCCTGTGGTGCTCAAAGCACCAAGATATACATTTGAAAAAACTCAACAGTAATGTCTCCAGAAAGCATGACTTGGTTACTCAAGATAACCCACAGAACTTGTGAGAAAACTAAACTTGTGTGAAATGTCATGTAGAAACTATTCTATAAACATTATAGCTGGTGGGCTGTGCCTGCATTTGATTCAAGCCGGTGGATGTGGTTCAGTATTAAGAAAATAGTCTGTGGATTATCTTGAGTAAACAGGTCATTATTTTTGGAAAGAGGCAATGCTGTTGAGATTTTGTCTTTTTCAAATAAAGTTAAATTAGATTCTATAGATAATACAAAACATGTCTCAAAAGTAAGAGCCCATGAGGGAGGCGGTCATAGAGATGTGACAGTCATGACGATGTACGAGGGAATATTGTAGGTTTACATTATAGTATAGTATATTTTAAGAAAGGATGTCCACCTGGACAAGCATCCTGAGACATCTTTCAGAGAGAGAGAGATGCCAATAAAACCATACAATCTAAAATAAAGTTTTTGAACTTTGTAGTAAATTGGCCTGCCATGGTGATGGTATTGTGGACAGAATATTGATTTTGCAAGATATTCATTGTGTTGACTGATATTTAAATTTAATATTGATTTAAATCAAATGAATTATGATTTTTGTTTCAAACAAAGGTATTTCTTCCTTCGAAGAAAGGCAGAATATCTGGACAGTATATTAGTAGTGTGACGGATGTGTACCTACAAACACAAGGAGAAAATATTAAGTACGAGAAAACTGGTGAATGCACACCACTGCTACCTGCCACTCAGGAACAATTGTGTTTTTAGTGATGATTTTTGTATGAGACCAGTTGCTCTAGAAATAAGAAATAGATTACACTTAAAAATTAAATATCAAAGACTGATTAAATATTAAATATTAAATATCAAAGACTGATTGAAGACTGATTTTATTCTGATTCATATAAGTATGTTTCATTTAATTTCATTAAAAATCTGGGAGCGTTAAATTTTACATGGTTAAACTAAAAAGCAATTTATGTGACAATACTACATCTCTGACACCACTAGGATTCGCTGAGGTTGAAAATGTTTAAATCCTACACACCAAGTCCCTTCCTTTACATGTGAATGAGGATTTTCTTAAAATGGTTTGAATACATAGTTCAAATGCTCAGAAATATATGTTTAGTCTGTCTTTGGCCCTGTGTGCTGTGGTGTATTGTCTTGGAAAAACAGGTCAGCATACTGCAGGATGTGGTCGACAGCACTAAGCAGAAGCACGTCAGTGTTGTCATCCAGGTCCAGCTCAGACGAGTAGTTTTTCACCGGGACGATGTAAGAGGTGGACATGCCCAACAGATCTCCAGCTTTACCCATCTACAGACACACACACACACACACACACACACACACACACAAAGACGTGACGGTAAGATTTTCACACCATCGGTATGGTTGAGAAACATGCAATGACAAACATAATATAAAAATGACCATCACAAACAGTGTGGTCTGTGAGGAGTGACAGTAGTTTAAGTTATTCTTAGAAGAAGAGGAAACAAAAGTGAAACGCATCTGTTTACTCAAAGTTTCTCATTTTTAAAAATGTAACTGTTGCAAAAATCATAGAATGAAGTCTAAAGACGTTCTGTGATAGCAAACTATGTACTGTACTTTGATTAATCCTTACTACTGCAACAAACTCAAACGTATAAGAATGGCAGGTCGTTGATAACCTGTCCAGTGATCATTTGCTATTGTGACAATATTGTTTGCAAGCCTTTGTTGGTTTGTCATCTGGTAATGTGAACCCAAATAAGCAAAATAATAATGAGCACCAAAGTTAGTTTTCCAACTGTTCCAACATAACTGTGTTGACACAAATTCTGGTACTTCTCAACCTGTACTCTGCATGAGGATTAAACCCTCCGCTGTAATTAAGCTAATGTTTTCTTAGACCCTGAGCAGTCCATACATTTTTTGCTGCTCCACTTTTTACGCCTCTGCGCTGGGTTGTCTGTCTATCTATCTTATTCACAAACGTCACTTGAACTCCACAATGAACTGTTTAGATTTTGGTGGTCCTGGGTCAAGGTCACTGTGACTTTGTCTGTCTCATTCTCATGAATGCAGTATCTTAAGAGCACCTTGAGGGAGATTCCTTGAGTTTGGCAAAGATGTCAACTTTGACTGAATGGATTAAAATTTGGTGGTCAAAGTCACTGTGGCCTCAGAAGACATCTTTTTAGTTATAACTCAAGAATACATACACTAATTATGACAAAATTTCCAACAAATATTTAGTTGGAAATAAAGATAAAGTGATGAAATCTCATATCCAAAAATCTGCAACATCATAATAAAATAATAAAAAAAAACAGTAATAAAAAAAAATTTCTGGCCATAACTGTGTCAAAATCTCAGGAACAGAAGAAGAGATATTTGGTCAGACACATCAGACACTAAATTGGTGCCACTAATCTTGAAACTGTGCCAACTGTGTAGATCTTCTGTGCTTTAGGGGAAAGATGTGTGCCTGTGAAGCATCCATGTTTGCACAGAAACACAGAAATTCTAGATTTATTGTTAAAATGATTTAATAACCCATTTATTTTGTATCCACATTTTAATCTACATAGAAGTGGTGAAAACACAGTTTTGTCTAAGTCACTAAATGAAAAAACATATTGTTAATTGTTGCATTTTTTAATATTTTGAGTGCCGGTAAGTAAGCAACTCAGTCTTCATATGGTTAATTTACACCTACCATGTCACGAATGACACGGCTCTTGTAAACCTGGGTGACATCTTTGGCCGTTTCTGGACAAATCTGGTCAATGTGGGTGAGCAGAGCCACCTGGTGGACACCTAATGGACAGAATACATTGGTGTACTTGAGGTTTTACTGAAATAAAAGTTTTTAATGTTACATCCAAATACTGACAAGTAAGATAACAACAGCGCTTTTGTTTAGTTGATCTCTTAAGATGGTTTCAAGCCCAAAGTTGTTATGCACATTAGTACCTATGTGGTTCAAACCAAAGCAAATTCAACAAAACTAAACAGAGGTCAGTGATATCATAATGCAATATAAATCTGAAAAGAAATTCCAAACAATAAATCTACATGAAGGTAACATTAAGAAGTATAGCTCTTCCACTATGGTTTAAAAAGTCAAGACCCATATTTTTTCAACGAAAGGACTAAATCTGTGCGTAAAAATGTCTGTTTTCTTACCCAGGTCACTGATGTGCTCTCGGAGCCGCTGGAAGGTGGTGCTGAAGAGTTTGGAGTAGGTCACGATTTTAGAGGCATCCACCACAAAGGCCACACAATGGATCTTGTCTTTGAGGCTGGGCCTCTTCACATAGCCTACAGTCTCAGACCTCACTGGCTGATCTGGACGGAACTGGAGGAGAGAAATGAAGATATTAAATAAAAAATAAAAAAAATCTACTAACTTAACTAAATCAGTGCTAACATTTGCAAACTGCAAAGTGTAGCTGAAGCGGACAGGGATGTAATTAGTTTTGCAAGTATTTACACGAATCAAAGTTAAGTTATTTTATTATATAAATTTATATACGTTTGTTTGTTTTGTTTTGTTTTTTCTCTCCATTGTAGTTTTTGTGCGGCATCGTTGCCCAAGACAAATTTCCTTCTGGGGACAGTAAAAGTTTATCTTATCTTATAAGTATTGGAAAAAGGGATTTTTTTTAACTGATGATGTACCAGAAAAAGGTCAGAGGGTCACAAAAGTCATTAGGATACATCCTCTGGGAGCCATGAGGGTCTGTATAAAAGTTTGATCTAATCTATCTGGTGGTCGAGATATTTCAGTCTGGACCAAAGTAGAGGACAAAACAACCAACCAACACACTGACATTCCCATTTTTTTGGGAGCAATGCTGCTAGCAAACTTAAAAAATGCAATATTACAATAGTGATCTCACTCACCTTGTGTCCCTCGGGTACATGACCGTTTATGACAGACAAGATGTCATAAAGGGTCAGTCCAGTCATCTCTCCACCCCCCATCCCACCAATATCACACAGCACCAGTCCAGTAGGGTCTTTTTCCTCCCCACCCTGGATGCTGAAGGACTGCAGCTGACAGACATGAGATGAAAGTTAATGTTATGGATGCCTAAGGCATGGTAGCAGCTTCTGGCTCATTGGAGGTTTGCACCAACTCTGTCTTCTATTGAATAAACCTGAAACATTATTGTTCTCTATTACTATTATGTAGCTTGTCTTGTATGTCTGTGTCTACATTTTAACCTTTTGATTTTTGCTGATCTTCAATAATCGCCTTGAATTCAGCATCATGAAAGTTCATTCTTGACCTGAAAAACATCTGAAATGTGGAGTTTGTCAGCTTCATGACAACCAGACAAATTCCATTCTCTGACAAAGACCATGAGACTGAAAGCATGACAAAAGCTAGGAAGTGGACACTGAGTTAAGATGTCTTTGTCATGTGAAATTTTTAATTTTGCATGAAGTAATGTTCATTTACTCATTTAGGATAAGTGGTAGTGAAGAATGAATGAATGAGATGATGTTTTACAAATAAACGTGAAACTTGCCTTTAAGATAATTGTGGCCAAGGAGAAAAGGCACAATTCTTATTGTATTTTGCAAGTAAATAACTGGCAGCACTTTGACCACAGATGGTCTTTCTCAGTGTCACAGAGCAGTCGGAAAGAGAATGCAGTGATTGGGCATTTTTTTCTTTTTTGTGGGTGAAATCAGTGTCATGTTCAAAAGCCAAATACGGTCCACTCTCCTGTCACTATCGTCCCATTTCCTAAAAAAAAATCAGCTGATATTGTCTATGGGCCCCCCCAAAGAAAATGTCAACAACTGTAGTGATTTCTTTCAGTTGCATGTGATTGCTCCATTTGTACCTTCTTGGTGAAGTTGGTCGAGGAGGAGCCCACCATGGCCCGGTTGGTGACTCTTCCATTAAACACAGACTGAACTGAACTGATGAAGCTGGACTTTCCACAACCAACCGGCCCCAGGAGGAGAACCCGAGCCTGAGTCACCTCCTCACAGCTCGGTCTGTATGAGCTGACGGTCTTCATCAGGCTTGTCCTTTGCCTAGATTACATTTAAGAAACCTGCTGTTCAGAACACTTTAAGTAGAATAAAGGCATGGGAAGAGTGCATTCACCTAAACGGAGTATTAACGAAATAATAATGTGTTCATAGATTTTCTCGTTGCTTTAAATGAGCAGAACTATATTCATTTGATTTCTGTGAACTCAGATAATTGCAAACTTGACTTGAATATCAAAGTTATACTCACTCTTCTGTCCACTCCATGTTTCTCCATTGAAATTCCAGCTGAGCTCCTGTGGAGAGTTTAAGAGCTGATGAGGATTTATGGAATATACAGTTTCCTATGTTTCACCTCTTTCACCCAACCTCTTCTACGTGCACCAGACAAAGGACTTGTCTCTGTACTTGTCTTGTTAGATCTTAGTGCTGCATTGGACACCACTGACCATCACATCTTACGTGTATTACAGATACTGGAACGTTTTATTGGCATTAAAAGAACCACAAAAAGCTAGTTTAAGTCCTATAAATCAGCATGATCCCAGTTTGTACAGGTAATGATAAATTCTGCATGCACACCAAACTTAGTCATGGAGTTCCACAAAGTATTTGTACCAATATAATTCACCTTGTTCATGCGTCCTTTAGGTAATATTCTTTTTTCATATATATATATATATCTATATACACATAGACAGATAAATAGATCGATAATCTGATGTTCAAAATGCCAGACATTGGCCCCAATCAGCCAGGCCATTAATCTGTCGACCCCTAGGAAACGCTATAAATTTTGATTGTTACTCAGATGATACCTAATTATATTGATCAATTAACCCAGATGAAACCAATCAGTTAACTAAACTTCAGCAGTGTTGTGCGGATATAAAGACCTGGATGACCTACAATTTTCTGCTACTAAATTCACAAAAAAATGAATTTTTAGTGCTTGACTCTAAACATCTTACCCTGGCCTCTAAGGAATCTCAGCGTAATCTTTGCTCCAGATATGTCCTTTAACTCCCACATAAAACAAACCTTATGCCCTGCATTTTTTAAATCTAATTCAGGTAGGTACTACCTGATAGTACTACTGATAATACTAGCTCAGGTAGGTTTTTCTTTAACGACATGTCTTTCCTGCTGTGTTTGTGGCACTCAAAGCTAAGTGTTTTTAATGAGACACCGTTGCCTTTCCAGCCATATTGGTGCCAATCAAGGGTCATGCAGCTGTCTTTCCCTAACATTAGTTTGTGGCAATCAAAGCCGGTTGTTTTGTTTTTTTAGCAACATGCCTTTCAAGCAGTATTTGTGGAACTCAAAGCCGAGTGTTTTTAGTGATATTCCGCTGTCTTTCTGGCCACATTTGTGCTGCTCAAAGCCTACCTCTCAACCCCTTACGCAAGTCCCCCCATGTGACTAACACTTACCATAATCTTTCCCCAACCATAACATGTAGATCTGTACATGTAAATCTAACCGCTGACCCCCCTCTTACCGCCAACCCCGTCTGCGTCAAGATACAACACAAAAAGCAGCCTCTGGCGTCATTTTGACTTGTGCCCGAATACCAAAGTTATATTAGTAGACATGAGACCATGCTGATCTATCAAGAGTAGGCTTCAGACTCGACTCTTTGTCAAAACATATTAGTTTGAAAAAGCTTTGTTAGGCTGATATATAGACCTAGACTGCTGGTAGACTCCCCCTCCCCACTTCTCCATTTGCAGATATTCATGTTTCATAAAAGCATGATACTAACTTGGCGTCTTTGCAGGCAGCTTTGTGATTTCTCGTCTCAAAAGTTCCACTGGATCGTGGTTGCGACGGCTGCCATGGTCCTGCTTCAAGCCCAGTGCTGCTGTTATTTTTATGAGTGATGTCATTGTTATTACTACTATTATTATATTATACATATACACATTATTGTCATATACATGCTATCATATACTATCATGTATTATTTTATACACATATTATACATATACTATCATTAGTTATTATTATTAGTTTAGTTTTACGCATATTTTTATTAATATTATTTTAGTTATTTTAACTATTATTGTTGCTCTATCTCCCTCCCAAGAAGCTCCCAAGAATATCAGAGGTCAATTTTAAGCATATTGATGTAAAAGAAGGCAATTTCTTTTTTCCTGCCTTGGCTGAGGAGGTTGTGAGGGACAATGGAACAAATTTGAGATTCCTATATCTGTGTTGTTTCCTTTTTGTGTTTTTTTTAGCAGCATGTCCGAACAATGAATAAAAACCACTGGAGTAAATAATCAGTGGCAGCGCAGACCATTGACAATTTTCTTAGTATGGAGCCGTTTAGTAGCTTACCTGGAAATGTAAACAAAGGTTTGTCCTCCCTTTTCTCCGTTGAACTGGCACTTGTAACTTTGCTGAGACAACTTATGGATCCTGCTGATGTGCTGAAAACAGGCTTGGCTGAGGTAGCTGGAGTCGTGGAAGGTTTGGTTTGGAGTCCAAATGTAAAGCCACCCAGACTGATAAGAAAAACAATCACATGCTTGAGAGGGAGAGCATATATAAAATGAAATCTTGGAATCAGCCAAAATGCTGATTTTTGCCAGTATAACAAACTGATTATTGACAGAGTAAACGTACAATGCATCAACCCTAAATTTAAGTATTTCTCATATTTTGCTAAATAAATAAATATTACATACACTGAAAAGCATTGCATTCATGTCTCCATCGGCTGGGGTGACATCAAAATAAGAGTATGCATAATAATTTGTGTTAATGCCACCACAGAAGAAACTTTATCATCACTAAAATTAAGTGGCAAAAATGTGGATATATCTATACTGGTACCTGTTACTGGCCCAATGAGTTGTTATATAATGGCATATTGGATATCAGCAAAACAAATCCAGTATTGGGCATCCCTAATAAATATGCTTACACTACATATTCAGTCCTATGGGCTGTTCCACAGTGCCTTTCAAGTTTTAAAGTTTTTCATTTTCAAATGGTATTAATTTGAAATTTACAGGTTTTAATATTTTCCATGAGTACCATATTTTACTAAAAATATAAAAAATAACCCTCATTTTTTTAATTTCTCACCATTATGGTACTGTGCTGCTTTAAGGAAAAGTAGGCTACCCAAAAGCGTACCCTCACAAAACGTTTTTTTTTTTGAAAATTTCTTTAGATTACACTGTCTATTTTATTCAAAAAAAGAGAGAAAATGACATCATAATGGGTATCTTCCTTTAGGCGGTCAAATATCAGTCTGTCTGCAAACGATTAAGAAAGTCTGTGAATGAGATTTGCCGTCTCCTACACAGTGAAGGGACTAAAATTTACCACAGGTTTCTAAAGTTAATCTAACTATCATCATTTCATATACATTTAATTAAAAGGCTTTTTACAAAAGTGAGTAAAATCGGCAACAACAGTCTTGTAACAGGTTGGCTGGACATTTGGACAAAATAACTATCATCTTAAAAGAACGTCTTCTGTGAAACTAAACTTTGCAAAATCTATCTGCCTTACTTCAATCTGAGTGAAATATTACCCGATTTTTTCTCCTGTTTCCTTCTGCATATTGGCTGCTGCGTGCAAATCCAGACGTGGCGAATAATAACCACACAGTTGGAGAGAGGTGAGTCCGTTTCCGAGGAAAAGAAAGTGAAACCTAAAGACATCGCAGCGCATAGAAAAATGGATGGTGCATTCACGTGCTCCTTGGACAGTCCCATTTCCAGCTTTGAAAAATTGGTCTTCCGACTTCAGTGTTTTGGTGTGCTCGTGAACTCTCTAAAGATTCCTTGTATTCTATTGGCCAGAGCATTTACACAACACGTTGATAACAGTGTAAAGCTTTATATTATTTAAGTGCCCCAGACTGGTTAGTGTAGACCTACCAATATTGCTGATAAATAACTTGTTGGGTCTAATTAATCTAGGTCACTTTACCTGGACAGTAACTGACGGTTACATCATAATAATGCAAACGACATATGTGCATTAGCATTAAATTATAAATTAAATTATATTTATTACTAATTACCAAACATTTAGGCTACCTTTGAATCAAAAGGAGACCGTGCTTTTGCCGTTAGGGCCCCTTGGCTTTGGAATGATCTGCCTGCTCACAGAATTATTATTATTATAATTATTATAATTAATTATTATTATAAGCAACATCAACCTGTTTTAGATGTGCACGTGCTAAATGAATTCGCTAACTTTTCCAAAAATACCGACAACACGTGAATGCAAGATAAGCACAGCAGATTTATCTGCAGCCTACAGTGCGAGCTTGTGGCTAACAAACATGATCACTTGACTTTTTGGGCTCTTGGCATGAAGATGAGAAAATTACTGATGTTATTGAACACACATTTCAGCATTTCAGGACAATGGTGATTATATTTGTTGGCACCTCTAACATCTGGACATGACTTAAAATGAACAACTGTGGATTACATCTGTGGATGATTATCCCACCTAAAAGAGGAGGATACCAACAGGGCAAGTTTCACAAAGGTTCATCCTCAAGTTGTTGTGCAACTAATGTTTTCAAATTTAGTTTATACATATGCATTTTCATTTCTCTAACATAGCCTCCATTTAAGAGGGTGACTCTGAGTTTAAAATACTGCAGAAACTATGACATACACCGCTTTTAGTGAGAGAAAGTGTGAAAAAGACTGATTTTGCTGGTATATTTTAAGAGCAAATAGCCCATCAGATCTTATATGACTTAGGTCAGGGAATGGTGGAAATGTTTCTGATGTGATTGAGGATGTGTAAGATTCATAGCTAGATGGATGATGGTTGGACTACAAATCAGTGGGGCCAGACACGCAGTTTCCCAGCTAGCAGGGAACGTCCCCACAACATTGGCTAACGTTACCTACAAATTGCAATAATGTTTTAAAGAAAGCATTTTAATCTAATGTTCAAAGAACCTTTTCAGGATGTTTAGCATTTCAAATAATGTTCCTATAAGGTTAAATGCTGATTAAGATGTATCGTTTTAACTGCAACATTCTGAGGATGTTTTAGTGATGTTGAAAGGTGACAGATTATAGCGTTCTTGAGAACAAAGGAAGAACATTTTAAAAGCAACATTCAGAACACGTTATTGAGGCCTGAGATGACAGACCTTTTTTTCTTTCAAATGTCTTTTTATTTATTGACAATATTAAATAAAACTAACTGAACTTTTAACAGTTTTTTGTTTTCCACACCTTTTTTTAAATGAAAATTTAATGTAATGTGTTAACAATAAAAAATATTTTTAACATTTTTTGATGTTTATAGAGAAAACTTGCCGCTGAAAACATTACTAAAATATTGCATTGGGTGCATGTACCATTCTTGAGTACAGTTACTCAAGTAAAGAAAAAGAGGTATTTCTACTTTAGAGGATAAAACAACCTTGCAGCATGCATGTGTGGAGCTGGAACAAATGCACTTAAATTAAGTTAAAAAGCCCTTATTCAAAACATAGTTACTTAAATTAAAACACCAACTTGTTTCGACCCTAAAGTCTTCATCAGGGTGCAATTCTGGATTCCTGATAACCTTTTCACACCTTGATTTTACCTTAAGGTTGAAACCAGTCTGTGTTTTTATGCAAGTAGCCATGTTTTGAAAAAATACTTTTAACTTCATATAAGTGCATTTGCTCTTGGTCCATGATAAAGAGTCCTCGAGCACACCACTACCTTGTTCTCACAAGTTTGATTCAATATTTTTATCTCACGCAACTTGGACTTATAATCCCCTGCACTTCAGTGGGAAATGTTTTACTTTCCACTCTGCTGCAATTATTTGGCATTTTAAGTCACTGGTTACTTTGCAAATGAAAATGTTTGTACATAGACTATATGAAAATATACATCGGATCAAACAGTCGAATTATTTAAAAATGAATTGGCAACCATTGTGATGATCATCTAAGTGATTTTTCACGCAAATAAATCTCATGGTTCCAGCTTACTTTAATTTTAATTATTCTAATTATTTTTGATTAATTAAACTGAAAAAAAAATCTGCATTGAGTAATTTTATTTTTAAAACTTAAACACATGTTCCTGATTGTATTTACATACTTTTACTTAAGTAATATTTTCAATCAGGACTTTTACAAGTAACAGAGTATTTTTGACAGTGGGGCATCATCATTTACTTAAGTAAAGGATCTGAATACTTCTTCCACCCCTGTCAATACAGAGTATGATAATGATAGGCAAGTGTGAAAAATAAAGATATATACACAAACTACTTAATAACATGCGTTATGGGATACAAATAGTCACATGAAAAAATACTTTACTTACACATTTTTTACTTATACACAAGCACAAAAACATATAGATGTGTTATTGAAAATGATCAAGTAGCAACACGTGTATGTAATGTTTCTGCTCACTTTATCCACTAGAGGGAGCTCTAATGTGGCGTTTGAGGCTGCAGATGCTCACCTGGTAGCTGACAGCAGGGGTCAACCTGTGGCCACCCTTCAGTCTCCCTCCTCCACAGGGAGACCTCGCAGCTCCACATCCAAAACTCCTGCAGTCAAGGAAAAAGTGTCACACAATCGCTGTCATCACTCAGTAGCTTTTAATAACAGATTTTGATCTGAATATTCATCTTTATCCTAATTAATGGTGCTGATTGCAATATCCTGGATAAGAATCTTGCTCTGTGTGTGTGTGTGTGTGTGTGTGCGTGCGTGCGTGCGTGCGTGCCTGTTTTCATGAGTGTTTGCTACTTCAGCTTCACTCAAGAAGACTACTTCTCATACATGTTTTCTCTATATTTATGCATTTTACCCATGTTGTCAGCACAGTCTGCAGACTTTGAGTGTTCCTGTACTTCATACTGTCACCTCCGGTGTTCATCAAAGCAGCCTGAGATTTTGTTTCAGCTCCTGGTCCAGTGAGCCCGTCAGGAATCCTGCGGCAGATCACATCTATCAGGTGTTTACTTGGTAAGACATCACCAAATCATCTCTGTGTTTTACCACCACCACTCTAGAATCCACTGAAAAAAACTCAGAATTCATGGGATCTAAAGGACTTTTATTTTATTATCAATAACAAAATCATATCAGCAATAGAAACTCTCTTCTCTTGCATGCGGAGGTTATAATAGTAAAGCTGAGAGAAGTGTGCCCCTCAAAGTTAAAAAAAAACATGATAAAAAGTTTTGGGGTTCTTTCAGGTCGGTTGTCTGTCATTCAGTGCACACTATCAGGGTTGTTTTGGCTAGCAGCCGGTGACTGATCGGAGGCAATAACAGCCCACAACAAGGCACAGCTATCTTTATGACCTTGTGGCCATGCCAAGTTTTTTGTTTTGTCAGCAAAATAGTTTTTATTTCTTGAGCCTCATGTAGAAGGTCTGGGAGATGTCAGTGTTTGGATGGAGACATAAGGTCAGGAGATCCAAAACTTGACATACTTAATGTTCCCAAACAGAAACAGGTAACATTTGAGAAGACTGACACATCAGTTAACGTTATAGTTGGAGCTGACGATGACACCAAAATCAAAAGTACAACCTGCTGTGGCCTTGTGGTTATGACTGGGTGTCATTGAAGGTGAGCTGATGGTTTGACAGCAAACACTATCTATAGGTTGTTATCTGTGAATGGTAGAAAAACAGTAACTGTGTAAAACAAACCGCATGATTTAACTGTACTGTAAAAACAGCACAAATGTATTTATAGATTGCTCCAAATGACTAAGGATTTTAGCAGTAATTCACCCCTGGGTTCCCTTGTCGTGAAGGTTTTTTGTTTGACGCCTAAAATAAGGTCATTGGTTGACACACGTTTCAAAGACTTTCATGTTTTGTACAACTACATAAAAAAAAGTATCATGGAAGTATCAAGGCTGCAGGCTGTTAGTAATACTGAGGTCACAAGTCCTGCCTGTGACTTTTAAGGATAAGAAATGGGTTGTTTTTTGCAGCCTGGTTTTGGTTAAAAAGCAACCAACTGATAGTATTCTGTTTATATTATGTGATCAGTTCCAGATAAAATAGGTTTGTTTTTTTAATGTACAGTCAAGCACAGAAATGTAGTAAGCAGGCATCATCAAGCAAAGTTAATGGCCATGCCACCTCCAAAATGACCATGTTCATTTTGGAGGTGTGGACTCAAGTCAGACTACTTGGATTTAATCAGACTCAAGTCACAAATTTGATGTCTTCAGACATGACTTTACAAAATCACAAAACAAAATTTAACATCAATGATTTGTGACTTCACTCGGACTTGAGCATTTGTGATGTGAGTGCAAAGACCTTAGACTCACTTTAGACTTGTAAAACAATGACTAAGTCCCACCTCTGGTTAATGCTGTTTAACACATACGGCTTCCATGGTGACAATTTCCTTTAAACCACTCAATTAAAAAAAAACACTAGAGAAACATTATTATATGAGATATAACACCAAATCATGCATACTAGGAAGTTTATATTTGAAAAGACAAGTTTAGGTATATAATCTCTTTTTCTCTACAGTGTTTATATATATCTCATCAAATATATAGAAAGGTAATGACTTGACACCTTTTCAACAGCTCCTTCTCATAATAATGATTTAGGGTTGTGATTTTGGGAAGTTCTGACTCAGCTGCTCCAGCTGATATCTGTAGTGTAGAGAGCTGCAGGTGGGAGGATGAGGGGGTGGGCTGTCTAAACAGGGAGCTATGCTCGCTATGTAGCCGTGTGACACAGCAGTCTGTTTTACAGGCGACCCATCCTCCCCATCCACTACTCTTATCCACACTGAGTGACACATGCAGTGAACGTCTCGCTCTCTCTCTGCTGCTAAACCTGCCAGTAGCATTGTTAGCCCAAAGTACAGTGAAGGATGAAATGAAAGCAGTGCGGTGATCAGTGTGAAGCGGGTTGCAGTTGAAGAGAGGACAAGAAAAATAAAAACTGAGGAACTCATTTGACGTTTGCTTCGTGACAGTCAGATTTAGCATCCATGAAAATGAGACTGTGCTTTACATGTTCTACATTTTAAATGAAATTTCCATGTACCAGAGGTGGGACCAAGTCATGATCAAGTATGTTTAAAGTCTTTGCTCTCAAGTCTCTATTTAAGTCCCAAATCAAGACTGGCAAGTCTTAAGTCAAGAAACAGGTCCTAAACTTTGGGTTTCAAGTCAAGTCATCAAATCAAGTCATCAAGTCATCACCAAATGTAATGCCATTTTAACATCAGATTAGGAATCTGGTACATTTACACAAATTATTAATTATTTAAAAGAAAACAAAAAAAAAAAAAAAAAAGTGAAATTAACTGATTAGTGGCACACTTTGGCACAAAGACACAAACTTTGGGCTTTGGTGAAAGTATCAAGCATTTTCAAGTCAAAAAGCCCAAATCCAGGTGAAGTCACTGGTGTTAAATTCTGAGTCGACTTGCAAGTCTCATTTAATTTTGTCAAGTAAAGTCTAAAGTAAACTAATTAAAGTCTGACTCAAGTTCAAGTCATTTGATTCAGGTCCACACCCCACATACACAAGTAAATAAACTGTATCTAATCAATAGTAAAAGAAGACATTGTGCCTGTTTTACATGATTATATAGCTTTTTGTCCACCTAAATAAAAACTAGCTGACATTGATTTTCCCCCTGAATGAATCTTTTGAGCCAGTCGTTAACAAGACAGGAGCTGGCTTAACAACTTTGAAGGTCCTTTTTAAAATCTCAAATATGGACTGTTGCTGTCCCATCAGGCCAAACAGTGTAATGTTTTCAATGCTTTGGACCATGATTTAAAAAAAAAACCATTATATTTTTATCACAGTGTCTCCACTTGACCAGGATTTGATTTTATTTAAATGTTACTGGAACATTGCTTCAAGAACACATTAAGTCCTTTTTTTGCATCAGACATGCTCAAGTTAGGCAGACAAAACGTCAAAATGTTTGCCATGATGAGACAAATGTGGGTGGGATTAAAGGATAACAGAAGTTGGTAAATAAGTCTGCTTCTCTGTTGACTGAAGTATAGAGCTGATCACAGATGGCAATCAGTCTGTCTTTTCATTATAATTATTGCTTAAAGTCTATTTTTGTCCTTTTAAACTCAGATTAAATTTTCTCCCATGTTTCCTCTGTGAAGGTGTTAATGTGATGTTTGGATTTTGTCACTTACAGGACAGACAGGACATGATGTTCTGTACCGACAGCCTCTGATCATGTTCACAGTGCCATGTATAGACAGCAGCCGGCTAGATGCAGTCACTACACCTTAGCGTGAAGTGGGTCATCCAGTTTGTTCATTGGAATGGAGACAGTATAGCTTAATCTAGAAGTCATGTTTTGAAAAAAATGGTGATTGGTGAATGATTGTAAAGTTGCAGATTATGATGGTTTATTGTTTGGGTTAAGAAATAGCTGCATCATCCTCTGCTCTTCTTTAGCAACAACTACCACCACTGTGCCTTTGAGCAAAGCTGTCTGAGAAGGTGATGTACCTTTCTGAAAGGTTATGTCATAGAGGCAAACAATAATCCAAACACTCTGTCAGAATTATTTCTGACTTTGTGAGATTATTCAGCACACAGTTAGATTGATTGATATCTCTCACTCATGGACTTCGAGTACTGATGACCAGTTTCTGATAACGATGAACAATAAGTCGGCGTCACAGATTTGCATTCTCCAGCATACTGCTGACTATTGTGAAGCTGTCGTTAATTCCTGTTAATCTGGGGCACTCCTTATCACTAACTTCCAGTGAGTGAGTTCCAGTTTCATGGATTGATTTGCATTCTGTGAAAGCATTTCCAGTTTCTAAGAACTAGAGACTGAAGGGTAAAGTGTTGCCCGGGGGCCCTGCAGGTGCAAACGTGACTGTGTGCATGTTTTACTGCAACCTACTTTCTGCTCTGCGACTGCATGTCTGGAGGGAACTGTGTTGTGAAATTCATGTTTTGGTTTTCTGTGTGCGCAGTCAAGTTAAACTTGTTATACATTATAGGACTTATACAGAACCTATATACACAGTCCATACAGCATTCTTTTGTCTTTGATCCAGCACTGTCTGTTCAGGTGCAGGGACAGTGATACTTCAGGCTGTTTTGATGACTTCTTCTACCTGTGTACTGTTCAGATTATTTACATGGCTGTCACTCAGGGTGATCCATTTTACAAAGTATGTGTGAAAGTACAGTAATTGAAACCACCTCACTGGGTGGCTAAGTGCTGGCAGAGGGCCATGCAATCGAAAGGTCTCAGGTCTTCACTGTCCAAGTCTCCTTGAGCAAAGAAAGTGCTATTCAAATGTCGCTATTATTACTAAATAAATCTCCACAGTCTGCTTATGGGTGGAGAATTTAAATTGCTGGATGTGATAATGTTTATGTGTTTAGACAGGAAGCGCTTGATGATGTCACCCGACTGTCTCTGGGTTGTTGTGGTTCCTGTCTCAAACAGAAAGTCTGTGACTCACCTTGAAACACCTAGTGTGTCATTAAAGTCGATACCTGGTGTTAGCCACTACAGACAAAAATACTTTTCACATCTAACTTGTTTGACAAATAGTTAAATTACAGCTGGTCAAAGAAGAAGATCAGTTTTTGTCTTGTAAACATGTTGCTGCAGAGTGCTGCTGGTCCTGTGGTTCAACAGGTGGAGCAATGCTGCCAGGTTTGGAGATTTGATTTCTAAGCGTGCAGCAAGTGATAACAGCTGTGTACTGAATGAGACAAAGGCATCCAGCAGTTACAGAAAAACTGTGATGTGTTTGACGGGGATTTGTGTAGCTTGGCAGTGCATGTTAGAGAAAAAGTGTGCAAAACAGGAGATGATTTCTACTTTTGCTGTTAGCAGTTATTCCAGAAAAAGATTTTCAGCTTTTAAAGTATTCAAACTTTGTTAGTTGCTTTACCTCTGCACCTTCATTATCTGTGAAGCAAGAAAGTTGAGAGATTTTGTCTGAAATCTGGAGAGATTGTCAAGGCAATTTGGTGGTGAGCAAGATAATAATAAACATAAGTTTACTACTTTTTTGTTCTTCTTCTTTCTTTGTAGACTGATATTTTTCTTATGATTTGTCCTCTTGTCTATGCGCAAATTAAAGGTGCAAATTTTCAAAACTTTGGTTACGTTACTCAAGTGTCCATGAAGACATGAAAAATGGAGCATTTCATTTGTAGTCTAATGCCCATTGCTGTTTTGTATGGTGAGATTGTGGCAGAAAGGATAACAAAAACGGCAAACTATCCTACCAGTTTGTTTATGCTTTGAAGGGGAGTCAATGGTGACAGTTGGTGTTTAGAAAAAGGTGACATTAGCCATTACACTTCACTGCCTCTTATGATGAAGGGAGACTTGTACAGACAGCTAACAGTAGCACACATACAATTTTTAAAGGAAGGAGCAGATGTCATTTTAAAAATTTGTAGCAGGTTGATTGAGCTTTCTGTGAAAAGACAAACATACAGACATCAATTATTATTTAAAGATGATGTTTACTGGTCTTAAAACATGTCTGGAATGCCACTTTAAACCAATTTTAGGGAGGCCAAAACAAGAGTCAGTGTCTGAGTATCTGACTATATTCCTGCAGCCTAATAAGGATCATGCATGCAATAAAAGGACATCGGTAGATGTGGATATAGAAAGAATCAACGTGACTTGTAGAGGTCGATGAACCTCGGCGAATCTCCCCTCTACCTCACACACACTGTAAACAAGCTTTAATTAGTAAGTCAAGCTATCGAATGTCTCTCTGTCACCAGAGCTGCTTGTTTGTGCACGAGACTTTGGCACAGGAGTACTTATGTACTTACTGTCCTGGCATGTAGGACAGCAAGAAATGACTTCCGCTCCTGTCTGTTTAGGCGTACATTTGGATGGTACCCCAGGTCTGCATCAGGGCTTTCAGCTCTCTATCCACTGTCCATCACCAGGTTTCTTTGGGTTTTCCCTTTTTACGTTGTCCCTTTTTGTGTCCAGTCAAGGGAAGTTCTCGTGATGTCATCCTGCTCTTCCCATGATAAAGGTGTCTGTATTACCTTGATAGGACAGAGTGAGTAGCTGTTGATTGGAGATGTGCAGGAGTTCTCTGAGGCTTCTTGTGTGTAATGTTGACAGCTTGGAGAAGTCACTCTGTGATTCTCCAGCAGTCTGTATAGCTGTATAGCACTGTAGAAAGGACACAGTGATCATCTTTTGATGTCACTGCCTGCTTCTCTATCGTATATAACAGTGCTGCCAAGACATACAAACTCTTGTGATTTAGGTAGGCTTTCTCCATCCACCTGTATCAGTGAGCAGTTTTGTGCATTCAAGGTCATTCAAGGTCATCACCCCTGTTTTCTTCAGTCCTATATATTGTACAAAAGTGAAGAGACAGGATGTTTTTTTCCAGCATGTGGCAGTAGGCAACGCATTCTCATCTAAACATCTAAACAAATTATGACCTGCTAAGTACATTTGTGCATCAGTTTTAGACATCCAAGGAGGACGTGTTGATTTCCACTTGTTACGTGCATGAACATCCATTTTCGCAGAAAATGCAGTTTCTGCTCATTATATATACACAGTCTTAAATAAGTAAAACATTTGTTTTTTGGTTTACCTCCTTAGATTTAGGCAACAAAAGCCTGTAATTAGTTTCAGAAAAAAAAAACTCATAGTCTGGCTGAAAAGAACTATGGTTGTTACCAGCAAAATGTCATGTCACTTGACATACCTCATTAGTACAGCATGCAACACATACTAGCACACTATGTTGTAATTATAATAACTCTGTTAACTTTGGTTTCACACAGGAAACAAACAGCAGACTCCTGAGTGAAAGTTTAGACTTTGTTTGACCCATCCACCAACCCTCACACCCTCCCTATATGAACTTTCATACTCTTTTTATACTATTGTCATACTGCTGCCACCCCGTGCATCAGTCTGTGACAGCAACGTCCACTGACAAAGCAGCAGTATTTGACGAGTTGAGATGCTATCGGCTACATCAACATCTGCTACCACCCAGTGCATGGAAAGAGCAACCATCTCATCCCTTTAGGTTGGTCTTCAGTTGTTCTTTATGTCATCCAATCTTTGTCTATATGATGGTGGTGTTAATGTGTTTTCACCATAATCTGACCTAAATGAGTCTCCTGTTGACAGGTTTCCAATTCATTAGACATTTCTGTATTCCTCTTTTCCAGGATGCTATCCAGTCATGGTGGTGGTTACCATTTCTTCAAAGATAAAGAATTGTTTCTTATGTGTGGGTTTTGAGTAACCCTGATCCCATCCATTCACTCTCCATGATTCCAAGGATGTACAATTAGGAATTCCTCATCTCTGCGATCACGTGTGAGCTCACTGGTTTCGTACATGGCTCGCACATTCGAGGATCCAATCCAAGCCTTGCATTTGATGTTGAGGACCTCCACCTTCTTGTCAGAAGGTTCCATGGGCCTTTCACTTCCGCCCATGCACACGGTAGTGTTAATATCCTTTGTTACCATTTTGTAACAGTACTTTAAATCTATGGGACTGGGTTGTTTGCCCTGTACCTAACCCCTAATGGGACCAGCAGATTGCACTTTGTCAGGCCTCCAGCCTTCAACCTGACTGACTTGGGTGACCTGACCAGGGACCGTCCGTATAGTTCTTGAGGTCACTAAGGCACACAACCCAAATCAACACAAAGTTGCAATCCTTCAGCAAACACTGTCTAAAGTATAAATAAGTTTCATAAACAACTTTTGCAATTAAATTAATTTCGAAGGGTTGTTAAGAATATATATATATATATGAGAAGAGTCAAAGATAACTGGTCAAGAAAAGATTTGCCACTAGTATGAGGTGTGTGCATCCATTTCATCCCCTGCTCCAACTTCTTTACAGGGCAAAATATGGTACAAAATGTAAGTCTGAAAGAAGTCTGTGTTGTGACTTTTAAGGTGGTAATCTACAAGTTTATCTATTCTCCCTATTTGGTGCTGTTGCATGTCTTCACTATACTTCCCAAAAAAACAGATTAATAAATGGGGAGCTGGTGGAAATGCTTTTACAAGATTTAATCTTTTAGTGCACGTCACTATGACACTTAAACACGTTGTTCAGATGATAACACAAGTGCATTGCTGGTTCATGAATCTTCCATTAGTATTTCATCTCAGCTGGCTGAGCTGTTGCTTTGCGTCTGACAGTCTCAAATCCGTCTGGCCAGTGGCCTGGAGGAGGAAACATTGTTCAGCCTCACAGTGTTTACATCTCCAGTCTCTTCCAGGTGAACACAGCCTGCGGTGTAGAGGAGAAGCCAGAATCCTCAGTTTTGCCGAGAAATGCCCATCCATCCCTGTTTAGTATATAAACTCTCACCATTATTACCTCTCTGTTTTGCCTCTGGTAAAGTTGTTTTTACTCAAACTATACCTGTGAAAAACACATAGATTAGATATATCACTTATACCTCGCTCGAATTTGGTCAATTTAAGCCTTCTGTTACTTCAGATTCTTTCTGGCTTTGCTTCTATTCGTCACACACACTAACAGAAACAGTGTTGTTAACAGAGTTTATAATGGATTTTTCAACTTTTATGTGTGCATAATCAGGGCGTAGTGACTGATGTTTGCAGCCAAACATCTGAAAATTAGAGAAAGCACAGAAGAGAATTGAGAGAGGGAGAGCAAAGGAAAGAAAAATTAAATTAGACGGAAATAGGAGGAAGAAAAAAATGGATGAGTAGAGTAAACTAAAGGAAAGGAAGAGGAGGAGAGGCAAAGAGGAGAAGGGGAAGGGGGCAGGAACCGGTCTGAACCAGCGCAGGCTGACTCTTGGAGCTTTATACCCCTCCTCACTTCCCTCATTTCCCTCCTCCTCCTCCTCCTCCTCCCCCCTCCTTCTCCTCCTCCTCATCTTTCCTCTGACTCAGACCAGCTGAAATTTTTCTTTAAGCGCTCCGTCATGCGCTTGTTGTCACTAGGAACAATTTGGATACACATTCCCCAGAGTGTAAGGGGATCCACAGCAGAGCGAGGGCAGGGCTGCTGGTGGTAATGTTGGGAAGATCCAGGACTTGTGGTGATGGGCAGGTGTCCCAGGACATATTACATAAGGGATCAGGAGATGACCTGAGACGGAGGGCCAAATGGGTGCTTTGATAATCAGGCAGACATGTTTGAAATTATTGAAATTACTTTTGGTAGATCAGTTTGTTTTTTCCATGCTACAGTGTGTGTGTTACCGCTGCATAGTCTCAAAAATGTAACGTTGTAAGAGAAATGATTGATTTAAAGATTCTTAGTGCGTTAAAGTCTCGGATGATGGTGGTGATGAAGAGAAGAGGAAGCTGGTGCAGATGAATATGCAATATATAAAGGGCAATTAGAGTGTGTATGCAGTGATGATTGGTTCAGAGTGGAAGAGTAGGAAAAAAATCAATTATTTGGAATTAACCATGTCGGGAATATGGGACAGACTGGTTATATAATCACTGTAAAGCAATATTAGATTTAGGTGAGGAGGGGTGAATATACTGGCATTGGGACTTGTTTTTCAGTGGGTCAGAGTTTTTATAAAACCCTGATTAAAGAAAGGGGCCAGTGAGGTCAGCAGTGTCTCCGTCCGTCCCATGAGCCAACCTTATCTGTGTCACAGGGCTCATCCAAACGGACACTATTCCTGGACTAAGCCAGCTGCCAAGTCCTAAACTTACTTTTGTGTACCAGTTAATGCTGGCTGCTGTCCTGACTGTGATCAGACACCTTCTATTAATATACATTATATTCATGTCTTAACTCATCAGAGCAAACATGGAGTCACTGCACACCAATGCCAATTCCAACTGGGGTGAGGGTTAGGCGGATGCTGTAAACAAGTTTCATAACTTTTTTGGATGAATATTAGTTATTTCAGATAGATAAATGTCTGTGATATTCTATTCATAGCTTAATTTGACAGACTTTTCATTCAGAGTATCTGTTATATAATGAAATTCCTCATTCAAAGGCAAAAATTTACAGCGTTCCATGAGGCTTCAGAGGCAGTCTATGAAAAACACAGAATCTGAAGTTATGACATGACTGATGGTGTAAGAAAGACGTTTTGCTACACAAATGTCTTTTGCTTTTTTCCAGGGCTGGTAAACAATTTTGATGTCCATATTGACAAGGTAAAGCAATTCTTACCAGATTGTCTTGATTAGGAATCAAATTACAGAAAAAAAACTGCATGGGACCAGCAGAAAGTGGGTATGTCTGTAAAGGGGAGACTCATAGATACCCATAGAACCCATTTACATTCAGATATATTGAGGTCAAAGGTCAAGGGACCCCTGTGAAATGACCAGCAAAATTTTGCCTGACTTTGGAGCTTTATTCAGCTCCCTTAGTAAGAAGCTAAATGACATGGTTGGTACCACTGGATTACTCAGGTCTGGCTTTAAAACTCGGCTTGGTACAGCCTTTTAAGGACAGGGATGTAAACCAGCGATTAACACTTTAAGAAAAGAAAAAAAAAAAACATGTCATGTACAGACCTTAATAGTATCATAATTAACACACTGACAACCCTACTTTTCTCCAATCTTTGCTTCTTTGAGAAAAGATTAGTGATTATTTTACCTCTTTGGCCCTCGAACATGATAAGTAGATGCAAGTAGATGCTGTTTGTGCGTCTCCAGCCCAGTGGAATAAATGCCCTCATTGGATGTCTGAAGCAGGGGAGGAGGCGTTGCTGGAGGTCAGACTCCTGACCTCTGACCTCACCCCATAACTCTGCCAGGAGTCTCACACTACATGCAGGGCAGTCATCAATTCAGAGCACTGTGAGCTGCTCTGCTGACACAACTTTTATAACGCATGACCAAAGCAGCGGTTTACTGCTGGAGCTGCTGCACCACATGTAATAACATCATACTTGTTGCTTTCATCGACAACACCACTGAAATTTCTTCTTGTATACTTGTGAAAGTCCAGGTTTGATTCGCAAAAACAGGAGGAAAACATGAAGGTCAGTAATATTTTACATATTTACAAATTTAATACTTTGCTAAATGTAATTAAAAAAATTATTTGTCTTTCACCATTGAGTACCATACATATTTTTTTCTGAAACAGGGTCCCATGGTAGTCCACTGGGAGGGGAGGGACTTCATTTCCTTATTGTTAGCTTCAATATTTGGCTAAATCAAAACTGCATTTCCCATAAGCCCCATTATTCTCTGTCCGCTATTCGCTATTCTCATGACTGAAGAGGATAAACGTGTTGGGGTAATTTGATCATTGATCTTACACTCCCTCCACAATTTGCAATCACCAACGACTCTGTAGACTTACAGAAAGTACAGGGCCCTTTTCTGTCATGGATGTATAAAGAGAACTGCAAACCATGTTCAAAGTTGACACTCCAGTCATTCCGATGAAACTGAAAAAGTTGTTACAGATTTTTTCTAACTTGTACATTTTTGAAACCATTGAGAATGCACATTAAGGACCCTGTCTGGCTGAACACATGAAAAATTTGTGTTTCCGAGGACAGTGATACGCTCCCTGCTGATGATACGCAATTATATCTATCTATGAAACCAGATGAAACTGATCAGCTATCTAGACTTCAAACATGTCTTAAGGATGTAAAAGCCTGGATGAGCCGTAATTTCCTGATGTTGAATTCAGACAAAACTGAAGTTATTGTTCTTGGCCCAAAACACCTCAGAAGCTCCTTTTCCAACAATTTAATTTCTCTAGATGGCATTACCCTGGCCTCTAGCACAACTGTAAGGAACCTCGGAGTTTTATTTGACCAGGATTTATCCTTTGCCTCCCATATAAAACAAACTTCAAAGACGGCTTTCTTTCACTTGCGTAACATCGCAAAAATTAGACATATCCTATCACAAACAGATGCTGAAAAATTAGTACATGCATTTGTCACCTCTAGGCTGGATTACTGTAATTCCCTATTATTTGGTTGCCCAAACAAATCTCTTAGGTCTCTCCAACTGGTGCAGAACGCTGCTGCTCGTGTTTTAACGGGAAGCAAGAAAAGGGATCATATTTCTCCTGTTTTAGCTTCTTTGCACTGGCTCCCTGTGAAATCCAGGATTGAATTTAAAATCCTCCTCCTTACTTATAAAGCTCTAAATGGTCAGGCTCCATCCTATCTGTCACAGCTCATAGTTCCTTACCAACCCTCAAGATCACTGCGCTCTGAAAACGCAGGGTTACTTGTGATTCCCAATATTTCCAAAAGTAGGTTAGGAACCAGAGCCTTCAGCTACCATGCTCCTCTCCTATGGAACCATCTTCCATTTTCGGTCAGGGAGGCAGACACCGTTTCAACTTTTAAGGGTAGACTTAAGACCTTCCTCTTTGATAAAGCTTATAATTAGGGCTGGCTCAGGTTGCCTGGTCCAGCCCATAGTTAAACTGACATAGGTTTAACCTGCCGGGGACTTCCTCTGATATGCTGAGCTCCTTTCCTTCTCTCAATGCTGCCATCAGAAATCATGCATGTCTGTTTACTGCATTGCCATGTGCAAGCTTAACTTAGCTCTGTGATAGCCATGTGGTACTCTCACTGCCTGGGGCTCGCGATTACAGAGCCTGGGTCTGTTGAACTGCACTACGCTAATCCCACTGCCTCTCGGGAGCGTTCCTGCTCCCTTGTTTCCTAGTTTCCCTGGATCCTGGCCGTAACCTTGACTGTGCCTGACCGTGGTGATAGCTGTGCTGATGCTGCGACCCTGCCTTTGGTTGTGCTCGTGCTGTGGCTGTACTGATTCTGTGCCCCCCGCTCGCCCTGATCGTGGTCTGGTCCTGGTTGCGCCGATGCTGTGATCTTGCCTTTGGACAACTCCCTTTCACATATGCATGAGACTGTTATCATCTCTATCAACATCATCATAGACAGCAATTACTAATTTCACACCTACCATTATTGTAATATGACATGCATCTGTTTCTATTGTTCTGTGCCCCCCCTCTCCCCCTCTCCCCCTCTCTTTCTCTTTCCTTTTTTGCCATGATTGTATTTCACTTGCTATTTACGACATCTATTGCTCGTCTGTCCGTCCTGGAAGAGGGATCCCTCACTATCCTCTACCGCTCTTCCTGAGGTTTCTTCCTCTTTTTTTTCCCCGTTACAGGGGTTCTTTTTGGGGAGTTTTTCCTCGGGTGATGTGAGGGTCTAAGGGCAGAGGGATGTCGTACACTGTAAAGCCCTCTGAGGCAAACCTTGTTTTGTGATAATGGGCTATATAAATAAAACTGACTTGACTTGACTTGATTGGCTAGTGCTTGTTGCCTTCATTGGTTGGATTGGTTAGGTTTAGGCAAGAGGAGTGGGGCTGGTTTGGGTTAGGGCAAGAGCGTCAGGGTGAGCTGTTAAGAGGCAGAATAAGGCAGCATAGGGTGGGTCATTTCTTCATTTCTGCAAATTTGCAGACCATGAGAATGGCATGAAAATGTTTTTACTGATTTGGCTCTTTAAGATGGTTTAATTTCTTTATTGGACCTAACGGTTCAAATATTGATGATACAAAGAATGATTTCATATTGTGCTCTGGGAGCTTACATTCTTCTTTTTTATTCTGATAAGCAATCTGTGTGATTTCCAACAAATTCAACCTGAAGGGTGGAGGGTTAAGGCCACTTCAGGCTATCTAGTTCCTCAGTGATGGTCTTGTTGTTCATAGTAATATGACTGATGCTACTAAATGTATGTGGTTAGGAATAATTGAATTTAAAATATGGCACATAGCTCTTCTAAAAGGCTTTGATCTTACTGAGTCAGACTAATCCTGAGAAGCAAGTTCGCGCAAGTTGGTAACTCCAAACTGACCATGAGACAACAGAGTGTTTAAAATGACATTAAAGCTTTCTCGTGTATCTCATTGATGACCATCCAGGTGTCTTTGTGCAAGACACTAGGGATGTTTCAGTGAAGCTCAGTTGCCAACAATAGAAACTAAAGTTTAGCAGGATATCGGGCATGACGTTGCCATAAAACAGCCCCAAAGCAGAAATCCTGAATAAGTGTCTCCTCTCCTCATCTAAACCCTCACCACCTAAATTGTTGGAAAAACATGCATTATAATCTAAGTTAAGCATATTTGGGCAAAAATCCTCATCTGCCACAGCTCAAAATCAGTTCCACCTGGACGAAGGCAAAGCGGCACTACTTAGTTTTTCCATTGCATAACTCTCCAGCTGCATTTTATTTGTTTCTCTAGACAGTTTAAGGCATGGCTGTTCTCTGTATAGTGAATGTCTACATACAGATGTATCTATTGAAAGCACATTTTTGCAAGCCATATTGTGTGTATGTACAGTGGAAATGTTTGAAAAGAGCCAGTATTTCTCTATTTTCAGCTGCCAGTAAAAACCTTCTGGTAATTGTTGGGTGAAACTCTTAGTTTTGTTAAATAAACATTGCTTTTCTATGTAGCATTAAAGCGAAGCTACAGGATGAGGGCCGAAATCTGTAAATACTGTGTAAATTCATGACCTGACTTTTTAACAACAAGAGAAACATGTTTTTCCTGCAAAACATTCAGTTTAATTTAATTTTACCAACAGAAATACTGAACAACCTTTAAAGGTTAACCTATGACCGCTAAGGACCATTTACATGCAGATTGCTAATGTTCTGTTTGTATTTAAATCAGGACATAAAGGAATACTTCACCCACAAAATGAGCATTTGTAAATCAATGTATCAAGCCATGTTATTTTGAATTTGTAGGGGAAAAAAAACAAAAACATTTTTCATGGTGCAAATCTCTTTGTAACATTTAATTTTTGGCTCAATTTAAGCTGCACAATTAAAAGAAAAACAGAGCAACTCTCAAGCAGCCTGTTTGTTACACAGAAACCAGGCTGTCCTGCCAAGACAGAGACCGAAATGTAGGCAGGAAGAAGGAGTCAAAACAAATGCTTCGACTTGAATTAAGCACAATAGACAGTCTGACATTTTCAGACCTATGAACGACACTTGAAGAAATGGATCAATATGAGAATGAGTGCTTCACCTTTGTTAGTCACTGACATTTTAAGGCATCTCAGTGCTGTGGTTCCACTAGAGTTCAAATATTCTCCCTCACAATAGAACAGACAAACAAACTGAAGATGTCAATGCTCCAGACGAAATAAACCTTTTCCAACGTGCCTGATGTGAACACACTTTTGGAAATGCTCAGTATTGTACTGCAGCCCCACAGAACAGTGTGAACTCAAGTCTCTGCTCGACTCTCGCATAGCTCAGCTGTGCATCTTTCCTGTAAACACAGCAGTAACTCTGCTGCTGCTGCTGCTGGTGTTTGAGTTAAACAGCTGTGCGAATGACCCGACTCTCCATAGGTTCAACTCACAGAAACAAGAGCATATGCACACGTGAAACATAAAGACTGTATATGCTGAGCTTCTTAGGGAAGTTTGTGTGATAATCACTGTCTCATTCTATTGATTATATCTGCTGTGCACCTTTATATACAGTATGAAGTAGGTCTGATATTTTTGGAGGCTACATTTTCCATAAAGAAAGCCAAGACAGGGATCATCATAGTTAATTTGTCTTACCCCACTGAGCAAAATTTAAACACTGTCTCCAAGCTTTAGCCCTGTTATAGACCAGGATTTATCAGCTACATATAGCCTAATTTTATCTTAAAGTAATAACTAAATATGTTAAAAATACATAAAAGCCTGTGACTAATTAACAAAAGTACTGCATACCCCCATGTTTATGTTATGAATGTTTATTTTTTGTCAAACAAACAGATTCTGTATACTTGTTCATCTAGAATAGACGTCTACTAAACTTTCACTTTCAACCTTGAATAACCAAAATCTAAACGTATGAAGACAAACAGACGTATAATAGACATATATTAAACATCTTTTCAACGTAATACTGCTCAGTGGGTGAGTTTGGTTCAACTGAGCCTAGAAATCACAATCATTGAACTTTCACTTCTGCCTTTCTGCGTTGTGTAAATTTGACTCAAGTCCAAACGAAAAGCGGAAACCCTTTAAAGATTACCACATGGTGACAATAACCATGCAAGGCATGTGTGTGTCTGTGCACGTGAGAACTCTTTATATGCCTCTGATGTATATGTACGTCCATGTAAGTGTGTGTGTGTGTGTGTGTGTGTGTGTGTGTGTGTGTGTGTGTGTGCGTATAGTGAGATGAATAATCCAGTATCCATATGACATGCCTCAGTATCTTAGCCTTGATTCTTCACACAGGGAGTGACGATGACCGCTGCACGCACTCTCTACATGCAGATATCTGGCTGGCATGTCAGCTGCCAGGCATGTGTGCTGCAAAGGGCAGTCAAGGCGCTAAATGACGCCCCCCTCCCCTCAACACGCCTCCCCAACCCCAAATCCATTCGCCTCTCCGCTAACCTTGCAACCTCGCTGTGGGGCTCGGCCAGCGAGAAGCAGCGCAAACCGGCGTGAGCCAGTGCTGGGAGCTACATCACCCCCCGCCTCCTCCTTCCTCCGACTTCTTCCTCCCATATGTGCATACACACACACACACACACACGTCAGGATTAATGTTCTTATGAGGGCCAGCCATTGTCTGCATTCACTATGATATCTGAACTTTACATCACTCCCTGACCTACGATGGAAACAGTGCGTCTTTGTCTTAAGAGAATTTTTTGGTTAAAAGTTTCATTATTTAATTGCAGCTGCCTTTATTGATGATTTTCTTCTAACTGGGATGTGTCAGACCCTTGACATGATATTAAATGCATTTAAAGAAAGATCCACACTAACCACATCATGCCAAACCTGAACATCAGAAACTCAGTCTCACCCCTAAATTCTAACTCCAAGCAACTTCTTCTCAAAATGAATCCTAATTTCACTCTTGTGAACTGTCATTTTGTATTTTATTCTAACAGGCCTGGATTTTTATAATACATTTCCATTGTGTCGAGGTAAAGACAGTACAAAATATCATCGTGTCATGAAAATGTTCTCACTGTGGAGGTCTGCAACTCAAACTGGTACTAACAAAGAGAGAAAAACAACAATGCTCATACACACACACACTTCCTGCTGTGTCCGCCAGACTCACTCGGAGCTTTAACTATCTCTAGCAACGTATACAGTGGCAGAAAATAGGTTGCATAACTGCTTGTAAGTACTGCAGGTTTCTCTGTGTTTGTCGTAAGAAGATAATCTCTTAGCAAACAGCTAGAAATGTCACATAAATACAGAGCTATGCTTTCACTCCTGGTAATGACCCATCTTTAGTTGTAAGGTAAAGACTTTTGGGCAGTGACAGCTTCTGTTTTTTTAGATGTAAGGTGCTGGTGAATGCAGTAGTATCTGTTAATTGCAGAGGAATGATTTAAGCTGCAGACCGAGAATGCGTTTCTCTCAGAGAGCCAACACAAGGTTTTGCCAGAGTGGTCCAAGTTTACAAGGCCTTTTCCTGTTGTTGGGAAGCGGTGAGGTATTTTGGTTAGCCAACTTCCCATTAAGTTCCCACTCCTTCAAGGAAACTCTTTTAGCTTGTTTCCTTTTCTGGAGTCTAAAAGGGAAAATGTGAGAAAACTTCCCCGAATTAGCACAGATGCTGTCACACTGCAAAAATACAGGCAGCATTCCCTGGAGTTTACAGGTATTTGCACACGCCTAACCCCTTCTTTATGAAAAGTGAATTACCACGTTTTTATGAACACACTTCACATTTTGTTACTCAAGGAAGTTTTTACTGAAAATAAGCATGAAAGAAGTTTGACCTTGTTTTCAGTATGACATAGTGATGTGATAGAAATTTATTTTTCAATTAGGTCTTACAAATTTATTTGAACTCAAGAGGATATTTATTTGTCAATGTCACAGAGTGATCAGTTGGCTGCTATAAACTTTTTTATGTGCAGTATATTTAAGCAGGGTTGAAACGTACAAACAGTGCATGCAAACAGCCCACACTGATACCAAGTTGCACTTATCCAAACCAGTTATCTGCCCGAATAACCCACAGTATTTTTGATGGCTGCTTATGAGTTCAGGCTCAGCTACACCAGCTTTTCTAAGATTTTGTTTTCAGACAGAAATCAGTTATCTAAAAGGGAATCACTAAAGGTAGTGGATTTGCTTGCAGAAGCAAAGTTAAACTGCATGGGGCTTTAACAGAGAATTTAACTTGGGTAAACTTCAACAATAAAGCAGTTTTTAGCAGGACAAAAACCAATTGCTATCTGACTCGCTAGTATCTTATCAACATTTGACTCACTGCTGTAATTACCTCAAACACACATCCGATCACATTCATTTGTATCACGCTTAAAGAGTCTCACAAGCATGCAAAGCTCAGACAGACACAGACAACACTTTCTCCCCAAGGATCAGTGACAAGAGAAACACAAAGGTCAGAGGGCAGCATGTTTTCATGTACAGTTAGGAAGTCTATGTACAGTGCAGAGGGTGGTGGTGGGTTATCAGGCACATGCTGAGCCAAAGAACACAGGAAACACAGGAAACACTTTTCTCCTCTCACCGTGTGTTACGTGCATCAGAGGAGGTTCATGTGTTTTGGAGTGAAGGTCTGCCAGCAGCATGGGGGCGCGTGCAGCTGATTTTATCTCCACCTGCATTAAACACACAGGCAGCAGATTGTTTAGAGAATTTGCAACGCTCAGTTCTAAAGGTCACATAGCTTAATGTGTTAAAAACTGACATTGTCCTTATTTCTTCAGCTGTTCACTCATGTAGCTTGAGTTTCATATTTAACCCGCTGCTCCAGAGACGTATAAACTATACTTGTCAACTCTAAACTGTCACTTAAAGAACAACACTAAATGGCACTGAAAGATCGACTACAGTATTTTTTCTCTTATGTTGGCCATCCTTTAAGTGTAGCTGTAAGCAGAAAATTTATGCTGAAAACATCTATCCAGCAGCAGTCATATTGCAGACATTAACATGTTAGTGTATCAAATCCCAATTTCACACAGTGATGCTTTGGAGAGAGACTGGTACTAGCAAATGCCTCAACTCTACAAAAACATACACACAATGGCCTGATTATGGGCCTAAATGTAATGTTATATTAATTTAACATTAAACTGAGACATCCTGGGACTTTCCTAGTGGACATAAAAAAACAAAAATGCACTCATGCAAGAGAATTTCACTTTAGAGATAAATTAATTTCACTATCAGCTCTTATTCCAAAATGGATATATTTAGCATTTTTGAACAGAATCCCCTCAGATAAACAGAGGCAGCAGAGTTTGTCCTGCTGATCAGTCACCCCCTTTGGCTGCAACCTCTCACCTAGTGGCTGGGCGTCCGAGAGTTTCCCCTCAACAACCGAAAACAAACTATCTGCCCCCTCACCTGAATTCCAGCTCTGACAAACACAGTTCATAGGAAATGTGGTTCCACTGGTATGAGATAGAGGCTGCCAATCTTTGGTATCATGGCATGATCTGTTTATAGTACTTAATCATAGGGATTTTAATTATTTTCCACAAAGGCTCAGTAGTTGGCAACAGTGTCGTAAATCAAATCTCAGCCCTACTCATTTCTGTGTAGAGAATGTAGGCTGTCCTCATGTATATGTCTCTGCATATTTACTCAAAGATGTGCATGTTGATATGTGGACACTCCTGCTATTGTCCTTGACCAAGAAACTAACCTCAAATGGTCCCTAAGAAACTGCACAATGGCTGCACACTAAATGATTAGGATTGTTTACATGCGAAGGATGGCTTCCAGCTTCAGCATTACTGTAATTAAAAGCACACTTACTTTTAATATGTGTGGTTAACCCTTTGAAACCTGGGCAAATTTACTTTATTTCTTTTAAAAACAAAGGAAGAAGGGAATGAGCAACTTAAGCAGAAATGACCCAAAAATTAGCACGAAATTAGTAAAAGTACAAAAAGAAACAAACAAAAACAAAAAGTAAAACAAACAACACAACATAAAACAAAGTTTAAAAATTATTATAATTCCGTAATATATTTTTTAATATTTATTTGTAATAATGAGTAAAGTACAGTTCTCCAGACATTTTTTCCTATCTTTTTTCAAAATATTTTTCTAAATCTACTAATTGACATTTCTTGTTAAGTTGCTCATTGCTTTTTTTCTCATGATTTTGAAAGAAATCAAACCAATTTGTTCAGAGTTCAAAGGTTTAAATACTTGTGAAAGGTGTCTGAATGCAGCACAAGAAAACAATCCAGGTTTCAAAGGATTTATATGTAAAAAGGTGACTCAGTGCATCTTATTTTGGTTTAACACAAGTTAAAAAAAAAAAAAAAGGCCCACACACATCAAACTCATCCACAGGCTGCAAACATTTTGGCCTCAAGCCTTCTTCACAGTGCTCTTATTGTGAAATAAAACAAGACCACCCACTCTGAATATGACCATCCACCATTCACCGAGTACAATAAACACAGGAAACTCTCTAATTTGACTCTTGGATTTATATTGAGGACTAATATGGAAATAAACATAATGATAGTCATGATAACATAACTTCATATAAAACTCAAAGGATAAATGGGGGGCATGTTACACTCAGCAGAAAATACATGGTGGACACGACTGCTGCAACATGCCCAATATATTAGATATGTATTGTTTTAGAGCTGTTGCTTTGCTGTTTCTGTTGAAAATCAGACTTTCTTCTGGTACACATCCAGAACCATAGCTAGGATTGTGGGCCTCTCCCTGAAATGATATATTTTTCTAGCTCTATTCGCCAAACTAATCCAGGACTTTTTATTGTCCCTCTCCAGCTGTGGGCCCCCAGAGTCATTACTGAGTGTCTTTAACAGCCAATAAGCACACATGCAAAGCTCCTTTGAGAGATGTTTACATTTGGAAAGATATTTGGAATGCAAAATGCATTGTGGTCCAGTGTGCCACACAGTTGTCATTGTCATAAGCTTTTCCAAGAGCCTTTAAATAGGCCAACTGTCAACCAAACAAGTCTGAAACTTTTTCTGTTTTCTAGGTGTGCTCTGTCTCATCAAGCCATTTAAACGTCATCTGCGGTCTACCGTTTAAAGGGCCATGTGATGTCACCACAGATAAGACTGCTGTTGCATGCCACTGGAAATTCTCTGTCTTGATTGGCCGAGCAGCAACTTGTTGTCTTGTTAAATGCGCTTGACGACAGCACAGCCAATGAGAGAGAGCTGTGGGTGGGGCCTGATGTTCCCAGCTGTCTGCCTCCTCAAACACGCTAACACACACACACACACACACAGTTTTTAGTTTCACTTCCTCTTTGTTGTCGAGGCTGATGCTGAGAATGAGTTTGTCCAGTGCTATGCAAAGTTTTGCAGCTCAGTATTTCGTTTGAGCACGTCTGTCTTGTGAAAACACTTGACAGTTAAGTTTTTGCCATATATTTTATTTGACAGTTTTACAGTGAATTTCCACGTAGAATCTTGAGCAGCATAATAACATGATACACAATAAGATATTTTATAACAGACAAGATGAAAATATGAAATATTAAGGAACACAAAATAATCTTATTGCTAATTTTGCTAAACACTAATTGGAAAATTACAGTGTGCACCAACAGTAGTATCAAGAGAAAAGAAAGACAATATCCACAATATAAACATTTTTCAGTTATATGAGCTGTGGTGAGGAGTGAAAGTGAGCGCATGAAAGAAACACATACTGTATGTTAAAGTGTGGCTTTTTAAATGATAAACTGTGCATCAGAATGACACGTCAAGTCTCTGTAGGTCTTTATATTTGCACAGGAAATCTCTAGAACAGAAACAGAATGTTTTCAGATCAAACTACACATAGATGACAAATTAAATGCCTATTTTTGTCACATTTCAGCCACTTGATCCTCTTTTAATTACTGATTTCTAATAAGGTAACGAGTAGAGTCCCTATAGATGTCTTAATTCAAAATATTAGGTGCGGTTTGCAGCAGGGGTCAAAGGTCAGAGCTGTTTTTTGTTTCTGACTGCTGCAGGCAAGTGTCATTAGAAAGCAACTTTGGTTTGTTGTTTCAGGTTTCTAAGGAGATTTTCTGCTGAACTCTGCGCACTTAACACATAAACACACCCTGGAAACACACCTTTAAGGTGATTTTAGATTTAGCTGTGAACAACACACTGCTTGCACTTTTATTCTGTTTACTGGTGCAGCTACCTATTTCTAAATGTATTCATACTTCCTTTCTAATTTTTGGTAAACTTTCATCACTTATGTTGTATTCACATTAAAACAATAAATCATGGTATGTATTTTGATACTGCTCATACTGCTCTTGGATTCAAGCTGACAACTTTCCAAAAATTTTGACAAGAAGGCTAAAGAGCAATGACACTATCCAAAAACAGCTCACACACACCTAAATGGATACAGACACACAACAGTACAAACAAGAAAAAACATGCAGAAAGGCCGCCCACACACACACACGCCCACTCACTGGCACAAAGTTCTGCACGCACATCCTCCATATGTTATTACTCTTAAATGTCTAGAGCCCCAACACAGCTGGTGCTGCACAGAGGAAGTGTGTGTGTGTGTGTGTGTGTGTAGACATGTGTGTGCCTGGTATTCAAAGACTAGTTGTCTGCTATACTGTACTTCTTTGTGTTCTACTCTGCACGTGCTGGTGTATTTTAATTTGGTGATTGTTAATGCATACATATCTGCATTATTTTTTTGCACAAGTGTGTGTGTGTGTGTGTGTGTGTGTGTAGTATTTTCTTGGACAAATTCACCTTACAAATTGCATCTGAGGCCACAACAGCTCCAAGGTGGTCAGCTGTGTCCATGACATTTAAAGTCTTTGCATAATAATGTAATCACCATTGTATCAAATCAGACTTCAATGTGACATTTTTGTGTTGCACTTCCTCAGAAATGTAAACAAACTGCAAAAACTGTTTGGCTCACTCTCAGATCTGATCACAAGGCATCCAGTGTGTGTTGAAAACTTTTAACATTTTTGGTTTATCCAAGTGAGATATCCCAGTGTGGCGACAAGAAATACTTGTTTTCTATTGGCCGATTACAACACAGCATGTGCAACATTTAGAGCACTAATATAACAGCAAAACACTATGTAAAGTTAAAGTGGAGTAATGGCGTCCTGAGCAGAGAATTAAGTCATGCTACCTCTATGTTTTATAATCTGAGCTTCTCTGTGGTTTGTTGTGGTAAGCCAGTCCAGCTGCTTGCACAAGTTAGTGCATACTGTCTGTGTACCCCACTGTCAAGCTCATCACCTCTTAATGCTGTTAGCTCTGTTGCCATTGTTTGGTGATGTTTATTGAGTTAGCACCATTAGCTGCTAGCCGAAGGCCCAGTCACCTCAAAAACTGTGTCCAGATAACTCCTATACTGAGTGTCACATAGAGCCCCTTTACGTCAGTGACCATATAGGTGTCATGATACACTCCTGATAGTGTATCCTGATATGGAAGAAATATGATCCGCTCTTCCAGCTCTACTTTACTTTTCTATTATAGGCCACAATTATACATTGTTCATAAAACTGATCAAATTTCTAAGTGGATTATTTCTGCAGTAAAATTAGAGTCATGATTTATTAAAATAAAGATTTCAAAGATTAAAAGTAAGATTTAAAAAAAGAAGAACTGAAGGGCACATTTTGAACCAATCTTCTAATTTCTTTTAATACTGCTTCATGATCACTAAGATCACAGTGGGTTTTTTTATTGGTACAACTCTAGGTTTGAAGAGTCTTGATTTGACCCCCTTGTTTCAGCCTGCAGCTTTCTATGGGCTTGAGACATAATGAGAAAAGATCTAGAGGGGAAAAAAAAAACAATCTGAAACAGGTCTGAACCATTATGGCTGTGTTCTGTAGTGTCAACCAACACTGTTTGTGTTTAATTTCCAACCAAACTTGGGTTTCTCAACCATATGTAATGTCAGTGAATACAGACGTTCAACTTCAGTATGGACTAGAAAAGAAGTACATGTTCTTAGTTTCAGTTTATGACTTATGATTTTAGTCGTTTAACCCTTTGAAACCTGGAATAGCATCAGTTTTCTTGTGCTATGTTCAGATGCTTTTCACATGCATTTGAGCCGTTAAACCCTGAGCAAATTGTTAAGATTTCTTTTAAAACATGGTTAAAATGTCACTGTGTAACTTGGCAAGAGATGTCACAAAAACTGCAAGAAAATAGGAAAAGGTGACAAGAAAATTACCAGAAAATTACATTTTTGGTTTTGTGAAGTGGAAATTATTAGATGTTAATGACAATAAAAACAATTGTCCAGACAAGTGTAATCATAGTCTATGATTATAAATATAGTTTCAGGATATTTCTCCCTATTTTTAGTGTTTGTAATAGTAACTATCGCTACTAGTTATTATTGTATCAATACATTTAGGTTGTTGCTTTTTACTTTTTTTTAATACCAGTTTTCTTTTGTTTTCTTTTTTTTTAGCTAAGGTTTGGTTAAATTTCTTGTAAACTTGTAACTTCTTCCTGTGCTTTTTAAGAAGACAAGTCAATATGTTCAGGTTTCATAGGGTTAAAGGAGCCAAATGCATCCCTGAATATTATAGTGGCTATTTTGATTTCTCCTGTGTTTACATTGGCTTTTTATGTGAGTTTTTTTATTCATCATGTGTTGCTTATCATCATGCTCAAACAAATGTTGTGCCTTTTACATGCAGTGCAGCACTGCAGGACTTGGACGTGCAGCACAAAACTTGGATGGTTTTGTTTACAGGATGTTCTTACTTTGCTAATCCACCTGTCAGAGCTCAACAGTCGTGCACTTTGTGTCCTCACTGTAGGTCACCAAGTTTGTCTGTCTTCATTACTCCATCCATCCAAGAGTCCGTCTTACTTTCTATTCGGTTGAAAGTTTTGGCGGATTTCAGATCAGATATGACCCACAATAGGCCTTCTGTGTCAGAGGCATTCCCGTGCTTCACTGGCTTCTGGTACAGAGCGTCCTAATGATGTTTCAGTCCCAAAGATGGCATCACCTACTCATTCTTGTTTTCATCACGACACTCACAAGTACATGTGATAAGGAAAAAAAGGGGTGATAAAACAAACTTGTCAATGCCTCCTCTTCTATTTTGTGTGTGGTGTTTTTTTGCCTTAGTAGTTGAAACTAAAAATACTTTTTCCATCTCCATTTTTTTTCTCTTCCTTAAGACCGAATTTTGACATTGTTTTTTCATTTCATTTTCATTACTTTCTCCACCCCTTACTTCGTCTCCACCCCTACTGTCTCTAGACCAGCAGTACATTATTATTCTGTCTTATGTTATAGTATTGCGTGACCTGAGACTTCTTACATAATCCCTGGCAGTTGTTTTGCACAGGCTCCGTGCATTCTTGCTGTTGCTAAACGTTTGACAGACAAAAAAATGAGCGGGTCGCAGGCACAGTATAATGCAGGACACACGCAATGCTGCAGAACTTTATGAAAGTGCTGCGTTCACTCTGCACTATGAAGTCCATTCCTTACACTGGATTTAAATTTTTACACAGAACCAAACAACATGCTGGTGACGAGCATGATGTTTAACACAATAGCCCCGGCCTCCAAGTGTGACATTTAACATATGCATATACTTTCTTCAGATCATTTTCGTCTTTGTTTTTAATTTATTTCTTTGTGCATGTTTTCAGGTATCTTTTTTGCAACTTTTTTACTAATTTCTGGCTAATTTTTGGTCCATTTCTTGTTAAGTTGCTCATTGTCTTCTTCCCATGTTTTTCAAAGAAATCACTTAAATTTAATCCGGTTTCCAAGGGTTAACTTAAAGCTGATATTTCTATGGTTATTGCTTCAATGTTAAAAAAACAACATATTTTTGTTGCCAAAAATGAGTAAATTGAGCTTCATTACATCCTCAAAACATGTGCGTCAACTTCTACTGGTTGCTTTCCCAGTGTTGTGTGTTTATGTGACCTGGACCAGGGATTAAATCAGCTGAGTGACCCTATGACTCTCTAACTGGGCCTCTGGCTGCAGCAGCAGAGAGGAGGAAGTTTCCCATGGGGTTCTGGTTGATGGGTGTCAAGGGGTGCATCAGGGGTTGAATCTGTTTTCCCAGTTCTGTTTCCCCAAAATATTCCCCACTGAGTTTCTCTGAGTTTCTGCGCTTTCCAGTGCAGAAGATTCGAACTATCGAGGACACAGATGTGCTGTGACAGTTGTACCAGTGATTTAGAGTACCCTATTGAAGGAACAACACCAGTGTTTGTAGTTTCTGTACGTGTTCCTCATTTAATGCAGTAACTATCATTGCAATAAGCTGCATCTTTCCAATTCCATTATTTTACAATCCAAAACATTTCTGAAGGCCATACTGACATTGTCCTGATTAGGAATCAAATGACGGCAAAAAAACTATCATGAAGTGTGTATGTCTGTAAAAAGGAGACACATGGGAACCCACAGAAGCCATTTCCATTTATATCCTGAGGTCAGAGATCAAGGGAGCCCTGTGAAATGAACAGGTTGTTTTTCCATCGCCAAAATTTAACCTAACTTTGAAGCATTATTCAGCCACTTTCCTGAGAGGCTAGCGTGACCCTGGACTTATGGTACCACTGCATTCCTTAGGTCTTCCAGTTTCAGATGATACCAGTATCATCACTCTTCAAAACTCAGCCTAGTACATCCCTTTAAAGACAGGAATGCTGGCCAGCAATTTACGTGATTACAAAAAATCAAACAAAAAAAAAAAAACATTATGTACGGACCTTAACTGCGTTGCGATTAATGTGTTATTGCTAACAACCCTATAAATGATACAACTTACTCTATGAGTAAAAAGCAAGAGTCTATAATATAAGTGTGGCGTTACTTTGTGTTTTTAAAGGCTATTTCTGACAGTAAAGGTGACACATCAAACACATGATACATCTCTTCTGAGATTGTTGCACAGTGATCCAAGTATTTAATTGTTAAGCCGGTTCCTAAAATGTTGGGAAATCACTCCTGACCTGCTCCTGTGATGCTGATTTAACATCGGTGTTTTGCCGTTTTGTATAAGCCACAGGCTTCTACTTCACAACTCACAAAAGTCCACTGAAGTGTTTGGGAATTAAGATCATAATGTAGGGTCAAAACAAAAAGAGGAAGAAAAAGAAAACAGCTGTTGTTCAATAGTGATACTTCCCTACAACATTACAGGAAAAGTATATCTTTCATGTAAAGGTGTCACAAAGACAAATGTACATGTCTTGTAAAAAGAAAATTTTTGTACGTTGAAAAATGTTTTACTTTTAGTTTTTAGTACCTCTTGAGTTGGATAAGAAAAAATATATGGACGTTGTTCAAATACATTCCTGTTCTTCACCGTTTATTTATCAGGGCAAAGAAAGTTTACCAGAGGTCCTCAATATGTAATCACGCTACATGATATTAGCCCAATAAAGGCCCGCCCTGAAAGGCGTGGGGTGTCACAAACAAAAATGAGCACCATCCATTCAAAGACCTGTGTCATCTCTGAAGCCAATTCAACATGCCGAGTCGGCCAAAAAAAAAAAAAGCCAACAGGGGCCAAGGAAAGCCAGCAGTGCAGGACACACAGCAAAGACCAGGGCGCCAGATGCTCACTGGCGGCCCAACGCTGGCCGATAGCTTGCTATGTCAGGGGCTGCAGATGTCACGTCATGAAAGATGACAAGGTACAATAAGACAGAAAATAACCTCTGTTTGATTCTACAGCTGAAACAATGAGTCGATAGACTGTCAGAAAGTGATCTGCCACTATTTTGATTATCCAAAAATCCCAAAAAATCCAAAACCTTGTTTCAGATGTCCCATTGTGAGGATCTGATCCTTTTTTGGTTTTATTTCATTGTTAATTTAATATCTTTGCATTTTTAACTGTTTTCTGACAAAGATACCAAATGATCAAGCAGGTAAAAAAAATCAGTAGATTAATTAAAATGATAAAAAAAATAACTGTTAGTTGCTGCCCGAGCTATATTATAACAAGACTTTAGAAAAACTGTAATAATTTTACTGTAATTGTAATTTTAGAACAATGAGTGGTATAGCCTAATATGTGGTGGGAGGATTTTTTTGTCACGCAGTGTTAACTTTAAATTAAAGTTCACTTCAGAGTAAGGGAGAAATTTTCCTGTCCTATTTTTTTTAAGTTCCCTGTCACAAGAAAATTGTGGAAAACAACTGCCTGGATTAAGTCAACAACGAAGAATGTGTTTTTGACTGTTTGTCTGACACATGACAGGCTGTCCAACCAGTCTGAACTACGGAGACATCAAAAGATGACAGAGATGTCAAAATCTAGCCGTGTCAGCCTTCATCTGTTCCTCCCACATGACCCAGTGATCGCCCTCATGTTTTTCTGAAAGATGACTCCCTTTTCACCGACACCTGGGCTTAAAAAGCAGGCACTTGGCCAAGAGAAGGAGAAAAACAAACCCGACAGGTTTCAGCTTTCCTTTCAATGAAAAACAAACAGGAGAGAGAGCAGAGAGGGAGGAATGGAGGAATGAATGGAGACAGAGAGGTGAGGATGAGGAGGTGTTTGGCCACAGATTCATCTGGCACGCTCACCAGCTGAGACAAGAGCCTGTTGTGTTGCCCTTCGACACGGGACCAGCAGGACTTCCTCTGAAGTAGCAGTTTGCTGTGAGCCTGTGGGTGGGGTAGTGAGAGTGGAGAGGGGAAGAACGTGGTGGTGGAGGTCCACCGGGTTGTGGCCATGAGGGAGGCTGTCCTCTGTTTAACCCCCCTCTGTCAGTAGCAAACAGGCTATAATTCCACGAAGTCACATCCACTCTCTAAAAGTCTGTGGGTGTGTCGAGGAAATCAGCAGCACGTGCCAAAAGTAAAAAGACTGAGGGGAAAATCACTAATGATGCTAAAAACTACTGCAAAAACAGAACAAAACAAATGTGTAAAAGTATGACTGAGCAGTTGCTGAAAACATATATATTGAAATACTGAAATCATGACACATACTTGAAATTCTTAATGTTTAATTTCATTCTCTTTGTCATATGTGCATAATAACTTTTTATCCAGAGTGTGTTTCTCGTTCTTTCCCCGTTCTTCCGTCTCTTTCTGATTAGTTTTATATAAACTTGTTTTTGTCTACATATAAAACGCAGCCACTACTCTCTCATCCATCAGCCAAACAGAGATTTGAAACAGACGTTTTTGGGGTTTTTTTCCAACATAAAAACAACCTCACGCTCTGTTTTCCAGTCTGAAGTTGCTGCAGTGGTTCCTCAAAAACAACCCTGCTCGCCTGTGCAAACCTCTGACACTGTATCCTCTCCAGGGGGATGAAGTGAACAAAAACAACTCACTCCTCCTGTCGTGACATCACAGACAGTTGTTGTTACTCTCTCAGCACTGATGCTTCGTGTGGAAGACGAGATTAAAAAATGAAGGCAGAGCAGCAGTAACATTAGCAGGAAGTATAAGCAGTACGGCACGAAGTTTACAGCCACGCTGGTCGCTCTGAATCGACCCAAATCACCAGAATAAACATTGTTCTTGTACATTTCTGCAACCACTGATATGTTACATTTTAACTTTTCATGATTTGTAGTTTTTATATATAGTGGTTAAGTTACAACCTTACATTTCAGTTTTCAATTTTCATGTTGTAACAATGCTGTGGTTACCATGTGGTTATGTTCAAGAAAAAAAAACACATGGTAAGGGTTAGGAAAAAATCATCTTCTGGTTTAAAATATCCAGTTTGTTACCACAAACACAAGTGGAAACGTTCCTGATGTGCTGTTAAAAATACCCGCACTTGTTGTTGTTGTTGAACAGCTGGCAGCTGCTTGGCAGCTGTCTCACCTAAATGTCATGGCATCCAACATCCAACATCCCCTAATCCTCCTGATGACAAACACCTACATACATGTATACATGTAATCTGAACTATGTCTTAAGTAAGAAAACGTCAAACTTCAACACTTATTTTCCACTTTCAAATCTCAGCCCTCACTACAACCTTTGGTGTGTGTAACTTGACTATATTAAACTCAGCATGCTAACATACTCACAACAACAATGCAGAAATGCTGATGTTTAGCAAATATCTTTACTTCAGGCGTTTTTGGACCAGAGAAACACTTTCGTAGTTCTAAAAACTCCCATTTTTGTTCTTCCGCACTGCAAGAACCAGGAACGATGGCTCTCAGAGCACTGTTTTGAGGCACTTTTTTAGCCCCTATTTCAGAGTGAGTACTTCTTCAGCACAAAAGGAACCATGACTGATGTAAATGTACAGTGGTTGGTCCTGATGTAGGAGATGTGCGTTGACTGGTCAAACATAGCCAATTCAGCTGTTCAACTCAACCTAACCTCACCTCAAGACAAAACACAAACAACAGCTTATAATGTAAAAATGGTAGAAGACAAGGATGAATGCCCTGATGCAATGACCAGGCTTTACTGAGCAAATATGTCATCATGGAAATGGCCTTACATATGTTTTTGACTTGTCAAAGCAAACTGAAGTTGCTATATCAACCACTCGGGGGTTTCCAGTACGTTGGTTCAGCATTCCTATTGGTGGTCCAAATGTAAAAAGAAAAAAAGCCCTTGAGGGGAATGCTGTTCTCAGAGGAGCTCCCTAGCTGGTGGTCTTCTCAGTCCTCATAACTATATGGTCTGAAAACACCTAGTTCACCATCTTAGTTTAGCATGTTGCCATGCTAAGATTAGCTAATTAACACATTAAGTACAGATGGGGCTGATGGGGATTTCATTCATTCTGAAAGTATCTAGTCATAACTCAAAGTACTGAGGTCACGCTTTAGGGACCATGAATGTCTGCACCAAATGTTATGGCAATTCATTCAATAATTGTTGAAACCGGTCACTAAAATTCAAAAAGGTCAGCCTCTTGGTGGCACCAAATGAAAAGTCACTGAGGCCATTAAGTACCATCCTCTGTAAATCGTGAAAATCTGGACCTTTTCAATTAAGGCCAACCAAATACATTCACTAAAGCAGCACAGTGGTTGGAGCTCGGAGGGAACACATGATCTGTGTTGGAGAGCAGCCTTTAAACCATCTGCTGTGTTTAACAACCAAATTGGCAGGTCTGTTCTTACATAAGTGATCATGGTCAAAGCTGATGTTGGCACCACCAAAGGTTCAAGGGGAGAAGCGAAGAGTCATTTTACAGCTGCTTGTTTACAGGAGCAGCCCTAGAGAGATACTTCAGGTTTTTATACCTACAGTCAACAACTTGTATAATCATCGGACAGGCCTGCTCCTGTTAGAAGATTCTCTCAGTGCAATCGATGTTCAGAGGCAGATGATGAAAAATCTGGTTTTCTCCTGCAGTGAAATCAAGAGATGGACAAAGCATTCTTCGCATCCATCTGTATTTTCATTTTGATCTCTCTGAATTTAAAAGAAGCGTCTGTTTCACCCAGAGCATCAGCTAAATACCTGAAATGAAAATGAAAATAAAAAATAGTCTGCCCACATACGGAGGTGTAGAAAGTGCTGTTGTGAGCTGACACTAAAGAACAGCCCCATGTTGTGTTTACACTCGCATTAGTAATGCCAAGCTAACAATAGCAAGTCTTATTCCAGTCAGAGTGAAGGCGATAACCTGTGTAAACGTGTCCCATCTGGCACAACGAAACTTTAAATTGAGTCTTGGAGAAGATTTATGAATAGTTTTTATTGAGGCTGGAACTGTGCCATCATCCTCCACACAAAGTCTGCCTGCAGTTTAGTTCAGGATGCTTTAAATCATACAAATCTGGTTATTTCAAACCCTATGTAGCATTGCATGAACTTGCTGACCTCGGATTTATCTTATCTCTGTATTACCAGCAGTGAGAACAGTAAACACATTCAGTTTCACTTTTCTCAAGCAAGACAAACCATGATTAAGGACTCCAAATGATTACAACCCCGAAAATACAACTAAAAGCCCAAACAGACGTTTTCTTCAATCTTCAGGTTTGCTTCAAAAGGTGTAGGTGGAGATTTCGGGGGGGGGGGGGCATGTCTTTTGTGCACAAAATATTTAGAAACATATCCATTTGACAAAGGACTTTACAGACATTTACACTATAGACTTATAAGGAAAAGACAAAAATTGGTGCATAAAAATCCACCAGAATGCAGGAAATGAAGCGTTAGATGCTCAAATTTTCTGGCAGAGAAACCGAAGCTCCTGATTTTGTCATCAGATGCGAAGCAGGTGGACCCAAATGCAGGTGACGACAGGCAGCAGGAACTCTAAAAGCTCAAGCTTTATTCCAAAGAAACAGCTTTCACATCACGTGACCAAATCAAGGATTCAACAAAGACTGAACTGAATACCAGGACTTAAATACAAACTACACTTACAAGGGAATGGTGTGCAGGTCGAGAAAAGGGGCAGAGATGCTCAGGTGAGGAGAACAAGGTGATGACACAGAAGAACAGGCAGGGAGCTGATTCGCTGGGATAAACTGAGGAACTGAGGAAGGATCAACAAGGCTGATACAGGACGTGTGTAAGGCAGCACAGCCTGCAAGAACACAGTAAACAGAAACCCCAAAACCATGATAAAACAAGTCTTTCTGATAATAAACCAACCAAGTGAAAACAGAGGCACTTATAGAGGCAACTTAAATAAGTCTAGTATACAAACATACAGTCCAGTCTTCCCAAAAGTCTGAAGGCATCAGGACACAGCCGACTGACCCCACACGCTGCTAAATGTCAACAGACATGTCACAAACAACTTTCATGCTTGAGACTCATAAGACGGTTCTGCTATGTATAAAATCATCTGGGATATTTTTTCAGCTTTTGATTTTTTTTGTGGGAAGTGCTCACTAAATCTTCAGAGTTTGTATGAGCAGCACAACAGCTGTGTTATCTGCCTCTTCCATCTCCCTGCGCTGATGTTTTGATGAATAGATGTCTGAGTTGAGCCTCATGTTTGGTTTCATATCTGGTCTGATTTGCTGTAAATGTTGCACAAAAATACTAACAACTGCAATATGTCTACGTCATTATAAGCAGCTAAGGCTATGGTTGTCAAGGGTCAAAGGTTACAGACAACAAACGGAAAAAATGATATTACAAAATATGATTTCCAGTATTACAAAAAATGACGCACACTTTCTAAAACTGATAGAGCCAAATAACTACTGTGTTTTAATCCAATATTTGCTCCAATTAACCTCTGTTTTGGTCTCCAATGACTCATACTGAAAATATCTGCCTCTTCATGTTCACAACAATTTAGTCACGACTTTCGTCTTTCTCCTGTTTGTGTGGGACAGGAAGCTTACAGTGGGTTTATAAAAGCTTTATTTGAAAGAAAAAAAGTAGCAGCATACAGCTGTTGGAAACCTGGCTGATGAGAGTGGTGTGACTGAACATACACCAAAACCATCAGCTGAAAAATTCTGAGGCAAGTTTTCTGTTGGTCTATTCAACCATTGCATGTGACATATAGTCCTTTGATCCATTGCGCTGGTACAGCGGTGCTTACATTAGTATCCTAACATGCTCACAATGGCAATGTAAACATACTGGTGTTCATCAATTATAATGTTTATCAAATTAGTTTAATGTGTCTGCATTCTTACTAGCTCTGCACTCTGCTAACTAGCAGTAAACAAAGTGCAGATGAGGCTGTTTGGAATGTCATTAGACAGCAAAGGTATTAGACAAAGAAAGAACGAAAATTTACAGTAGAATATGCTGAATTTTTGGTTGTATTTTTTTGTTTTGAAGTCCTGGAATTTGAAACCTGTTGCATATCTCTGTGACCCTGACGGTATAATATAGTGCTTTATGAAAAGAAATGAAAGGTTAATAATATATAAATCTAGATCCTGCCTGTCATCACCACCTCATGACACGTTCATTTCAGCGGATATGGTGAAGTTAGTAAAGCGTGTGTTTACTTCCTCTCATCAAGTCAAGCTGTGGTTACACAACAGGACAAAATGTACAGCAACAAACCTTTTATCCTCCTAAACTCACATGTTAAAGCTGTCGATGCGAGTCAAGAGTCAGGTCACAACATGCACATTTTCTGCTCACCCAAAGTCTAAAAATAGAATCTGTGGTTTGAAAATGATAAGACACATTTGACTTCAGGACATGGACAGAGATATGGGGCAATTTAAATCCTCTACTTTCTGTTTCTTTATCTAACTCTGAGTTTTCCCTTGCCTCCACAGACTGTTTAAATTTCACACACCAGTCAATTTTATTGCTCTGCACAGCTGAGTTTATAACCTGCAAGCCTCCTACAAGGCAAAAAACACCTGAGATAGTGCACATAAAAGCCAAGGTCAGAGAAAATGGCTTTATGGATTTGAGCTACAGTACAGTGATACAGTTATGTAACAGTTGCATTAAGCTTACATTAAAGAAGTGCAAAGGGCAGGACACAACAAAAGGTATTTTACTGCTTAAACATTAAACTGTGGTCCAACTTTTAAAAGATGCATACTATGACCTCTGCATCCATGAAAACCTGAGGATTTGAAAGGCATCTACAATTTCACTGCACGGTTGACTATACTGTCACAAAGACAGTCAGAAGTAACAGACCTGAGCTATACCATGGAAACCTACTAATATTTGGGCTATATTTTGTTAAATGATGTGGCTCTTAGTTTGTTTCTTTGGATCCCTATCAAGTACAGTATTCTGGTCTTACTGATAGATTTAATCCAAGTATTCAGAAAACCAATGCTGTAGCCTTGTGTTGGCTTATATAGGGCTGTCTAGAGGTGTTTTTTCTCCTATTAAACTGACTTGGGAATTTTGTTTCTACTGGTCATCGCGTCTTCCTTCATGGTAAATTGTGGTGTTCCTCAGGGGTCAAAACTGGGACCTCTTCTTTCTTATTCTATATGCTTCTTCCTAAACTGTCTTCCATAAATTATGTTATGTTTTTACATACTGATCATAGTGTAATCACACAGAGGATTGAATTCAGTAGCAACTTCAGAGGAAGTTGGAAGGGCTATGTTTTTGCACTGTACAGAAATAGTAGGAAGTTGGTCAGAATGATTGATTGATTGATTGACTAATAGATTGTAATTTTCACAACTCACTTTTGACTTTTTTGATGTGTTATCAAAGCGATGATCATTTGCTAACCTTGCAAGCCCTGCCATTGCTTAAACTTCAGCAAGAATTTTTTTTTATTATGCTTTGGTTGCTATAAGCAGATACTGTATTGACAAATCAGATATTGAAAAGGAAAACATAATAAATAAATAATATTATAATAATTTTGTCAGAGAACATTTTGCACATGTAACATGTTTATTATCAACATTTCCTCATTATGTTGATAAAAATGTAATAAACAGGGTGGATTCACACCAATCATCGATTTATTGAAAGAAGACCTTAAACAATGCTGCTCTGTACAAACGTTTTGCTGGTCACACAGACTCGAGTCACGTGGCAGAAAATAAGAAGGATAGCAAGGAAACTTTCAGCAAATGTGTGAACGAAGTTTTAATAAAGCATCCTGTGTCAGCAGTATGAACCTGGTGACATGTCTGCACACTGAACCTCCCACAGTTGAACTTCACAGTTACACAGTAAACTTGGCTGGACTCACATTTGCACAGGCCAATGCACAGCTGCACGTGGACACGTAAATACTGAGTCATGAGTCGGGGACACAACCACCAAACCCCCGCTCCCTCCATCACACCACCTCATCCTACACAAGCCAATCGGAGAAGCACAACACACCTTTGTGCTCTGGTCTCCTGGAGCTTTACATACCAAGACTGCCTGTGGTCAGAAAACAAACACACTGCAAAAATAAGTGTTTAACCAGTGAAATACAGAGTTAACTATCACCTCTAGTGATTTATTATCAGGCTAAATTTTTCCTAAATCACCAAATTTTTAAACAATGTCCTCATGATGAAGTGAGAAACGTGCTTGATTTTTGCAGGTTTGTGATGATCAAACAGCTTTTAGTTTTTGTTTTTAAGATTTCTTTAGCTGCTTTGTCTCTCAAGATGTTGTTCTGCTTTAATGACACTTAATTTCAATATCTGCCTTTGGTGCCATTATATCTGTTGTAATATACAGAGGTTTTTGTTGTCACATTACAGAAAGTCTTTTCTTTTTTTCTTTTTTTTTTACTTTAGAGACATGTAAACCATAAGTGAGACTGCGGGTGGATGCCTGTCACTGTTGAGAAAAGCAGGAGAAATTATGAGAGTGTAGGCAGAAATTATGGGATTTATTCCCCCGTTAAGTGCAGCTTTTGGGAAAAAAACACTGCTTATCAAAGTCAAACAACTTGCCTACTTATGGCAAAGAGCAAAGACCACCAACATGACTCAGTTAGGCTACTCAAAATGAAATGTTACGAACACATATTTCACTACTGTTGGATCGGTTTTGGTCACAAATGGGTTTGCTGGAATCCAGCAGCTTTAGCATGAGTGGGACGAGTGTACACCACATCATAGGCTGGTACAGCTGTTCACTGCCTCTATGTTTTGCTGCCATCTTAATTTGTTTACATTGTTGGTAAGTCAGGACCATGGACTTTATGGTCAGGACAGAGAATCCTTTTGGCCCAATCTCAGCCTCCACCCCTAGGCCACAGCACTTAAACCCTCACAGGCCTAAAAGGAAAATTTGCTGATTTCCAACCAGCTTTGTATCAGCATGTGTAAATGAACTGTGGTAAACTTCCCTCCATCATTAACTCATCTTCCAGCTCAAATGCAATTTTTGCTGTCCGTAGGGCTGTTGCTCAGACAACAGATACTGCATTTATGTATGTCCGCCACCACGGCGGACATACATAAATGTTTTTCACTGTCCATGTTATTGTTTTGGACCATAAACAACATTATCACACTAAAAAAACATTACAAAACATTATCTGGATAGCAGCTTGAGAAAATTTAGATGTAGTTTAATGCCTGTAACACAGGCAACACAAGCTCCCAAAGTTTCTAAAATTAGCAATGTCTTACAAATGCATAAAAAGTCCTCCATGTATCATGGACATCACATGCCTCAAAGGAGACGTTGACATAACAGTTGGCACCGTAAAAGTTGAAGAGTGTGCATAGAAAATCAGATGAGCAGCCACCCTGTCAGCCTCAGTCATCTACTGCAACCACCAAAACCTTATTTTCCTCAACCTAAGTTGTTTTAATTATTTTAAATGTGATTATTTCGAGGAATTAAAATGTGTCACATGAAGCCTGCTTCAAATCCACATTACTGAAAAATTGCACACAGTTTAACATGACTGCATTGATGTATTTGAAATGAAAGGAAGTTTATCACTACATATTATGGGAAAAAGAAGAAATACAGCTCTTAATCTCACTCTCTTTCACTCATTCTTTCTCTTTTTCTCAAATCTCAAAACTTGACCTAAGCCCACGTTTGTCTCTTCATCTTAATCATATTAACAGCAACAACCACTCTGTTTACATGAAGGCTCTTCCCTTGATAGGTCTTTGTTTTACTTACCCATAAAGCCCGACGTCAGAACCCAGGATAGCCCTTCCTCCCGAGGGGACGACCATAAGAGGATGAACTGTGAGAAGTGAACATGGAAAAAAAAAACCTCAGATGAAGTTTCTGTGCTCACTTTGTTGAATGTGTTACATAACCTATGAAGCGGGCATGATAACAACATAAAGTTGACCACAACTTGACCCCTGTGGGACACCATAGTCAACTGGCAGATCTAATAGTCTTTTAATAAAAGACTGAAGTACATGCTGAGAGTGAGACAAATAGTACCCATATTATACACAGTGTAGTTGTAAGCAGATCTGAAGGCATGTTTACTAAAACACAGGATATGTCAACATTAAAACTTCTCTTATAAAGAACATTTTTAATAACCATCTTTATAAAACAGCCTTTACTAATGGGTGCTCACGGTAGAAGTTCAAGTTGTTTATATGTGCTTACAACTACATCATAGTATGTCATAAATTGTTTATGGCATATTGGTTATGGCTGCTAACTTGGGTGAATTGAAGTAAAGCATGGATATGTAATCATTTGCCACATCATCTGTTTTAATTTAAAAGAAAAATAGAGTAATTTTGGATTAATCCTTAACACAGTATAAAACATAATATAACAGCCAGTTAGTACCAGACTAACTCTATATACTATCTATCAAACTGAAGAAAACAATGACTGTGTTTCACTGATTGTGTCATGCACACAACAAAAATACAAAACAAAAAACATTATTTTTTCCAAAAGCTACAGAGGCATGAAGGTCCAGCACAACCACTGAATAAACCATGGATGATCTTAAATCAGATGCGAGTTTAAAGTTTTAACCTTTTATTCCTCCACAAAGTTAACTGAGAAAGAGACTCAGCCTCCAAAGCTTCGAAGTTATCATCTGAATGTAAGGGAAATACCAACGGTTGTTGTGTAGCACTATTCAACCACACTTTTATTTTGTATCTGCACGACATGGAGCCAGGCAAAACAGAAGGGCACTGTTTGCTAACAAATAACAGTATGACTTTAGTAATAAATTTACCGTGACGAAATATCAGGATGTGTATTAATAGCAACTTAAGGGAGGTTTCATATTGTCCCAACAGGAGCTCAAATGTTTATCCTAATATAATGATCTGTATTTTAATCTTTCTTTTCTAAATTAATTCATCCTTTTTTTAACTGGAAAAATAATGTGATAAAAAGGAGTGGGATATGTACATTAAAGGGAAACAGGAAAAAATGCAATGCCCTTATTATTGAATTATTCAACTGAAAACAAAAAACTCTGACTCTTTTTGAAATAATTAACCTCACTGATCTATTAGCATATGACAAAAGCACCACAATAACTGCTGTGTCTCCCCATTTGAGTCAGTAAATAATAAACAAAAGCAAGTCTTTCTTTTTCTTCTTGCAGACTTAAAAGTGGATCAGCTCTTTTTCTGCTGCTCTCTATCAGCTCTTGTTGTCTGCAGGCCGGGCAGTTTAACATCGACCCCTGATGTCTCAACCAACCACAGACCATCGTCTTCCCCTGCAGGGAGTTACACCCCCCCCTCCGCGGATCAGATCACTCCAAACAAGGAGCCTCTCATGGCGGGGCAACAACAAGTCCTAGACAGGCAGAATCAAATTACACTCACAATAACATTTACATTTTAGGCATTTAGCTGACACCCTTATCCAGAACTACTGGCAGTACAATAAGATCCAGTTCCTACAGTAAATCCGCATTACAGGAAACCAGAAGTAAGGAAGTCAAGGGTCACAGAGGAGAGAGAGAGCGGTCTGGCAGGACGGATGTGAGAAAGAAGCTCAAGGAAAAGATGTAGAACGAACAGAGGGAGGAGACACAAAAGCGGGATTGCTATGGCAATTAAAGTGAATAGACAGTGGAGAAGGAAAAAATAGCTGACACTTTTTGACTACAAAAAGGGATAATCAACAGTTTATACTGCATTTGTACAGAACCTGTCATACACATGGTTATTCGAAATATTTTACACAAAGGAGGAAATCACTTGAATTAAATAAAATTGCAGACTTATGGAAAAACAAAGAAACGGTCAAGCATAGGAATTAAAAATCAATCAAACTGCATAGGAACTGTGGTGTCTTTTAAATCAAATTAAATATTCTCATTCACTTGTGTTGTCTTTCCTGATTTTAATTTATATCTTATACATGGCGAAAAAGGGTGTGTACCAGTAAAATTATCTGATTTATTGTTTCCATCAGCATTGATCCGTTACAATGAATGGCGCAGCTATGGCTCAGGGGGTAGAGTGGGTCATCCACTAATCAGAAAGTTGGCGATGATTCCCCGACTCCTCATGTCACAGCATGTCAAAGTATCCTTGGGCAAGATACTGAACCCCAAACTCCCAGTGGCTGTCAGTGTGTGATTGTGTATAAATAAAAAAAAAAAACAACTGAGTTGCAGGTGGCACCTCGCACGGTGGCCTCAGCCACCAATGTGTGTATGTGTGAATGAGATAAGTAAAAATGAAAGCACTTTAAGTGGTCGAACAAGCAGAAAAGTGCCATACAAGTGCAAGTCCATTTACCAAAGCTGGGTGTTAGCTCTGTCTCCCCTGAGAGGTCATTTTACTTC